>NC_092415.1:200487311-201112936 GCF_040894005.1 Engystomops pustulosus | reverse complement strand
ATAACAAATATAAGGAGATACCACAGTCCCGGTGCCTGGGTCTATGAGTAATGTCCCTGGTTTATCAGGATGGAATTTTTCAATTCAAGCAATACCCCTCCCCTTCCATAGGGGCCCAATATTAAAAAAAACTTTTCTTGGGGCCCGTCCTGCATGTAGACACCAGGATACAGATCTTAGCAGAGTTGTCTTCCTCTGTGTGGCAGATACTCTGGGGATCCTCTGTCTTGCCCCATTGTAAGATTAAATTTTTTAAAAACCTGATTTTAAATATGTGAACCCCCCCCCAAATTTCATCTTTATGTTTTTGATCCAACACCATCGCCATCAGCAAGTAGTTCTTCCTCGGCCTCACTGTGATGTTTGATCTGTTATAATTTATTACATGGAATAAATCAGATTTTTGCATATTTTTGAGGGTTTTTTTCTGAATATTTTCTGCCAATTTCCTTTATTTTTTACATTTTTTTTTGTGCCTCTCGGCCGCGTTCCATCTCCGTTCCTATAGATCACGTTACGGGGTCGCGGTCCTGTACATAATCCGCTGGTTTTATAGCCTCCTATTTAACACGCTGTAAATAATCCATTAATTGTGCGCCTCGTTTATAGGTGTCACAGGAATTAGTGGGAGGCGTAATTAAAGCGGGATGAATTTATTATGGAGAAAAAACACTGGGGGGGGGGGGGGTTATGCGCAAACATCCATAGCGCTATAGAAATGGAAGGAAATACATGGGAAAAAAAAATTAAAAAAACATATAGGCCTTTAAAGTGCCACTTTACCTTTAATTAACAGTTGCTACATGTAACATTCGGCATCTTTACCGCATTCCGTTGCTGTTTTTATAACATTTTCCACTCTGTTCTGTAAAATAAAAAAATATATAAAAAGGAAACCGTCAGTAAGATGCCGTTGTCGCATCTGATGCTCTTATCATTGTATTTTTATTTAGTTTTTTTTTGTTATTTTTAGCAAACATCCTTCCCTACTGTGAACTGACTATATATGCGCCTAAATATTTTACCTTATTAAAAGGTAAATAACGAGGGACATAATGATCTGAGCATCTGTGTGACATCACATGACCAGTGATAAACGAGCCGTGCACCTGTGTGACATCACATGACCAGTGATAAACGAGCCGTGCACCTGTGTGACATCACATGACCAGTGATAAACGAGCCGTGCACCTGTGTGACATCACATGACCAGTGATAAACGAGCCGTGACCTGTGTGACATCACATGACCAGTGATAAACGAGCCGTGCACCTGTGTGACATCACATGACCAGGCATAAAAGGAGCCGTGCACCTGTGTGACATCACATGACCAGTGATAAACGAGCCGTGCACCTGTGTGACATCACATGACCAGGGATATAATGAGCGGTGCTCCTGTGTGACATCACATGACCAGGGATATAACGAGCCGTGCACCTGTGTGACATCACATGACCAGGGATATAATGAGCCGTGCACCTGTGTGACATCACATGACCAGGGATATAAGGAGCCGTGCACCTGTGTGACATCACATGACCAGGGATATAAGGAGCCGTGCACCTGTGTGACATCACATGACCAGGGATATAATGAGCTGTGCACCTGTGTGACATCACATGACCAGGGATATAATGAGCTGTGCTCCTGTGTGACATCACATGAGCAGGGATATAACGAGCCGTGCACCTGTGTGACATCACATGACCAGGGATATAAGGAGCTGTGCACCTGTGTGACATCGCATGACCAGGGATATAACGAGCCATACACCTGTGTGACATCACATGACCTGGGATATAAGGAGCCGTGCACCTGTGTGACATCACATGAACAGGGATATAACAAGCCATGCACCTGTGTGACATCACATGAACAGGGATATAACTAGCCATGCACCTGTGTGACATCACATGAACAGGGATATAACAAGCCATGCACCTGTGTGACATCACATGACCTGGGGTCTGTGTTTATCTACAGGAAGTAAACAATGAAGCTTTCTGTTGCATGACAGCAAGCAGAGATCTAGAAAACTGTGAAGAATTGATACAGAAAGTAAATTGGAAAATTGTTTAACTTTTCATTACACAAACAATTTGAATGATTTGCTGGAATGTGCTTGAAGTGGACAACCCCTTTAAATTGGATTGATGTTCTCTTGGTTTGTGCGGCGCTGTTTCTTTATACAGAGAGTTTGTATCTTGTATAATGTATTCAGTCATCCTATGGCTTGGAACGGCGTCATGCAAAGGGTTAATGCTGCAGACTGACTCCACCGCAGGCTCCGTGTCTTCGGCTTGTATGTCCTGGCCGCGATCCTTTGATGTGTTCACCTCGGAGCGCTCTCTCTTACTGGGACCTGCGCATACACGTGTACAGACGCAGCAGAGTTGTGTTTGTCACTCTTATATCTCTGTGTGTTATCTGGAGTCTTACATACGAGCGCGGGTTTAGTTTAGGACATCGGGGGTCATTTACTAAGGGCCCGAATCGTCGACGGGTTATCCAGAAATTTCCGATTTGCGCCGATTTTCCCTGAATTGCCCCGGTGCACGTGATCGGAATGTGGCGCATCGGCACTGGGATGCACGTGACGGAAATGGGGGGGGGCGTGCCCATACGAAAACCCGACGGATTCGGAAAAACCGCTGCATTTTTTTAAAAAAGTGTCAAAAAAAAAAAGCGCTTACCTGCACCCAGCGTAGGACAGTGAACTCCAGTGCATTCCGATGAACTTCAGCACAGCAGCGACACCTGGTGGACGTCGGAGGAACTACCTTAGTGAATCTCGGCAAAACCCGAATCGTCCACAGAGAACGCGCCGCTGGATCGCGAATGGACCGGGTAAGTAAATCTGCCCCACTGTGTTACCGAGAGCAGGGAACAGGGAAGTAACAAGTTCAGCTCTGCTACATCTGATGTAGGTCGCCACAGTGTAATGGTCCATGGTTAAGAGTTTAAGGAGCTACAAGATACCTCCAAGATTCAGTGGTCTCTTAAAGGGGATGTTTCACATATCACTCCTTTAAAGGGTTTTCCAGTGACAACAAGTTAGCCCTTATTCACAGGATAAAGGCAAATTGGCTGTTTAGTGGTTGTCTCAGTGATGGGACCCCCGTGGATCATGAGAAGAGGGGCTGTACCAGCCCAAAAGAATGGTCACGCATGTGCCTGTCTATAGAACGGAGAGGAATAGAGTAGCAGGACGCATGCACGACCGGACACTCCATTCATCTGGGGAACCGGGGGTAGAACAGAACCCTCATTCTCATGGTCCGTAGGGGTCCCATCACTGAGACCACCACCAGTCACTGGACAACCCCTTTAACTTCTATGTACAAATAGCGCATGTAGCACCAGTAGCCGCCCCTGTTTTTATCATCAGTGGGGATCCTAAGATAGATACCTATAACCAATCCTATATGTAGGGGATGCATCATAATTGTGGGGCACGGCCTTAAAGGGGTATTCTCATCTTGGCATTCTCATTCAGTTTCATTACTCTGCCATACATAAACATTTCTTCAATTGGATGTTATTAAAAAAAATGCTCCTGTGTGAAGATAATTTCTCATAAATGTAGTCATGTTTTCCATTAGAAACGAGATAGCTTCCTCGGTTACGACCACGTTACACTCTGGCAGCAGTGGCCAGACTTGTGCTATAGGGTCCTGCCGGGCCACCAGGATTCAGCGATCATTACCACAGGGTGGATGTGCGACATTTAGTTACTCCAGGACATTTTATATACAATAACCTTTTGTTTATTTGTGCAATCACTCCAGCAGAGGTGGCCGTATCCGAGGAAGCCATCTTGTTTCTAAGGGACAAAATGACTACATTTATAAGAAATTATCTTCACCTAGGAACATATTTTTTAATAACATCTAATTGAAGAAATGTTTATATATGGCAGATTAATCAAACTGAATGTTAATGCCCAGACGAGAATACCCCTTTAAAGGGTCTCTTTTACTATATAATCACCTGCCACTAGCTCTGCAGCAGATTATTATCCCTGTTTAAGACCCAGATGGTCAATCCTTAGCATAGGCAGGTGTCAGGTAAGAGAGGGGTCCACCCTCCCCCCAGTATTTGGACCTACAAACAGGGTGACATGCATGGGGGAGAAGCAGCGAGTGTCTCCTGAGGGACAAATACAGGGGCACCAACCTCATAACAAGCAGAATATAGGGCAGGCACCTTCCCGGACTTCTCCTTTCTTCCCTTCCTGACGTGGCTGATGACATTGTACAATAATCTGGATTGGAAATAGAGACTGAGCCCCCCCTCCCTCATCAGGACTGAGCCTCCCTCCCTAACCATGTTATGTGTCTATGGGATGTGCACCATTGCTCAGGGATTATACATGGTCTAACCCCATTGGTTCCGGATTGGATGAGATGTACACTCACCGGCCACTTTATTAGGTACACCTGTCCAACTGCTCGTTAACACTTAATTTCTAATCAGCCAATCACATGGCGGCAACTCAGTGCATTTAGGCATGTAGACATGGTCCAGACAATCTCCTGCAGTTCTCCCGAGCATCAGTATGGGGAAGAAAGGTGATTTGGGGCCTTTGAACGTGGCATGGTTGTTGGTGCCAGAAGGGCTGGTCTGAGTATTTCAGAAACTGCTGATCTACTGAGATTTTCACGCACAACCATCTCTAGGGTTTACAGAGAATGGTCCAAAAAAGAAAAAACATCCAGTGAGCGGCAGTTCTGTGGGCGGAAATGCCTTGTTGATGCCAGAGGTCAGAGGAGAATGGGCAGACTGGTTCGAGCTGATAGAAAGGCAACAGTGACTCAAATCGCCACCCGTTACAACCAAGGTAGGCAGAAGAGCATCTCTGAACGCACAGTACGTCCAACTTTGAGGCAGATGGGCTACAGCAGCAGAAGACCACACCGGGTGCCACTCCTTTCAGCTAAGAACAGGAAACTGAGGCTACAATCTGCACAAGCTCATCGAAATTGGACAGTAGAAGATTGGAAAAACGTTGCCTGGTCTGATGAGTCTCGATTTCTGCTGCGACATTCCGATGGTAGGGTCAGAATTTGGCGTCAACAACATGAAAGCATGGATCCATCCTGCCTTGTATCAGCGGCTCAGGCTGGTGGTGGTGGTGTCATGGTGTCTTTGGGCCCCTTGGTACAACGCCACAGCCTACCGGAGTATTGTTGCTGACCATGTCCATCCCTTTATGAGCACAATGTACCCTGTAACATCTGATGGCTACTTTCAGCAGGATAATTCTCAGACTGGTTTCTTGAACATGACAATGAGGTCACTGGACACAAATGGCCTCCACAGTCACCAGATCTCAATCCAATAGAGCATCTTTGGGATGTGGTGGAACGGGAGATTCGCATCATGGATGTGCAGCCGACAAATCTGCGGCAACTGTGCGATGCCATCATGTCAATATGGAGCAAAATCTCTGAGGAGCTTCCAGCACCTTGTTGTATCTATGCCACGAAGAATTGAGGCAGTTCTGAAGGCAAAAGGGGGTCCAACCCGTTACTAGCATGGTGTACCTAATAAAGTGGCCGGTGAGTGTGTATGGGTGATCCATGGGGGGAGGGAGCTGTAACTGTTTAACAGGTGAACTAAGAAATGATAACAATGTATCAACTACCCCAAAGAGCAAAACAATCACTTAGAGCAAATATAAAAAAGTTACTGACGCCTCTCCTGTTTCACAGTAATAATCAGTTTTTCATAATTATGCAAATTAGCTAGAGAGCGCACCATGGGCGGAGCTTCACCTCCTTGTGCACCATTTTCTTCTCTCAGTGCCTCCCAGTGCTATAGACTCCCATAGGATCACTGGAAATATACAGGAATTAAAATAAAGGGGCAGTCCCATCATAAAAGGTCATCAGTCATCCACAGGGAAGGAGACAATCTGCTGATCAGAGGTGGGGCCCCCATAGATAATGAGAAGAGGGGCCCATTGTACTCCGCAATTGGGGTACAAAATATCCACATTTTCTTGTTCCATGGAAAACCAAATCAGTAGCAGATTATAATTTAGGGGGCTCGGGCAGCACTCATGGGCCCAAGGCTTCGAGAATCCCATGGATACTCAAACCAGCCAGCAAGTTCTATACTGCCCCGAAGACATGATAAAGGACCTCAAGTCCTGAAATCCTCAGGCTTCTCACCCAAATATATACAAGTGCCCAATCAGGAGCTTCACAGGTCCTCCAAAGACAGAAGTGGACAGGAGGGACCCAAAATTTTGAATGAAAAATTTGACTTGTGGGGGGATAATACGTTTATTACAGTAGTCTTAAAGGGGTTGTCAAAAGTATTTAAGTTGTGACCGTTGAGGGTCCAACTGCTAATCATGAGAAGGGGACCCCTAGCTCTGCAGAGAATGGGGCGGAGTATATGTAGGGCAGCACGGTGGCTGAGTGGGTAGCACTTCTTCCTTGCAGTGCTGGGGTCCTGGGTTCTAACACCATCTAGGTCAACATCTGCAGAGTTTGTATGTTCTCTCCATGTTTGCGTGGGTTTCCGCTGGGTCCTCCGGTTTCCTCCCACACTTCAAAAACATACTGGTGGGTTGTTCAGATTGTGAGCCCCATTGGGGACAGGGACTGATGTGACAAGCTTTGTGCAGTGCTGCGTAATCTGTGTGCGCTATATAAATTATTATTATAATGACAGAAATAGCTGAGCACAGCGCTTAGGTATCTCCGACCTCTGCCATAGACTGTGAATATAGAGTGGCAGCTTGGGCAGCTCCCCCACCAGGGAGAACGGGCCCCCCTGTTCCCTGGAGAGCTAAGGGTCCCACCAGATGCACTCTTACGATCGCCCTGTGGATAGGAGATAACTTAAACACTTGGGAGATCCCCTGTAATCCACCCCTGGTCCTGGTGAGCAAAGTGTTGTGACTGGAATACCCCTTTAAGTGATATGAGTAGAACTCTACTGCTGCAGCTCCCTGGGGTGGCCACTAGATGGCGGCAGAATCCTTCCGCAGCCCCTACTCTGCTATTAGCCGCAGGATGGAGGCTTCTTCTTCTTGGCGAGTCTCTTATCAGCTGCTCCGTGTAGTGGAGCCGCGCTGTGCCCCTGTCCTGGGCGCCCCCCTGTGTGCCCCCTCCCCGCCCTTTCATGTACTTTTTATGACAGAGATGTGTTGGGTAATGATGGCGCAGGGAGCGCCGGGGGCAGCGGCAGCGCCACTCAGTCCTGTGTCTCCCCGCAGCACAACAAGCCGCTCTACTCCTTTGAAGACAATGCAGACTATGTGTACGACGTCATGTGGTCGCCCCTGCACCCTGCGCTCTTCGCCTGTGTGGACGGGATGGGGCGACTGGATCTGTGGAACCTGAACAGCGACACCGAGGTGAGAGATGCGACACATTAACCCCATGTGCGACACATCCCTCCCAGTCCCCACCGTCATCGTCATCCTCAGCTTCATTCTCTTTTATATCTTCATTTTATTATTTCATTATTTGTCATTTTTACTTGTTTATATTTTTTTTATTATTTTACTATTATTTTTTTATAACTTTTTCTGGAATAATTTTTTTTTTTAATTGATTCTTTTTTTTTCTTGATTCTTTTTTTTTCTTGATTCTTTCATCTAATAAATTGTTTACATTTATGTCATATTTCTTTATTTTTTTTATTTCTCTATTCTTCTTCTTCTTGATATTATTTAGGCTTCTTTTATTCATAATTTTCTGTTGATTATTATATTATTCATATCATTGTTTATTTATATAACTTTATTATTATTATGTACATTTCTATTTTTTTTTAATATAATGATGATGACATCTCTTCTCCCCTATAGTACATATAGTTTTGCCCTCTGCACATAAATGTATATTGTATTATAGTTTTGTAAGTGCAGATAACACGGATGAATTCATTTTACTGTTCTAATTATATTTTGCATCATTATTATGACTTTTTATCTTGTATTTTCTATATTAACATTATAATTTCCTATTCAAAAGCTTCACATTTCCTGTAATACTGTTATTAATTATGAATTTTTGTAGGTTATTAGTTATTTTATTGTTCTCTTCCAGGACGTTGCACATAGAAGACATTTTTATATCAGTATTTCTCTTATTATTCTCTATTATTGTCTTAATATTTCTCTTATTTCTTATTATTTCTCCTATTAGGACAATATTTTGGTGATATTTTGATACAATGTTACTACGTCCGTTTTTGTTTTTTTTTTGCGCCCGGTTATCGTCATTGTCGGTTATTAATCACTTTATTTTTTGCTATTATTTATTTGATTTGTGACGTCATTTTGTGTATTACTTCTGTATCTTCTGGATCAGAGAGAGAACCGTGCTTCACATTAGATCGTAAACCAGAATTCTGTTGATGGATCTCAAGCTTTTTAGTATCTTCTCTGTAAAAGTTTTTTCTTTACGCTTTAAACTTTCATGAAATTTTATGTTTTTCCTGAAACATAATAATTCTTCAGGATTTGCAATTTTTATTGTTCTTTTCATTCCTGTTTATATAAATCTCCAGATCCTTTCCACCATTTCACCAAAATTCTATTAAAACCTAAGAAACTGGAGTTTTAGTGACTTTTTTGCTTTTTTTTTCTAATTTCACATAATTTTATGAAAAAGTTGAAATTGTTTAGTCTAGTGATGAGGGAATATGTGCTTCGCAATGTTTCTGGATTATCCGTCATTAAAAAAAAAATTAAAAATTGAATCTGTGAATCTTCTATGTCTTCCCGGACTATCAGGATGCTGGATTGATGGACTTTTACTGAATTGTTTTATAAATCATATTATGTCTGATTTTTACTTGGAATTTAAAAAAAAAACTTTTGCGACTTTTAAAAAAAATTGACATCCCGAATATTCTATATGATTTTTAATGAACGCTCACTCATATTCCCTCAACCTTAAAACTTGGGTCTGATGCTCACGTATGTGGTCACCGCACTGATGTCTATGATCATTCCTAAAAAACCCTTTAAAAAAAAAAAGTTATTTGATACTATATAGTTGTATAAAGCGGCATAATTAAAAAAAAATTTTATCAAGTTTTATTAATTATACTTACAGGAACCACGTGTAATCTCCGCCGGTATCGATCAGGTTAACTCCGGAGGTTATTATCTTCTGTTTCAGTCTTTGACTGAGATTTGTGTCATTTTTTTTTTTTTGTATTTCTTTTCTTATATTGGTAAAATGTATAAAAGTTTAATCACATATGTAATTTAATGATGAATGAAGTGTTTCAGGGCTGATTGATAACGATATTATAATTCCCTCATTTCTCACCGGTTCAGGGAATTGAACATCTAATTATTGGTGGAGGAGTCTCGGATTCTCAGCTATTGTAAAATTAAAAAAAAAAAGGGAATTCAGGCAGTGTAACAGTCACCTACTTTGTGATTTGGGGGCCTAGAGGGCCATGGAATTTTTTTGTATTTTCTAAGACTCTGTTTTAAATAAAAAACATAAAATTTCAAGCAATTTACATTGTAGTTGAGTTAAATTCAGTAAGGAACATAAGACTAATAATAAATTTTTTTTTGTAAAATTCATTATTTTTTAATTTTATTTATTTTTATAAAACATATTTCAGCATAACATTTTTATCTTTGATTTTCTGTAATTGTAGGGAATTCCCAGGTTAGTTTTTTTTTTTTTTTAAACTCAGTACTGTCTCAAATACAGGTAAATGACTGCGACCGTATCTCAAACGAGACAGCAACATAGAAGCTTTTGAAGTGTTTCAGCCAGGAAGTGCAGCAGCCTTTTTAATTAGGAAGCCTAATGCTGGAGGATATGTAGAAGGCTGACTGGTCCCCCTCCCCAATTTTTTTTTTTTTTGAGACATAGTTAAATATATATCCTTTAGGTACTTTTATTAAACCATAGAACTTTTATGTTAACAAAAATAATAATAAAATAATAAAATTTTAAAAATTTAAACAAATAAGGTTGAGGTTCTGTTAATTTACTTTTTAAAAACCTTGGATTTATATTTTACATAATAAAAATAAATGATACGAAACAAGAAATAAAAATAACTCCGCTGAATAACTTCACAACGACCATCAAAAAGTACAAGCTTATTTTTTTTTTTTATTAGGGACTTAATATTATTAAATACAGGTTTTATTAATAATCACTGGGGGTATTTTTTGTTTCCGAGCTGGTAATAAATTTTATTAATTTAAAAAAACTTAAACTACAATCGGGAGCGACTTTTGTAATTAGAATTTATGCTCATTTTTGACTGACTTGAGTTTGTAAATTTAATTTTTTTCCGAAATATTACATAATTGGACAAAAGACCGATTTTTTTTAAATATTTTTTTTATGACAAGAGAAGTCGTTTTCTGGAAGTTGGGTAACTCCTTCTCAAATTAAAAATATCCATCATTGTTCTAGTCAGCCACAAAAACATGTGTTATCTTTTAGCTGCTGCCTCCAACCCATATTTTTTAATAATAACGTCTACAATTTTTTTTTTTTACATCAAACTCTGTTAAAATATAATAAATCCCAGTAGAGGAACAGCGGGCACCGCCAATTGAAATGATATATTTTCTGAAAAGGGGGCGTATAAATGAACCATGTGACTTGGACCATTCAGTAAATTTGCCGATTTAATTCCATAATTACAATACGGCTTCATTTACATGTTGAATCGTTCACTCGTGCCGAGAATGCAATTTTTTCAAAATTTTTATCGTTTTTTTTTTTTCTTGGCGTGGCACCACTGGGGTTAATGATGGCTTGTGTTTGTATACAGTCCTGGAGATGGGGCCCGGCCAAGAGCTTAGTATATGGCATTTACATGAATCTGCTTTATCATCACATCCGCCATATAATAATATGCTCGGAGAGCCCGGCGCGGGGAAATCGAGGGATTCCGCATGAAGTCCAATGCGGCCCAGTACAATAGTATTTGTATTAAATAAAATAGTAGTCTCATCTCTCCCAATTGCTACCCCATACAATTGCTAAAGGACTGTGTCAGTACAGTAGTTTAACTCACATCGAGAATTGTAGAGTAGTCGCGCTTCACCGGTCGGCAGAATTGATGGCTCGCCATGCTGAGTGCTATTGTTCCACGGAACAGAGGTTCACTTTCATAGTCTCCACTGAGCGAGCTGTGACAAAAAGAGACGCCGCGAGCATCCAGATATTAATGTGTCACACACACAAAAAAAACCCACTGTATTTAGGCCGGACATTTTTCTGTATTGAGAGGACGGGCATTAGAACAGCTGGCATCCTACATAGAAATCTCCACCAGCACCGGTCCTACCTAACTGCCACTGCCTTCTTTTTGCAAGCGTTTTTATTTTTTAGAACAGACAAAAAGACCCATTTATCTGCACGGCGTATGGAGGGCCTTGCATCATCTTAGCTAAGGTTGTGGTTACGAAAAATACCGTATATCTGGGAACGTTGTATTATTGTAAAAAAAAAAACTAAACGGTAGAAATAAAATTAAATATATGAATACATAAATGATTTAAAAGTATAATAATGTGATAAATAATAATATCATAATCCCAGATCATTATAAATATAGGACTAAATAGCAATATAATAACATTCATAAACATATAATAGATACCGATATATAAAAAAAATAAATTACATAAATCTTAAATAAATTAGAACAAAATTAAAAAATATTGGGTTATTTTAAAAATAGATGTAAAAAAACTGGTTACTGAAAAATATACAAAAATTTGACATATTGGGGCACATTTACTTACCCGTCCGTGTCGCGATCCCCGATCCGGACTGTCCGACGATCATTCACTGTGCCGCGATTCACGTAAATCGTGCGCCTGATATCCTGCATGTGTCGCTTCCCCGCTCAGGTCCCCCGGAGTTAACCTTCTTCTTCCTGGTGCATGTAAGTGCATTGTCCGTGTATAATGTGCTGTGCGGGGAGTCACTAAGATCGTGCGCCCGATATCCTGCATGTGTCGCTTCCCCGCTCAGGTCCCCGGAGTTCACCTTCTTCTTCCTGGTGCATGTAAGTGCATTGTCCGTGTATAATGCGCTGTGCGGGGAGTCACTAAGATCGTGCTCCCGATATCCTGCATGTGTCGCTTCCCCGCTCAGGTCCACCGGAGTTCACCTTCTTCTTCCTGGTGCATGTAAGTGCATTGTCTTGCGACACAATTTAAAAGTTAAATCCCGCCTCCCGATTTGTGTCGCATGAAATCCGATCATGTGCGACACAATCCCCTAAATTGCGGAGCAAATAAGAAGTCGCCGGAACATTCAATGATACTGCGGTCCCCGGACCCTTAGTAAATGTGCTCCATTGAGTTTGGACCAATTTGGCCCTATTGAATGGCCTGATATCCTTAGGCCGTATCCACGCTAAGCTTCTAAGAATTTGGTGGAATGACTGAAATACTCCGTCTATATTTACCTCTGTTTTCTGTCCATCTTTGGGTGGGTTGTATTTTCTCCCAGGGTTTATATTTTTCAGGCAACTTTGCCTTTTAAAGGAAAAATATGACAAAAATATGGACAACGTAGGAAATGCGTATGTAAATTACAGAGGTAGAAATGTTGGAATCTGTCACATTGACATTCGCTCCAAATCTGGTGTGTTACAAGACGAAAGATCTGAAGTTGTGTTCAGCCAAGGAGGTGCAAATCTGCACCAAAACTGCACGTGTGAATCCAGCTTGAGATTATTTGAATGTGTCTGACCAGCTTAAAGGGGTTGTCAACCTTTTTACAGTCTCTTTTTGTTAGAGGATCATAGGCTGATGATGATGATATTCCCAGCGATCAGTTGTAATCTATGTGGGGACCTGGTGTCAAGTGCTGAGTTTCCCTGCAGCACTCCTAGAGGGGAAGTGATGTATTATTACACAAGAAGTCAGGTTGTTGTTGCATGTAATGCATGAACATGATGGTCCTCCATGGCCAGTGTAGTAGGTCTGGAATGGGGATCCCTGTCGACTTCACATTCCCTTATAGGTTATTCAATACTTTTGTTTTAAATCATACAATCTTTAACACTAAACAATTTAACCAAAGCCATGGATAACTTCTCTTCTAACTTCTCTTATCTCCTCATACCTTAGGGATCCAGGATGCTGAGATTTTAGGAGCTGTTTGTTAGGGTCTATTCACATACTTAAAGGTTTCGGCCTTGAATGTAGAGATGGCTGCACACTGCCATACATCTTACAGTGGTGCTAGGCGGGTCCCGAGGGATGGAAGAGTTGTAGACCGGCGCTTCTGTTGCGGTGATGTAACTCACAACTAAATGCGTTTAAATGATAATCTTTTATTCCTAAAAAGTTTTTTAGGAACTTTTTAGGAATAAAAGATTATCATTTAAACGCATTTAGTTGTGAGTTACATCACCTCAACAGAAGCCCCGGTCTACAACTCTTCCATCCCTCGGGACCTGCCTAGCACCATTATATACACGCTTCCAGGATCCTGGTCCTGTGACGAGAAGCGTGGTTCATCGGGACCGGCCGCTCTGATTCTCTCATATATAATATATGACATGCTGTATCTAACCATTCATCAGGTGAGAGTCTGCTGATACGTTAGTGCACACAATTGAATAACAGTTACTATATCACACGAGGTTGCGCTCCTCCGTTTTTTTGTCTTCCTTCACTCTCTCCCAACGGGGCCACCCAGAGTTCCTCTGAGTGCCCCCTTCCAGGTAATCTGATCATATATCTTACAGTGGCCATACTTGGTATTGCAGCTCAGCTTCTTTGAATTGTATAGGACTGGGTTGTAAACAGGATCAATTCCAGAGAAGTGCTTAAGGGGGCGGGGAGGCTAAGGCGATTAATTCTTATAACCAGGACAAACCCTTTAATGTGTATTGCCCAACCAAACAGCCCCTCGTATCTCAGCTTCCATGATCTGCAAATAGGATCTGAATAACTGCTGAACCTTCAGACCTTCATCTGGAAGAAATATCTGAGCACCCAACATCTGAAGACTAGTGACTGTATGCTGCTTAGATTCCATCGGGCAGACATGCTGGGAGTTGTAGTCCAGGAATGTCACGCCTTGCCTTTCCCAGGATTTAATTAATAAGCACTCGGAGCAGAACATCCGGATCTTAGCTTGTTGTGGTTTCCACGGAATACTTCTTGTGAATAACATGGAAAAACATTCTGTGCCATATATTCGTTGCCCTTTTACTATGGAAAATATACGTTGCTCATTTTTTTTTCTTCTGCCCAGTGGGGGAGGTGATTAGAGAACAATAAATCCCTGTTTTCCCAGTGCAGGAGGCATCTGTATTACCAGGAGATGTCTGCGGGGGGCGCGCAACTCATCTCCTGAACTTTGTAGAAAGTTTTTAAAGGCAAAGTGTCCACCATACTAACAATGTATTTATGTTTTCTGTGTCCCTTTAAATGGAAGGTCCCCACCGCGAGCACAACTGTAGAAGGAGCCTCCGCACTCAACCGCGTGCGCTGGGCCCAGAGCGGCAGAGAGGTGGCAGTCGGTGACTCCGAGGGACGGATCTGGGTCTATGATGTCGGAGAGGTATGAAACAAATCTATCAGTTTCATTTAAAACACATCAGCCAATTAGGTGTAGGCTTTCATCAACACTTACTTCTGATTGGTTGTCACTGGTAGAGGTGACATTTTTTTAAAAATGTATTCAGTTGCTTCCATGTTATTTTTTAACTGAGTAACAAATTAATATGACTGACATAACAGGTTCCTTAGAGGGATTTTACCTTTAAGGACTGCACTTGTGAGATACTTAGATCTCCATGAAGCATCTTTGTTCCCGCAGAGACTCTGCATCCAGATCTTTAGAACTACCGTAAATAAACCTGATCACATGACCAGTGAGCCAATCTCCGAACTTCAGCAGTCACATCGGAGCTGTAGCTCCCGGTGTTGCCCAGGTTTCTCTGATTATCTGTCTTTGACTGTCTCTGACTTTCTCAGACTGTCTCTGTTTCTGACACTGTCTTCGACTATCTCTGACTGTCTCTGACTTTCTCCGATTGTCTCAGGTTTTCTCTGTCTGTCCCTGACTGTCACCGTCTCTGTATTTGTCTCCATGTGTCACTTTGCGATGGGGGGATTTATCAGAAGTGTCTGAGAGCAAAACTGTTCTGGTTGCCCGTGACTCAAGTTTCATTTTCAGACAGCTGATCTCTGTTTGGTTTCCATGGGCAACTGGAACAGACAATTCTGATAAATCTCCCCCTATCTCTGTATCTCTATCCATCTTACCTCACACATAAGTGTCTTACACTCATTGCCTATAGTAACTAATCAAAGCTCAGAGCTCATATTAATGACCTGTGGCAGAACAGCAACCAATCACGGCTCAGCTTCCAACCACCACAGCAGCAACAGCAGACAATGGCTCCTGTATATGGTGGGTAATAAGTGCATTTTGGAAAAGTGTGGGGTTAAAATTTTGGCTCTAAACCAAGTCTATGATGTTCTCAGAGTCACAGAGAGCGGCGGTTGGTGATTGTAAATGTGACAATGCAGATTCCTTTAGCGGACATATATACATACACACAAATACATACACACACCCATACACACACATAAACATACATACATACATGCACACATACCCTCACATACATACACACACCAATACACACACACATAAACATACATACATACATACATACACATATACACACACTCAGCGTTATACATTAGATATCTATATTAGAGATTGAAATCCACTCTTGTAATTGATATAGAACCTTCTTCTATAGTGAATCTAATGTTTCTTCCATTGGGATGGTCATGTATACAAGATGGAACCATCTCCGCTCTAATTGTTCCTGTGACCCTTCAGGGCAGGAATCTGAGAGAAATCTTCTGGTGGAGAAATGTCCCTGTAGCTTTATGTCCCCCTCACGTCTCCAGTCATTGGTGATCACATCTACAACCCGTTATGAATGAGTTAAGTAGGACTGGATGAAGACAATCGGGGCTTCCAGACTGAACCTTAGATATCTGTCTGTGATGTTATACTCATAGAAGAAAACAATACCCAGCGATCCTTAACAGGAAGTATTTACTTACAGAACAAATAGGACTTCCTGCCAACAATGAAGACTTGACAGTGTTTTGGGATGTTTGTGTCTTAATGGATTAAAAAATTGGCTCCTCTATTAATGACAAGCCGTGCCTGGCAGATCTAGAGGTTGTATGTGGTATTACGCCTCAGCTGGGCTCCTTACTGACAGATGACTTCCTGTCAGCCATTTTAGATACATTGGAGCTCACATCTGGCTTCAGCGATGTGTGTAACCACTAACAGTCGTCATGGCTGTCTTCTTGCTGCTCACCCTGTCAGCCAATCATGGTAGCGCACCATTATATATCTGTTGAAGATCTCATGACTCCCCATTGCTAAATTCATGTTAGATATGTATCGGCAGAACATGCAATTTTAATGGGTTTGGCCTACCATCCAATGTATTTAGGTCTTCTTGACCACCCTCCCCCAAATGAATATCAGGGGAGATGAGTGTGGCTATGGGATTTCAGCTGCCCGGTCACAGAGGTGTCAGCTGTGACTTACTCCCCTCTTCTCTCAGCCAAGATGGCTGCCAGCTGAATGAGAGGGTTAAGAAAGGGAAGTTTTTTTTGTGGTGACTGGGTGACAGATATATTGGTATGGCTGACAGGAAGTAACTGAAGGTAAGAGGAATTCTAAGCACAGATGATTGACCTTACAACGGACTAACTACACATCGGAACAGTCTAGTAGATGGGAAGTTACTTTTCTGTCAGATACTAAAGGTGTTAGAAGTCCGAAATCAAGTAGATGAGACCTAGATACTCCACTTAAGGCATCAAGTCACTAGAAAGCCTGTCAATATGAACAGGTCAGGCTCATGTGTATAAAAATGGCTGACAGGAAGTAATCTCAAAAGTCTTAAATACAAACAAATGATCTTAGAAGAGAACAACTACGTATAGATACAACAAAGAAGGGTCTAGGAGCAGAAGAAAGTTTTCAACTGACTGTGTCATTGAGATATATTAGAGCCATCAAGGCACAAAATGGCTGACAGGAAGTAGCTCCTGTTGTGCTGAAAACTGAAGGCGCAGGAATTCTGATCATCGACATAGGGCATAGAGTGGACAAAAGAACCACAGAGAATACATCAGCATAGTAGGTTTTTATTTGTGGCTGGAATCGCCGTAACAGAGATTTTATCCCTATGAGAAAGAAAATGGCTGACAGGAAGTAGCTTAGTTTTTTTTTTTTTGTCAGAAACGGAAGACGTCTGAAACAGAAATGACAGCAGACAACCACATCATGGTTCAACAGTACTAGAAAGTTTTTGGATCTGAATGTGACAAAGATGGAAGACACAGCAAGAGTAAAAATGGAAAAATGGCTGACAGGAAGTAACTTCCGATTTTGTCATAAATTCGAAGACAGAGAACTGAGACTAAATAATCTCCCGAAGATAGGAAAAGTCTGAACAGAAACTTTAAGCACAGGAAGGTTTTTCTTTCGTAGCCAAAGTTGCACTTTAAATGATGTCCTACATCTGTGTCGGCTTCTTTAACCTTCATTATGAGGGTCTTC
This sequence comes from Engystomops pustulosus, assembly GCF_040894005.1. Lineage (NCBI taxonomy): Eukaryota > Metazoa > Chordata > Amphibia > Anura > Leptodactylidae > Engystomops > Engystomops pustulosus. The sequence goes on along the minus strand of NC_092415.1, from coordinate 201,095,340 downwards.
TTCTATTTCATGGACATATCCACTGCGTCCTCTATGATAATCTCGTCTCCTATGTGATACAGCTGCCTTATTGTAGTGTTAGGTGACCCCGTGTTTAAGGTTCTGGGGGGATGCAGTGGATCTAGTATAGCTTCCACTTATAGCTGATGACATCAGACAAGCCATAAAAGTACAGTATTGTCCAGGAAGCTTTATACAAGACTCTAGTGAGTGATATTACTACACAGATGCTTTTTATTCTACCCCCTAAGAATAGACAGAGGAGTTTAAAGGAAAATACACTGAATAAAATGTGGCCACATGATGGAGTGAGAATAGATATAGAGATTGGATTGGGCAGTATGTTGATAGAATTACTGTATATTGTCTTGACCAGTATTCGGGATACGTTGAGGGCTGTAGTGATCTTTATTTGAAGTATATTTTAGAATAAGTAAGATTTTGGGCCCTAATGTTACTTTATGAGAGGCTTAAGTCCACTCTCAAGCACACACCGAACCCCGTCCTGAAGAGAGATTTGGACTGAAGGGAAACTACTTGGTCGATACCTCTTCAAGTGGTCAAAGTAGAGGTGACAATTGGATTACAGCCAAAGCACAAGCATGTCGTAGGACAAGGTGAGGTCTGGCAGAGGATGTGTACAGTCTGCACTGCAGGTCGGGGCATGTAGCACATAAAACAGGTTGACCTGAAAAACCTGCCAGGAACTTATATTTTAGGAACCTACTGTATATTGCTCAGGCACCTTTCTGTGGAAGATGGTGCCTCATACAAAAATCGGGGATGATTGACAGGGGCAATATTAGGGACGTAAACTGACCCTATAAATATTTACATTAGGGTGAGTGTGTGGCTTATGGACTAGTGAAGAGAGGATGTTCAAGTCCAAAGGAGGGGGAGCGGAGCCTAATGGTGGAAACAGTGAGTGGCCTGGTGGCTCTAAGATAGCATCAGTGGGATGCTGGTGGTAATGGACTGCAAGTACCTGTATAACAAGATTGTATTATGTCCAGTGGTCGGGTCATGTTGGGGGTTGTAGTTTTACATGTATAGAGTATAACTGAATTGTTGTAGGATCATATTCAGTGGTGTGGCCATTGGAGGTTGCAGTGCTCAATGTTTAGAGTATAATCGATTATGGTCAGGTCATGTTGAGGCGTGTAGTGCTTTATGTATAGAGTATAACAGCATTGTATTATGGTCAGGTCCAAAGGTTATTTTAGGCGTTGTAGTGATCTCTGCCTATTGAGCCTCTGGTAATTGCTTATTTCTGTATGTTTTCCACTATTCATAACTCATTCGGCATAAGTCATTAATCATGTCGGAGTTTTCTCTTTTCTCGATCCAACTTTGTGTGTGAAAGAACCTAGACGACATACGGCCACTTTAAACATTTTCCTGACTTTATTTGATATTCTACAGCAGCTTTACTCTCAACATGGGAACCTGCCGAGTTACCACCGAGCGCAAAATTAAAAAACGTCTCGAGGCCGGAGTGTAGCTGCAGCATTATGGGAGTCCTTAATTGGGGAGCAGTGGGTTATATATAGGAGTCAATGTTCTAATTGGCCATTACCCAATATGTAGCGCTGTGATCCCGACCTATAACATGAGCCGTTAGTGACGGGTATATAATCTGCTATATGAGCTGACGTCATGCTCCCTCAATACTTCCTCTGGTTCTCTTATTGACTAAAAAATACGACAAGTCTATTATTAGTCTTCGGGGAGGAAAGGGAATGTTCTCTGCCAGTGTAACACATTAATTTACTCGCAGTTCACGAGGTGATGTATGAATTTTTACAACCATGTTATGTTAACAAGATTATTTACTCACTGCCAAAAATATAGAAGCAGCATATGTAAAGGAAGGCACGCTAATTAAGAGCGCTTGTCCGGGGCCGGGTATAGCTTTCATCTCCCTGATATCACATCTGCTCATAGCATGTAGAGTAAGATTAACCTCAGGAGCCCTGATAGCTCCAAGCAACACCTAGCGCGGGGATGCAGGGGTTAACTCTTCATATCTGTCCCAGTTCTACCCTTAGAAAGGATGACAGAAAGACATTCACCACCGGCGTCCAACCAGGAGTAATCGCGAGGCACCCTTCAATTATTCATGGGCTCTTTGTCACAAATTTCGAAGAGCTGTAGACGTGTAGAGCAAGTACTCATCTCCTAGACCGTTTGCCAACCACGGGTGACCTCAGTGACTTCATCTCTCAAAGTTTCCATGTCATCAAAAGTATCTATTGCGTCCTACAGTACATCTTATAATTATCCCTCCCCATGATTACTCTGAGGGAGTTAGTAATGAATTCCACCGTAAACTATAGTAATCTCAACTTGCTCAAAAATGGTGGACATTGGATTGGAAATCTGGGCAGAACATCTCCTAAACTGCTGATCCCCAAACCAGGTTTTCAAACTAAAGTCCCTCCATGGGTGGGAATGATTGAGGTACACCACTGATTTGAAATATTCAAGCAACTTTTTGACACATATTACAATTTTCTCTTGTACCTTCATATTTTCTGAAAATGATGAGCACCCTCCAGCCTTCATCTACTCTTGCCAATAACATTGAGGTCCATGTTGACAAAAGTTGATCCCGGCGCAGTCCTCCACTAGTCTTGACCTAGGATCACCTAGAAAAGAAACTTATAATTAGCAGACTGGAGTACCCCTGCACCTCCCTCCCCCATGTTGGGAACATGGGAGGTGACATCACGCGAGAGGTGTGAATTTACGCCCCTCACGTGACGTCACCTCCCTCTCCCATTCTCCCACCTTGGGAGAGGGAGGTGTGGGACGTGCATAATTAGCAGTCCAGAACACCGGACATCTTGTCCTCGCGCTGCTAATTATAAGTTTCTTTTATGGGTGATCCTGATGTGTCAAGACTAGCTGAGGACAGTGCTGGGATCAACATCAAGAGGAGCAGAGGTGAGTATTTCTATTTTTTTTTTTTGTTGTTTTTTTTAATAGTTGATATCCTTTAATATCCTTCCTTACAGTTCTGGGCAGTTCTTCACCCAAGAACTTTCTAAATAACTTTCTGTGAATGAGAAAAAAACCCTATTCCATAATGTAAACTGAACACAATAGCTCTATAGTATCTTTTAGATTTTGGAACATCTAACGTGTAGGGACAACGAAAGGACCAAGATCTGCTTCCACGTTGGAGAACCCATATCCATGTTCACCAATATGAAGCAGCCATCTTGCCTTTGAGAGTCTGCCATCCAGTTGGGGCAACCCCATTAATTGGGAAACTATGGAAATTTCTCATTGCAGCTCATGAAAAACTTTCGAATGCAAGTTTTTGATCCAAATATGTGTGACTCCACTAATTCCTTGCCAGAGCTTGTAACATTTGCACTGACAATTACACTCGATGTCTTGGATTCCCATGAACCCCTCTCGTGTCTGAATGGTGGGTGACACAGTGAAAAGGAAATGGCACTTGACAGGGCTATGAATATAAGTGCCAACCTTAAGAAGAGGCAGGGGAAGAAGAGGAGTCTACAATGAAGCAAGCCTAGTTTTGTGGCTGAGGATGCTTCATTGTAATGGCTTTTGACAGAGCAGAGAATGATGCTAACGACTTATTGAGGAGCTCAGCAATCATGTGCGAGGGAAGGCGAGTCCCCAGCCGCACGGGACGCCAGCACATGAGTCATACTGCAACAATTTTGCCCATCGGCCATGAAATCACAGCGCTTCAGTTACAGCTCTTATTAGATGCAGTTAATGTTTTCCTACTGTACACATCCCACTATACTGGAAGCACTTCCAAGAAGAGCTGCTTGATTAACCCCTTTATGCCTTAAAATAAACTGAGGTTTGTCTCGAAGACCGATTTATATTCATAGCAATTGACTATTATAGCTCCATAGGATAAGTAGAGGACTTATGGTTAACAAGAACCACTACAGAACCTAAACTACCTCACTGCTCAGGTACAGGGATCGGAGTCAAGTATAAGAAAATTGCCATCGCTTGGAATTTGCCATGCAATGGCTCTTTAAGACAACATTACCTAAGCAAACTCATAACTAACAAGGAGCTGACACTTTCAGGTTCTGGATTACCGTGTTCGGCCAAACCCAATCCTGCAAGTTCGAGTCTAGGATTCGCCAAACCCAATCCTGTAAGTTCAAGTCTAGTTACCTGAAAAATGAGCAAACATTTTCAGGTTCTGGTTCACCAAGTTCGGCCAAACCCAATCCCTTAAGTTCGAGTCTAGAATCGGCCAAACCCAATTCTGTAAGTCTAGGAATCTAGGTACCTGAAATCAAACACTCACCCCTTCCAATAAGACCGCACCGATTGTGGTCGTTACCAAATTAATCTCGCCAGAAAAGCTCCTATGTTGTCATCGGGGAACGACTACACTAGGAAAAATGTTGGCATTTATGTGCCACCGGCATTTAAACAGTTAACCAGTGCCAGCACCGATTGCAGATGTCACTAGCAAGGGTTGAGCCTCAACACCATACTTGCACATTGTGGGTCTGCTCATCCCTAGTCATAACCCATGGCCATAGAAGTGCCATGCTGTGGGATCCAGGAGACCAGATACATACACAAAATAGCAATGCCTCTGGGTACAGGCATGATGGTGGCCATTAGAGCTCGTAACCCATATGCTGACCATGTGGAGACCAAGAGAACTCAAAAAATTATGTGGAATCCTAAAGGATGTCAGGGAAGAGCATGACTCAAGAATTTATATTCCCAAGTCAACTTTAAAGACACTTCTGAAGGGTTTCCTAAGGCACAGGATATGAGATATCCACAAAACACAAACTTCTCTTCCCGGGTTAAAAACATAAAAAGTTTCATAATTGATCCAAAGTTATGTTAAAGTGTCTTTAAAGAGGTTTCTCATCCTCTTTTCCCAGTAATCTACAAAGCAAATGATGCAGGGACTGAAGATGTGAAACAAGGCTCCTCAGAAGAGAATGACTGGAGCTGTTCTCCTCGGCTCCTCCAATGCGTTTCATCAATGACCCCTTTTGTGTAAATAATTCCTTGTCGTCTTGTTAACAGATTTTCAGACAACAAGGGGGGTCACCATATCGCCCATTGTGGGAGTCTGGATAAAGCCTCTGACTAACAGCTACAGCCATACAACAGAAGAACTTTGCCCCTTCTTTTAGAGACAAGATCCCATCAGCTGTGTGATTTTTGGATGTTGACACGGAATGGGAAAACTGCCAGAACATGATGTAGAAATGTAGAGATCTATGTCACGGTGATATAAGACCTGCAGAAGAGTCAAAGGTTGGATTCAAAATACCTAAGAGTTTGTGTCGATACTAAGAAACGAAAGAGACTATTGAGTTCAGGAAATGGAAATTTATCCACGAACAGAGCCACTAAATTCTTGACAGTGATGGGTTACGCTAGTTGGCCAACGGGTCTAGTGGGTAGAGTAACACAGCTAATTTGAAGCTCAGTCCCCGTCTGATTGAGAAGATATCCATTTTGTCTTTATCTCCTACTACACTGGCTCCAAAATTTTAAGGCTAATAGCCTTTGGAATTGCCTATTATGATCAATGATCAACCATTGACATGTAGGATTCTAACATCGATACATAGACCCAGTTTTAGGTAGTGGAAGACCGATTGATGACCCCACTTGTGATGCAAACACACAATTCACCGACTCATTTCTGCATCCCAAAATGTAAAGATCCCGGGAACAAGTCATTATTATTACCATAATAGCAGCTGCTGATGGAGACCCTACAGACATAACCGCGGCTCATGGAGCCAAACGGCCGTTTTTATACATCGACAAAAACTCGGCACACGTTTTACTTTTCCAAAATATTTTTATTGCTGCAAAGATTTATGAGAACGAGGTTATGGGAAACACATTGTATTGAAGGAAAAGGTGTATAAAATACTGCCGCTGGCCCTGGCTGTGGGCCCTGCGCAATAACGTCATCACTCAGCTCTCCAATGGCATTTTACAGCATGAAATCCCCCTTTCTGAGCTTATATATACAGACCTGCTGCTTTCTGTAGATGTAGAGACCTCTATGTAGGGTCGGCTACAGGTTTCAGTAGGCCCCTGGGCGACAGAGTCTCAGTGGGTCCCTTTGCAGTGAACTCCTGTGGCAACATTAAAAATTCTGAAGCTAAAATGGTCTCCTGTTCCCTAAAATATTCCCTAGTTTATCATCCCAAACAGCCCAGTCGTGGTTATTTTATATAAAGCCCCCTCACCCCTTTTGGATCCAGTAGCTCTGGGCCCCAGCACTTGCCCGGGCATGCCTAGTGCTGACACTGGCCCTGCCTCTATGGACAACTATTGGCTTCAGGTTGGATATTCTTTAGAGATAAACTTGAGCTAAATTTTTCTTTTGCAGTAGGTGTGTTTGCAACTTAAACACCTTCATGCAACTTTAACACAACTTTTTCTAACTGGATCTGAAAACCTGTGCAGCAGGTCGTGACTGCATGGGTCCATTCATGTCTATCGAAAAAAAACCTATTAAAAGGGATTTCTGATCTGCTTAGAAAACACCAATCAGCTTTTACAAGTGAGCGTGAAATGCAGAACTTCTGGCTGAAGTCCATGTTTGGCTAGCAATCTTCAGCACAGATCTGAACCTTGCAGTTTGGGTTGACTCATCACTACTCATGACCACCAACTCTTCTGACCCAACCAGGAGTTTAAACATTCCGGTTTATGCCACTGTACAGTAACATACAAAATATATTACTATGGTAACAACTGTCAAAGTTGTAGAACCGTGCAAATTTAACGAAGATCCAAAATGCCCCCTATAGAGTGTTGTCCACAAATGCTTATTGATGGCCTACCTTCAGAAGCCAACAGTTGGTCCGAAACAGTCGATCAGTGAGGGGCAAGACGTGGTCCCCTAACCAATCACCGATGGATTGCCTATCCTGTGGTTGGGCCATCAATATAAATTTGTGGACAGAACCCTTGACCTGTTCATAATTTTTAGGGTTCCAACACTAATTCAGTGGACATCCCAATGTCTATATCCACCATTCCCGAAACATGTAGGCTTGGTCCAAGCCATTAAAAGTGTTGGATCCCAACTACCCAACATCTACTTCGGAGTATCGGGGACTTATATACATATAAGTGAGCTGGTAAAGAAGCAAATATATATCAATACCTTGAAAGCATCAACAGTAAGGTGTTCCGACTCAAAGCCCTGTAAAGGTCCTGTGCCCTGATAAGGTTCTAAATAATATGATAGTGTTAACATGCCATTCAGCTGTCAATCAATTCTGAATAATAAAGCTTTATGTGCCCAATATGCTCAACACCGACAACAAATCCACCAGCAGCAGCTTGTTGATGGTTTCCAGTTCGCAGAACGTATACGTTTTATATAAAACACATTGCAGGTGATGCAGATATGTAGCAGAGAAGCCAGATTTTTCCATTTTCTGTAGTCTGTAGAGCCAACGTTAATGAATGGTAGAACTGTAAATCAGTTCATATAATAATTAATAGCGTATTTTAAGGTATTTATTAGTATTTTATCCCAAGGATCAGGAAATGGCCTCCGGGGTAACATGACCCGAAAAAGTTCCTACTATAAATTAATGTAGACAAGAACCTGGATAAAGTAGAACAACAGCAAAACCCTGTAAAGTGGCGACGTGAAATCCTAGTGTTCCCTTTGTACTTATACGGTATTATTTATAAGGCAGGGTCCCAATTACCGTATATTAAATGAAGGAAACAGTAAATTCCCCTCTTGACTTGAGGCCGCGGTTTATAGAAATAGACTGTGGTGTCATTTCCCGGCCTCCGTTTTTTAAAAAATCCTGGATCTTTTTTTCCTTCAAAATTTCTGATTATCTGTCAATTGGTGAAAAAGCCGTCGGAATTTGCAGAGCGATTATAATAACACGAGGCAAAGGCGAACGATCTCCCGGAGATTATAAACTTAATGGAAATTCAGTGCAGGTTATTGACTCGGGATCGGGAAGTAGACCCAACGCCACCGGAAAATGGAGGATATGGAGGATATTGGAATCATCGGAGCACCGGAGGGCAATGTAGGGGCGGGTTTATTCATGACAAAATAGAGACCCCTTTGTGGATAACACTAACAAAACTCAATGGAAAGTCATAAAACCCTTCAAAAGACCCCAAACTATCATAGACCCTAAAACTCATGCTCCACCCTTGTTATGATATGTCATGTGGGACCAATGGGTTACCAATGGGACATCTGTTATGGTGTCACATTGAGCCAGAATTGGGGGGCTTTATTAGTTTTTTGGGATCTTTTGCAGTTGATGGGGTTGGGTCTGTGGTCATTGTTGGTTAAATGTTACCTATTTGGGGTCTGTACCAATTAAGAGGTAAGATCTAGGATCTGTATTAGTTAAAAGGGTCTGGGGTCTTTATTAGTAGAGTGGATCTCATCTGGTGTCCGTTAGTTTAAGGGGTCTGATCTGGAATCTGTACCATTTTTGGTGTCTATCTAGGATCCATATGATTTGTAAGGGGTCTGATTTGGAGTCTGTATGGTTTATGGGGTCTTATCAGCATTCACTAGAGTTTAAAGGACATCTACCACCAAGATGAAGGACTGTATGCAAATGAGCCTGAGAGGCTCCAGGCTTCATAGGTGTTAATGGAACCTGGAGCCCCTAAGGCTCGTTTGCATACAGTCTTTCATCCTGGTGGTAGATGTCTTCTATGGAGTCTTTAGAATTTAAGGGGTCTGATTTGGGGTCTTCACCACTTAAAGTGTCTGTCAAAGGTCCATTTTAGTTTTAGGGTTTCGATCTAGGGTCTTTCTTAGTTGAGTGGGTCTCATCTAGGGTCTGACTTGGGTCTATATTAGTTTAAGAGGTCTGATCTAGAATCTACCAGTTTAGGGGTCTATTTAGGGTCCAAACTATTTGGTCTGATCTTGGGTCTGTACAGTTCTTATTTGGCATCTGCACCACTTATGATATCTGGCTCTGAGGTCCATTTTAGTTTAAGGGTAATGATCTGGGGGGGGGGGTCTGTATTAATTTAAGGGGTCTGATTTGGGGTATATATTTAAAGGGTATGTATTATCTTTGTGGTTCTTATCAGGGTTATGTAGTAGCTTAGGGGTCTGTCTAAATTTGATGTTGGGGTCCTTTCTATCTAAGGTATCTTTATTGGTTCTTGTATGAGTTCTAAACCTGTAGAATGTCTGACCTGGGGTCTAGTTTAGGGGTCTGTGTTTTGGGCGATTGGGTTTGTGGTTGATGTTACATGCACCATTCGTGATCTGGAAGACGTAAGTTGGGGGCGTGTCTTCTAGAGATGGGCGTGGCTTATTGTTCCTTGGAATCTCTTAAGAAGACCAGGACCCCATAGCTTGGGCGGGTGCTGCCCCTTATGGCGCGCACGCTCCTGACTGCAGGACGTATAAATAACGAGATGTAACGAGCCGGGTTTATTAGCTCCTTCCATCGTGGGTCAGGAGACGCGGCTCCGGAATATCTGCATATTAACGTCTGCAGAAAATTCCTTCTTTTGATATCTGTAAATGTAATGACTTTGTTTTATGAAGGTTGTTAAGTGTCCCTGATTATTACTGCACCGGCCCGGTCTTTTATGTCAGCCGGACTCGGCAGGGGTCCGGGGGGGGGGGGGGGCGGTGGAAGGGGTTCCGTCTGACCATTATCATGTTTTTCATTAGAATATCAGTCCCTGTATAAATGTGAGCGGCTGCAGATCATCAGATCCATGTGTTACGCGCTATTACCCCTGACGAGAGTGACAACCCCCAGACCAGGCAAGGAATGAGCATTGCGGCCCAATACTTGTTCACAAAATGGGTCCTGCTGTGGCTAATGATCAACTTACATCAGTGCCACAACCTTTAAGATCCCGTCCATTAACAGTAAAGAGAGCTTCCTCTAATCTGGAATCAGTGGGATGTAAATATTCCGGTTTATTGGAACCAAACACACCCTGAGAATGCTGTAGCTACACTGAAGCAGAAACACATCTTGTTTAATCCCTGATCCGAGTGGTTTTCCTAAAAAAAAAACAGGTATAAAATCGGGACCTTGGGAAAGTTGGGTGCAGGCTGGATGCTGGACATAAACACATTACACAGAGTTTACTGAACTGTCCAGACAGAACTAATTAATCTGAGCTGGATGACTCATACACTACAGCTGGGGAATGGTGCAGTGATTGATTACTTCTGCCTGTCAGGGACAACACAGTGATGACATCCTGGGCAGACACAGGAGCAACAGAGCCTCATTATCATAATTGTATAATTGTTTTTCCAGCAAAACCACTCGGATCAGGGTCTTACGAGGATGAGGATGAGGGGGTGACACAAGAGCTTACAGTCTATGAGGATGAGGGGGTGACACAAGAGCTTACAGTCTATGAGGATGAGAGGGACACAATAGCTTACAGTCTATGAGAATGAGGGGATGACACAGCTTACAGTCTGAGGATGAGGGGGTGACACAAGAGCTTACAGTCTATGAGGATAAGGGGTGACACGAGCTAACAGTCTATGAGGATGAGTGGGTGACACAAGAGCTTACAGTCCATGATGATGAGGGGGGACACAAGAGCTTACAGTCTATGAGGAGGAGGGGGTGACACAAGAGCTTACAGTCTATGAGGATGAGGGGGGGACACAAGAGCTTACAGTCTATGAGGATGAGGGGCTGACCCAAGAGCTTACAGTCTATGAGGATGAGAAGGTGACACAAGAGCTTACAGTCTATGAAGATGAGGGGGTGACACAAGAGCTTACAGTCTATGAGGATGAGGGGGGACACAAGAGCTTACAGTCTATGAGGATGAGGGGGTGACACAAGAGCTTACAGTCTATGAGGATGAGAAGGTGACACAAGAGCTTACAGTCTATGAGGATGAGAAGGTGACACAAGAGCTTACAGTCTATGAGGATGAAGGGGGTGACACAAGAGAATACAGTCTATGAGGATGAGGGGGGACACAAGAGCTTACAGTCTATGAAGATGAGGGGGTGACACAAGAGCTTACAGTCTATGAGGATGAGGGGGGACACAAGAGCTTACAGTCTATGAGGATGAGGGGGGACACAAGAGCTTACAGTTTATGAGGATGAGGGGGTGACACAAGAGCTTACAGTCTATGAGGATGAGAAGGTAACAAAAGAGCTTACAGTCTTCATCAGCTCATCCTGGAAAATGTATTTGCATATTTCCCAGAAGCTTTCATCCTTTAATGTATTATAAAGGGGATTTTTTTGGTTTTAAAAATGTCATTTTATGTAAATCATCTTTACACTTTGATCCAATGTTTTTTATACTATTTTTATTTCAAGTTTGACATTAGTAAAATTTTAAAAATATATATATTTTCCAGCTTAAGTGTAGGGAGATGATGATGTATCCCCCACATCTTTCTGCAAATATTAAATAAAACTTTGTTGAAAGTATTTATCATAAATACATTTTATTGACCATTTTTTCCTGTAGATTTTCAGATCTTTTGATGTTTTGTTTACTTTTTTTAAAATGTATTTTATATCTTTCTCACAAAGATTAGGAGTTTAATATTTTTATTGTTTTTTTAGTCTCTATTTTTGTGTTTTCTTTTATTCTTTAAATTTTTTTATTTTTTTTTGTAAAAGGGTCTTTCAAGTTTCCGGGGAAAAAGGAAGATACAAAAGTAACACCCATAGAGGAGAAAAAAATTCCTTTCAGACTCTAACAGCCAGAGTAAATCTATGGATCACTTTGCTCTGGGTCCAGTACAGTGCCACCAAATGGTCACATGTTCACTGTTTTGCGGCCAGTCAGTGGACTAGGTGGTCATTATGGGCGACACGGTGACTTAGTGGTTAGCATTACAGCCTTGCAGCGCTGGGGTCCCGGGTTCAAGTCCCAGGGTCAACATCTGCAAATAGTTTGTATGTTCTCCCTGTGTTTGTGTGGGTTTCCTCTGGGTCCTCCGGTTTCCTCCCACACTCCAAAACATACAGGTAGGTTGATTAGATTGTGAGCCCCATTGGGGACAGGGACTGATCTGGCAAACTCTGTGCAGCGCTGCGTAATCTATATAAATAACAGAATTATTATTATTATAGATGATATTATATTATATATATGTATATATTATATCAAAATGTGGAATGATGAAAATGTGGAGTAATTTCTGAATTACCGTATATTCCGGCGTATAAGACGACCTGGTGTATAAGACGACCCCCCTACTTTCCTGTTAAAATATAGAGTTTAAGATATATTCACCGTATAAGACTACCCCTTTTCCAACGCATACAAAACACCGGTAAAAATTTAAAAAAAAACAGATTTGAATTTAACATGGTCCTTTTTTTAATTTAAATTCTTATGACATGCAGGTATATAGCAGGAAAACTGTCGCTCATAAACATAAGGCATACAACAACAACATTACCATCGTCCATTTTACTGTAAATGTTACCATACTGTACCTTAAATTTTTATTTTATTAAATATTCCATGCCATGTACTCAGAAGCGGGAAGAAAATTCCAAATGCAATGAAAATGGTGAAAAAACGCATTTGCGCCATTTTCTTGTGGGCTTGGATATTACGTCTTTCACCGCGCGGCCCAAATGACATGTCTACTTTATTCTTTGGGTCGATACGATTAAGGGGATACCAAATTTGTATAGGTTTTATAATGTTTTCATACATTTACAAAAATGAAAACCTCCTGTTCAAAAATTATTTTTTTGATTTTGCCAACTTCTGGCGCTAATAACTTTTTTATACTTTGGTGTACGGAGCTGTGGGTGGTGTCATTTTTTGCGAAATTTGATAATATTTTCAATGATATCATTTTTAGGACTGTATGACCTTTTGATCACTTTTTATAGATTTTTTTATATTTTTAAAAATGGCAAAAAAGTGCCATTTTCGACTTTGGGCGCTATTTTCCGTTACGGGGTTAAACGCATTGAAAAACCGTTATCATATTTTGATAGATCAGGCAATGTTGGACGCGTCGATACCTGATGTGTTTATGATTTTTACTGTTTATTTATATTTATGTCAGTTCTAGGGAAAGGGGGGTGATTTGAAATTTTAGGTTTTTTTATTATAATTTTTTTTTTTTTAAACTTTTTTTTATTTTTATTCATACTATTTTTCAGACTCCCTAGGGTACTTTAACCCTAGGTTGTCTGATCGATCCTATCATATACTGCCATACTACAGTATGGCAGTATATGGGGATTTTACTCCTCATTCATTACATCAGCACATTGTAATGAAGGGGTTAAAACGAAGACCCGAGGCTACCATGGAGACGGATCGCCGCCCCCGATGACGTCACGGGGAGCGGCGATCCCAGGTAAGATGGCGGCTTTGCCGGCAGCCATCGCAATATGCAGCAAAGACTTACCGGCTATGGAGAGGGCTCAGCCCGTGAGCCCTCTCCATGCAGCGCGACCCAACCGGCGGGCCGCCAATTACCGGCGTATAAGACAACCCCAGACAAGACAGAAGATTTTTCTGTCTTCAAAAGTCGTCTTATACGCCGGAATATACGGTATTCTAGGTTTTTAAATTGCGATTCTTTTATGCTTACGGTAATCAGATTTTTTGTACTATGAGAAGCGCCGACAGATTTTATCATCCAAAAAAAAAAAAAAAAGAAAAATATATTTGGCACCAATTAAAAAAAAAAAATTCACAAAATTCTAAAATAAAATACTTATTACCAAAAGGGATTTCATTCAAGGAAGGAAAAAAAATAACCCTTGTAACATCAAATTTCATGTCTATATAATGAAAATTTTTTATATTGATTTAGTGTTTTTTTTTTTTTTTTGGATTTGTGACTTTCTTTAATTTAAATTTTTTTCTTCATACAAATTATTTGTATCATTCAAAAGAATTTTAATCAAGGAAGAAAATAAAAATAACCCAATAACCCTGGTAACTTCAAATTTCATGTCTCTATAATGAGAATTTCTTAGTGTTAGGCTGCAGTACCACGAATGTATGAAAATGGCCGTATGCTACCTGTACCGCACCGGTTATAGGGGTTACATGGGGGAACATTCATTTCAATGGACAATACGTCTAACTATTAAGGCTACATTCACAATGGCGTGTGCCCGCCGTACCGTAGCACGTCGGGCACACGTTGGTGCCCGGGAGAGGAGGAGGTGGCGTCCTATCTTTTCACGGGGTACGGAAGGGTACCGCTCCAGTAGGGCACCGTGCACCGATTGCTGACTATGGTGGACGTATATATACCGTATATACATCCCCCATATGTGTGTGTGAATGCAGCCTTACATTGCCGTTGTTTACACTGTACCTTATACTAGCAGTATAAAAATGTCCTATTTTCTCCCGTATTTCTGTTCCCTATGCCCTTAGAAGTCTATAGGGACGTACAAATGCGTGTTACATACGTGCTGTATACAGATGAAAACCGTCACCTATATACTGTCTCTTACGACATGGAAATACGGGACTGGAGAAATCGCATGTTCGTGTGAACGCAGCCTTAAAGTGTTTTTTTCTTTGATTTGTGACCATTTGAAATTTTTGGGGGAAATTACAAAAATTTTTATGAAAAAAAATTTCACAAAAATTTTTAAAAAATATATTTTTATTATTCCAAGTAATTTTAATCATGAAAGAATCAAAATAAACCCGATAACATCAAATTTCATGTGTCTATAATGAGAAATCTGGCCCTCTCCGTGGCTTCGTTATGGTGTAGTGTGATGTAAATGTCAGGTCCAAGCAGCTTTGATATATTTCGTGGCCTGATGAGTCAGAGCAGCGACTCCTTGGTGGTGAAAGGTTGTGTGCGAAAGACTTTTCCCTGGAAAATGACATAGCACAACATTCGAGAATAGAAAAATACAAGAGATTATAAATCTGTCATCATGGCCGGAGTGAAGCCGACGTTGTCCAGACAGTAGAACGGAGCGGGATGGGGAAGTCAGATGCACTGATGTAAGTGACGAGGAACCGTACGTAGATGTCATATATAAACATTGTATGTGGCGGAGCTCACATCTGGAGTATCGGCCATTGAGTTACAGCTGCAACCAAATGCATTAATTTATTTGGATTTCCACCCTTGTGCGACTTTGATTTATTGGCCACTATTCGCCCTTCTGCAGCTTTTACCAAATGCTTTGCTCTATTTTTATAGCTTAGTTTTCAGTAAAGGACATGACATATAGAATCCTATAATAATCCGATGCTAGTAAAACCGTGAATGAGTAAAGATCAGTCATAGTTGGCATTAACGGGAGTGGAGAAGAAGTCGATATCCTAAATTATACTTCACAGCAGAGCAAACGCAGGACAGAAAGTGCTATAATTTGTATAGATCAGAAAAACCATAAACAATTTTTGACATTTACACGCCATTATAAATGAGATTTATAAATGTATGGCGCCATCTGGTGTTCAGGGTGTGTATTGAGGTGCATGGCCACACATGGAGGTGGACACACATGCTCAGTCACTCTCCTCTTAACCAGTTTTCTGCTACACTGCCCAAGGCCAGGACAGGAGCAGAGCCTTTGTAGTCCAAGGCAGTATAGATAAATCAGACTCCTTACGTAGTAATAAAAAATTAATAGATGCCAGTAGGGGAAGAAAACTGATTTTGTCCAAAGCCCAAATCACAGCCGCAAGGACTAGTAGTGGCATTGCATGGTCTGGGGAAAACATTAAAGGGAACCCGTCACCAGGTTTTACCCCATCTAGACTACCAGTTCCTTTAAAATCGGGTATGAAATGTCCTTTTTTAGAATTCCCTCTTATGTAAAATCTCAAAGTCGGGGAAATATGACTCTTCTCACCTCATTTTCACATGAGATGAGTCACATGGTTGCAGGAGGAGTGTAATTCCAGAAGCCCCTATCTTTTGTTATATAGGATCTAAAATCATACTGCAGGTGTCATATTAAAGATAAGGGTCTCCTCTTTCAGATCTTGATGGACAGGTGTCTTGTTTTTAACCGTATAAACTATGTGACACATCAAGGCTCTATGACCACAGATAGAGGCAGCTAAAGACATAGTTGTAAATATGAGCTGCAAATAAAGATCCACTTCCTGTGTAATTTTGTAACTGCCTGTGTGTCCAGTTCTGTTGATCACAGGAAGGATCTGAAATATGAGATTTTTTTTTCTGTAAAAAGACACAAAAAACATGTTTCTAGGCGCTATAGAATAGAAGTGGGGGCTTCCGAAGTGACATGCCCTCTGCAACCACTAAACTTGACTCATCTCATATTAAATGTAGATGAGAAGAGTCATGTTTGCCTGACTTTGGGCATGATTTTTTTTTTTTATTTTTTATAAGTAAACGGGTGATATTTGGAACGGTCATTTCATATTCTTCCCAAGGAGGGTGGTAGTTTAGAAGGGTAAAATGACATGACAGATTCCCATTAAAGAGAATTTCTCATCTAAGGTATTTTAGGGGAGGGGCATGACAAAATAACAAAAGAAAATGCATAAAATTGCATAACAAAAAGATAACAAAGATAAAAATCTACACTCTGGAGAACACATGAAAGGAAATCTACCATCAGAATCAAGGACTGTAAACCCAGCACACTGACATACTGGTGTGCACCCTCTCCGGCAGGATCTGCTCTTCTCTCAGCATTTTATGCACTTGCTTTTATGTTAAAAAAAAAAGGGGTTGGAAATATGCAAATGAGCCCAAAGGGGGCACGCACGCCAGTATGTCAGTGTGCTGGGTTTACAATCCTTCATCCTGCTAGATGTCCTCTAATGGGGAGCTTGCATCTACCATGTATTTATGAAACATCCTATAGCAGTGATGGCTAACCTTTTAGAGCTGGAGTGCCCAAACTTCAAGTAAAAGCCACTTATTTATTGCAAAGTGCCAGCACAGCAATTTAAGAAGTAATTTTTTTCTCCTTTTTCTTTGACAATTTTCAATCGTTCAGCCTCCTAAGGACACCAACACAGTTGAAAAGAGGAGGGCAAATTCGTCTATCATTGTAGGAAGATTCTACAGGAAGATTCTTTGAGTCCTGTCTGGTGAACTTCATGTTGGGGTGATGGCCTGGGTGCCCACACAGAGGGCTCCGAGTGCCGCCTCTGGCACCAGTGCCATAGGTTCGCCACCACTGTCCTATAGCATGTGCAAGCCTATGGTACAAGTTAATTGAGAATTTTGGAACATATGTCATGGAGGACGTCACCATGAAGCCCATTTCACCATCATCTTTTGGTTTATAAATCCAAGTAGGTGTGTTCATAAATAACTTTAATGATCCCCATTTGCTGATGCAGAGTTGCAAATCTAAAATTAACTAAAAATACAATTCTGTCTTCTTCCTCTAGAGGGAGCTTGTGAGTTTACTGCATACAATTTTGCTATAGATCTCTATGGCTGATCAGTATGCAGTATGTTCTGTAGCTCCCCCTTTTGGTGCCTAGAGATAGAAATAATTACATCCATGTTCCATCGCTTTATAGATTTATTATAGTATGTCATAATATAAGGGTCTAAAAGTGGAGGTTCACTCAGATGGACTTGAGAAGGTCAAGGAGGGTCACAGCAGTGTTTTCTAACCTATACTTCCCCAGCTGTTGCACTACAGCTCCCAGCATGGGGGTTATAACTTTACAACAGCTGGAGAGATACAAAGTTGCGGAACATTGTGTTACCGAAGTAATTTTCTAAGAACCTATTCTTAGCATTGGTGGCTTTTTTGTTGGACTCGTATCTGCGCTCTTGATGACCACTTATGTGTTTATATGTAGCCGAGACCCTCTTGTAATAGTAATTTCCTACATCCGCGTGTGTCAGAGCGCCAACGTCACCCCCGCTGCAGCGTCCTCATACACAATGCTGCGCCAAAGTCGGGGATAATTTTTTACTTGCACTTGAAGTTTTATTCGCTGAATGAATCAGCGATAATTGTCCTGGTAATAATCCTGAAAATGAAGGCTTAGCTTAATTGGAGGGACTGCTTACATTGTCCTAATTATTTAAGTACAGTATGATAAGCATTAGCCACTATAGGTAGGTATTAGGCTGAGCGCGATAATTAATGGATTTAACACATTAGAGCTGGAGATCAAGAAGGTTCAATCTCATCTGATCTCATTATTTATGTTCTTATTAAAATATATTATAGACACATTTATAACATGTACATTCTGTCTCTTCTACACATCACATTTCAAAGGAAAGCATTGTGTAAGTATATAAATATAATCCCGCCCTTTAATGTTTACTGAACCCACAAGAATAAGTATTTTTGGAATAATAGCCCCTATGTACTGGAATATAACTACTATAATACTGCCCCCAATGTACAAGAATATAACTTCTATAATACTGCCCCCAATGTACAAGAATATAACTTCTATAATACTGCCCCCAATGTACAAGAATATAACTACTATAATACTGCCCCCTATGTACAGGAATATAACTACTATAATACTGCTCCCTATGTACAGGAATATAACTACTATAATACTGCCCCCTATGTACAAGAATATAACTACTATAATACTGCCCCCAATGTACAAGAATATACCTACTATAATACTGCCCCCTATGTACAAGAATATAACTACTATAATACTGCCCCCTATGTACAAGAATATAACTACTATAATACTGTCCCCTATGTACAAGAATATAACTACTATAATACTGCCCCCTATGTACAAGAATATAACTACTATAATACTGCCCCCTATGTACAAGAATATAACTACTATAATACTGCCCCCAATGTACAAGAATATAACTACTATAATACTGCCCCCAATGTACAAGAATATAACTACTATAATACTGCCCCCAATGTACAAGAATATAACTACTATAATACTGCCTCCTATGTACAAGAATATAACTACTATAACACTGCCCCCTATGTACAAGAATATAACTACTATAACACTGCCCCCTATGTACAAGAATATAACTACTATAACACTGCCCCCTATGTACAAGAATATAACTACTATAACACTGCCCCCTATGTACAAGAATATAACTACTATAACACTGCCCCCTATGTACAAGAATATAACTACTATAATACTGCCCCCTATGCACAAGACTATAACTACTATAATGCTGCCCCCTATGTACAAGAATATAACTGCTATAATGCTGCCCCCTATGTACAGGAATATAACTACTATAATACTGTCCCCTATGTACAAGAATATAACTATTATAATACTGCCCCTATGTACAGGAATATAACTACTATAATACTGCCCCCAATGTACAAGAATATAACTACTATAATACTGCCCCCTATGTACAAGAATATAACTACTATAATACTGCCCCCTATGTACAAGAATATAACTACTATAATACTGCCCCCTATGTACAGGAATATAACTACTATAATACTGCCCCCTATGTACAAGAATATAACTACTATAATACTGCCCCCTATGTACAGGAATATAACTACTATAATACTGCCCCCTATGTACAAGACTATAACTACTATAATACTGCCCCCTATGTACAGGAATATAACTACTATAATACTGCCCCCTATGTACAAGACTATAACTACTATAATGCTGCCCCCTATGTACAAGAATATAACTGCTATAATGCTGCCCCCTATGTACAGGAATATAACTACTATAATACTGTCCCCTATGTACAAGAATATAACTATTATAATACTGCCCCTATGTACAGGAATATAACTACTATAATACTGCCCCCAATGTACAAGAATATAACTACTATAATACTGCCCCCTATGTACAAGAATATAACTACTATAATACTGCCCCCTATGTACAGGAATATAACTACTATAATACTGCCCCCTATGTACAAGAATATAACTATTATAATACTGCCCCTATGTACAGGAATATAACTACTATAATACTGCCCCCTATGTACAAGACTATAACTACTATAATACTGCCCCCTATGTACAGGAATATAACTACTATAATACTGCCCCCTATGTACAAGACTATAACTACTATAATGCTGCCCCCTATGTACAAGAATATAACTGCTATAATGCTGCCCCCAATGTACAGGAATATAACTACTATAATACTGTCCCCTATGTACAAGAATATAACTATTATAATACTGCCCCTATGTACAGGAATATAACTACTATAATACTGCCCCCAATGTACAAGAATATAACTACTATAATACTGCCCCCTATGTACAAGAATATAACTACTATAATACTGCCCCCTATGTACAGGAATATAACTACTATAATACTGCCCCCTATGTACAAGAATATAACTATTATAATACTGCCCCTATGTACAGGAATATAACTACTATAATACTGCCCCCTATGTACAAGAATATAACTATTATAATACTGCCCCTATGTACAGGAATATAACTACTATAATACTGCCCCCTATGTACAAGAATATAACTACAATAATACTGCCCCCTATGTACAAGAATATAACTACTATAATACTGCCCCCTATGTACAGGAATATAACTACTATAATACTGCCCCCAATGTACAAGAATGTAACTACTATAATACTGCCCCCAATGTACAAGAATGTAACTACTATAATACTGCCCCCTATGTACAAGAATGTAACTACTATAATACTGCCCCCTATGTACAAGAATGTAACTACTATAATACTGCCCCCTATGTACAAGAATATAACTACTATAATACTGCCCCCTATGTACAAGAATATAACTACAATAATACTGCCCCCTATGTACAAGAATATAACTACTATAATACTGGCCCCTATGTACAAGAATATAACTACTATAATACTGGCCCCTATGTACAAGAATATAACTACTATAATACTGCCCCCTATGTACAAGAATATAACTACTACAATACTGCCCCTATGTACAAGAATATAACTACAATAATACTGCCCCCTATGTACAAGAATATAACTACTATAATACTGCCCCCTATGTAGAAGAATATAACTACTATAATACTGCCCCCTATGTACAAGAATATAACTACTATAATACTGCCCCCTATGTACAAGAATATAACTACTATAATACTGCCCCCTATGTACAAGAATATAACTACTATAATACTGCCCCCTATGTAGAAGAATATAACTACTATCATACTGCCCCCTATGTAGAAGAATATAACTACTATAATACTGCCCCCTATGTACAAGAATATAACTACTATAATACTGCCCCCTATGTACAAGAATATAACTACTATAATACTGCCCCCTATGTAGAAGAATATAACTACTATAATACTGCCCCCTATGTACAAGAATATAACTACTATAATACTGCCCCCTATGTACAAGAATATAACTACTATAATACTGCCCCTATGTAGAAGAATATAACTACTATAATACTGCCCCCTATGTACAAGTATATAACTACTATAATACTGCCCCTATGTAGAAGAATGTCTTATCTAATGTCACCAGAATCTGGGAATATTAGACCTAATGTATATTCAGTTTAAAAAAAAAAAAATCTGCGGTTTTCCTCTCCCTGTTGTGTCCTCAGTGACCCCCTGTAATGTAGCATGTAGTGGCCCCCAATACGCAGTCTCTGGGCCGGGAAGCCGATTCTCCACTGGCAGCCGTTCCGGTAGTTTTACCGCTGTTCATACGTCGTTTCCAATAGTCTTGTACATAGCGGTGAGATCCTTTATTACTGCTAAATGTTTGTTTTTATGGAGGGTAATTCCTTTCTGTTCTGAATCTTATGATTTCACAGCTGCGTTTCCATAGACGGATCAGGAACATGAAATAAGTGAATGGAGGAATATTGCCCTAATTCACCTGATTTATGTCATACCTGCGCGTGTGAGGCGCCTGACAATAAACAACTATTAGTGTGTGACCCGGAGCCGGCAGCCAGATACTGGCGTGTCACAGGGGAAGGCCAGCGGCTGTCACCATATACATCACATATACAGGCGCACAAATTACAGAGGTGAAGCCTAAGAGAGGGGAGATTACTAAAGAAAAGTCCACCAGGAACATCACATACAACTTTCATTAACCCAGTTTTAGTGTAAATGGGGTTAAGATGTTCTGTTCTTAATTTATCCTGTATTATACCCCAGAGCTGCACTCACTATTCTGCTCCTGGTGCAGTCACTGTGTACATACATGACATTACTTATCCTGTACTGATCCTGAGTTACATCCTGTATTATACTCCAGAGCTGCACTCACTATTCTGCTGCTGGTGCAGTCACTGTGTACATACATGACATTACTTATCCTGTACTGATCCTGAGTTACATCCTGTATTATACCCCAGAGCTGCACTCACTATTCTGCTGGTGGTGCAGTCACTGTGTACATACATGACATTACTTATCCTGTACTGATCCTGAGTTACATCCTGTATTATACCCCAGAGCTGCAGTCACTATTCTGCTGCTGGTGCAGTCACTGTGTACATACATGACATTACTTATCCTGTACTGATCCTGAGTTACATCCAGTATTATACTCCAGAGCTGCACTCACTATTCTGCTACTGGTGCAGTCACTGTGTACATACATGACATTACTTATCCTGTACTGATCCTGAGTTACATCCTGTATTATACCTCAGAGCTGCACTCACTATTCTGCTGGTGGTGCAGTCACTGTGTACATACATGACATTACTTATCCTGTACTGATCCTGAGTTACATCCTGTATTATACTCCAGAGCTGCACTCACTATTCTGCTGCTGGTGCAGTCACTGTGTACATACATGACATTACTTATCCTGTACTGATCCTGAGTTACATCCTGTATTATACCCCAGAGCTGCACTCCCTATTCTGCTGCTGGTGCAGTCACTGTGTACATACATGACATTACTTATCCTGTACTGATCCTGAGTTACATCCTGTATTATACTCCAGAGCTGCACTCACTATTCTGCTGCTGGTGCAGTCACTGTGTACATACATGACATTTCTTATCCTGTACTGATCCTGAGTTACATCCTGTATTATACTCCAGAGCTGCACTCACTATTCTGCTGCTGGTGCAGTCACTGTGTACATACATGACATTACTTATCCTGTACTGATCCTGAGTTACATCCTGTATTATACCCCAGAGCTGCACTCACTATTCTGCTGCTGGTGCAGTCACTGTGTACATACATGACATTACTTATCCTGTACTGATCCTGAGTTATATCCTGTATTATACCCCAGAGCTGCACTCACTATTCTGCTGCTGGTGTAGTCACTGTGTACATACATGACATTACTTATCCTGTACTGATCCTGAGTTACATCCTGTATTGTACCCCAGAGCTGCACTCACTATTCTGCTGCTGGTGCAGTCACTATGTACATACATGACATTACTTATCCTGTACTGATCCTGAGTTACATCTTGTATTATAAGATAATAAGTACAAAAAAGTTGCAGTCAAAATGTAACAGTGTATTTAGAACAGTAATATTCCACACATGAATGACTTGTGATTAGAGCCCATCAATCACTGGATCCATAGAGTCAGTGACAACATAATAATATGATCCCATAGGGGCTGGGAATGTGAGCCCATAGTGGACAAGCATTGCCAAAAATGTTTCATGATGACACATGGTGATTTTTGAAATGACTGAAGGGGTGCGAGCTGCCACTCCCTGTTCTATAAATAACCTCTCCTTTCCTCATCCATGAATCCGCCATCCTCCTATTAGGTCCGGTCTTGCTCTGTAATTAATCTGACCCCAGGGACCCATAATCAGGGACGGGTCCTCCCACCTGACAACTCGGGACCTGTAAAAATTCTGCGACACTCTGGCCATCACCGGGCCCCTGACCGAAATGTATACGTCGTTGTCATGACATCATCACAGTAAATTTCTTGAGTCAATGCTGGCATGTGGAGCGGGGTTAATATATTCTGGCCGCCTGCTGAAGTGTGCCTGGCAGGCCAAGTGTAACACGTATAGAATTAACGATGCGCTTACTACAAATGATGATCCTATTATATACCAGCGTTGGGAGGGGGTCGGGGGGCACCGGTGACGGACTCAATGTGCATTACACTCATTAGGATCGTATGCGTCAAGAATCTTAAAAGTCGTCTTGCAACGGAAAGTTCTTTTAAAAAGGGAAATTTCTGGCAGGGGGGGGGGGGTTGTAGGAAATTTGTAGGATCTTCTGTTAAATCGCCCCCTATCGTACTAGTTTAGGGGTTTCAGAGACTTAAACCCTACACCTCTGCCATACAATGTCAAGAAAACTGGTGGCGTCAACGGAACCAAACGACCATCTAATATGTATCTGTTGGCTTCCAACTCTCAACTAATGGCACATTGGGAGGGTTCTTTTACACCGGTGTTGTGTTTCATGTCCAGAATTCCGTGCTTTTTCCTGGATTCCTTACCGAGCCTTTGTTTTCTATGGGAGTTTCACTTGTTTTCGACTGATCCATTGTCCGTGAAAAAAAAGAGAGTGTAGAAATGGTCGTATTTAGTCATGGATGCAGCTCACAGAAGGCAATATTGTAGTTGTAGTTGCAACACTACTATCTACTGTAGTGTTCAGCGGACCCAAACCGGAATTTTCGGGTTCGTTCCATATTTTGCAGGCTCTGGAATCCCAAAGTCGTTCACAAACTTCATTAGATGTTCAAAACTGGGTCAGGATCACCTCATAGCCCTCACCACCAAATACCTAGCATTGGCGATGACACTTTGAATGCTGCTGGCAAAGTCGGGAGCAACGACCCTCCCCAAAGTGCCGATGTGGGCGCTGTAATTTAAGTGCCTCTGGTAAAGTCACCAGCGAAATTTTAACAATTAACACCCACAATCTGTACCGATCGCAGGCGTTACTGGTTGGGGTCCGGATGCTCGGACAGCCACGCCTGTGTATAAGAGTGTGAAGGGATAAGGGTCACCGGTAGTCCGGATACACATTCCTCACTTCTCTCCAATCTTATTGCTGCTATGGATAGCCTTAAAGGGGTTTTCCAAAAGTAAAATTCTATTTTAAGGGACTGTGGGACAGTATCATAATCTTACCGTTCTCCTGCTACTCCAGTACAAGCTCCTTGTAACATTGCACTTCCTTGAAGTCTCCGACCAAAGGAAGGATCAAGGGATGGTGTAGACAATCACAC
The DNA here is from genome assembly GCF_040894005.1 of Engystomops pustulosus. NCBI lineage: Eukaryota > Metazoa > Chordata > Amphibia > Anura > Leptodactylidae > Engystomops > Engystomops pustulosus. The sequence continues at coordinate 201,070,210 of NC_092415.1, read as the reverse complement.
ATTGCCCACCTCAACAGCCTTCTTCATTATTTCCTGTGGCGTTGAGACCCAGAAGTACAGACAGACATGAGCAGCCTTGTTTTGTTATGATCGTGGCACCTAATAAAACTATTCTTTGGGAGATATAGGACATGAATTTTACACCCAATTTGGAAATATATATCATTTTTGTGGGAAAATCTTCTGGAGGTTTATGCTGAAAATGAATTTCCAGGGTGAAACCTGACAGATCCTTCAAGTATAAGTACAAAGGTTAAGGGACTAAGACATGTGCAAATGGACTGATTGGCAGATCACCTCTTTCGCAACTTATTAAAATATGGAGTGAGGTTAAAAAAAACACAAAATTCTCAGTTTTTAGCTTCCATAGAAAATTTCACTTCAAAATTTAAGGGTTTTTAGCAGTTGTCCAGAGTTGTATATTAACAACAGGTGGAGGGCTACTTGTTCAAGATCACGGTTCAAAAGGAAAGTCTCATCCACTGCGGGTGAAAGAATCCCCAAATCTTTGTGCACGTTTCCTATACACTAAATGTTATTTTTGGTCTGAGGGTGCCTAAAGATGCTTTATTTAAAGGGGTCAGTCCTAGTGACAAGTCCCTACAGGATTGTTGTCCACAGACAGAAAACCATGTTGAGTGAAGGCAGCCATGTTTGCTTTTGACATAACATAACTAATGGGTAGGCCCCATGTCATGACCTTGTTGGCCATGTAAATGATACTCTAGTCCAGCGATGGCTAACCTTTTAGAGACCGAGTGCCCAAACTACAAACAAGACCCACTTATTTATCATAAAAGTGCCAACACAGAAATTTAATTTGTGCTGTGTCACAGCTTTCATTCATATCAGCACCCTGAGGACACCAATAAAGCAGAAAATTTGGATGATCATTGTAGTTTCCCTCCAAGGTCCCATAAACAGGAAGAATTGTCAGGGCCGGAGCTACAATGATAATCCAGATTTGTCCACACCTTCCCACTTTTCCAGTAGTCCCAGGTAGCGTTGTCATTTTAAAATAGCAAGTCCTGGGCTGTTTGGGACTGCAGGAAGATACCTGGAGTCCTCTCTGGTGGTGGCTTGGGTGCCCACAGAAAGGGCTCTGAGTGCCACCTCTGGCACCCGTGCAATAGGTTCGCCACCACTGTCCTATATGGTCTAAAGGAGCTCAGTCCAGGGATCCTCTATGGCAGTGATAACGAACCTTTTAGCAGCCGAGTGCCCAAACTGCAACCCAAAACCCTGCTTATTTATCGCGAGGTGCCAACTAAGGGTGCCTCCTGAGGACAGCAACACAGTAGAAAGATGTAAAAGTTTCATCATTTTAGCTTCTTTCCAGTTTCCCTTTGTACACAGAGAATCGTGGGGCCAGCAGGAGGTCCTCCAAAAATAATTCAACTCTGTCTAATTCTCCCTCTTCCTACAGTCCCAAGTAGTGAAGTATCAAAGTATGACTGAAATCAGCATCTTTTAAGTTGCATGGAACTGCAGGAAGATTCTTTGAACCCTGCCTGCTGTGCTGGGGCAATGGCCGGGTGCCCACAGAAAGAGCTCTGAGTGCCACCTCTGGCACCCACGCCATAGGTGCGCCACCACTGCTCTAGTCCATCACCTTACAGGTCATCCACTCTCCGCCTATTTTTAAGTATTCCCAAGCGTGTTGCATCTTCTCATATTATATTATATATTTATGTAAAGCCCGGTCTTGAGCATCAATTGGTTTGTTCCAAATCATATGTCTTGACACCAGACAACATGGTCATGGTAAGAACTGGTAAAAATATTTGTAGGACATGGGGGGGAGGGGTCCAATTCCTTTACAAAAAATATGCCCTGAGAAGTGCGAATTCTCAAAAACAGTGCATCATCATAGATGGGTGCCATCAACCCATTGGGTTAAGTCCATGGCACATAGACGTTGCTCAGTTTGGAATCAACAATGGAGGATATAGAGGTTAATGAAGGGTTAAGGATCCGGAAGTGCTGACATTTGGTTTTCGTCTGTGGAACAGTGAACATTATGAGAATCTGCTGCCGAATTTCTTGGTTTGTATTAGCAGTAACCACAGGCAATAAAATACTGATCATCTGACATTTATGGGACCAATAATTCAGAATTTAACTTTTGTACTTGCGTCCGATTCTGCTACTGGAAGAACTGAGGTCTGAGGAACTTCATATCACACCACAACCTAAACTTACCGAGAGGAGAATTTAGATACATTTTGGAAGAATAAGATGTGCACATCTCTCCATGTGCTAAAGTTTCTTTGCAGGTAAACCGATTGGTGTTCAGTTTCAAATAAGTTACTTACGGCATCTCCGCTTTCCTTGGCCATTCTACAAGCCCCACGATTTCAGATTTGTGAAACTGAATTATAATCTTTTAACCATTTTCAGAAAATGGACACTTGGACCCATTGGAAGTATTTTCATCGTTGGCCTCTCCTTAAGATGAAACCGTTAAGCAATGGTTGGATTGTTTGCGTTTGACATACACTCCAGTTATCTCTGACGGCCCCGATGCGCAGTGCTGCTCCCCCGATGTCAGCGTGGCTCCTCTTCTGTCTTCAGTAACATCCTGCAGGGCGCCGCCATGTTTTTCTCTCGGCCGGCGCATAGTATGACGTCAGCAGCGGCCGTGTCATACTATGCGCCTGCCGGCCAGGAAGAGCGTGGCCGCGCTGGCTGTATACTACAGGGGGGCGGGCTTGGCTGGCTGTATACTACAGGGGGGCTGGGCTGGCTGTATACTACAGGGGGGCGGGCTGGCTGTATACTACAGGGGGGCGGGCTGGGCTGGCTGTATACTACAGGGGGGCGGGCTGGGCTGGCTGTATACTACAGGGGGGCGGGCTGGGCTGGCTGTATACTACAGGGGGGCGGGCTGGGCTGGCTGTATACTACAGGGGGGCGGGCAGGGCTGGCTGTATACTACAGGGGGCGGGCTGGGCTGGCTGTATACTACTGGGGGCAGGCCTTATACTACTGGGGACTTGCTGGCTGTATACTGGTGGGGGGGGGGGTCTGTGATCAATGCATTTCCCACCCTTGGCTTATACTCGAGTCAATAGGCTTTCCCAGTTTTTGGTGGTAAAATTAGGGGTCTCGGCTTATACTCGAGTATATACGGTATATAACTTGTACAGGGTTAGAACCAGGTAGACAAACAAGCTCATCCACCCACAGGTGGAGACAAGCAGCTTTATCTACCTTGATCAATTTATACCTATTTTTAAATGAAATTTTGTTAATTATACATTTGTAAACAAATTTCATCATCCTGAAAGTTCTTATCTGACAGATGTTGCTTTTTAAATCTAACAAACCATTTCTTGGTTTATTCTTCTCTACAGTTTGCCGTTCCACACAGTGACGAATGGGGGCGGCTTGCTCGTACTTTGGTCGAGATCCGTGCCAACCGAGGCGACGGGGAAGAAGAAGCTGTAGAACTGTCAACCTGATTGGCCAACAACCAGCACAATATACATCTGTAACTGAATGTACTAATATTTCCATTATTTTGCTGTGATCTTGCAAAGCACCGCCGGTCATCATCTACCGTCAGCTTCTTGTTCAACTAGTACCCAGCCGAGACATCCTGCTGTCTCCATATTGTGCAGACAATCTACCCTCTTGTCTCCTATCTTTCCCTGGTCTACAAGTATCTCACTGTGTGCTAGTATTTTAATTAAATGAAGTATATCAGAGCCAGTGCTCCAGTTATTCCTAAACATATCAGAAGTTCACAAGGAATTGTCCCATAAATGGGAATAAATCATGCGCTGGCACCTTACATGGCGATGTTGGTGATGTATCTGAAAGCACAAGACGACATAGAAAGCAACAGTGAAGTTACTTCTAAAAAATGAGGCCGTCATGAAACTGGGTTCAGGTTCCCAAACCTGTTAAGCTTACAGCTGTCAGGCGCCATGTTCGCGAGTTTCAGAAGGGTTTAAGGTGGCGGAGTTCCAGGGAGTGAAGTCAACTTTGGCCTTTGTTTCAAGTCAATGTTGGTGAACTTAACTTCACTGCAGAGTACACATGCCACGGAGGATCAAGACGACTTGATCTTTTCCACTCTAAAAATTCGGGATGATGTTGACCAATAGCTGTTGGATGGAAAGTTTAGGACCACAAAACTAAATTACGTGAGGTGATACAGGCACCAAAACTACTGACAGGTGCTCTCTAAAAGGGTCTTCCAATTTCAGAGTAGGAGGGGTCAGGCATTAAAAATAGATTCCATCTGCATCTCTTACTACAGAGGGTAGAGGCAGAAGTCTCTGGTCTCTGTGCATTGGTGGGCCTCAGAAGCTCCAAATAACATCAAACTCGAAAACTCAACAAAGTTCCTCAAGTTTTTAAAGACCATAGGAGAAGAATGCTGAAGCAATTAAGAATTATTTAAGAACCACTTATCTTCAATGTGTAATTGGTGAGCGCTGAACTTAAAGGATCCCCCAATGACTAGCACGATAAAGTAGAGCCCAGTCTCCTTGCTCAAGTGAATAAGATCATCTGCAATACCAAAACACTCCCCTACTATAGACTTTGAATTATTGGTATTAAAGGGGTCCTTTATACTAGAAGATAATGCACACCACTGATATATTGACAGTGGAGGTCCAATCACTTAAACATTCAACTGATGCAGTGGACATGACCAAGATAAATTCAAGTTAATTTAGCATATTCTTATAGTAAGCACCCCCCAAAAAAACCAGACAAGTGATAAGAGGTTGTGATGTTACCTGATGACCAAAACGCTAGTGGGCCAAGTTAGATGGCACAAACCACCCTATGACGATTCTACTGCTCCAAGTAAAACTTGGTGCCCACTCTAAGTACTATTATAAGAGGGTCCATAAAAGGTGAGGTTAAGATGGGTCAAAGAATGTCCGTTTTCTTCTTCTGTGATTTAGACAGGTCCTGGCCCTTAAGTTCCTGTGACAGTGGGTCCCATTAGAAGAGTAAGATTTTCAGAGAATGTCCCTTGGAGCATTGCCGGTAAGCAGTATCCAAAAGAAATGGCAACGTTTGTAAATAGGCAATACTCCAGAAGGAAAAAAGCGTGCCTCTGAAGCCAGTTCTAGGTAGCCATCTTTTAAGTCAACATCTGCCCCTTCGTAAGGCCTTGACACATGCATATGGATTTTAAATTTGAGACTGTTCCAAAGAAAGACCGCCAACGTTCTAGAACGAGACCAACGGCCTTCCCTGGTTTCATGTACTCAACATGACTCAGCCATAATAAGAAGCTCAAGATCCAAAAGATCCATCATTGTCTGGCACTTAAAACCGCCCTAGAGCGTTAGCAAGTCTAGATCTGGTCCATGGACTCATGCCTAGCAGAGTTATATTAAATCTACTCGGAGCGAGATATGATTGTATACAGATGTGGTTTCCCCGAAATTGGACCAGGCTGAGGACCTCAGATGTGGTCTCTCACTTGGGTTTCTTGAATTCTATAGTCATGCTCTATGATCTACAGGAATATCGCTGCCTCGTATTTATTGCGGTCGGCTTTATGGAACTTATTTATTTGAAATAATTATAATAAACGATTCTTTACCATGAACATAACGAGAGCGGCCTTATCTGTAATCTGCTGCAAAGACAGTATAATTCCCCCAAAAAAGGGAATTACAATAGTCTGTTTGTACAAGGACTAGGAAGTCGAAAGGAGTAGGCTTCGCGTAGCTATTACTCGAGAGCATAGCAGCTATATTTCTTGAACCGTTTGGGCGCAGTTGATTTCATGGAAGGTTATATTAACAGATTGTGGTCCAAGAACGACACCGGAGAGACCCATAAAACATAGTTAAGAAATGCCTTACAGATCTGACGTTTCCTTTGTAGGATAATATATGAGGCCTGGATGGTTTTTCAGCCCAACGCACAAAAGCACAGTTCATATAACACGTCGATGAGAGAGAGAGAAAACTCCAGACTTCAGCTTGTACAAAGGAAATACTTACAACGACCAAACCCGATTCTAGATGTCACCAATTGTGAAGATTTATGTCCCAACGACCGGTGGCTCCTCGTTTGCAGCAGGAGATAGACACGGAGTTATTTTTTATGGTTTGCTAGCATTTTTAGGTTTATTTCATAGGTAGAACATGCTGCTTTTAGGAAGAGGGAAAAAATATTAACTTCAGTTGCTCAGACACAACAAAACAGCAGGGAAGAGGGTCGTAACTTGAAGCTCTGGAAACCACATCTTCAACAGAGCCTTGTGCTGACAATTAATAGTCTCTTAGGATGCATTTGGCCCAGTTAGGCTGAAGAAATACAATTACACCTTCTGCACCAGCACATATTGGATCATAAGTGAAGCCCAAACTCATCAGCATTGTACTGTTGCAGAGTGTCGTATAGTCGACACTTGAGGTAAAATGTACATAGAAAAGTCCTTTATATGAACAATGTCACTTACCTTATCGACCTACATTGCTATAGTCTCTTAGCGAGAATTGGAGAAAGGGACACAGATGAAAAATTTAAAATCTAGCCAAGGACTTGATCTTGTCAGCTATTAAAGACTTCCTCAATAGGAATATGGCGAGGCTATATATTTCTAGCTAGAGAAATGTGGTCAGTGTCTCTCTGCTGGAGTATCTTTAAATATAATTATTTATATAGCGCACATAGATTACGCAGCGCTGCACAGAGTTTGCAAAATCGGTACCTGTCCCCAATGGGACTCACAATCTAATCAACCTACCAGTATGTTTTTTGGAGTATGGGAGGAAACCGGAGGACCCGGAGGAAATCCATGCAAACACAGAGAGAACATACAAACTCATGCAGATGTTGACCTTTGGACATCTTTGCTTGCATTTGACCTTGACTCACCAGACTTAAATTCTGTTTTGTCTGCCCTACTGTATTGCACATACTTGACCTGTCCCTACCCACATCTCTGCCTGTCTCACTGATGTAGCACACTGGCATCTCTCGACCCAACAGTCCGCTTTCCCTGAAAGTAGATTTCAAGAGACTGTGCCCTGGTGAATTAATTCTTAGGATTTACTTCATTCAGATCCATTCAGGGCTACACTGGATCCCAATATATTAGTTTCAGGGTTTGGTGTAGATGGGGTTGTGTTTAAAATAACACCTGTGCCAACAAATTTTAGCTGAAATCCAACGTCTGAGGTAGACGACGATGCGTGTAGAGAGGAGGAACACCGACTCCAATATACTCAGTGCAAGGACATGCCAGGAGTGATATCACATAAGCAACAGAAAGCTTCACAGTACATAGCAATGTCTGACATGTTTCAAAAGGCTCCGCTATGACTCTCTAGGCTGCTCAGTGCAAAATCCAAGGGTGTGGGTGGGGACTCTCTAAGCAGACACATTATGACCCATATAGTTTTGTGGGGTCACTGTGATTAGATTATCAGGGTACAGGTGCATATGCATTTTCATCTGGTGTCTGACATTGTACTTACATACTGACACACAGAAAGAGAGAAGAGAAAGATCAGAGGTGCACAAGATTACACAGAGGCTGACAGACTTTTACACTGTGAGCTCTGTTACATCTCACAGATATGTGCCTGCCTCCCCCTTTCCCTCGGATCACTTATCTCCTTGTAGTTTGCAGCCTCTCTCTCTTCTCACGATGTCCTGGCAGGAAGTGAGTGTCTCTGAGCTCCGTGCAGGGGGCGTGGCTACATGCTCACAGCAGAGACAAATCTCATCTGCACAATCTCACACAGAAATCCAAGATGGCTTCCTAGACCCCCCCCCCCACCCCCAAGTCAAAAATTACATGGTCGTGTCTAGGGGCAATTGAAATTGTGTAAAGCAGGACTGATAGAGAAAGGTTGGAATTATATCTGTGAAATGCTGCATTTTTGTTGATAACAGTAAATTAGAGAATGTGTTATTTTGTTATCCTGAGTACATATAAGAAACTTGTCTTTGTGGGAAGAATACCCCTTTAATGTTTGCATGATCTTAATACATTTGGGCTTTGAGAACATATGAACAAACTTTATATCAGAGCTCTAGAGGATGCTCAGAAATATAGGGCAGCAATACGAAACAATAGCAAATTAAATCCAAAAGTTTTAGGAAGTTTGAAGACCCCTGTTGCAACTTTTTACTTGCATTTAAAAAAAATAAAAAAAATTGGGAAGAGAAGTAAAGCCTTAAATTTTTAGCAAAAACAGGTCCTGCATTTGCAGAGCAAAAAGAGAAAATAATACGGAGATCGTCCTCTGTTCTAGTTTATTAGACTCAAATTATAAACATCTGGTATACACGGAAATGTAGTAGTGAAAAATTAAATTAACATAATCACAGAATGTGGAAGGGTTAACACCATCTCCGGTAGATAAAAAGGAGAGCACAAGAGACGGCCATCATCATCATCATCAATGATGGTCAATTACTACATGTCCTGTCCAGCACTTTCCCTGATAAATCATCAAGTCTCTACGTGATAAGGCAGACGTTACAGTACATGGATTCTCTACGGATCATTTGAGCAGCATTTTAACATAAGTGCAGAATTCGGACATTACTTCGATTTTCACAAAAATTTTTTTAAAAAAGTACTTATTGGAGGGTCACATACACATAGTAGTTATTAGCAAAACAGTGGTGTTCATCAACAGACAGCAAATGGATCGACTACGAGGTGAAGACGCTCTGCTTACTCAATACTGGGTCCTCACCACTTCATGTAACGAGGCCATAAGGTCACCTACCAAATGGGGTACTACAGGTTTTGTGCATTCTCAAATGCATTACTGGTTCTGTCAAAAAGAAAAAAAAAAAATCTAAGATTTCGTCCAAAAAGGGCTGACATTAACGATAACGATTTCCATGGCACTCAAATCTCATTGGACAACTTTTTGGATTACTTTTGCCTGCTCTATTTATTTTTGGCTATTCACCTCATTGGACCACAATTTTCTTGGGTACAAGGTTCTGCTTCTGGTAAATAATTAGGCACTCATGCAGTAAATATTATAGTCGGGTTAAAGGAAACTTACCCTTTGGTTTGATGCATTATGAAGCAAGCATACCTTGAGAATGCTGTGGCTACACTGATGCAGGGTCATATCTTAGTTAGTCCCTGAGCCGAGTGGTTTTGCTGATAAAACAATAACATTCGGGACTTTGGGAAAGCTGGGTCAGCATGTAACAAATTACACACGGGAGCTAAGTAAAGCATGACTAAGCATTACTTGTCAAGCACTAATCAACCTGAGCTGGATCACTCATACACAGCAGCTGGGGGATGGTGCAGCAATTGATTATTCTGTCTGGCAGGGAGAAAACTGATTGCATCACCAGCTAGGAGAAGCGGGAAAGCAAAGTGCTGGAGCAGCCATAGAAGGGACAGAGCTTCATTATCAATGTTATATCGGTTTTATCAGCAAAACAACTCAGGGATTAACCAAGATATGATCCTACATCAGTGTAGCTACAGAATTCTCAAGGTATGTTTGTTTCATACTGCATCAAATCACATGGTAGGTTTCCTTTAACTAGTTTTAATTAAAAACAGCATAGTCACTATATTAAGTGACTTCAGGCGTATCACTTTTTCTAAATCGGGAATGAGAGGCATGGTTACCCTATTGTAGGAATGTTGGAAGCCTCGTTGGGCAGGTCCTTCGTTGGAGGATAAACTTTTAACGCAAGTTTAAGGAAACTTGCCACAAAAACTCCAACGGCACATTGGCGAGACGTAAACCGTTTTGGGTTACAATAACTCGATGCATTGTACCTGGAGTTGTGGAAGGGGAGCGCCAGATTAATCTCCAGCAAAAATGTCCTTGAGATTGCACTTTCCTTGTTTTTGGGACCCGGCATAAGAACTAAGTGGTCACCAAATCTGTGTAGGGTTTAAACGCCACACAAACTTTCTCATGAGGAGTTGACTAGGAATGGACTTTGACCAAGGAGATCACTCCCTAAAGTAACGATTTGTAGGTTCTAGTAAAAAAAATGGAACTCACATTTTTCATACCCAATGGCTTCCATTTTTGTTAAAAAAAAAATTACAAGTAATATAGGAACTGCTCACTTTTGGTTGAAAGCTTTAGTTTGTGAGAATTCTCAAGTTGGATACATATTGTGATTTAGTAAGTGCCTACAAATTTTGGTGCATTCGGCCAACACATCTAATGCCGAGTGACCTCCAGATTCTCCTCCGATGACTTATCGATCACCCAACACTCAACATGGCTGATCCTTTTGGTGTCTGACAGCAGCTCTTCACACTGACACCACATGCATGCTCGGCCGAATCGATCGGAGTGAGTGGGAGGTCGGTAGGGATGGCTTTTGATCAGTGAGCCATCAGCCACATGAAGGACCGGACTTGGACCTAAGCTTTGTGCCTCTTGATGGACCCATGCTAGCTTCAAAAGCCAAAGGAATTTACATCTAAATAATTTATTTGGCAAATTAATTTTTAAAATTTGACAAAAAAAAAGTGTAACAGCTGAAATTATACAATTTTAAAGCATTTTCTTTATGTGGAACCCTGAAACTTTGTAACATTTTGTTCCATTACATTTACCTGATTACATCACAATCCTCGGTGACCCCTATCGTGAAGCTACAATCTTCTATAGCATGTTTGTCAGAGCATCCTGGGATTTATGGTCCAAGATACGAGTCGTCACGTGTTGCTGGAGCCGGATCGAGCCCTTATAAAGCCTAGGACTTGGCAAAGCCCGACCTGAAACGTGAGGACTAATCCTGCTCTAGCCGCAACGTTGGACTGGATTCAATTACAAACATTGAGGGCATAAAATCTCCATGATTACAATCGTTGTGCGCGATATAAAATCTACTGCTGCAGAGGGATTTTTTTCTATTTTTTTTTCCGCCATTTTTAATTTAAATCTACATTTAACATTTACAAATTTTTTAATAGCTATGATATCCTACCTGCCTCCAGAAGATGATTATTGCTAAAGAGGGATAAAAAAAAAATTAACATTAATACTAGTGTGTGATCAGAGAGTCTTTGAAGACTTTGCAAAGACTCCAGGTGTTGGAGGACTACAACAGTTTGTATGAGTTGTAGTCTGGGCCGGATCAAGGGTGGTGGGGGCCCCTGGGCGCAAACTGGTGTGGGCCCTTCCAACAATGTTTTTGGAAGTATATAGCCAGCCCCTGTAGTATATAGCCTGCCAACCTCCGTACATAGCCTTTTAGCTCCTGTAGTATATAACCTGCCAGCCTCATTTGGAAACTGGTGGGGGCCCCTTTAAAAGTGAAAGTGGTGGGGGCCCCGGGGCTCGAGCCCCAGGAGCCCCTCCTTTAATCTGGCCCTGGTTGTAGTCGTCACAGGCAGCAGAGCTTGGAGGAGCTGAGAAATATCTCATTCATTATCTGTCTCACAATAGGGCCGTTGTACTAGGCCGCATTTGGTCCAACATACTCTGGTCCATTTACCCGTTACAGATAATCTTAAATGGGTTTATGCAAATTTATTATAAATTGGATGCAAATCCGATTGGTGGGAATCCCAACCAATCACGAAATTGTTCTCTTACTGGTGAAGCAGCATGTACAGTAGGATTCATGCTGCTCTGTTCCATACAATATAGTGTCAGCAACTCCGCTCGACCTGCCTCTCCATTCATCGGTACAAGGGTCTCTTTCTCATGATCGAAAGGGGTCCCAAACGCCCAATCTCCCTTGATCATGAGATTAACGTTTGAAAACCCCCTATGTCCAAGCTCAGTTCAGCTGGGTGGGTTTGCTTAATCTGGAAAACATGTGTATCATATCGAGATGGACCAATCTCGACAACGGGCAACACCCTACAACACATCTAATGTCGATGAGGCATAATGTCACCTATCATAAAAGGTCAGAACACATGGAAGACCCTATGCGTAACGTAGCTCAGCCTGGTTACAGAACGGCCTTTCGTGTTATATTCTATTTCGGAAGCACCAATTTTTTTTTTTTTTTTTAGCAAAGAGAATTAAATTTGTAATTAATTTGGGTTACTTCAATAATTGACCTATGAAATGAATATTTACCTCTCGATAATTCAACCTACATTCATGGATCATGCAGAATCCTCTAAACGTTCACAACCTTAAGTAAACCTGAGTCTCCCTAACTGTTGCTGATGCTGGTATTGAGGGTGATGGGGGTGTCCGGACGGCTCCACCACAACAACCTTAGGGCCACAGGATGTATTCTGTAAGGAAGGGAACGACAGAGATAATTGCACATAAAAGGAGACTAAAGATCTAAAAACTCTCAGGAAACAGGTGAAGGAATAAAAGGTGAAAGAGGCGCCGATACATTGTAACAGAAGACATCAATGTATCTGGTCACCTCTCTCCTCCCCGCCGGTGTCCTCAGGCTTAGGTGGCTTTAGAGGTAGCTGATGATGGCTGAAATCTAGGCAGGTATAGTCCAAATTTGCTCTCAATTCCTGCAAAAGTTGCCACTGCTAGTTTGTATCCGCCAACGTGGTCAGGATTCGGTGCAGGCAGGGTGATTCTGGACTTGGGGACTGGCTCCGAACCGGCGGGTTTTCTGGAATGGAAAGAAACAGCTTTGTGTCAACATCAACATCTAAGAAGAGCACTGACAGCTTGGAGATCTTCTTTTAAAAGTTAATATGGTTTAAAAAGTGGAACAAAATTTCATTTAAAAGTCATGTCTATCTTATCAACCAAGGTTTTAATTGTCCCAAATCATTTTAAGTAAATTAAAGACCTCGGTGGATTTTCACTAGGATCAATGTAGAGCCGTGTAGGAGACTCAATATGTCAGAGTAAAAGATCACAAAGACAGTTTATCTTAAATTCTGTATTTCAAGAATTGCATCTAAGCAGGAACTTACACTCCACCGAAATCCACGTAGAACCACCGCTGCAATAACTCGTAGGTCACCAGAGTCACACCGAACTGTGGAGAGGATCTAAAGACACGGGCTGTAAGGAGACAGAACATAAGAATTGGTTTATTTAGACATATCTAAAAGGGTATCATAAAGGGGATAGAGGCGGGGAGGGGGGGGGCGATCGAGGAGAGGCAGAGGCGGGGGGGGCGATCGAGGAGAGAGAGAGGAGGCGGGGCAATCAAGAAGAGAGAAGAGGCGGGGCAATCGAGAACAGGGAGAGGAGGCGGGGCCAATCAAGGAGAGAAGAGGCGGGGCAATCGAGAACAGGGAGAGGAGGCGGGGCAATCGAGAACAGGGAGAGGAATTGGAGATCGAGAGGTCAAGGAAGAGCAGTAGATAAGAAGCAGGGGATGAAGAGGATTACATGGCTATGGAACTGCTAAATAGGCTAAAAGTTTGGTTTCACAATTTTAAAGTGGTAGAACCATTAAGTGGATAGGCCCATCCAAATAAAACGTGGACATCTCACCTCCTGCGCCTTTCCAAAGCGCCCGATGACCTTCCTCTCTTAGGATTTTCCTGAAGCAGTCTATGACACCAGTATAAGTGGTTTGACCAGCTCGCGCTGCGACCTGCAGCCGAGTCTTAATGACATCAGCAGGGGTGACGAGGGAAGCCGCTGGCATACCTGTGGAATATATCACAGTTAACATAATCACATTTAATTGCGTAGACTTGCAAACAGATCCTTTTGTCTCCTTTCCCCAAATTTTGCCAAGAAGGGCGACCATGTTTTAAAGGGATCAGCATAATACAAACAGTGCTTAGAGCACACGAGTGAATGGTGCAGAGATTTTTTTTTTTTTTTTTTAAAAGATATACATTTGCGATTTACAGAAGGGTTCCACATTTAGAGTTTTTGGCAATGTCATAACCTAAAGGGCGGCAGAGAATAATGATTGACCTCATGTTTCCCCAGCAGGAAATTATATCACGATGAAAAAAGTGTGCCATCATCCCTTGAGGTTTTCTCTGAAAAACCCCTAAATTAGAGGCTATGAAAGGATACAGAGAGATTTTCCATATCCACCCCAAGGGAAATAAAGGACAGAAAGAAACAAAATATCAGTGACCAAGGAGCAATTCAGACCCAAACGATGATCAGCGATACCAAAAAGTTGCCTAGGATTGAGTAAGTGACCTTCTCTGAGGCACATGGCCTTCACAATGTTGGAAGCTACACAAATAAAAAATAAAAATCCAACTCCGAACAATCTCCAACATGCTTGATGATTGAATTCAGATTTTTTTGGGAGGTAAAACCTCCTTTGGCCTATTGCTTTTTTGTTTTTCACGCCTCTTTGTGGCTACTGGCAAGGAACACACAGAGAGTCGAAAAGCAAAAAAAGTCTTCAAACTCACCACCGCTGCCGCCACCACTTACCCACAGGCGCGCGCAAGCGTGACTGTTTGCCACCACCTCACATAACCCTATGTAAACTCTACATCCCTGCAGAGAAACATCTCTGTGCAAAATCAGCAAACCCCAATACAGCTAGGATTTCACGGAGGGAGGGGAACAGAACAACTATCATTTCCAATGCATTCGCTCTGCAGTGTTACAGGCTCCCCGCTCACACGTCCATGGCATACTATATCCACGTAGGTGGGTCATATTCAGTCTATTAGGATGGAAATGAAGAACACGTGCCCGAGAGTGTGGAGAGCAGCGTGCAGACCCGGCATGGGCTACAGATTACGGCCCTTTTATACTGATCGGAGCTACTCTGGTTATTATAGGGATCTGCTAAAAGATAAAGTTGATCTCCATTCCCTTCATTGAAAAAATTAGGATCGTATTGCGATTAGGACACTTGGAAACTGCCAACAAATAGGCAACGATTGACTGACAAGTGGACAGGGTTTTATTTCAATGGGTCAACTCCCAATGAACCAAATTTTGCAACAGCTGATTAAAGGAAGCCTACTGCTATGGATCTATCTATTATGGTAGATCCGCTGGCAGGTTCCTCTAATGTAGTAGTATAGCCCTATTTAGGGACAATTCTTTTCGTGGCCCATAACTTAGCCTCTTGCGTTCGGCCTACCATTGCATCTTCAGCGCGCAGCTCCTGGTAGCTGCACACACTCGTCTGCAAAGCTGGGTTTTGCGCATGTGCAGTAGCTCCGGCTTCAGAGCCGAGACTGCGTCCTACGTTTTGTGCAGAACCCAGACGAGTGTGCGCAGTTACCAGGAACTGCGCATTGAAGATGCATTGGTAGGCGGAACGCAAGAGGCCACTGGGGCGTGGAGTAGCTGCGCCGTGTAGCCTCAGCTCCGCCTACTCCACGCCCCTGTAGCCTCTTAAGGAAATTTGAATATTAGGGGAATTAAAGTTAATAAAAATTATGGGCCACAAATGAATTAGCCCCAAAAAGGCCTACACATCTATACATTAGAGGAACCTGCCACCTACCTTAATAGTGGTTGTATGTCTCCTTTAAGGTCTACCTAAAAGCTAACTGCTGATGGCGCTAGAGAGGAGTTTATTTTTCCCAAGTCATTGAACTATACCTTGTGCAGGGCCTGAAGAAAGTAGCAGGACTCCAGGTTCTAGGAATGCAAGGACAATGAGTTTTGCTTCTCCCTTCAGGCTTTGCTGTGACTGGAGTGTTCCTTAAAGACTCCCTACACTAGATGTAATAGAACCAAAATCAACTTCTGCAACCACATGCTGGACCCTAGTAAAATAAGGGCGATGAATTGGCAGAGGATTAGAGTTTTGGTTTATTTGTAACATTTGCAGTTGCTTCTATTCTTCGCAAGTCAGAAAACCCCTTTAAAAAGGGGTAGTCTTAAAAATTAAAAGGTTATAACCGACTGCCGGGACGGGGAGGCCTTTACCCTGAACAAGTGGAGCATCAGACAGTGCTTAGATACCTCCGGTGGAGCACATGGGTGAATGGTGCAGAGCTCCTGCCTTTCCTCTGGATAGAGGATAACATACGTTTTGGACACAAAGAGGTTGTCCTAAGATTAATAGGAGGTGCTCCATGTATGACTGGTTCAGAAGCCATGCTTTAAATACTTGATACCTGGCACAGGTCCCACCATTACTGTCCAGACCATCACCACATCAGTCAACGTAGAGGTGACTTATCTATCAAAGACAAAACACCAAGAAGTGCAGTCTCTCCATGTTTGGTGATTGGGGTTGCATTTAGTCCACTCCACCGATGGTAGGCACTAGATCTATAGGTCAGTGATGGTGCTACACATAGATAGGTCACGGTTGCTTGTGCCAGGATTACCCTTCGGCATTCATCCTTCGTTCTGGGAGTAAGTCGTCACGCGGAAAAGTCAATCCTATCGGTTCTACTTCTTCTAAATTCTTCTTCGAGCTCCAAAACAAACAAGTCTCGACGTGAAACACGAAAACTTTTCTTTTTGTAGTTTATTAAGTCCCCGAGAATCGTAGCCAAACCAGCATGGTCTGGCTCCTCCGCTCGACCCATCTCTGTGAGCAAGCAGCGTCAGGACGGAGATTGTATACACCGAAGGAGGCGAGGAGCGATCTGAAGTAGTAACTGGAAGGGCATCTGTAACGTGTGGTCACAGGTCAACATTACACACTACAAATTATCCCATCCAACTGCGTCCAGGAGTAAGGTACATCCTTGTGAGCCGATGCCACCCGATATCACTATGTAGATAGGATTGAGACAAAACTGGCAGATAAAATTACCATTGTGATCAGTGACCTAGAGCAGAGGTCCCCAACCGCCGGTCCGCGGACCAGGACCGGGCCGTTGGAGTTTATCAGCTGGTCCGCGGACCGGCGGTTGGGGACCTCTGCTCTAGGTCACTGATCACAATGGTAATTTTATCTGCCAGTTTTGTCTCAATCCTATCTACATAGTGATATCGGGTGGCATCGGCTCACAAGGACGTACCTTACTCCTGGACGCAGTTGGATGGTATAATTTGTAGTGTGTAATGTTGACCTGTGACCACACGTTACAGATGCCCTTCCAGTTACTACTTCAGATCGCTCCTCGCCTCCTTCGGTGTATACAATCTCCGTCCTGACGCTGCTTGCTCACAGAGCTTGCTGACAGCTAGCTCCGCGGCCCTGCGCCTGGTCAGAGCTCGCTCTGTGTGGATTTATAATGTTTTCTGTCATAGCCGTGACAGCTCGCAGCTCCCGGCAGAGAACATTATGCAGGACGGGGTGGGGCGGGTGGGTGCAGGCAAACAAGCCAAGTGCTCCCACTGATTCAGAGAAACTAGCCTGGTGCTCCCACTCATTCTGAACCTATGGTAAGTTGAATCACATTCTCATTATAAATGTCATAATTATATGATAAGTATGCACTAAGCTCCACCCCTCCATAACCCCACCCCATATGACCAAAGCCCCGCCCCCACCGGGCCATGGAAAACTGGTCTAGCTTAAAGCCGGTCCCTGGTGCAAAAAAGGTTGGGGACCTCTGACCTAGAGGACCCAATGAATCTACTTAAAGTGCACTTAATGGTGCGTTTTTAGGAAACTGCCTTATCTGACAGGTTATGGGGTAGGTACACTATTGCAACTATGTACAGGTAGTCTGCAACTTAAGGGCACCCAACTCCTAGTTATAGACAGACCACCATATTTACTCTACTTTACCTCCGTGAAGCTTTAGTGTTAATTCTAGTTAAGGAGACAAATCAAAAATTTTTTAAAAAATCTTATTGCATACAAATTAAACTTAAAAACATATCTAAGGAACCCAACCTTGTACATAACACGGGTACTGCCGAAAGCAATACAAATCCAAAAAAAAAAAAAATTCCTACTAAAAAAAAAAATTTTTTCTTTTATTTGGATGCACGCATCTCCATAACAACAGACTACAAGCCAAGTGTAGTCTGATGTGCTCCAGTGTGTCACTTCCTCTATTTAATATCACACCTACAAAATTAGGACCAGGATGAGACTACACAGGGTTCTGGTTGAAGTCTGTT
Organism: Engystomops pustulosus; assembly: GCF_040894005.1. Classification (NCBI taxonomy): domain Eukaryota; kingdom Metazoa; phylum Chordata; class Amphibia; order Anura; family Leptodactylidae; genus Engystomops; species Engystomops pustulosus. The sequence goes on along the minus strand of NC_092415.1, from coordinate 201,052,349 downwards.
ACCGTGCAGTCCGCATTGAAGTTATAGGCACAAAATAGAATTTGTTTTTTTCTTTTTTTTAATTTTAAGCGCACCACACAAGTCCATTTGTTCAGCATCACCGTTGCGTTTCAGAAAACAAGGCCCGAGCATAACTTGTATCAAAGAATTTAGATTGGAAGGTTGTATAAAACATTAAGAGGGGTCTCCAGCAAATGGATATGAAAAAGCCAATGTTACGATCAGAGAAAATTCTTTATTTAGCCGACGCGTTTCGACCCCAAAACAGCGTCTTCTTCAGGCCAAAAATTCTTTAAAGCTGATCTGGCTGTAAGAGCCGTTCCCCATTTGAAAGAAATCAGCCATATTGGTCTAATCCAGAGCATAATCTGGACTCCAGATTACAGGAATTTTATCTCCCCTATGTAGTTGGCTTATATAAACCTTGGGTTTTATATTTCTCCGTTCCGAACAGGATCTCCATAATGGGCGCAAGCCTTGGCGAGCAGATGACAATCACGTCTGACATGGAAGGGGGGGAGGACTATTACATTACAGTAAAAAGCCAAAAAGAGGAAAATAAAAGCCGCCCTCCCCCAGAATCTGAATGTATTGCATCATATCTATAGATGTGTGCTCGCTGCTCCCGTAACGTAGATTTTTGCCGCGTCGTAGATCGCGAGCCCTGACATAAACGAAAGCATAAAAGCCGCCTGTGTGACTGAACTTCAAAAGGGGGAATTATCTTGGTCTGCGATCACATCAGCAGCTTTCAAAGGGGGACGGCTGAATCTCAGAAATTGTTTGGCTTGTCGATGTATGCTTGCATTTCACGTCGGCGCGCGGGCTCCCATGTTAAAGGCTTGTTTTGTTTCCGACGAAACAGGTTGGAAAGTAGACGAGTCTAAAAAGACATTTGTATCTGATCGAGGAGTTGGGAAAATGAAGTGTTTATGGTCTAGCCCGGGCTTCAGGACGACGACTTTGAAATGGAAGCTTTAAAAAAAAAAAAAAAAAGTTGTATGCCAATCTATGGGAGTTTTTTTTTTCATTGTTCTTAAAATTTTTGGTTTCAATGCATTTGCAACAATTATATAGAAATGTATTTTTTTTGAGTAAAAGCAGAAAACCTTTGGTTTGCATAATTTTTGCTAAATTTTTTGTTCTTGGCCACCTTCACCTTGACCAAAGTTGGTAACTCTTCGATAAGCACATGACCTCAGCAGTCTACGTATGAGACTTGACTTGAGACCTGAGGGACAAAGCAACACATCCATCGGCTACAGGTATCAACAGGATAGGGGGTCTCAGTGATGGGACCCCCACGAACCATGAGAATGGGGGTCTGTTGTAATCCCATTGGACCTGAGGTGACCGGAGCAGCCAGTTGTGCATGTGTCAGCTTCTCCTTACAACTCTATTGGGTGGACCGAGATGCTTGGCAACCCCTACCGGTCATCATGTGGATGGGCCCCATTTTGCGATGACTGGACAACCTCTGATGTGACCCCACTCCTGCCAGATAACTACTCCTTAGTGTACCCCAACACACACGCATGCTCAGCCAGTAGGAAAGAGAAGCTGCTGCCACTCATTTTTGGCAGTCACTTATTTTTCCATGGCTATGGCCAAATCCAAAATGTCTTCCTCCTGTTATAAGTGGAGTTAAAGGAATGCTGGGACATCCCTATATACACTTGGGGTTAGTTTTATCACCTGGTGTATGGCCAGCTTCACCGCTTCTCCTCCTGGTGTAATACTGTACAATGACCGAGCGTGAGGAGGAGCCGAAATGAACATATAAATAAGGCCCTGATCCATGTTCACATTAATAGAAACCCAAGAGAGGGCCGTGGTGGTATAAAAAGACATCCAATGAGTGGTCTTCAGGGATCAGGGAACAACATAGAGAGTGAAGTCTCCAGGATAAAACAGGCTCTGTGGACCCCAGGGACTTTTGGCCAAGACCAAAAACCTGCAGTACCAGAACCAGGAACATACAGAGGAACCTTGGATTACAAGCATAAATTCATTCCGGGAACATGATTGTAATCCAAATAACTCCTATGTCAAAGAAAGTTCTCTCATAGGAAATTATTGGAACCCAAATGAATGTGGAACCAATGACCTAATGCCTTGGATTACAATCACAATTTGTGCTCGTAATCCAAATCATTCATGTATATCAAAGCAAGTGTTCCCATAGGAATTCATTGAAATTCACAGTATACCCCAAAAATATTTAGTTATGTGCACGGGCGGAACTTGTGCCCCATGACAATTTTCTGAATTGGGGCCCCATTTAAAAATATACATACACAGGTGGTCCCCTACTTAAGGACACCCGTCTTACAGACGACCCCTAGTTAAAGACGGACCCCCCTGCCCCATGTGACATCTGGTGAAGCTCTCTGGATGTTACTGTAGTCCCAGACTGCAATGATCAGCTGTAAGGTGTCTGTAATGAAGCTTTATTGATAATCCTTGGCCCCATTATAGCTAAAAATTTGAAACTCAGTTTGTCACTGGGGCAAAAAAAATTGTCTGGATCTACAACTATACAGTTTCGACTTACATACAAATTCAACTTTAGAACAAACCTATGGAACCTATCTTGTATGTAACCCGGGGACTGCCTGTATATACACATATAAAACCATAATATACATATATATCACATTTAGACATACAGCATAAAAATACATACAGTATATATACACATGCAGCATATACACACATACATACAATACCTTATACAGACATATACAACCCCCCCCCCCCAATACTCCGGGTGCTGGGCCCCCTCACAATGTGGGCCCCATAGTGGCTGGTATCGCTATAGTTCCGCCCCTGGTTATGTGTGGTACAGTAGAGGGAGGAAAGCCTCAATTGTATTCTGAAATTTTACTTATAAACCAAGTTACAATGTTTGTAAAATACAAGCTGGTCTTACAAAACGCCGACAAAGTTACTTGTAATCCAAGGTTCCACTGTATGCGGGGGGCGGGGTTTGGTACAAAGCTGCATGAAGGTGCCCATGACTGTAGTCACAGGTGCCATATTCACATCTGATTTCCTATTATCTGTAAGTTTTGAATAAGTTCAAAATCCTGATCAACGAGGGGGTTAAAGTTCATGAGTTACACGTTACATAGTATCTCTTCTACCCAACAACCCTCAGCACGAGGTCCTTCCACTCCTCCGTCCTGCCTCCCGATAAACGCCCCCATCACTACGTTTATCATCCCGAGGATCTGGATAACAGAACCATGTCAACTCCAAAGCATATTTTGTGTCGCTCCAATAAAAATGTATCAAAATATGTGAAGAATGTTGGAGACCACCCGGCAGAGCGGAGTATCTGTACAGATCAGCCGTCGCCTACAGCAGCCGCAGGGACATGGTATGTAGTGTGATAAAAATGACAGAACTGGAGGGACCAGGGGGGGGGGGGTTCACTACGACTTCCTGGAGCCTGGACCGGCAGCGATATCTGCTTGTTGTGGGAAAAGTCTTGACTTAAAAACTAAATAGATTCAGGGGTGGCAGAGTGAACACGTCTATAGATCGGTATATACATGTACAAAAAATCTGTGAGCTGGCCTTGGGGTTACAGCGCCTGGCCACTACACAGAACATGGCGCCGTCTACTACCCGTCCCATGTTCAGGTGGTCCCTTAAGAACACCTGACTTACATACAGCCCCTAGTTACAGACAGACCTCTGGATATTGGTAATTTATTGTACTTTAGTCCTAGGCTACAATAATCAGCTGTAACAGTTATCACAGGGGTCTGTAATGAAGATTTAGTGTTATTCCTGGTTCTTATGACAATCCAACATTTTTAAAATCCAACTGTCACAGAGAGACCAAAAAAATTCTGTCTGGGGTTACAATGATAAAATATACAGTTCCGACTTACATACAAATTCAACTTAAGAACAAACCTACAGAACCCATCTTGTACGTAACCCAGGGACTGTCTGTATTGTATTATACTGTGTATGTAGGGGGGTGGCTGGGGCTTTAGGCCCCCCCATTATGGATATTAGTGGCCTATATATACAGAATACTAGACAATCCCAAGTCTGGGCTCTGCATATGCTGAACCTCATGTTTCTGGGCTTGTTCTAGCCCTGGGTCATGGTAACATGCTGACTTGTATGACTAACGCTGTGGTGTTGGTAGAATGGCTCGTGATTATATCGAGGCCAGCCCCAATCTCCGTGCAGCGACAGTGATGGACAAAGGGGCCAGCTTTGAGTGAACGGAGATTAGGGAGGAGACATGCAAACCATGTGACTGGTGTCAGGCCTGTTACCATTCTACCCATCATAGCACTGATTGAACAAAGTCAATATGTAGGGACACACCCAGTTGTCCATTTTTAAATAGAATGAACCCAAAAAACGATCACAATGTAAACTACAACTTGTCAGGCAAAAGTCTTGTCCGAACACAGAACAGCAAGTTAAAAGAAAAAAAAACTCGCTTTTTGTAAATTGTTTTAATCGTGGAAAGTAAAACAAGTCATAAATAAAAAAAAAAACATTAACAAATATGGGTTCTCCAAAATTTAATTGACCTGGAGAATAAAGTTTTCATGTTACTTATACCGCATGGTAAAAAAAAAAAAAAAATTCATTTAAAAATTCATCAATAAATTCTATGCATACAAAATTTAAATTTCAACCTGCAAAAAACAAGCCCTCAGATGGATGTTATGGCTTTTGAACTGTGAAAAAAAAAAAGAAAAAGTATTTATATTAACGAGAAATAGGAACAATCTTGCTCACTTACCAGCGATGGCTCCGGCCAACAGGAGATACCCGGGACTGACTCTGCCGTCTTCTCCAGCAAAGCTGCTCTTCATATGTGCATAGCAGGGGAAGTAGATGGCGGAGAAGGGGATATCCCGGAGGAAGCACGCCTTAGCCCCCTGTCCACAGAACAAATTAAGGAGGGATAAGTACTAGAAAAACGGCATCATATTACGCCATAGCCAAAGCCGGTGCAACTGGAAAGACATCCCCTTCCTGGTGCATCCACCAAACTGGGATCCTTATCGATCCCGAGCAATCAGCGCCCCTTGTTTTGGAAGGCAATTTGCCAATTCAGCCCTCTGTCAACGGGGCGGTGCCAGCCCGGGGCCGCCCACCTGATAAACAGTGGATGGTGCATTAAACATTGTGATTATTTTACCCCCCCCCCCCGATATTTTAACCCTGGTAAACGTAACTAACCTACATTGCGCCAAAGTTCTCCATAACACATGGGGTTTTCCCATGGATCCCTCCAGTTACACAAGTCACTGCTCTATTTTTAACTCCCAGAACATTAATTTCCCTTTAATAATGAGTTGCCGTCCCAGTTAACCACCGTGTACCGATTTATCCGCCCGCTTTGCACCCGAGTGAACATAAAGAATGCCCGCTCATTTATTCTCAAACTTCTCGACCTCTGACCCCCCCCCCCTGATAAAAGTAAAACCGTTTTATCCCCACGTGGACACATTTGTATCAATTGCATTCTATTAAATGATACATTTTGCTATCTGTAAACAAGTGCACATGGTCACCCGTCACGCTGAGGCGCTGTGTACAGTGTCATCTACCCGATTTACAGCCCCGAGCTCTGGACTCGCAGATTGAGGATATAACGTCTGCTTTAACCCCTGCTGCACCAGCTGAGATTCCAGCTAGGTTCCCAGCCTCCTGCCAGTCCTATACACGAGGCGGCGAGCATGCCCCAGAGGCTGGGGGACTTTCTTTTAGCATGCTAATTCTTGCACAGTCCAAAGAGTACCTGCAAGGGAAGGCTCTAAAAACAGCCATTCCTACAACAAGGGGAGAGTAATTACACTCACAAAGGCACCTCTGTGTCGGGTTGGGCAGAAGGAGCCAGCGCGTCTGGGAGACGCAGGCTTAGCCCAGTCTCCTGCAGTGAATGCACATTGTCTCGTGTAGGGGGGGGGAAACGCCAGACGGGGGGAGAGAAACCTTCATCTATAGAAGACAGAGGTGCACCTTGTCTGCCGGGGTTATTTAATGCTTCTGGCACCTGTATATGCTCCCACCCCCCTCTTAAGTACCCCCCACCCTTCCCTTATACCTTACAGGTCTAGCAATGATTTGGCATGTGCAATTGTTATGTGGAGTCAGTGGCTGGAAACAATAGGCAGCGACTCAGCTTCTTGATTCCCCAAAAATGAGCCCCCCCTCCTCCTCTGCTGCTACTTCATGGACTTGGTAAACCTGTAAGGACACTAACATTAGAACCGTGCACCGACCCAGGGACATTGGTTTATTACCAAAGAACAAAAAAGTTTATGGTAAGAGATTATGATATGTCGCTGGGGTATTCATAATGGGACCATCAATGGGACGGTCCCAATTCTATGAATAAAGGGGTCACCACACTGGGTCAGGGTGCTGGAGTCACCCAGCATTGTATCTGGGTGCCATCCACTTAACTAGGAACAAACTCTGTTCTGCTCTTAAAGGGGTGGCCCAAATCCCCCCCACGCACAGGGACTGATCATGAGAAGATGGATACAATTCTCACAAATTAAATGGAGCAGAAAGCAAAAAGCTGCTTCATTCAATACCACGGGAAAGCCGGAAATTGGCTCAGGCAGTGCAAGAGATATCAGAGCGCTGTGCTCTGCAATTTCTGACTTTGCCTTGGTGATGAATGGAGCGGCCGGACGCACGCTCGACTGGCTACTCCATCAGTAAGTGCAAATAGGTTGGCAGGTACCCAAAAAGCATTGGATTAGATTGTTATATCCTATCAAGAATAACAATCAAACTTAGGACGAACCATTACTTACCTCTCCATCCCGATTCACAGTATGAGCCCATATATAGCATCCCCCCTTTCCAACCCACATGTAGGAAACTAAACTGTAAAATATAACTATAGACCAGGATTACAAGGTGAAATAAACTTGGAGGCCCCTCTGAGGATTAGAAAGGGTCCCAAAATTAATTAAAACAATTATAAGGGGAAAGCTTATCCCAGCGACATCCTCTCCCCTCGGAGTTGTTGGGGTGTGAATAGCTCTTTAAATGTAATCCTCACCTACATCTTACTTATGTGTTATGTGGATGGGGATTTGGATTTGCATATAACATTGCACCTTCCTTTTCTTTTACCAGAAATTGGCAGCTGTTCCACATGTGAACACATCATAATCACAAGAAGGCGGCAAACGCTTTGTTCATGACCCAAACAGTGAAAATTTCTGCACAGTCCTGCTCTGTGAATGTTATACGGAGCTATGACCGGTACCTGTGCATCACCTGAGCCTTCAGTTACACAGAGAGGACACTAGGGGGCTTTATTGCGCCTCACCTGAGCGTCCCCTATGTATTCAGATCAGAAGTCTCCAGCTAACAAATTACTTTGCAGCAAAGAGTTAGTAACATCATTTCAGCAATTTCAAGCAAAGGTTAAAGTGAATAAAAACAAATTAGAAAAAAAAGCAAAAAGCAGGAGGATCAAGATGCACATAATACCTTGTAAAGTCCAAAGAAGCCCAGATCTCGGAGGACGGACAGAGCGCTGACACGGGGGCCAGTGGTGATTTCTCCTGCCACTTGCAAGCGAATTTTCACAATCTCCAAAGGGTTAGTGAATATGACCTGAGAGCCGCCAGCCTAAAATACAAGACACAATTATCAGTTATACAAAATACCGGTCCAAGAATATAACTACCATCATACTGCCCGCTATGTACAGGAATATAAATACGATAATACTGCTCCTATGTACAAGAATATAACTACTATAATACTGCCCCCTATGTACAGGAATATAACTACTATAATACTGCCCCCTATGTACAAGAATATAACTACTATAATACTGCCCCCTATGTACAAGAATATAACTACTATAATACTGACCCCTATGTACAAGAATATAACTACTATAATACTGCCCCCTATGTACAGGAATATAACTACTATAATACTGCCCCCTATGTACAAGAATATAACTACTATAATACTGCCCCCTATGTACAAGAATATAACTACTATAATACTGCCCCCTATGTACAAGAATATAACTACTATAATACTGCCCCCTATGTACAAGAATATAACTACTATAATACTGCCCCCTATGTACAGGAATATAACTACTATAATACTGCCCCCTATGTACAAGAATATAACTACTATAATACTGCCCCCTATGTACAAGAATATAACTACTATAATACTGCCCCCTATGTACAAGAATATAACTACTATAATACTGCCCCCTATGTACAGGAATATAACTACTATAATACTGCCCCCTATGTACAAGAATATAACTACTATAATACTGCCCCCTATGTACAGGAATATAACTACTATAATACTGCCCCCTATGTACAGGAATATAACTACTATAATACTGCCCCCTATGTACAAGAATATAACTACTATAATACTGCCCCCTATGTACAAGAATATAACTACTATAATACTGCCCCCTATGTACAAGAATATAACTACTATAATACTGCCCCCTATGTACAAGAATATAACTACTATAATACTGCCCCCTATGTACAGGAATATAACTACTATAATACTGCCCCCTATGTACAAGAATATAACTACTATAATACTGCCCCCTATGTACAAGAATATAACTACTATAATACTGCCCCCTATGTACAAGAATATAACTACTATAATACTGCCCCCTATGTACAGGAATATAACTACTATAATACTGCCCCCTATGTACAAGAATATAACTACTATAATACTGCCCCCTATGTACAGGAATATAACTACTATAATACTGCCCCCTATGTACAGGAATATAACTACTATAATACTGCCCCTATGTACAAGAATATAACTACTATAATACTGCCTCCTATGTACAAGAATATAACTACTATAATACTGCCCCCTATGTACAGGAATATAACTACTATAATACTGCCCCATATGTACAAGAATATAACTACTATAATACTGCCCCCTATGTACAAGAATATAAATACGATAATACTGCCCCCTATGTACAAGAATATAAATACGATAATACTGCCCCCTATGTACAAGAATATAACTACTATAATACTGCCCCCTATGTACAAGAATATAAATACGATAATACTGCCCCCTATGTACAAGAATATAACTACTATAATACTGCCCCCTATGTACAGGAATATAACTACTATAATACTGCCCCCTATGTACAAGAATATAACTACTATAATACTGCCCCCTATGTACAAGAATATAACTACTATAATACTGCCCCCTATGTACAAGAATATAACTACTATAATACTGCCCCCTATGTACAAGAATATAACTACTGTAATACTGCCCCCTATGTACAGGAATATAACTACTATAATACAGCCCCTATGTACAAGAATATAACTACTATAATACTGCCCCCTATGTACAGGAATATAACTACTATAATACTGCCCTCTATGTACAAGAATATAACTACTATAATACTGCCCCCTATGTACAAGAATATAACTACTATAATACTGCCCCCTATGTACAAGAATATAACTACTGTAATACTGCCCCCTATGTACAGGAATATAACTACTATAATACTGCTCCCTATGTACAAGAATATAACTACTATAATACTACAACATAGTATTGGTATGATGGATCTGTGGAGGTGTGGAGTATATATAAATGGATGGAAAGGAATTTTAAGTAAAGAGAAATTCTGACTGGTAAAAACAGATTAGCAGTGAAATTTCACGTTGTGACCAGCATTTCCGCGTTCAGGAGGGTGAGTGCAGAGCGTTTCACCTTCATGTGTGCGGCGGAGTGCTTAGAAGTTTGGCCAAGTTGCAGAACAACCCACTTGACTGACATTACAAAGGCAATGACACCCCGGACCCGTGTGCGGTGCGGCTGCTTCCTCTGTGCGCGGCGCGTTGTTGTGTTCCGTTAGATCGGCCGTCACCACAAGTCCGTGTATGAGAACCTGATGAAAGAGGCTCTTTCAGGAGAATCTCGCTTCATCTCCCTCTCAAAATTTTGCATCAAAGAACGAAAGCAAAAAAAACATTGACAGGCGTAAAAAACCCAGAATTAAAACAGAGGGGGGGGGGGGGTCGTTTTCTTTCGCAGCTTTGAAAAACTAAAAAAACGTTTGGGGTTTAAAGGGAACACATCAAGTTTCATCCCATTAAACTTCCAGCACCCTCAGGTAGGGTATTAATAATAATAATTCCTGTTTTTATATAGCGCACACAGATTCCGCAGCGCTGCACAGAACTTACCAAATCAATCCCTGTGCCCAATGGAGCTCACAATCTAATCATCCTACCAGTTTTGGAGTGTGGGAGGAAACCAGAGGTCCCGGAGGAAAGCCACGCAAACACGGAGAGAACATACAAACTCTTTGCAGATGTTGACCCTGGGCATTGAACCCAGGACCCCAGCGCTGCAAGGCTGTAATGATAACTAATGAGCCACCGTGCTGGGTACGAAACGTTCTTTCTACAATCTCCTTTCAAGTGAAATCTCATCTGTTTAGTTATGAAAAAAAAATTTCCCCCAAGGTCACATGCAAATGAGCAGAAGAGTCACATTTTGCCTGAGATGAGTCAATGTGTCACTTCAGACATACGGTTCTTGTGTCACATTAAAGATAAGACTCTCGTCTTTCAGACTGTTTCAGGTTTGTGATTTGTGTGAGCTACAAAATTAGCATTAAGAAAAAAATCCAATTCCCTCAATTTATTTTTTTTTTTTTTTAAAGTGACCTTAAAACAAGGGATTCTTCTCTTTAATATCCCAGGACGAGAATGTTTTAGGTGCCATGGAACCAAACATAGGGGAGTCTGAATTGACTCTACCTCTAAACTTGACTGCAGTGTCACACACAGCTCAGCTCCAGCCTTACACACACACACAGCTCAGCTCCAGCCTTATACACACACACAGCTCAGCTCCAGCCTTATACACACACACACTCAGTTCCAGCCTTATACACACACACACAGTTCAGCTCCAGTCTTATACACATACACACACAGCTCCAGTCTTATACACATACACACACAGCTCCAGCCTTACACACACACAGCTCAGCTCCAGCCTTATACACACACACACAGCTCAGCTCCAGCCTTATACACACACACAGCTCAGCCTTATACAAACACACACACACTCAGTTCCAGCCTTATACAAACACACACACACTCAGTTCCAGCCTTATACAAACACACACACACACACTCAGTTCCAGCCTTATACACACACACAGTTCAGCTCCAGCCTTATACACACACACAGTTCAGCTCCAGCCTTATACACACACACACACACACACAGCTCAGCTCCAGCCTTATACACACACACACACACAGTTCAGCTCCAGCCTTATACACATACAACCACAGCTCCAGCCTTACACACACACACACACACACAGCTCAGCTCCAGCCTTACACACACACACACACACACACACACACACACACACACACACACAGCTCCAGCCTTATATACACACACACACACTTCTAGGTTCTGCAGTAATACAAGTAAGGACGAGCATGGTGAGAGCAGAGCAGACACTGCTCTCTGCGAGATTGGGCGAAGCGCTGATATATTGTTTCACCCAATCTCCAGGACAGTAGTCGGGATGGTCCTGCTGGATTCTCCTGTATGCTAGACTATAAGATGCAGGGGCTACATATACAGCACATATATGTAAATCCTTATTCAGATCTCGCCTCTGTTTAGCGTTTGGCTTAGGACAAGTCGGAGCCTCTGGATTCATTATCAATGGTCGGAATAAGAGGTTTTGCTTTGTGGGTCAAAACAACGGGGCATAAAGTCTCTTTTCGGGTCTTCTAAGTTACACTTTTGCTGCAAAATGAAATACAATTTGTTTGGCTAATGATGATATCTCTCTCCGCCGCCATCAAACCTCTGGTCTCCCTCCTTAGCGCTGACCTCCCCGGGCCGGGCTCGTGTTTGTTTATTCTCACCACAAGGACCCGACACATTTACTGCGTCTATTTAATGCAATAAAAGCGGCTAAAAAGCTGTTAGCTGTAACCGGGGGTCACGAGGCTTACGGGTATTTTAAAAAAAAGGGGGGGGGATCAGATTTACAAACAGAAAATTGCACAATGGAGAAGTGGCCAAAATTAGCCATGCGTACTAATTCCCAGTAATTACCATGCAAGGTGAACTTAGCAGGGTCTCGGGAGCCAGCGCCCGGCGACGCTCGACTAGAGAGGATCATGTGACACGGACCCTAACGAGAGGCTTTGGAATGTTATCAACGGGCAACAAAGGTTACAGATCGTGAGGTTGGCATGGATCATAGTAATTACAGGAAGAGGGTGCATGGCAACTAGGTCCTCAATACAGCTACTCACCCTGGCACCGCAGGTAGGATAATAGCACAGCAGTCACGTATGGAACGCACCGAATAGAGGACGCGGCGTTGGGAGAGATCATACGTGTAGAGCCAGGAGGAAGGGAGGCAGAGCACAGCTTTCCAGGTATAATGATGCAATAGGATGGCACAAGAACTGGCATCAGATATTTCCAGGGATAAACCTCCCAAAAGGGGTTTGCCAAGCCCTAGAGTCACTCTAATTTAAGAATTGGCAGTGATCCGGAGTAAGGGACGCCCAGAGGCGACACCTTCTAGCAAGTCAAACGTGATTCCTCTTGTAGGTGCATATTCATTCAGTGACTTTCACTGCAAATTATGGACTTGATTGCCATGGGTTTGCAGTTCAGACCCCGAGACTGAGACTTAGCTGCAATACCAGACACAACCAGTGGACAGAAGTGGAGCTCTTCCAGGAGGGAAAAGAAAAAACAGAGACTCTGGGAAGGAGTAACTATTGATTAAAGGGATTTTCCCATGTAGACAAATTAGGCCCTATCCACGGGATAGAGCCTAACTTGCTGATCAATGGGGGTCTCAGTGCCCTTTAAGAGACGGAATACTAGAAGTTATACCACATTATAGACCAGGCGGTACACTAGGACATATAAGGCAAGATCTTTTGCTTAAGGGAGTTTTCCCACCAAACTTGCTGATCAGCGGGGGTTTCAGTGAGGAGCCCCCCCCCCCCCCGAAGATTATGAGAACAGGGGGTGCGAGGTACCTCCGTTGGACCCCTCTGCGCTCCCAGAGCAGTCGGATGCGGATGTCCATTCTGCTGCATAGATCTCTATGGAGCTGACAGAGACCCCCCCCCCCCCCCAATCGATCAGCAAGTAAGGCCCTATCCTTTATGGATAATTTGCTATGGATCTGTAACTGTGTGCCTCCAGCACTCTGTTATAGATCCTGCCAAATAACAGGTCTGGGAGTCTTCTATACACTCCAGGCTGCCACAGGAACAGATCATCGCTCCCTGATTAAGTCATGGGACGAGGTGATCTAAGTTAATATGGTGGTGACCAAACTCCGGTATTTCATGAATTAACAACCAGCGTTACCAATGGGCATTTTCTGAGCCCTCTTCAGACATCCGTAGATATATCCGCTGTGTGTCGCGATTGTGCTAAAGTTACAGTTGAGAATGGAGAGCCATTATTCCCTTTAATATTACACCAGAACTGGGTTTCTAGGTGTTACGGGTTAGAAGATATGGCCATTTGAGCCACTGTCATGAAGTCTATACAGGTGTCACCTGCTTGGGGTATGCGCATTATCGTCCAGATGAATTACTACAAACAATGTGCACAATTAAGGTGAAGGGACACCAATGTATATAAAACACTTTTAAAAAAAAAAAGGAAGAAAATTCAAAAGCAGCTTTTTTAAATTTTATATACCATTTCCAGGAATAGTCACAGGAGAAGAGACAAAAGTGAGCGATCAAATAAACCATATAGTGAGCGGTGATATCTCCGGATAACAAGCATGTAGGGGGTAGAGCTCTAGGACTTGTGCCTATCAGATGGGTCACTAGCAGAGGCCATCGCTGGAAGGTAGAGGTCACTATGTCTCTACAAGAGGGAAGCCGAGACCCAGCAGGGGGGAGGCCGGGAGATGGTCAGAGCTGAGTGATCACAGCCGAGCCGCTGAACAGGAGCCTCTTGTAGTACTAAGTGCACTGATCATTCAACAAGAGGCAACACGACCTCACAAACATACTTTATTAGTAACCGCACAGCTTAAGCTGAACACCTCCCGACTCCTTCCTTCAACATCCAAGATAGACACAAAAATTTAGTTTTTTTTTTAAATATTACCTAAATGTAAATACAATATTTAAAGCGGTTTTCCAAAAATAATAATAATTAAAACAAAAAAAAAAAAAAAAAGATTTCACTCATTCCCGGTTCTACAGTGTCCGGGCCTACAAGTCCTGCTGGACCAGAAGCAATAATATCACCTACAATAAATATTTACATTTATTTTGATCTTTCTGGCTTTGTTTTTAGTTCTAAAGCACATAACAGTGTGATTGCCATTTTCAAGAAGAGATTTTCATCTTTAAAATAACACCAGAAGCCCAAAATAGTGATTTCTAATGAGACCCCACCCCCCACAGTCTCTTCTCAGAAAAAAAGTACAGGCGGTCCCCTACTTAAGGAACGCGACTTGCAATGGTCAGCTGTAATGTGTCTGTAATGAAGCTTTATTGATTATCCTTGGTCCCATTACAGCAAAAAATAGTTCAAATCCAATTGTCACCGAGACAAAAATAAAATTATAAAATATACAGTTTCGACTTACATACAACATCAACTCAAGAACAAACCTATGGAACCTTTCTTGAACGTAACCCGAGCACTGCCTGTATACCTACATTTACCATCCGTTCCTGGTTCTTCCAACAAAGGCTCTACTACAGTCTCTGTGCCTACGAATCCTGCCGGACCTGAAGCAATGACTTTGCATATAATTTGTGCTCATTTACATGTATTGAGGTCTTTATTTCCGGTTCCATAGCACACTATAACAATATTGTTGCCATTTGAAAGAAGAGATTTTCATCTTTAAAATGACATCAGAAGCCAGAGAAGCCATTTCTAAAAGAGACGCTCCGCCTTCAGGTAAATTGAACACCGTATTTATACACAACTTACACATCCACCAGCCAGGATCTCAGCAGCCAAGGGGATGGACCCATCTTTTATCGTGAATTTATCTCGTACAAAGTCGTTTACCTGAAACACAAACACAATAGGGAGTTTCTATGTAATTTGTGCAAATGGCTTAAATTTCTACAGAACCGGGGAACAGAACAGTCAATGAGCTTAAGCCATATCCATCTCCTTCCAGATGTCCTATTATGGCGTATTTGTCACGATGAACGGTTTCGAAAGAGCAGCTCAGGCGTGAAAAATCGACTAGTGTGTCTGAGTAATATTACTACAAAATCAAATTATACAAAGTGTGTGGGCGAAATTTTTTTTAGGTTAAAAACTGTTCTGTATTTAGGCAGGCGGGAACATATGGCTGATTTCATCACTTACAGGCAACCAGACCATATACAATTCAATTCTCCTAGAATTATTAAAAGGAACAGATGATTATTATTTTTTTTTTATTATTATTATTAAAAATTAGAAAGTTGCCAGATTCTGTCTCTATGGTTACAGACTACAGACAAGACTGGTGTAGTCTGACCCTGTACTCAAGGTTAACTCCATGTTTACTCTCCAACTTTCCCTCCCAACGTTGGATGTAATATTACCACTGTACAAGACATTGGTTCGGCCACACCTGGAATATGCTGTCCAGTTCCCGTCCATAAAAAGGATGCCCTGGAGCTGGAGAGGGTTCAACATAGAGCCACAAAAATGATGGAGGGTTATGGAGGGTCTCAGTTATGAGGAAAGATTAAAACAACTAGATTTATTTAGTCTGCAAAAGAGACGACTACGAGGGGACATGATTAATGTATATAAACATATGAATGGTCCATAAAAAATATGGTGGAAATTTGTTTCAGATTAAATCAAATCAAAAGACGAGGGGGCACTGTCTTCGTCTGGAGAAAACAAGGTTTAATCACCGGATGCGACAGGGCTTTTTTACTAAGAGAACTGTCAATCTTCAGAATAGCCGAGCTCAGGCGCTGGTCACAGCAGGGACAGCAGAGAGCTTCAAGAAGGGTCTAGATGCCTTTTTACACCTAAATAACATTGATGGTTATGTTATATAGAATTGTTTCCCCTAAATCCCTTCCTCATCCAATCCCTTCCCTTCCTTGGTTGAACTTGACGGACAAGTGTCTTTTTTCAACCGTATAAACTATGATACTACAAAGTGTAAGAGAAGATCAGTGCTGCACACAGGGTTTGTAGACTGTAACCACAGAGACACACGAGTCAGCAAAGGAGGCGTAAACCAAAGACAATAAAACTGCCCAATTTCCCATAATCAAATGTATTCAATTACCATAGATCACTGACAGTACATCAGGACAACTGAATTTTTTTTTTTTGGGGTGGTGGGGGGATTACTTACCGTTAGTTTAATGGCTTTCTCTGGTGCAACTCCAAGCAGTTGAGGCAGAAGACCTAAAAAGATTGTTTTAAAAAGTAAACATTATTACAGAATGATATCTTAAAAAAAGAACCCATCATGATTAGCCAAGGACACTTTCTCATACATTCTTATATTTATATATCTAAGGCCTCCATTCTTCTAAAATCAACTTTTAGAATTATGCTAATAAGGCAGAATGGCTCAGGAGGGGTGTTACCAGAGCCCCTCTGTGCGTCTCTAGTGCCCCACTGCTTCTTCTGCACTTACCCCTCTTTATGCTGGTTGTAATCTCACACCGTGAGAGGGAAGGGGCGAAGTGCTCCTGCACAGTGTGACAGCCTCTGAAGCTGCAGCATGGAGGGGCTCTGGAAACAATGTCATAGCCCCCAGGGTACATTAACATAATTTAAAACGCTGATTTAAGGCCCGATGCCACAGCCCAGGCAAGCATGCAGCCAAGTGCAGGAGAAAGAAGGGGTGAGTGATCCTCAATTTTCCGCTCTTCATTGAAAGTCGAGCAGCCAACGGCAAAGGAATAACGTCCCTTTAACACTTAACCATTCACAAGGGTCGAGCTTGAAAAAAAATAATAATTTTTTATACATATTATTCAAACTGACCTCACAAAATCACTGGACCATACTAAAGGAGGTGAGAAAATCGAATATTTCCATGTATGACTTTGTAACCCACACACTGGGAGCAGAGCCCAAGTTCTGGGCACACACTCCCTTTTTAGGTCGTCCTGCTGGAGTTTACTGTGTAATACCCAGTAGTGTCAGCATCTTCGGAAAGGTGCGGGGGCGGGAAGGGCGAGATGGATGGAAGTTTCCTCACCCAATTTTTTTTTCTTTTTAAATTTTAAATTGCTTTGCACCATCTGTGGCAAGTTACATGTGTGTCTTCTACACAACGGGTTTTATCATTAGAACTTAATGATTTTTTTTTTCTTTTTAAATTAAAAAAAAAATTTTTCAAAAGAAAAAAAAAAAAAAAAAAAAGAAAATGTTATATATTGTTTTGAAAATATTTAAAACTACGCCCGTCCATTTAAGAAAATTCTAAAAAATGTTTTTTTAAACAAAAGAAAACGAAAAAATTTAAATATTCCCCTAGAATCTCTAAAGATTTGTAACAAAGTGTTTAAAAATACGAAGATTCTACTGTAATTCGTAGTCTTCAAACATTTCAGAAAAGTTCTCCTTTAGGTGGAGGGTCAAGAGGGGATCCCACCGCCGGCTGTGAGGTGGTAGCATAGCCCTGACCAGGGACCCTCTATCCAGGGGGTGCTAATCCCCTCTGTGCTGGGGAAGGGGAGCCGCACACCCCCCTCAGTCACTACCACCTCCCTGGTGAGGAGGGGGATGAATATTCCCAAAGCTTCCACCTCCTGAACTTGCCGGTATTTCCTGAGACTAGGCCGCTACTCTAAATAGCTGCTACAATTCGGGTCCATACAAACAGAACCCCCTCCCCCTGCCTTGCATGAGTTCTGCTTCAGTCCGAACTTGAGTACGAGCAGCTATGGAGAGAGAACAGCGTCGTCCTACGAAACCGAAATATTTAGCAAAGGAAATCCCATCATCTTCATAATCCAGACACTTTTGGCAAGAAATTTAGATTATGAATAATTGAGATGGCGGAGGAGGGGGGGGCTCAAGATTTAAGGGACATAAATCAGGAGACCACAACCCCCCCCTACCCCCCCGGTCTGATGTCATTTCCTCCTTACGTCTGTATTTTCGCAGGATTTAGCGTTTCTGTTTAGTTTTCATTAAAGATTACTTTATGACATTTTTCATCGTTTTGCTCGTTGAATTTTTTTATGATTTTTTTTTTTTTACATAATTTTTTTTTTCCAAGGTCGATTTAAGGTGAATATTTACGGCCTTTGGGTCGTAATTTTTTTGTTACTAGGTGGAGGGTTTCAAAATAAATTGAGGCAGTTGTGTTACGTAACATCTCGTAAAGTTTACTCAATTGTGGGCGGATTACGAGGCTGCTCACTAATTGGCAGGGGCGGGTGTTTGTATTTAGATTAGATCACACCAATTACAGGGCTCGGCGTCATCGCGTCACGTTTATAAAAGCAAACAGGGGATGTATATAAGGGAGGAAACCTCATATGATATCAGATTTAATTTAAGAATTAAAAGAAAAAAATAAAATTTTGAAATATGCACCCACCAAAAAAAAAAAAAATTTACTCGGTACAAATTTGTTTTCTATTACGATGCAAAGGAAGGAATTTGGTTCAGAAATCTTCTCTATCTGTCCCAGGAGATGAGCCATGTCCATCCACCTACTTGCCATTCCATTTCTGGCTGTAAGACAACTGGCAGCAGCAGCAGGACAATAGATTGTCAAGCTCCGCCCCCTTATCTCACAGATGAGATTGGACATAAAATTTATGCTAATATGGGTTGGTCAAAAACTGTGCAAGACATCCCCAAAAACACATCCTGTGCTGTAAATGCATATTCGTCCTCTGTG
Organism: Engystomops pustulosus; assembly: GCF_040894005.1. Lineage (NCBI taxonomy): Eukaryota > Metazoa > Chordata > Amphibia > Anura > Leptodactylidae > Engystomops > Engystomops pustulosus. Next base: position 201,033,391 of record NC_092415.1, on the reverse strand, counting down.
GTCTAAATACCATAAATAATCAAAAGCGCAATTCTCAGAAGGGCATGTCATAGAGCAGTTCACACTGATATTAAAGGGGTTGTCCACTTTAAGCACATTCCAACAAATAATATTGTTTGTGTAATGAAAAGTTACAACATCTTCAATCTACTTTCTGTATCAATTCCTCAAGGTTTTCTAGATCTCTGCTTGCTGTCCTGCTACAGGAAGCTTCATCATTTACTTCCTGTAGACAAACACCGGTCCCTGGTCATGTCATGTCACACATTTGCACAGCTCGTTATAACACACAGTGTAATCAAAGCTGTATGATACTGATGAGCCGTGCACCTGTGTGACATGACATGATCAGGGACCGGTGTTTACCTACAGGAAGTAAACGATGAAGCTTCCTGTAGCAGGACAAAAAGTAGATTGAAGAGGTTACAACTTTTCATTACACAAACAATATAATTTGTTGGAATGTGCTTAAAGTGGACAACCACCTTAAGGCTAGAGAGAAGTATTGAATGAAACCCATGCAGTCTTTATGCTTAGGAGTCCAGTGGGCGGTGCCTCTGTGTGGCTGACACCCACCACTGTTCCCATAAGTAAGAGCAACCGGCAGGACCATTAAAGAGAACCTGACAGTTTTACCAACTATACCTATCTTTGGGAAACTAGCAAATACATTTTTCAAGGTGGGAAATGGAAAACTTATTTGCATATTTCCCAGAATCCCCTAGTGGGGCATCAATGGCTTTTAGCCTCCACACGACCTTTATTGGCAAACTCTCCATAAGGAGAACTTTTACTTTCTGACCCTACACATATTTTGAAAGCTATCCCTATATTGTTCCTCCCGATGCCTGTAATGATCCACAGTCCGTTCATTAATTTGACTCGCCATCTATGCAAATGACCGCATGCGAGTCCAATTATCATCTATCCTCCGAGTCCTGAATGTTCATGTTCTTCTAGCACAAAGGACATTCTTCACCCGAGACCCGGAGGCTGTGTGCGACTCCCCGAAGAGAATTCCCGAGGGAGGAGGAATGAGGGCGTTTATTTCTCTTCAGCGAGTCAGTCACACACAGAGCTAGCTTCTCTCCTGTTCCAGATGGAGGAAGGGAGGGTTGACGCAAGAGAGTGGCTGGGCCGGATGAACATGGATATGCATAGATGATGAGTGAACTTTATGAACGGAATGTGGAACTTTACAGGTATGAGGAAGAACAGTATAGGGATAGTTGAAATGCTGTAAAATAGCAATTTTCAAAGATATGTTTAATTAGTTTAACTGAATTGTTCCCTTTTAGAAGTCAACATTTCATTCAGTACTTAACTTGTAGGACATCAATGATGTAGGGTAGGGTACCAAGTGTAAAATTTTAGTGCTGGGCAAGACCCATACTAAGACCTGTTTAGCCAATAGGATCAGTCTATTATACAAAAGGTTACCCCGTAACAGCATTTATTCCCTATCCGGGTTTTGAAAGCTGTGCCCTCACCATCTGTTCTGTGAGAGGTGACAAAAGTCCCACCGACATCCATGAAATTTTCACCCATTGCTCCATAGACCGCAATGAGACCTCTAGTATGTCCAGCAGGGAAAGATGATGCCAAAAGTTGGCATCACAGGACAGTTAAGGTGGGCTAGCAATGTCTCATCGGGCAGTGCCCATAATAGGACCACCAATAATAGGACCACATATACCAATTGCATATGGCCAGCCTAAGCAGTGTCTAAACAAAGCCATGGCCTCCTGAGGGCAATGGTTGGGTCACCATCGGTCTACCAGGAGGAAATAAATAGTGAGCGACACCGGGGGTAGGACTGACCTCTGTAAAGTCCGAAAAAGCCTTCGTACCGCAATACTTTCTTAAAACAGTCGAAGCTGTTCTTGTACATGAGCTCCCCTACAAAGGATCCAGTAGATCTCTGGTTCTGCATTCTCGTCTTGACCAAGTCGATGGGGTAGACGGCCGTGGCGCCGACAGCTTATTGGGGGGGGGGGGGGGGGGGGAGAATGAGAAAATAAAAAACGTTATTGAACGGTTACAAGACACAAATCATCTTAAGTGCACGCGTTTCATAAAACTTAATGAGGTTACATTAAAGGCTCCTCTCCGAGAGTTAATAAAATGTACAACAACTTTACTCATCGGTTTTAATCAACTTTATCAACTTGTTTTGAAGGAGACGAGTCATCGGTACAACTCGCAACCCTCCGATAGCCATGAAGTACAATGCCTTGTGCATAAAGTACTGACGGGGTCAGTGACCCATGAAGAAAAGTTTCTGTGGGAATAGACAGGGAGAGCTTTGTGCACCCAGTCAGGACCGGGATGGAAGGGGGGACGATCATGAAGATAAGACGGCTACAGTCAACCATGACTAACCTCCAGCGATTGAGCCCAGAGCAAATCTGTACGCTGACTCGGCCACTTGGACAAGGACAGTACGAGACACTTCTGGAGATCCCTGATGCTTGAAAGAAAAAGGACACCGTAAGACACCTGCTTATTGTGCTGGGACAAAGTCACAGGCGCAGCCGACTACTACCAGGGACTGCAGCCGCGGGATACAGTATATATGTATGGACAGCTAACAAACAAATTATACAATAATAATACAACTAAAAAATATCTATCTGCATATTCACATAAACCTAAAAATATATATAAAGTAAAACATAATAATCATCAAAATCTATAAAAATGTCATAATATATATTTACATATTAAAAACTAACAAATCTATTTTATGGATGTTATCAAATATGTAACCAATGTACAATACAATCTGCAAATATGTAATTTGATATAATAAAAATATGTATTCAGTCGACATTTATAAAAATGACCACACAATCGCAGTCCACACATGAAGCAGTACAGGACGCTGACAGTAGAGGACGCAAGTCCAAGCAGCTATTGGAGTAATGAGGCTCAGGAAGAACTTTGCTTTTCTATTACAAGTCACCAGGATCAGCGCCACTGCCGGGTACCAGACATGTCTTTTCCACAATGATAAAGGTTTTTCATCTGCTCAGTTTACAGGTTTACGTGATGAAGTCACCGTGAGTGACGGAACGCGTGGGGTGGACACACATGTTCCCTGGTTATTTGGGTGCTTTGCTCTCTTCTGCATAGCCATGCTGATGTTCAGGTTCCTTATACAGGATGGTTATCATGCCGTGGCTATGTTAAGTATATCTTGCATCTACTTGCATTTTTTAGACTGATTTCAATATTAGTGCATGCATCTTTTGATTGTATTGTGCAGGTTTGGGATGTTTTACCTTTGCCCCCCCACACTGTGTTTATTTGTGAGCAATAACCCCCTAGACTTGTGTAACCAGGGATAGTTGTCGGTGAGCACATTTCACTCACCACAGAGAGTTTCTAGTGTAGTTCTCTACACTTTTTAAATGTTTTGAGATGTATTGTCTGGTCTTTGGTGTGGTTTTGTATGAAATAAAGAAATTTAGATTTTTATTTCTGGGTTGTTATGGCACATCTTTTCTTGTGAAATTACATGTTCGTATAGTGCTCATATACCCACTGTTGACATAGTTGTGCGGGACCCACTATTCTTTTTGTATTTACAGGTTTACTTGTGCATCATGACCTAACTACTGTGACTCAAAACTGAGGCGGGGCCGGGGCCAAGCGAGGCGGGGGCCGGGGCCAAGCGAGGCGGGGGCCGGGGCCAAGCGAGGCGGGGGCCGGGGCCAAGCGAGGCGGGGGCCGGGGCCAAGCGAGGCGGGGGCCGGGGCCAAGCGAGGCGGGGGCCGGGGCCAAGCGAGGCGGGGGCCGGGGCCAAGCGAGGCGGGGGCCGGGGCCAAGCGAGGCGGGGGCCGGGGCCAAGCGAGGCGGGGGCCGGGGCCAAGCGAGGCGGGGGCCGGGGCCAAGCGAGGCGGGGGCCGGGGCCAAGCGAGGCGGGGGCCGGGGCCAAGCGAGGCGGGGGCCGGGGCCAAGCGAGGCGGGGGCCGGGGCCAAGCGAGGCGGGGGCCGGGGCCAAGCGAGGCGGGGGCCGGGGCCAAGCGAGGCGGGGGCCGGGGCCAAGCGAGGCGGGGGCCGGGGCCAAGCGAGGCGGGGGCCGGGGCCAAGCGAGGCGGGGGCCGGGGCCAAGCGAGGCGGGGGCCGGGGCCAAGCGAGGCGGGGGCCGGGGCCAAGCGAGGCGGGGGCCGGGGCCAAGCGAGGCGGGGGCCGGGGCCAAGCGAGGCGGGGGCCGGGGCCAAGCGAGGCGGGGGCCGGGGCCAAGCGAGGCGGGGGCCGGGGCCAAGCGAGGCGGGGGCCGGGGCCAAGCGAGGCGGGGGCCGGGGCCAAGCGAGGCGGGGGCCGGGGCCAAGCGAGGCGGGGGCCGGGGCCAAGCGAGGCGGGGGCCGGGGCCAAGCGAGGCGGGGGCCGGGGCCAAGCGAGGCGGGGGCCGGGGCCAAGCGAGGCGGGGGCCGGGGCCAAGCGAGGCGGGGGCCGGGGCCAAGCGAGGCGGGGGCCGGGGCCAAGCGAGGCGGGGGCCGGGGCCAAGCGAGGCGGGGGCCGGGGCCAAGCGAGGCGGGGGCCGGGGCCAAGCGAGGCGGGGGCCGGGGCCAAGCGAGGCGGGGGCCGGGGCCAAGCGAGGCGGGGGCCGGGGCCAAGCGAGGCGGGGGCCGGGGCCAAGCGAGGCGGGGGCCGGGGCCAAGCGAGGCGGGGGCCGGGGCCAAGCGAGGCGGGGGCCGGGGCCAAGCGAGGCGGGGGCCGGGGCCAAGCGAGGCGGGGGCCGGGGCCAAGCGAGGCGGGGGCCGGGGCCAAGCGAGGCGGGGGCCGGGGCCAAGCGAGGCGGGGGCCGGGGCCAAGCGAGGCGGGGGCCGGGGCCAAGCGAGGCGGGGGCCGGGGCCAAGCGAGGCGGGGGCCGGGGCCAAGCGAGGCGGGGGCCGGGGCCAAGCGAGGCGGGGGCCGGGGCCAAGCGAGGCGGGGGCCGGGGCCAAGCGAGGCGGGGGCCGGGGCCAAGCGAGGCGGGGGCCGGGGCCAAGCGAGGCGGGGCCGGGGCCAAGCGAGGGGAAAGGAAGATAGATAAGATCCTAAGTGAGTGGAGAAGAAAGAACTTCCCTATGCGGAGACATAAATTACTTGTAGTTTGTTGAGAAGTCACTGTCCTTTTAAAGCACTTATTGTAAAAAGTTGAGCTTATGTTGACGCTCACCACAGAGTTTTGCATTTACATTAATAAAGGATTATCTCATCTCATCTTAAGAGGACTGTTTTTGCACTTAATTTCTGTTTTTGACACAAACCCTTGACCAAGTCAAATAGCAACTTGTAATACAAAGTTTTGCTCACACCATAAAGTTTTGCAATTGAAAATGAAGCAACTTTACACTGGGTCTATTTCCTACCACGGTCTCTGCAGCAGACGAGGCAACTAGCAAATACTCCAGTCTCAGACTTTCTTCAACTAAGTTTCCCTATCTAAGTATCACTACTGATAGACTATGAATAGCGGCTCTTCACATGAAAACACAGTCTGCATAGGAGCTGTAGACACAAACCAATAAGCCATTTCCATATAAACATCATGTCAGTAACCAGAATTGTCAGGACACTGGTCACACTACAGAAAACAGACCCATGTTACATCACCAAGCACAACACAGGCCTCAGCCCTCACCCACAATCCACTGCACTTAATTACATGTACACATGCAAATCCTCACAAGCAAGTGCAGGGTATTCACATCACTGAGCATCATTCACTTTTTAAAACCGCTATACAAGTATGGAGTTTAACTTATAAAATACATGTCTTAGCTCTGTCTCAGAGCTGCACTCACTAATCTGCTGCTGGTGCAGTCACTGTGTCCATACATGACATTACTTATCCTGTACTGATCCTGAGTTACATCCTGTATTATACTCCAGAGCTGCACTCACTATTCTGCTGCTGGTGCAGTCACTGTGTACATACATGACATTACTTATCCTGTACTGATCCTGAGTTACATCCTGTATTATACCCCAGAGCTGCACTCACTATTCTGCTGCTGGTGCAGTCACTGTGTACATACATGACATTACTTATCCTGTACTGATCCTGAGTTACATCCTGTATTATACTCCAGAGCTGCACTCACTATTCTGCTGCTGGTGCAGTCACTGTGTACATACATGACATTACTTATCCTGTACTGATCCTGAGTTACATACTGTATTATACCCCAGAGCTGCACTCACTATTCTGCTGCTGGTGCAGTCACTGTGTACATACATGACATTACTTATCCTGTACTGATCCTGAGTTACATCCTGTATTATACCCCAGAGCTGCACTCACTATTCTGCTGCAGTCACTGTGTACATACATGACATTACTTATCCTGTACTGATCCTGAGTTACATACTGTATTATACCCCAGAGCTGCACTCACTATTCTGCTGCTGGTGCAGTCACTGTGTACATACATGACATTACTTATCCTGTACTGATCCTGAGTTACATCCTGTATTATACCCCAGAGCTGCACTCACTATTCTGCTGCTGGTGCAGTCACTGTGTACATACATGACATTACTTATCCTGTACTGATCCTGAGTTACATCCTGTATTATACTCCAGAGCTGCACTCACTATTCTGCTGCTGGTGCAGTCACTGTGTACATACATGACATTACTTATCCTGTACTGATCCTTAGTTACATCCTGTATTATACTCCAGAGCTGCACTCACTATTCTGCTGCTGCTGGTGCAGTCACTGTGTACATACATGATATTACTTATCCTGTACTGATCCTGAGTTACATCCTGTATTATACCCCAGAGCTGCACTCACTATTCTGCTGCTGGTGCAGTCACTGTGTACATACATGACATTACTTATCCTGTACTGATACTGAGTTACATCCTGTATTATACTCCAGAGCTGCACTCACTATTCTGCTGCTAGTGCAGTCACTGTGTACATACATGACATTACTTATCCTGTACTGATCCTGAGTTACCTCCTGTATTATACTCCAGAGCTGCACTCGCTATTCTGCTGCTGGTGTCACTGTGCACATACATGGCAGGCGTAAATTCATGTTCAAGGATGGACATACACTATCACACAGAAATCCTTGTTGTTCCTCATAAAAAAAGGATTGAAAAATGGCAGCTGCCAAGCCAACAGATTCAGACAATTCAACTTTACAGCAGATTGTGCAAAAAGCTGATCATGCATGGCAACAAAAGCAGCCATAAAACTGCAAAGCAATTGTGAGCATCACGTCATTGTGAGCGCAAGCTCTTGTGGTAGCCGACACACCTGGAATGGCTCCCGAGCTTCTCCGCTCCTCTCCAAATAGCAGCAGCGGCCGCCGCCTGCTGTACAGAGACAACAGGTCAGCGATCAGAGTATATAAAAATCATAAGAAGACAATAAAGCTCCTCCAAACCGCACAGCAAATCCCTGGGACAGAGGTCTGGATGGGGGCCTGTCTGCCAAAACGTATCCTACACCAACCCTCTGTGGTCTCCAGACGGCGTCTCAGCGCAGACTTGGCCTCCACCATCGTGGTCAGATCATAAAAAGCAGATTAAAAAAAAAAAATTATTTATACTTTATATATGTATATAAAGTGCATCATTCTCAATGTCAGTCAATGCAAACCCAAGCTCTGTACATCCCAAGAGGCCTGACATATTGGTTACCGTATATACTCGTGTATAAGCAGAGTTTTTCAGCACAAAAAAAAAAAGTGCTGAAAAACGTCCCGTCGGCTTATACACGACTTATATACTCACCCTCCCGATTGCGGCACGTCCCGTCTTCTTTCTTCCGTCATGGATGCTACCATGTTATCTTCCAGGCCGGCGCATACTATGACGTCAGCAGTGGCCCCGTTATAGATGCGCCTGCTGGAAGAAAACATGGCCGCGTCCATGACAGAAGAGGAGCCGCGGGGAAGAAAGAAGACGGGACGCGCCGAAATCGGAGGTTGAGTATATAAGTTTATTTTAGTAGTGCTGGGGAGGGGGGGGGGGCAGGCTGGCTGTATGCTACAAGGGGGCAGGCAGGCTGGCTGTATATGGGGGGGTGGGGGGGCTGTGACCAGTGCATTTCCCACCCTCAGCTTATACTCGAGTCAATAGTTTTTCCCAGTTTTTGGTGGTAAAATTAGGGGTCTCGGCTTATTCTCGGGTCAGCTTATACTCTAGTATATACGGTACTTATATAGTCAAGCACAGGGCAGGGCACTAGCATAGAGGGGGAGGGAAGAGAAAAAAATTGGAGAAATGAGGGGAGGGGTCGTCTAGCGCTAGTGAGAAGAGGGGATGGGTCGTCTAGCGCTAGAGAGAAAAGGGGAGGGGTCGTCTAGCGCTAAAGAGAAAAGGGGAGGGGTCGTCTAGCGCTAAAGAGAAAAGGGGAGGGGTCGTCTAGCGCTAGAGAGAAAAGGGGAGGGGTCGTCTAGCGCTAAAGAGAAAAGGGGAGGGGTCGTCTAGCGCTAAAGAGAAAAGGGGAGGGGTCGTCTAGCGCTAGAGAGAAAAGGGGAGGGGTCGTCTAGCGCTAGAGAGAAAAGGGGAGGGGTCGTCTAACGCTAGAGAGAAAAGGGGAGGGGTCGTCTAACGCTAGAGAGAAAAGGGGAGGGGTAAAAAAATATAGGGAAAAGCAGGAAAATAAAATCAGAAGGGGGGTAAGGAGATTGATCCGCCTTTTCCTAGCAGGTGTTGCTCCCAGAATTGGTTCTACATCCACTTCAATCAGTGGATTGCTATATACTATGGATAATCTATAATCACCAATCCCGGGGTATTGACCAATACCACTGGCTTCCAGCGCCCCCTACCAGCAGTTGTTTTCATACTGCATTGCACACAGAGAACAGCCCCATACACTGTATAGTGGTTGTACTTGGTACTGCAGCTCAGCTCCCCCTTCTATTCATTGGTGTCCAAGTTCATGATGGAACAGGGAACATTCAAGTTGTTGCTGCAACATCAAACATTCCAAGCAAAGTCTCCAGCAAATAATTGCAACATACTATAACGAAATCAACACAGATTACAAATCCTCCAAAGGAGCGTCTCCCGATGAGTGTTTTATCCATCGAAAGAAGAAAAAAATAGAAAAAAAAATCCTGCTTTTATGGTAAAAAGAGCTTCTTGGTAGCCGCTATATGCGCCACTTATGAAAATGTTAAAAATACGGCCTGTGGCCCTTTAATGGCTATAATTAAAGTGATGTATGTATAATTGCGCTGCTTTCAAAATGAAAAGACGTGGCCCTTGAAGATAATTGCGCGCGGTGAGAAATGGCTTCCTACGGAGCAAAGAGCCTCAACACTGGGCCCAGCCAGGCTAGAGAATGGGCCTAATGACATGAATGAAACATGGACGAGGCCCCAGCGCGTACGGAGTTAAGAACAGCCAGGGAGATCAAAAGCGGCCGGCGATGTACAGAAATAGGCCACCTAAACCTGGATGTAAAGCAGGAGCCGAGCCGCTCAGTGATTATCTCCCCCCCTCCCCACCAGGGCCACTAACGGGGAGGGCAGGAATAAAAGGGGCCACAGCCTTTCAAATGCGGAATTACTGGAGAGCGCTTTTATGTGGAGATCTATAGGGAGTCGTGTGTAATCATGTATCAGGCATTATGGAAGGGGTAGGTAGTGATAGACACATCCTCTCCCACTATACAGATAGGAACATTTCCTATTTATTGCTATAGAACAACAAGTCCCAGCAAGTGCATTATAGCAAGAGCCCTTGCACATTACAGCTGAAAAATGTCCCTTCTAGAATCCCCTTCATGTTATGAACGCTCGTCCTTTTCCTTACACATAATCTCCAACTTATACATATGCAAACGAGCAGAAAGGAGTCATTTTTGCACGAGACGAGTCAAGATTTGAAGCTGCAGCTTTGGTTATGTAGTATTTAGAAACTTACATATAATGTCATATTTAAGAATAGAATGCAAGAACAGCCCCACCCACTGTATAGTGGTTGTACTTGGTACTGCAGCTCAGCACTCAGGGCACTAGGAGGAAAAATACAGGATCCTCCTACAGGATTATGGGACACCCAAATTGCTGCAACATCAAATCTTTTTATGCAATTCCGATGTGTTTCTATGAACTACAAAAGTGGAGTTAGGCCCCTTTCGCACCTGCCCAGTGGTTGTTATATATCCGAAAGCAAACTTTATACAGCCCCATAGACAGCAATAGGTGCCCGGCGGTGGTGGTAGGGTCCACAGGGAAAAGATACACATGGGGAAAGCTGGAGCATGCGCCAAGTCCATGCAGCGCTATTTCCTATGAAGAGGTTATACATATTGATGACCATCTATTTGATAGGTCACTACTGGGTGATCGGTGGGTTGCACCCCTGCTGATCCCGACAGTACATGTAGTGGAACCGCAGGAGATGCAGCGCACTGAAAGAAATGCAGCGTTTGCAGTGAGACGGTAAAAGTCCCCAGATATCATGGATGGAGCTGTCCAAAAAAAAAAACATATAGCCATAGGCTTAGCATAGGGATCTCAGTTCCATATAAGAAACTTTGATGCAGTTGATACTCCAATTTCTCCCATTCACTTGAATTGGGCTTTGCTGCAGTACCCCCTACAGTCTGCAGGGCGGCGCCGTTTCTGGAATAAAGCAACTATTGGTTTCTTCTGACATTTCTCTGGGTACCTGGATTTCATCAAGCAATATCCATTTCTCCAGTAGTGGGGTACCCCAAATTGCACGAGTAAAAAGGGAGGATGAGATATAAACGCTGGTCTGGTTTCTGATATGTCCTGGTTATATGCATACCTGTCTCTGAGCTTCTGCCAGGTTGTAAGGCAATGCCCCCTCCTCCAGGGGAGCGATCCGATCAATATCTGCCATCGTCATGCGCCTGCAAAAGGAAATCAGGCACAATGAATAGTAGCGTGCACCGGGCACACGGCACGGCACCGCGGGCACACGGCACGGCACCGCGGGCACACGGCACCTCGTGCACCGGGCACAAGGTACGGCACGGCGTGCACCGGATATACCGTATACCCAGTGTACGTGGTGTAACACATACACAACATGTAAATACATCTACACTCACTTAGAAGGTTATTGTTTTTCTCTGCATTATAATGCGGCAGCGTCTTACTCACCCCCTCGGCTCGTATAAATCCGCTAACTGGAACAAGATGTCAACTTCCATGGGAGTAACCTGCCCAAATCTCTGCGCAGCCAACACAAACTCCTCTGTACAAAGGGAGACAGGACAGAAAGAGTCAACATTAGACTGACAGGGAGGGAGCAAATGGTGACATTTAAAAGGGTTTTCATGTATTTGGAAAAAACACGGCTGTGTTCATTAATAAACAGCGCAACACGTGAGAGCAGGTGATGCCTGGTACTGCAGCAACACAGGGACAAACCATATTCAGGTATGGCGCCATTTATAATCTTTTAACACATGTAATAAGGGGATGTCCTGTACACCGAGTAATTGTCAGTAGCCTTAAAAGGTTAGGCCCTATCCACAGGATACGATCTCTGAGTTTGCTGTATATGGTATATGGTATACGATTGCCGAGTATGGTGACTGTCAGCCCCACATAGATGAATGCGGCAGCCCGGCCATGTGCGACCGGTTGCTCCACTCATCTTGGGGAGCAACAAGGGATCCAACAGGTACATTGGACTTCCCATTTTTGTGATCTGTAAAGGTTTCATCATTGAGACCCCCACCGATCACCAAGTTAGGCCCCATCCTATGGAGAGGGCCAAACTTGTTTTGGGGGGAAAACCCCTTTAAAGAGGTGTTTCCGTTTCAGCTGATAAATCTTATTGCTTGTGTAATGAACTTTCTGCATCAATTCCTCACGGTTTTCTAGATCTATGCTTGCTGTCCTTCATAAGGCAGTTTCTATCTATACTTCCAGAGGACAGAAATCTATCCCTGGTCATGTGATGTCACACAGGTGCACGGCTTGTTAGATCCCTGCTCATGTGATGTCACAGGTGCATGGCTCATTATGTATCCCTGGTCATGTGATGTCACACAGGTGCACGGCTTGTTAGATCCCTGCTCATGTGATGTCACAGGTGCACGGCTAGTTATATCCCTGGTCATGTGATGTCACACAGGTGCATGGCTCATTATATGTCCCTGGTCATGTGATGTCACAGGTGCACGGCTCGTTATGTCCCTGGTCATGTGATGTCACACAGGTGCACGGCTCGTTATATCCCTGGTCATGTGATGTCACACAGGTGCACGGCTCGTTATATCCCTGGTCATTTGTTGTCACACAGGTGCACGGCTCGTTATGCCCCTGGTCATGTGATGTCACACAGGTGCACGGCTGCTTATATGCCTGGTCATGTGATGTCACACAGGTGCACGGCTCCTTACATGCCTGGTCATGTGATGTCACACAGGTGAATGCCTCCTAATATCCCTTGTAATGTCATATATCACACAGGTGCACAGATAATTATATCCCTGGTCATGTGATGCCACACAGGTGCACGACTCGTTATATATGTCATGAGCCGAGCACCTGCGTGACATCACATGACCAGGGATATAATGATCCGTGCACCTGTGTGACATCACATGACCAGGGATACATTCCTATCCAATGGAAGTAATCAATAAAGCTTCCTATAGATTGACAGCAAGCAGAGATCTACGAAACTGTGAGCAGTTGATAGAGAAAGTAAATTGCAAAATTGTATAACTTTTCATTACACCCCTTCAAGATGTGGGGTTACCTTCTTCAGGACCAACACTGTAGGAACATATTCTGGACTTGATGGACCAATTTACTGTAATACTTTATAATCTAAACATTGTCTATATCTTGAAGAAGAGGACTAATTATTGTATTGTTACCTGTCAGATTACTATACATTTTATTACTTATTACATCCAGATCGAAACACAAGATTTTTTTTTTTTTTTTTTTTTAAAGTTGGAATAGTTAACCCCCTTCTCATCACATGACCCCAGGACTGACCTTTGGTGACCTCTACATCTTTCTTATTGCCGGCCAAGGTACTGTAGATCTTCCTAATCAGCTCCATGTTGTTCAGCAAGGAATTAAAGCCATTAAAGTAGGAGAAGCTGACCTGATGAGATATGGTCCCTCCAGCGGCCTTCAGCGAAACATAGGGGGGGGGGGGGGGGGGGAGAAAAAAAAAGGAAGATTTATGCAGACGACAACATGGGCTGTCAATGAAAATACTTTTCTGCTGCTAATAAACTCCATGAAAGTACAAGCCGAGAACCTAAACAGATACATATGGCGGCGGATTACACGGCCTCGGCCCGCGCTGATTTACAAGGCTAAACCTTCAATATTGCCGGGGTCAGAAATGTTTTACAAGTCTATTTATTTAGGGTAATGAATGTAGAAACATCACAATATAATGTGCCCCGGGGTGAAGGCAAAAACAGAGCCAAATGTAGCAGAGGATACAGACGGCGAGGAGAGACCGTGTCCTAATGGGGTAAGATACTCCTCTATTAGCTCCGAGTAGGTGGATAGGAAAATTCCTTTAATTAAAGGGGTTGTACCTGCGTTACTACCTTTTATAGGGCGATAACCTTTATGTCACTAGTGTTTACCCCATGAAACTACTAGTCCCATCAAGAAAATCCTTTCTAGTATTCACTCTTCTGTGAAATCACCAATTTTTCATGTGATAATGACCTGAGAAGAGTCATATTTTGCCCGAGATGATTCAAATTTAGAGGCTTCAGGGGGGAGGTCACTTCAAAACACTTCTTGTGTTGTATAGCACCTAGAAATATTCTGCTGGTGTCATATTACAGATAGGATCATGATCATCTTCAAAAGGAAATCTAGCACCAGGATGAAGGATTGTAAACCAAGCACACTGACATACTGGTGTGTGCCCCCTATATCGGGATCTGCTCCTCTTTTAGCTTAAGCCCCTGTTTTTATGGGGGAAAAAAAGGTTTTAAAATTATGCAAATGAGCCCAAGGGGCTCCTGGCTCCATATCAATCAGTATAGCGTATCATTTGCATAATTTTAAACCCTTTTTTTTTCTTCCTAAAAACAAGGGCATTATATGCTCAAAGAAGAGCAGATCCTTCCAGAGGGGGCACTAACCAGTATGTCAGTGTGCTTGATTTACAATCCTTCATCATGGTGGTAGATGTCCTTTAAGACTGCACCAGGCTTGAGGTACAGGGAGCTATGGAATCAGAGATACAGGCAGTTAAAATAGTTAAAAAGTATGGTAAATAAAAAGTGCAATTCTTTTTTTTTTTCAGCAGCTGCATTTCCACCTATGCATTTAGCTGTATGGATCTTGATTTCTGTATTTCTGTATTTCTGTAAACAGATGATTTCATAAAAAAGAGGAAATTCCTGAGAGGACATTTTAAACCCTACCTGAGGGGCTGGGAGTTTAATGGAGTAAAATTTGGTGTCAATACTAGTAAAGACCTATCCATGGTAGGGCTAATTCTATTAAGAATCGCAAAATTGAGGTTAGCTCCACCCACTAAGGGACAGCTAATGTAATTGGCCAATATTGGAGTTAGGTGGCCATTGACCTTCAGGAGGTCTGGGAATATCAATGATGGCCTCCAGAAGGTGTTTGTTTCATTTCACAATGATAGGGAGCAACAAATATGAAGACGAGGGCCATAGAAAAATAGTTAAAAGGAGATTTCATGGTTAACCCAAGTTACCAAGCAAGTCCATAGGAAAGGTCATTAATAGTTGATAAGAAATTTAGGGAATTAAAAATGTTTTCCCAGGATAATAAAAATTACACTCTGCTTCCTGTACTATTTTTATATGTGCAGGTGCAGACAGCGCCGCTCTCTGTACAGTGGCAAAACTAAATCACTGCAGCTTACTTCCCATTTAAAGAAAATCCACCATCAAAATCTATCATGATAAAGCAGGGGCTTTATTAGCTCATTAGCATAATTACAAAAGTTGATTTTAGAACAAAGGGGGTTATAGAAAAATATAAGAAGACACCACAGTCCCGGTGCCTGGATCTATGAGCAATGTCCCTGGTTTATCAGGATGGATTTAGGATGGGAGATTTCCTTGAATTGGAGACGGGCTGCAGTAACCTGCTCTGACCACTACTTTAAACCTTGTTTCCCTTAAATGAGAACAAAATCACAAAGATTTACTTACCGCCACCAGGCACTGCTCCACAAATGGCGTCAGGACGTGTGGACGGATGGTCACCATGATGTCCCTGAAGTCCATGGCATTGATGGTTCCGGTGTGGTCCGTATCACGTTGTACAAAGGCTTGTCTTGCATGTTCCAGTTGTATCTCCTGCAACGACAGAGGTCAAAAGTGTCAGCACAACAATAGATTAGTGATCACATCCAGGACTTGTCGTCTACTGGTGAAGGAAATCTACCATGAGAATCCATCCTGATAAACCAGGGACATTACTCATAGATCCAGGCACCGGGACTGTGGTATCTTCTTATATGTGCTATCCATGGCCTCCTTCCTTCTAAAATCAACTATTAAAATGCTAATTAGCCTAAAAGGGCTTCTTGGGGGAGTTACCAGAGCCCCTCCGTGCTGCAGCTATTACACGGTGCAGGAGCACTTCCCCATCCACTCAGATCACAGCAGACAGAGAGAACAGTATGTGAAGCTACAGCACAGAGGGGCTCTGGTAATGCCCCCCCCCCCCCCCCAGAGCATAATTTTAAAAGTTGATTTTAGAAGGAAGGAGACCATGGATAACAAATATAAAAAAGAGAGATTACCAGCGTCTTGGTGCCTGGATCTACGAGTAATGTCCCTGGTTTATCATGATGGATTTTGATGGCAGATTAGCTCCAATCTGTCTTGATCCTGCTAGGATAATAATATACAGTCTCTATAGGCTACACTGGACATTCATTACAGATCTAGGCAGTTACTAGCTTTGGTGATGTGGGTTACAGAGATCCAGTCAATGTGAGCAATGCTGTATGGGAAAAGTATGCAAATCCACGCTTATCAATAAAGCTTCATTACAGACCAATCACAGCTGATCATTGCAGCCCGAGACTACAGTAAAGCTTCCCAGAGACTTCACCAGAGGTCACAGGGGTCGTCTCTAAGTCCGGTGTCCTTAAAGAGGGTTTCCCACCAAACAGGTTAGGCCATATCTGCAGGATAGGATCCACCTTGCTGATCAGTGGGGGGTCTCTCCGTAATGAGACCCCCACAGATCACAAGAACATGGGGTCCGATGGGGTCCGCATTCTGCTCCATTCATCTCCATGGAGCTGGCAGAGATGGCCAAGCGCTGCGCTCAGCAATCTCTGCAAGCTCCACTGAGATGAATGGAGCATAACGGCCATCTGCTCCATTCAGATCGAGGAGCGACGAGGGGTCCAGCGGTGGTACCTAGGACACCCCCGTTCTCATGATCTGTGGGCGTCTCATCACAGTGACCCCCACCGATTATCAAGTTGTACTTGTAAACCAAAAATTGCAACTATACATTCGGTTGCATAGTAAAATCTAGGCCCCTCTCTGTAAAAAGGTTACATGGAAGTAAATTATCTTTGATCACTTTTACAAAGTCTTGGGGTTAGGATGGAGTCGGCCAATGCAGCCTGCAGATTTATAGGCTCGCTCAGCGCTCCGGCTTTCATGTGGCTGCACATCTTTCAGGAAATGGGATATGGGATGTTTCAGCTTCCTCCTCGGGAGTCCTGACCACAGCACGCGGCGAGGAGGAAACGTTAGAGCTGCTGATGCAACGCGCCGGCCTCTCGCTCGTCGCCGGTGGCTTTTAAGCTTTCCAGCTGATGGAACTTGTAGACGGAAGGAGAACATAAAAACGCGCTCGGGTCCCCATCTGGTCCCGGTTAAGAGCGACATGAAAAGAAAGTTAAACAAGCGTCTCCGTGTACACTCAGGGCTCCCGCTGCCTACTGCCCAAGGTCTAGACATTGTAACGAGAGCATAACTCATCCACAGCGCTAAAGATTCCTGCTCCGGGAGGCGATACCGCAGGGTTCTGTCACTTTGTATCCATTCAGCCTTCTACAAGGAAGTTGTAAAACGGAGGGGAGCCAAAAAAGATAAGACAACTCTCTAGTACGAGCAATAAATTATAACTAAGGACCTGGTTACCGCCCCTTTAAGAAGTGATACATATAATATACAAAGTACAGAGATCTCTGATCTAAAATGACAAACAAAGTGATTTTGTAACAATTATTTTGTAATTTTGTAACAATTCTATGGAGAGAATTCTTCAGGGCTTGCAGTGGAGCGAGATGCGCCCAATTTATTAAAGGGGTTTTCCCAGCTGCGTAGCTACAAATGACCTATGGAATAGTATACGGATACACTATACGGATACACTATACGGATACACTATACGGATATAGTATACGGATATAGTATACGGATATGCGGATAGGTCATAAATAGCGGAGATGGGAATACACCACTTTGATGCCAGTTTCTGACTGATTATGTGCCAGGCTGCTCGAGGACAGATCCAACTTATACTTATCCAAAAAGTGCAAAATTAAAGCATGCGGCACCGAGCAGCTGAGCACAGCGAGTGGCAGCAGTTCCCAGATGTTTCCTGCCATGGAATAACTCATTTGGAACTTAACCCCTATTTACAGGACAGGGCTGAACATTGAGGGTCAGACTTCTGGGATCCCCACCGATCTAGAGGGGATCCTGTCCTCACAAACAATCCATTCACTGACTAAGAGTTCCAGAGATTGCTGAGCACAGCGCTCGGCTACGTCCATAATTTCCCATAGAATAGAATAAAATAGAAATGAGTCCATCTCCAGTACTCACCAGCAAAAACTGGGTGAATTCAGCATAGGGCAGAAGCCTCTTCCGGTCCTTTCCAAAGTGCAGCTGAATGAATTCACAGTTCCAGTTGAAGGGTATCCGCTGGTGGATGGTGGTCTGGCCGAATACCTGCTTTACATCCTCTATGGAGAGAGAAGGGAAGGACGAAAAATAAAAATGCTGGAGCTGAGGGGTGAGGGATGGACAAAAGTAGGTGGATTATGCCATGGCATGCTATAGAGCAATGGTCCCCCAACCACTGTGGCAGTCTTATATTTATTATCCATGGCCTCCTCCCTTCTAAAATCAACTTTTATAGTTATGTTAATGAGCAAGTATGGCTCTTGGGGTGTTACCAGGGTCCCTCTGTGCTGTAGCTTCACGGGCTGTTACACTGTGAAGCAGCAGCACTTCCGCCCTCCCACCATGAGAGATAGCAGCAGGCAGAGGGAGAGAGTAAGAGCTGAGATTGCAGTGGGAGACGATGTAACAGCATGTGAAGCTACCACATGGAGAGGCTCTGGTAATGCGACCTAGAGCCCTTATGCCTCAGACAATTTTCACAGTTAATTTTAGAAAGTAAGAGGACATGGATAACAAATATAAGAAGTTACGGCTTGGATGTATGAGCAAGTGTCCCTGGTGTATCATGATGGATTTTGGTGGTAGATTTCCTTTAAGAACAAGGTGACTGGTCCTTATATCCCCCGATATTTGCCATAAGAGGAAGCTCCTGAATGAAGAGCTACACTCGCCAAAATATGGTCAGAATCAGTTTGATTTTTGTCTGCGCTTTGCATTTATCCCCTATCCAAAGGGTAGAGAATAAGTTTATGATGAGGGAGTCTGACTTCTGAGAGCGAGGGGAGGCCGCGGCTGGACACTTCGTTACTAGCGAGGGGAGGCCGCGGCTGGACACTTCGTTACTAGCGAGGGGAGGCCGCGGCTGGACACTTCGTTACTAGCGAGGGGAGGCCGCGGCTGGACACTTCGTTACTAGCGAGGGGAGGCCGCGGCTGGACACTTCGTTACTAGCGAGGGGAGGCCGCGGCTGGACACTTCGTTACTAGCGAGGGGAGGCCGCGGCTGGACACTTCGTTACTAGCGAGGGGAGGCCGCGGCTGGACACTTCGTTACTAGCGAGGGGAGGCCGCGGCTGGACACTTCGTTACTAGCGAGGGGAGGCCGCGGCTGGACACTTCGTTACTAGCGAGGGGAGGCCGCGGCTGGACACTACGTTACTAGCGAGGGGAGGCCGCGGCTGGACACTACGTTACTAGCGAGGGGAGGCCGCGGCTGGACACTTCGTTACTAGCGAGGGGAGGCCGCGGCTGGACACTTCGTTACTAGCGAGGGGAGGCCGCGGCTGGACACTTCGTTACTAGCGAGGGGAGGCCGCGGCTGGACACTTCGTTACTAGCGGGGGGAGGCTGCTTCTGCCGCTGGACACTTCGTTACTAGCGAGGGGAGGCTGCTTCTGCCGCTGGACTTTTCGTTACTAGCGAGGGGAGGCTGCGGCTGCTGCTGGACATTTCATTAGTGAGGGGAAGCTTCTGCTGGATATTTCATTAATGAGGGGAGGTTGCTACTGGTGCTGGACATTTCATTAGTGAGGGGAAGCTGCTGCTGGATATTAATAAGGAGTGGTCCTGCTGCTGCTGCTGGATATTTCATTAGTGAGGGGAAGCTGCTGCTGGATATTAATAAGGAGTGGTCCTGCTGCTGCTGGATATTTCATTAGTGAGGGGAAGCTGCTGCTGGATATTAATAAGTAGTGGTCCTGCTGCTGCTGGATATTTCATTAGTGAGGGGAAGCTGCTGCTGGACATTTTATTAAAAAGGGTAGCAGCTGCATTTCCCACTACTAGACTCGAGATAATAAGTTTTCCCAGATTTTTTTCGTAGCAAAATTTTGTGCCTTGGCTTACACTCATGTACAGCATTTATAATTTGTTCCTCATAGTGAAAAGGCCAAAGACAAGGGGACATCATAGGTGTGTGTGTGTGTGTGTGTGTGTGTGTGTGTGTTTGTGTCTATAGAAAAAGGGGAGTTATAGTGTTCCCTTTTCTGCAGCCTCTTCTTATAAAGACAGACAACAGAACATGCAGCGCTATCAGGAGGGGCTACAGAAAAGGGGGCAGATGCAAGAAAGGGGGCATTTTAGAGACCGGGGGGCTGCTGGAAACGGCACATTATATGGGTTGGGGTTAGATAGGAGGTATTTGCGGGATGACCAATGTATTTACCATTTATGTATCATGGTAAGGGGGTTACCAGACCCTGAAAAAAAAAAAAAAAAAAAAAAAATTGGGTTCAGATGGTCCCCGGATACAAAAAATGTTGGGGACCACTGGTTTGATCACAGATTTTGCACAGATCTAAGGCTAGTTATCTAGTCCATGTTCAGATGCAGCAGATTTGTAGTGGAGATTGTGCCTATATACTGATGTATACATCACGGTATATACACTGTGCATACACTAATGTACCTGGCATGTCATCCCCGTACACGAGCGCACCGCCAGATTGTTCCTTTTTAGTAACATAAAATCCTATTGGGAAGGCGCGGAGGACAATTAGCGGATCTTATTTACATGAGCGCTGTACTTAAGGCACAATTGCAGAGGGGTTTTTTTTTTATTGAATTTTGTGTGGGAAGATCACTTTTGTATACTGCAAAGGAAATTGCCCTAGCGTCGTTCTCCCGGCGCTGACACTGACTGGAGGGAATTATACGCAGAAGCTGTTCTCAGCGAAAGTACAGCCGGAGCCATAAAAGAGAAAAATTACTCATGTCTAACCCCTCCCCAGGCAAGTACTTCCAAACTTATAAAAAAATATATTAAAAAAAAAATTCAAATTTTTTTTTTAATATATGTAAACCTGATGTGCTGTTCACAGTTTAAAGGGAACCTACCACCACGATTCTACCTATAAAGGTAGATGAGGTGGTAGGTGGATAAATGGGACGTAAGGATAGCTCTTTTTGGGATAATCCTCACGTCCCCACTATCCTTTTGTAAACTTTAATGTCTTTATATGTTAATTTTATTAAGCGGCTACTCCACGCCCCAGTAGCCTCGTTCCTCCGCCTACCAGGTAATCTGCGCGCCCTCGTCCGAGTACCCGGCGTTCTGCGCATGCGCAGGGTATTCGCACGAGGAGCTGCGCGCCGAAGATTACATGGTAGGCGGAGATGTAATCTTCGGCGCGCAGCTCCTCGTGCGAATACCCTGCGCATGCGCAGAACGCCGGGTACTCGGACGAGGGTGCGCAGATTACCTGGTAGGCGGAGATAGGTAGAATCGTGGTGGTAGGTCCCCTTTAAGGGGAAACATCAGCAGCACAGACATCATTTGTCAGTAATGATGGGTCAGTGTTATCTATATAGAGGTCATAGTACAGGGAGGAGGAGATAAGCTGTGACATCATCTATTATCAGTAGTGATGTAATGATGGGTCAGTGTTATCTATATAGAGGTCATTGTACAGGGAGGGGGAGGAGATAAGCTGTGACATCATCTATTATCAGTAGTGATGTAATGATGGGTCAGTGTTATCTATATAGAGGTCATTGTACAGGGAGGGGGAGGAGATAAGCTGTGACATCATCTATTGTCAGTAGTGATGTAATGATGGGTCAGTGTTATCTATATAGAGGTCATTGTACAGGGAGGAGGAGGAGATAAGCTGTGACATCATCTATTGTCAGTAGTGATGTAATGATGGGTCAGTGTTATCTATATAGAGGTCATTGTACAGGGAGGGGGAGTAGATAAGCTGTGACATCATCTATTGTCAGTAGTGATGTAATGATGGGTCAGTGTTATCTATATAGAGGTCATTGTACAGGGAGGGGGAGGAGATAAGCTGTGACATCATCTATTGTCAGTAGTGATGTAATGATGGGTCAGTGTTATCTATATAGAGGTCATTGTACAGGGAGGAGGAGGAGATAAGCTGTGACATCACTAATTTATAGTCTTCCAAATAGAAAAAAGGCAGCACTCCAATTGTAAAGTGAAAAAACGTGAGTTCCTCTTTATTGCATGTCCCAAAACAGCAGCTTTCTTCAAGTAATTTATAGTCTTGTTATATTTGTCTACTGACAATAGATGGTGTATAACAATTAAGGGAATGTCCACAAATGTGAATGAACAACGTGTAATGCCTCATTTCCCCAGGGGTGGCACTGCAGGGAAATGAAAACGCCAATATACACTCACCGGCCACTTTATTAGGTCCACCTGTCCAACTGCTCGTTAACACTTAATTTCTAATCAGCCAATCACATGGCGGCAACTCAGTGCATTTAGGCATGTAGACGTGGTCAAGACAATCTCCTGCAGTTCTCCCGAGCATCAGTATGGGGAAGAAAGGTGATTTGTGGCCTTTGAACGTGGCATGGTTGTTGGTGCCAGAAGGGCTGGTCTGAGTATTTCAGAAACTGCTAATCTACTGGGATTTTCACGCACAACCATCTCTAGGGTTTACAGAGAATGGTCCGAAAAAGAAAAAACATCCAGTGAGCGGCAGTTCTGTGGGCGGAAATGCCTTGTTGATGCCAGAGGTCAGAGGAGAATGGGCAGACTGGTTCAAGCTGATAGAAAGGCAACAGTGACTCAAATCGCCACCCGTTACAACCAAGGTAGGCAGAAGAGCATCTCTGAACGCACAGTACGTCCAACTTTGAGGCAGATGGGCTACAGCAGCAGAAGACCACACCCGGTGCCACTCCTTTCAGCTAAGAACAGGAAACTGAGGCTACAATTTGCACAAGCTCATCGAAATTGGACAGTAGAAGATTGGAAAAACGTTGCCTGGTCTGATGAGTCTCGATTTCTGCTGCGACATTCGGATGGTAGGGTCAGAATTTGGCGTCAACAACATGAAAGCATGGATCCATCCTGCCTTGTATCAGCGGCTCAGGCTGGTGGTGGTGGTGTCATGGATCCATCCTGCCTTGTATCAGCGGCTCAGCCTGGTGGTGGTGGTGTCATGGTGTCTTTGGGCCCCTTGGTACAACGCCACAGCCTACCTGAGTATTGTTGCTGACCATGTCCATCCCTTTATGAGCACAATGTACCCTGTAACATCTGATGGCTACTTTCAGCAGGATAATGCGCCATGTCATAAAGCTGGAATCATCTCAGACTGGTTTCTTGAACATGACAATGAGGTCACTGGACACAAATGGCCTCCACAGTCACCAGATCTCAATCCAATAGAGCATCTTTGGGATTTGGTGGAACGGGAGATTCGCATCATGGATGTGCAGCCGACAAATCTGCGGCAACTGTGTGATGCCATCATGTCAATATGGAGCAAAATCTCTGAGGAGCTTCCAGCACCTTGTTGTATCTATGCCACGAAGAATTGAGGCAGTTCTGAAGGCAAAAGGGGGTCCAACCCGTTACTAGCATGGTGGACCTAATAAAGTGGCCAGTGAGTGTAGATCACAGGTGATCGCTGGAGGACTCACGTTATCACTATATAATGTGATTACAGCCTGGGGACGCTACTCAGACACCATTCAGACAACACAAAATGTACATTTTCAATTCTATTTCGAAATGACTAACAAAACATTGTGGCCCCGCAGCAGAGCAGATATGAGGAGCTTTACCATGTGAGCAGGAATTCTCCTTAAAATGCAGATTAAAATGACGGTTCCCATAGTAACGTGTACAATAAAGGCATAACAAATAGTGCGCGGTATAAATGGCGGCTTGTCAGGCAGTTTGCCGTCTGCGTCCTATTAACGTAGCAGAAGATTGTGACATGAAGGCTCCTTTTATGCGGCTGCTGCTGGTGTAACGCTGACACGGTGAGCGCTCGGGTCTTTCACATGCAGATTTCCTTCAGTCTTTTATTTGATTTAACTTTTTAACTTGTTTCAGTTTTGTAGGCGGACGTGTCAGGTAAATGTTTCACACGGAGGGAAAAAAAATAATAAAAAATTCCTACGTCTTCGATCAAATCCACCGAATAAGTTTACTGCCTCGGCTAAAGTTTGGAAAGGAGCACAAGACACATTTCATAGGTGGATGTAAATAAAGGCGATCACAATGGTGAAGGCTGGATCTGATATTCTGACGGTCTAGAGCAGTGATGGCTAACCTATGGCACTGGTGCCAGAGGTGGCACTCAGAGCCCTTTCTGTGGGCACTCAGGCCATCACCAGAGATGACTCCCGGTATCTTCCTGCAGTCCCAGACAGCCCAGGACTTGCTGTGCACAGAGGTATTTTAAGTGACAGTTCTACCTGGGGCTATTTTCGGCTTTATTGGTGCCTCAGGGTGCTGGTATCAATGAAAACTGTGACAGAGAAGGGAGTATAAATCACAAATTAAATTTCTGTGTTGGCACTTTGCGATAAATAAGCGGGTCTTTGTTGTAGTTTGGGCACTCGGCCTCTAAAAGGTTTGCCATCACTGGTCTAGAGGATCCGCCGTTGTCCGACCTTCCTACAGATCAGGTGAGGCCTCTGCACTGCTCTCCTCACCATTCTGACAAGAGCGTTACTACAGGACCTAGAGTGAGGTCACGGACCACATGGACCTTGCATTGAAGCAGGGAGCCTTTTATACTGCCAGGAGATGGGGCCTGAGTTGCAACTGGGACTGGGTATGAAGCAGAGCTGAATGTGTGAGAGTGAGCGAACGGATGCAGCAGAGCTTTATGGGCGAGAGCGAGTTAGCGAATGGATACAGAAGAGCTTTATGGGCGAGAGCGAGCGAGAAAACGGATGCAGCAGAGCTATATGGGCGAGAGCGAGAGAGAAAACGGATGCAGCAGAGCTTTATGGGCGAGAGCGAGAGAGAAAACGGATGCAGCAGAGCTTTATGGGCGAGAGCGAGTTAGCAAATGGATACAGAAGAGCTTTATGGGCGAGAGCGAGTTATCGAATGGATACAGAAGAGCTTTATGGGCGAGAGCGAGAGAGAAAAAGGATGCAGCAGAGCTTTATGGGCGAGAGCGAGTTAGCGAATGGATACAGAAGAGCTTTATGGGCGAGAGCGAAAAAAGGATGCAGCAGAGCTTTATGGGCGAGAGCGAGCGAGAAAACGGATGCAGAAGAGCTTTATGGGCAAGAGCGAGCAAGAAAA
The DNA here is from genome assembly GCF_040894005.1 of Engystomops pustulosus. Classification (NCBI taxonomy): domain Eukaryota; kingdom Metazoa; phylum Chordata; class Amphibia; order Anura; family Leptodactylidae; genus Engystomops; species Engystomops pustulosus. The sequence continues at coordinate 201,008,506 of NC_092415.1, read as the reverse complement.
AGGATGCAGCAGAGCTTTATGGGCGAGAGCGAGCAAGCGAATGGATATAGAAGAGCTTTATGGGCGAGAGCGAGAGAGAAAAAAAGGATGCAGCAGAGCTTTATGGGTGAGAGCGAGCGAGAAAACGGATGCAGAAGAGCTTTATGGGCAAGAGCAAGTGAGCAAACAGTTGCAGCAGATGACTTAATCTGGGGTGCGTTTGTTAATCCCCCATAAAATAGGTTATATGAATGCGTTTATGGATATTTCAGAAATCTGAGGTAGCGCTAAAATTAAGCATAGTCACCATTGTCCAGCTATTTGTCAGCACTATTCTTTCACTAGCCCCTACCATTCTCATGCAATCAGTGCTGATTGTTACTATCCAATATTTCCTATTTTGGCTCTCAGTCAGGTGGGCTGGATCAGTGATCCCTGACTGCCCACCTGACCATGAACCTAATTAGCATATTAGAAACCAAGACTCAAGAACAATTAAGGAGTGGAGAAAAGGGGGTTTAGCTAATTTTTGCTTTCAAATCAGCAACACTGAAAAATTTAACAAATATATGTAATGAAAGTAGAAATTTAATGTAAAAAAAAAAAAGAATTTACCAAAAGTCACTTCTCCTTTCCCCGTTTTATCAAAGAGCTGAAAGGCCACCATGAACAAAGCGTCTGGAGCACAGAGGACGGACTCAAATGCCACAAACTCTTGGAATGAAATTAACCTGTAAAAAAAAAAAAAAAAAAAAAAGTTAAAATAGAGCAGACGTCAGCAAAATAAATTAGTGTCGGCCTCTTAAGCCTAAAAAGGTAATCTATATACACAACCCAAGCCACTCACTATTCTGCTGCTGGTGCAGTCACTGTGTACATACATGACATTACTTATCCTGTACTGATCCTGAGTTACATCCTCTATTATACCCCAGAGCTGCACTCACTATTCTGCTACTGGTGCAGTCACTGTGTACATACATGACATTACTTATCCTGTACTGATCCTGAGTTACATCCTCTATTATACCCCAGAGCTGCACTCACTATTCTGCTACTGGTGCAGTCACTGTGTACATACATGACATTACTTATCCTGTACTGATCCTGAGTTACATCCTGTATTATACTCCAGAGCTGTACTCACTATTCTGCTGCTGGTGCAGTCACTGTGTACATACATGACATTACTTATCCTGTACTGATCCTGAGTTACATCCTGTATTATACTCCCAGAGCTGCACTCACTATTCTGCTGCAGGTGCAGTCACTGTGTACATACATGACATTACTTATCCTGTACTGATCCTAAGTTACATCCTGTATTATACCCCAGAGCTGCACTCACTATTCTGCTGCTGGTGCAGTCACTGTGTACATACATGACATTACTTATCCTGTACTGATCCTGAGTTACATCCTGTATTATACCCCACAGCTGCACTCACTATTCTGCTGCTGGTGCAGTCACTGTGTACATACATGACATTACTTATCCTGTACTGATCCTGAGTTACATCCTGTATTATACTCCAGAGCTGCACTCACTATTCTGCTGCTGGTGCAGTCACTGTGTACATACATGACATTACTTATCCTGTACTGATCCTGAGTTACATCCTGTATTATACACCAGAGCTGCACTCACTATTCTGCTGCTGGTGCAGTCACTGTGTACATACATGACATTACTTATCCTGTACTGACCCTGAGTTACATCCTGTATTATACCCCAGAGCTGCACTCACTATTCTGCTGCTGGTCTAATTTCCTTTGTCAAGACAAAGTTGCTGCGGTGACTCAGTTCATCCATTACACAGAAGGAAGGTATAGTAGATCTTTGCGTAATATTTGGCTGCAGTTCCTTGCACTGGCCACTACACATAATGTTGCTCCATTCATTAAACTGGGGAACACTCATTTTGGTGCATTCAATGTTAAAACAGTTAAGTAGTTTGAGGGTCCCGATTCTGGAATCTACACCCAATTTTCCCCATTAGCTCTACTTTTGGAGATCTGGCATTATGACCTTACAAAGTATACACTGCTCAAACTCAATATTGTACTCAAGACATTTTGAAAATGAATGTCCTAATTTCTGGCAGCGACTACAGATTTTGCATCAGGTCGATGAAACAGTTAGTGAAAACCTAGAAATTTACATAGTGTCATTTCAAACTTGTTACATAGTTTATACGGTTGAAAAAAAGATACATTTATCTATCATGTTCAACCAAGGAAGGGAAGGGATTCTATGAGGAAGGGATTTAGGGGACAACAAAAAGTAAAAAAAAGTAAATTTAAAAAAAAAAAAAACTAAGAAATTTCTTCACTTTTCATAAATAAAAGTAAAATAGCGATGTATAATTGCGCTGCTCTGATTGGCAGCTGCAGGTTAATGCATCGGCTCTATACAAGTTAATGCAATGAAAGCCGCAGCCGGGTCTTTTGTCTGAAAACCTCTCGCGCACTTGGAGACGTCTCAAAAGGTTAACGAGGAGATTACAAAAAGAAATAAGGGGCCACCGATACAAAAAGGAGCAATTTCATTGACTCGTGAAGAGCCGGAGGATTAAACCCAATGAATAAATCCATCCTAATCCCCCCCACGTGGCAAAACAAAAGGACAAAAGAACAGCAAAAAAAAAATACTGAAAACTACAAATACCCAAAAAAAAAATTCAAAAATTTGGTGAAAATATTTTCAATTTGAGTCCTAGTTTAAACTCGGGATGGACGGTGTTGGATAAGGTGTTCCACGTAGGTTGGCCCATTATCTGGAGAAAGTTCTGATGTATTCGGGCCCGGCGCCCGCTGGGACACCTGTTTTTTCGCCCCCCCAGCACATGAAAAGAATCCATTGTAGGTCGTATGTTGAAGTTCATATTTAAATTTTATTTAATGACACCTAATGATGTGCAATCATTGGGAGGGATGGGGGGGGGGGGCTAATCCTGAAAAGAGAAGACGTTGCCAGGGAAACAGCCCTCGGCGCCGCCATCGGGGGCTGGGAACGCGGCCTGTGTGCCTGGCATTACTCAGGCTCCTATAGACATAAAGGACTGCGTGTAATTGACTGTGTAAAATTGATGGCGGGTTACTTTGTCGCACGGGGGTCATCATTTTGGGTAAGTGAAGACGTCACCGTTATTAGGGAGTAAATCTCCCGCGATTTTATCGGCGAGGCAAGGCCCGTTTAAGAGAGCCTGAAATACAATAAGGTGAAAATAGCCGGTTTAATTAACTCCAAGAAATTGGGTTAATTTAAATGCAGCTGCTGCGGCGGATCTTCCTTGTCCCTTCTTTAGTGATCGGATTAAAAGCTCAAGTTAATATCGGCTATTGGAGTCAATAAGACTCGGGAACTGGCCCGAAACCAAAACGTCAATGCGTTCCATCTGCATTTTGGGTTCCGTTTTTCAGTTTCCGGTTTGAATGGATACATTAATAGCAATAATGTCATTAATAGTGTCAGTGTCAAAAAAAAAAAAAAAAAAAGGATACTTTGCTTTCAGTAAGGCCTCATTCACACCACTGTATGGTTTTCCAGTTCTGTATATACAGCACGGTTTTCACCCGTATGAGCACGTATGGCAACGTATCCATATAAATTACACTGGGCTGGCAAATGATGGGCGACTATTAGCAAGCTGACAGTATGCACTGGTTCTGGCCTCCCTGGACACTGTCCGTATATACAGCAGCATATGGTACACAAGCATTTGCAGCACATATGTAACATTAATAATAATTCTGTTATTTATATAGCGCACACAGATTACGCAGCGCTGCACAAAGCATGACAAATCAGTCCCTGTCCCCATGGGGCTCACAATCCAAACAACCCAACACTATGTTTTGGAGTGTGGGAGGAAACCGGAGGACCCAGAGGAAACCCAAGCAAACACGGAGAGAACATACAAACTCTTTGCAGATGTTGATATATACGTTCCCATAGAATTCTATGCTGCATACGGAATGGAAATCCATGAGAAAATAGGAAATGCTCTAAAATTTTTCATGTCTCGCTCACGGAACGGTACTTAGCTTAAAATTGATGGCCCTATTGCACATTGTAATGAATGGGCCCGTATACTATACACATATATACAACCATTTCCATACGTTTGTGTGCATGAGGCCTTAGCGTCACTTTTCGTTTTTCATTATTTTATAGCCATCTGTTTTTTGTTTTGTTATTCCAACTATACGTTCCAACAACGGACAGCGACGGTGTAACGAAGAGGGAAAAAAAACGGATACAATTGCAAGTCTATTGAAAACAACATGGGAAAAAAAAAATAATAAAATCAGTTCGTTGTCCGTTTTTGAACTGAAACTGTAAAACCCGGGAACCTGAACTCAGATGGGGGCCGGCCCCTTAGATCTAGGATGTATCAGTCTATTTATGCCAGTACAATGTTATAGCCGCCTCAGTGTGCACGATAGGGTAGCAGATTTTGGATTTACATGGCTGAGTTCAGGCTGATTGCAGGTGAAGGTTGCCAGTTCTTGGACAAAGTTTCTCGACCCCCAACTTGATTGTCTGAAACAAATTGAACAGGGCCAAAAATATTGCCAGTGTATCCATAGAATAGGTTCTTGGTGTTTGGTTGGTGGCGTCCAGAAACCCCCCCTGTACAGATCTGGAGGATGGATGGAAAGGGAAGTAGACACTCGCTATCATCTGTTTCCCCATCTCACCCTCTGATCTCCTCTGTCTCCATTTTTAGGGGCTTTTTTAGTCAATGACCGAGACCCAACAGCTCTTCGTCCTATTGCAGACAGAGCAGTGGGGAGAGGGGGACATAGAAGAATAATGAAAAGCTTGCGTAGGGGCCAGTTCACATCTGTGTTAGGTCTTCAGTTATTTCCTTCAATTATAGCGGGACAGGACCCAGAGGGACAGGACCCAGAGCACGCCTTCCCATAATGCCTCATCTCTGTGTAGCCACCGGAAAGACTTCACCCTATTCTGTGTTTTCAGTCTCTCCTCGTTTTGGCTCAAAATAACTGAAGAAAATAACTAAAGCAAATCTGAATTAAACCTTATATCTTGATTATCTCAAGTTTCTAAAAGGAAGGGAGCTGAAGAGGCTCTTAGCAAAGGTCATCCATACTGGGTCAATGTGGGTCAGACCCCCGGCATCAGCTGGTTACCAGCATCCACAGAACCAGCAAAACTGAATATATTAGCCAGCGCCATACACTGTGCAGTGGCCGAGTCACGCAAATGCAGCTCAGATCCTATTCAAACGTATGGACGCAGAGCGGCAGTAACCAGCCCTGACCACTACAGTGAATGGCGCTGTAACCATTCAGCTTCTAACACTTCGTTCTCACTTCCACAATTGGATGAAAATAAAAGGGTTTTCAAAGATTTTGATAAAGAGAATCTATCACCTACATTTACCCAATACTAAACCAGCACAGCCCTCAGGTAGGGTATGAAATGTCATTTCCGGAATTTCTTTTTTTTTTTTTTTTAATGCAAAATCTAGAGTAGATTAGTATTGGTATTAGATTAAATATTTTTCTTTCAAACGGCATCAGGCTTGTGGTTCTGTGATCTACAGAGCCAGATTTATGGGCTGGTAAATTCACAGTTTGGAATGTCAGCTTCACATGCAAATCCCACCTTTGTCTTTAACCATCTACCTCGGTTCTGTAGCTTTGTAACCACAATACCACAAGATTTATTATCTTTCATATGACACCAGAAGCCTGTTTCTAGGTGCAACAGAACTGAAGATATGGGCATCTGAATTGACACGCCGCCGGCAGGCTCTAAAACTTAACTTCTCGTTTTTTGTGTTTCCATTTCTTCATTCCCCATCTTTAAACTTTAATTTTTCATGTAAGGAGCTATACGAGGGCTTGTTTTTTTTATATAATAAATTGTACTTCTTAGTGAGGAATCAATTTTCCCTGACGTGTACTGGAAGCTGGAAAAATATTCCAAAATTCGAGGAAAATGTAGGGTGAAAAAAAAAAAAAAAAAAAAAAAAGGCACTTGTGTAATTTTCTTGTGGACACACATTTCCTCGCGCGCACCAAAAGACACGTCCCCCTTATTTTTTTTTTTTGCCCAGTACGATCACCGATTTACCAAATTTACAAAAGAAGGTTTTATAATGTTTTAATACATGTTTAAAAATTTAAAACTAAATTTGGGAAAAAAAAAAAAAAAAAAAAAAAAAAAAAAAATCGCTTTGACACAAATAACTTTTTTTTTCCCACTTAATTGTACTGTGTGGGGTGAAAAAAATTTTTTATGGGGGGAGGGAGGGGGCAGGATATCTAGACTGCTACCATTTTGGGAACTGTACACCACTTTTTAGAAAAATTTTCTGCGAGTTGCAAAGTGACATTGCGTTTTGGACATTTGGGCACCATTTTCTTTAATGGAGGGGATGACAGTTTTCATATTTTGAAAGATTAGGACTTTTGGGAAGTGCCGATACCGAACATGTTCATGATTTTGTGTATTTTTATATCAGTTCTAGGGAAAGAAGGAATTTTAATTTTTAGGGGTTTTTTTAAACAATTTTAAAAGGCCCCCCGTGGTACTTGAACCCTAGGGCAGTGGTGGCGAACCTATGGCACGGGTGCCAGAGCCGACACTCAGAGCCCTTTCTGTGGGCACCCGGGCCATAGCCCCAGCACACCAGACAGGACTCATAGAAGCTTCCTGCAGTTCCAAGCAACTTAAGAGATGCTGATTTCAGTGATATATTAAAGTGATACTTACTTTGCTATTTGGCAATGTAGGAAGAGGGAGAATAAGTAGACAGGAACAAATTACTTTTGGAGGACCTCCTGCTGGCCGCACAATTCTCTGAGTACAGAGGGAAACTGGAAAGAAGCTACAAGGATGCAAATGTTCCATCTTGTCCTCAGGAGGCCAATATGATCGAAAGTTGTTGAAGAACAGGGAGCAGTAAGTTACTGCTTTAACTTTTGGTTGACACCTCACGATAAATAAGGGGGGGTTTGGGGTTGCAGTTTGGGCACTCGGCTACTAAAAGGTTCACCATCACTGCCCTAGGGGGTCTGATTGCTCCCATCATACACTGCAATACTACTGTATTGCAGTATATGGAGAATATGCTTAGGATCTATCTATTCGGTCTTGCCGAATGACAAACCTGGAAGCTTATAAAGCCTCCAGGCTTTCATGGGAACAGATTATTTCTCCCCGATAGCGTCCATCAAAGATGGTGGGGGTCACGCCTTTGCCAGCGGCAGTTAAATGGTTAACACCCGTAATCGGTGTTGGGGGCTTTCTGCATAATGGCCCCCAACATGTATAAAGAGGGCTCAGCCCTATTATTTATGATGATACAAGTCCCTGCAACCCCATGAGATACCTGCATTATACTGGAAACATCAATATGCGATGATGCAGTTATCTCATGCGGTCGCAGGGACTTGTAGCATCATAGATAACTATAAAGCTGGGAGTCCCACGTCTTAGGTCGCTCCGAGAATCCGGCCTGCACTCGGTCCGTATTTCAGGGAGCGTACACGCCCACGTGGATAAGGAAAGCGCTTGTCCAAAGACATTGTTGCGATTCTTAGAGAATCTCTTACATTAACTGCGGGGTAACCAAAATAAAAAAACCGTAGACGCCGTTCGCGCTTGTAAATGGTAGTGTTACGTCTTCAGGTCTTGCAGCCAATGTGACGGAGAATGTCATTTCCTCTCGCTATATTATTATTTTCAGAAATATTGTCCGGAAAAACGCAATATTTTGCCCGAATGACAAATAATTGTAAGTTGCACAATAGTCGATACGTGGGGCCAGGAAGATGCGACACGGCGACTCGTGATGCCTCTCAGAGAAGGTTCTACGCGTCTCTGTATTGTATCATGTCGTCTTTTAGTGCATCCGCCGAGGGTTCAAAGTGCAGGGTTGCCCGGCAACAAGGGAATTATGTGTCAGCGAACAATTAACGGCGCTGACACCCGGAGCCCGGGAACCATATTCTGAGGCGCGTCTACATCAGGAAATCTTCACGTGCTGCCTCCTACTCCTTCCATCATCGCCGACCCCCTTCCTGCAATTTTTTTTTCTTCTTTACACCAGGAGGGGAGGCGAAAGAAATAATGTATACTGTCGAGAGTCACGCGTTCCGAGACAATTTCTGTGAATATGAAATGTAAAAATTGGACGAAAAGGGTCACGCGGGAGAAACCTTTCCTGGCGACTGCAGTACGGGAGGTCGGATCCATGCATCAGTCAGAGACACGATTTCCAATGGGGTCTGTAGTGCATCCGGGTCTGGTACGGAAGGGAATTGATAAAATTCTGCACTTCAATGGGCATTATTTTTCTATGACTCGCATCAAGGTAGGACAAGCTCTACCGTTGGTGCATCGCGTGAAAAAAAGCTTGTCTGAATAAAACAATATACCAGTACAGCGCCAGTACAAGGTGATGAGGGATCGCATTGGACTCGAAGAAGAAAAAACGCCTGTATCTACAGTTGGGTGGAGAACTACACATTACGCACAGTTCCCCCTCCTTACTTATAGACTTTAAACGAGGGGTTCGTCGGACACCTCGCTGCACCTCAGACTAATGGAGTAGAAGGTGGAGCATTACGGTGCTGCTCCATTAATCTCTATGGAGCTGACTGAAATTGCCGAGCGCAGCGCTCACCGACCTCCTTCAGCTCCAGAGAGATTAATTGAGTAGAACGGTTATGCACGGCGGTTTGCACCATAAAGTCTGACAGAGCGACGAGGGGTCGATCAGACCGTCGTTTTCGAGATCTGCGGGAGTCTCAGCAATGAGACACCCACTGATCAGCAAGTTAGGCCCCATCCTGTGGATAGGGCTTAACTTTGCTTTGCAGGAAAACCCCTCTAAGTACTAGAAGACTTCTCCTTACTGGGCCTCTGTTGAACAAGAGATTTGAGTTTGTTAACCAGATTAGGAAGGAGGATGAGAGACTCTGTGCATGCAGAAGGAAGCACTAATGCACCAAGGGAAGGTCCAAAACCCAGATGTGGTATCAGTCACTGTGCTGCCCAATGCATAGGTGCTGCTCCGGAACAGGACACAATATGTAAACATTCTGGGGACCAGGATCAGAGGAGATCAGACTACAAAGGATTTGTTTGTTGTCCGTTACCATGGACACACATTTGTTTAAAAGTCATACACAAAAAATAGGAAACAATGGATTTAAAACTGAGAAATTCAAGGACTCACCCATCTTTGGTCTGATCCACCACGCCCGCCAGGAGCTGCACAGTTTTGGGGTTTGGTTCTCCATCACCTGTGAAGTTCAGGTAACGTCTGACAAAGTCAACGGGGGACATAAAGTGCTCTCCATCCTTCTCCACGCTGGCATACTGCGAGAGACACAAATGAGATTATTATACACAAGACACTTATTTAGTCGGGTTTCTATTGTCTAGGTGTTGGAGTATGGGAAATATTCCTTACCTTGACAAAAATAGATTTGAGCTCCGCTGGATCGGCTCTCTTGGTCAATGCTACCTGGGAACAGGAAGAGTTCATTGTTATCTATGAGGATTTATGGAAAGTAGTCCATGAGCTGCAGGCTATATACAGACCATTAAAGGGATTGTATAAGACTGGGATAGGTCACCCCTTTTAGTTTTGTAAGGCGCACTCACTATTCTGCTGGTGCAGTCACTGTGTACATACATGACATTACTTATCCTGTACTGATCCTGAGTTACATCCTGTATTATACCCCAGAGCTGCACTCACTATTCTGCTGCTGGTGCAGTCACTGTGTACATACATGACATTACTTATCCTGTACTGATCCTGAGTTACATCCTGTATTATACCCCAGAGCTGCACTCACTATTCTGCTGCTGGTGCAGTCACTGTGTACATACATGACATTACTTATCCTGTACTGATCCTGAGTTACATCCTCTATTATACTCCAGAGCTGCACTCACTATTCTGCTGCTGGTGCAGTCACTGTGTACATACATGACATTACTTATCCTGTACTGATCCTGAGTTACATCCTGTATTATACCCCAGAGCTGCACTCACTATTCTGCTGCTGGTGCAGTCACTGTGTACATACATGACATTACTTATCCTGTACTGATCCTGAGTTACATCCTGTATTATACTCCAGAGCTGCACTCACTATTCTGCTGCTGGTGGAGTCACTGTGTACATACATGGCATTACTTATCCTGTACTGATCCTGAGTTACATCCTGTATTATACCCCAGAGCTGCACTCACTATTCTGCTGGTGCAGTCACTGTGTACATACATGACATTACTTATCCTGTACTGATCCTGAGTTACATCCTGTATTATACCCCAGAGCTGCACTCACTATTCTGCTGCTGGTGCAGTCACTGTGTACATACATGACATTACTTATCCTGTACTGATCCTGAGTTACATCCTGTATTATACCCCAGAGCTGCACTCACTATTCTGCTGCTGGTGCAGTCACTGTGTACATACATGACATTACTTATCCTGTACTGATCCTGAGTTACATCCTGTATTATACCCCAGAGCTGCACTCACTATTCTGCTGCTGGTGCAGTCACTGTGTACATACATGACATTACTTATCCTGTACTGATCCTGAGTTACATCCTGTATTATACTCCAGAGCTGCACTCACTATTCTGCTGCTGGTGCAGTCACTGTGTACATACATGACATTTCTTATCCTGTACTGATCCTGAGTTACATCCTGTATTATACCCCAGAGCTTCACTCACTATTCTGGGGGAGTCACTGAATATCAGTACAGGATAAGAAATGTCATGTACGTACATAGTTACATCCTGTATTATTACAGCAGAATATTAAGTACAGCTCTGCAGTATGTTATTTTTCCAGTAATCCTCCCCCTAGCAGAATAGTGAGTGCAGCTCTGGAGTATAACAAAATTAATTTATTGAAATGTATAAGTGACCACCTAATACACAGCGGAGGCGATACCCTATAACGAAACAAACAAATGCAACAACAATTTTACAACCTTAAAGTAAAACAACAACAAAAAAAAAAAAAAATGCAACTTGTAAAAATAACAAAAACTCCCGGAGAATGTCAGACAGTTCGGAGCAGAAATAATTTTATTTGCTCTTTTGCAAAGTCTATCTGAAATGTTAGCGGCAAGAAAAGAACAGGCGAAGACGTGAAGCAAATGACCGGTTAATGAGCTCTTAAGGAGCCGGCGCGGTAACATGTCAATTATATTTACAACTATTGAGTGGAAACAAGAGTTTTAATGCTCTCCTCTATGATTAGAGATATCTTACACAAATTCCCTTCGACTGCAATCATTCAGTTTGAGATGTTAACAATTGACGAGAGCGGCAGCGGCGCTGGCGAAGGGAAAAAAAAAAACGTGCAGAAAATCCATCCTGAGGAGCCGACGTGCGCCCGAGCCTCACAGCCCCGCCGGAAAATAGTTTCAAGCAGCCTTGAAAATCAAAATCACTCAAAGTGATATTATCCTGCATTCCTATGCAAAAACATTTATTTTTTGACATACTTTTCAGAAATTACTTTAAGTGTACGTGTAAAACGCCGCCGCAACGAGCCGCCGAGGAAGGAAAAGGCGCATAACAAAATATTCCGATAAATATCCGATATAAGAAAAACAGGATGGAATGCAGGAGGCTAAACAGAGATCACTAGATAACACTGACCCGTCATTACATCACTACTGACAATAGATGGTGTCACAGCTTATCTCCTCCCTCTCCCTGTACAATGACCTCTATATAGATAACACTGTCCCATCATTACATCACTACTGACAATAGATGATGTCACAGCTTATCTCCTCCCTCTCCCTGTACAATGACCTCTATATAGATAACACTGACCCATCATTACATCACTACTGACAATAGATGATGTCACAGCTTATCTCCTCCCCCTCCCGTACAATGTCCTCTATATAGATAACACTGACCCATCATTACATCACTACTGACAATAGATGATGTCACAGCTTATCTCCTCCTCCTCCCTGTACAATGACCTCTATATAGATAACACTGACCCATCATTACATCACTACTGACAATAGATGATGTCACAGCTTATCTCCTCCCCTTCCCTGTACAATGACCTCTATATAGATAACACTGACCCATCATTACATCACTACTGACAATAGATGATGTCACAGCTTATCTCCTCCTCCTCCCTGTACAATGACCTCTATATAGATAACACTGACCCATCATTACATCACTACTGACAATAGATGATGTCACAGCTTATCTCCTCCCTGTACAATGACCTCTATATAGATAACACTGACCCATCATTACATCACTACTGACAATAGATGATGTCACAGCTTATCCCCCCTCCCTGTACAATGACCTCTATATAGATAACACTGACCCATCATTACATCACTACTGACAATAGATGATGTCACAGCTTATCTCCTCCTCCTCCCTGTACAATGACCTCTATATAGATAACACTGACCCATCATTACATCACTACTGACAATAGATGATGTCACAGCTTATCTCCTCCTCCTCCCTGTACAATGACCTCTATATAGATAACACTGACCCATCATTACATCACTACTGACAATAGATGATGTCACAGCTTATCTCCTCCCCCTCCCTGTACAATGACCTCTATATAGATAACACTGACCCATCATTACATCACTACTGACAATAGATGATGTCACAGCTTATCTCCTCCTCCTCCCTGTACAATGACCTCTATATAGATAACACTGATCTGTTGGTGAAGGAGAAGAAAAAAAGGGTCTTGCCAAAATTTACCAAATATACATGACCACATTTTTGACTATGTAACCCCTACAAATAATCTTGTATGTCAAAATAGGTTTAAAGTCCTCCAAGACACTGGATATAGATCAGCAGTTTATGGGCTTTCAAAGAAGAATGACACTGAAACCTGCTGTGAACCCTATAGATAGCGGAGGAGGATTGTAAACTTGACCTCTATAACAGGTAAGTCAATGAGTTCACTTCCCTTTCACATGACCGTGACGCCAAAAGGTCATAAAGTTGGGGGGGGGCATAGTAGCAGCATAGTAAAAAGGTAACGACTGTCCTTGAGGACTTTGGATAAAAAAAATTTCTAGGTAAATGGATGAGATTTGACATAAAGAGGAACATTCCATCCCCTACCTGAGGGGCTGCTACTTTAGTTGTCTAAAAGCTGGTGCCGGGTTCCCTTTAAGGTTGATTTTTTGGGAGCGATTTGCGAATAGGATCTGTATCCTATTTGCGTCTTCTTGCACATGGTATCAAAAGGGAAACTGTGCCCTAAATTCGGCAACAAAATTAGGCTCTGTTCACACAAGGTTTTTGTATCTGCAGTAGTATTTTGGGTAAAAGTTACCATTTAAGGGAACCTTTCATCAGATTTTTCAGAAATACAGCTAGTGACAGGTTCCCATTAACTAAATGACCTTCTTCTTTTAGCTAAAAATTGCATCCTTCACATCCACATAAAAACAACTTTGTTATCTTACTTGGCAAAGAGCCAGATCCAACGGAGGAGGCGTGTCCTGGAGGAGGCGTGTCCTGGAGGAGGCGTGTCCTGGACAGCCAAGTCCAGCGGCTCCTCCCATGCAACATTCAGGACTTTATATCATGTGACCAGGGTGATGTCACTCAAGCCCTGTAAATTAGAGGGTAAAGTTACTGATCAGTGCAGAGACCCCCTCACAGATCGCAAACATGAGGGGACCCTTTGTCGCTCTGTCAGACTAATGGAGCAGACAGACGCGCATGACTGTTCTGCTCCATTAGTCTGAGGAGCGACAAGGGGGGTCCGTGGATAGGGCCTAGCTTTAGTTCATGGGAGAACCCCTTTAATGTATGTATCTGTTCACATGAAATCACAGCAGCCTCCATGGTGGATGGGGAGTATTAGAAGCCCATGGAGGCTGCTGTGATTTCATGTGATCAGATACATACATGGGGTAGGTTTTGCAAATGTAAGGAGGGTAAAGGACCTTAGATTACATCACCCTGGTCACATGACATGAAGCGCTAAATGGTGAGAATAGGACACGGCTGAGCGAGACACACCCCATATGACTCGCTCTATATTTGGCTGTATGACAGGTAATAAAGTTGATTTTATGGGGGTGGGGGGGGGAAACAATTTTTTAGCTAGAAGTAAGGGGTCACTTAGGCTCCCATAGAGAACTATAAACTGTTATAACAGGTTCCTTTTAAAAGGTAACTTTAACCTAAAATACTACTACAGATACAAACACCTAGTGTGAACAGAGCGTTACAGTGAAATCTGGGCAAACAACCTTATCACATTACAGATGACAACCACATCACACTCACTGCCCGTCACACTTTTACATTAACTGAACAAACAATAAGCTCAGTAAAACCTAAAATAAAACCTAACTGTACAGCAACGTCTAAGAATTGTACATAAAAGAACATTTTATGGGCTCATATCTGCAGTGAGGCAGCAACACAGAATAGTAGCTGTATAAAGTAAGTGAACCCTAGAAGAGAAGGTTTCAATCCAAGTGGACTTTAAGGCGACCACTCAACACTTCTGTTTAGAATGAAAGTACATATTCAACTCGAGCCAAATACTTCTCCCGTGCTTCCCACGTACTCTGGAATGCTCTACCAAAATGAGTCAGGATTGTCCCTCCACCTTCCGAACTTAACCTGAAAACCCATCTGTTTAGGATAGTCTACAATAAGTAATAACTTTCATGTACCGCTCCTTCACCAGGTTTCTGCATCTACCTTCACATATATGTTGTGATCCCTCAAGCCAAAAGGTCTTCCCTCCAGCCTCAGGTTTCCTTTAAGATGCAAGTATAAAAACCAAGTCACCATGGATCTACCTATTGAGATAGATCCGGTGGCAGGTTCCTCTAATGTAGAGTAGTATTGCCCTTTTTAGGGCTCATTCTTTCGTGGTCCAGAACTTTTATAAAACTGAATTCCCCCAATATGCAAATTTCCTAAGGAGGCTACTGGGGCGTGGAGTAGGCGGAGCTGAGGCTACACGGCACGGCTACTCCACGCCCCAGTAGCCTCTTGTGTTCCGCCTACCAATGCATCTTCAGCGCGCAGCTCCTCGTAACACTCGTCTGCTTAGCTGGGTTCTGCGCATGCACAGAATCTCCTCGTAGCTGCGCGCTGAAGATGCATTGGTAGGCAGAACGAAAGAGGCTACTGGGCCGCAGAGTAGCCTCAGCTCCAGCGACTCCACGTCCCAGTAGCCTCTTAAGGAAATTTGCATATGGAATTAAAATTTATAAAAGTTCTGGACCACGAAAGAATGAGCCCTAAAAACGGCTATACTACAATACATCATAGGAACTTTTCATCGGATCTACCTTAAAAGGAACCTACCACCATGATTCTACCTATAAAGGTAGAACGGGTGGTAGGTGGATGTAAGGGATGTGAGGAGAGCCCTTTTTAGAGCTAATCCTCACGTCCCCACTAACTTTTGGTAAACTTTATTCCCCTAATATGTAAATTTTGTTATGCGGCTACTGGGGCGTGGAGTAGCCGGGCACAAGGCTACACGGTGCATCTACTCCACGCCCCAGTAGCCACGTTACTCCTCCTACCCTGTTGAGTGCGGCTCGCAGCTCCGTCCCTCGTCCGACATGTTGGCGTTCTGCACATGCGCAGAACGCAGGCCCACGGCTGAGCAGCCACAGCTCCGAGGTCGCACAGCTCCGGCTTGCCGCACACAACAGGGTAGGAGGAGTAACGTGGCTACTGGGGCGTGGAGTAGCCGCGCCGTGTAGCCTCGTGCCCGGCTACTCCACACCACAGTAGCCGCATAACAAAATTTACATATTAGGGGAATAAAGTTTACCAAAAGTTAGCGGGGACGTGAGGATTAGCTCTAAAAAGGGCTATCCTCACATCCCTTACATCCACCTACCACCAGTTCTACCTTTATAGGTAGAATCGTGGTGGTAGGTTCCCTTTAATAGGTAGATCCGTAATAGTAGGTTACCTTTATTGTAATCTATGTGAACCCCTTATATTCAATGTACATAAACATGGAATAAATGGTGCCCTATGAGCAAACCTCTACTACCAAAGACCAATATAGGGGTGAGCATTCAGCTTTCGAGTCATAGGTCACCCAAGAAACTAGGCATGTAACCCTCTCATATGCTCAAACCATCAGGGTTAAAGGGATTTTCCATGATGGTCTACTCATGGCTTCTCTTTAGTGTTCCAAGTCTACATTTTGCAGTGTGTGACCACTAGACAGAGCACGGAGCCTTCCAAGATTGATGATCCTGGACCGGGCTGGGCAGCTCATCCAACAAATATACAACTCCTTTAAATTCTCCACTACCCAAAACTCCCAGGGAAGATGCCATTCACCACTCCGACCCGGTGCCTTCTTTTATACTTGCATCGAGCCCTCCACCACCTAGAACTATCCAGGAATGCAAAAAATTCCCAATATAATTCCTTAGTTTCTGTGCAGATTTCAGCCCGGCTTAGACAAACTATATTCAAAATGTTAGCTGAAGAAATGACAGAAAAGTTTGTTTTTTAGAGAATGACCTCAAAATGTTATTCTAAAATTGCAGTCATTTTACGGGCAGGAAAAACAAACAAAAAATTATGTGTATGTGATCCGGCCCGATGCCTCTTCACGACTTAAATACTTAAAATAGGAAGTCAATGAGGCGGCCAGGGCAACGACGGAATAATCTGTAAGAGAGAAACCACCGGGTGATGAAATATTGGAAAAGTTGGCACCGTAATCCGTTTTCGGAAGCCACTTACCCCCGGACATAAAGGGTTTCAATTACCAAGCCATTGAGAGACTCCTTGGGGGTACGGGAGACGGAGCTTGACACTAAACACTCGAAATTCAAGGGAATTGGAAAGCTCGAAAGAAGCCTTAAATCTGGATCAATGCAATATCCAGAGGCGCCGGTGGGCCGGCAGGTGGGGGCCTAAGTGGTTGATTCTTCATAAAGCTAATGCACAGAAAACTGGGAGTAAAATTGCTTTTCAGCAGCAAATCGGGGGAAAAGGATCAAGATGCAGAATGTATTTTAAGAAGCAGTTTACAAGAAAGATGCGACAATCTGTCTTAAGACGGTGGGGTTTTTTTTCCCCCTGCTGAAGTAGGAGAGATAATCTCCCTACTGAGACATTGAGTATGGAAAAAGCTCAAGATGATGAGAATGTGAAGAAGATGAAGTGCCAAGCTACAGGAGCGGGACGTATCAAAGTCACAGCTTATGTAGGAGCCATACGCCAAGATACAACAGAATGGAAACGTTAACCCTACAGTCCTAATACATCAATGGTCAATCCATAGGATAGGTCTCATTCAACTGACAAAAACTGGGGTGCCTAGAGCCCCCAGAAATCCTCTCCTGCAGGGTAGACGCAAAACAAGACTCTACTGAATGTCTTTTCAAAGCTAGAATCGAAACTTTAATACATAGGTGCCTACGATATATACTCAGCTATTGTTGGCAATCCCATAGACTTGAATGAACAGTAGGGGGCACATGAGTAGCTAACTCCCCCATTAGGCCCGGTTGTGGTAAAGGGGGGGGTTATCAGGCCTTCATTTTCAAGGTGGAATATCCGTCAATCATGTATTCATGGCATATCCTGCTGTGTCGATTTAGACGAGAATACACTGTTACGTCCTTGGCAGGGAAAAGGGTTTATCTCATACGGCCTCACTTCAGAGGGGCTATAACTTTGGATCTGTGGCACCTAGAAACGTCCTCTTTCAGGGAAAAAAAAAAAAAAAAAAAAGAAGAAGTAATACAATGTAAAATTGTGTTTCTAGGTGTCAGGGAACCAGAGATATTCACATGTAAAATGAGAATTTTGGGTGCGATTTTTATGAATAAAGTGCCAGGGATCCGAAGTAATAGCCCTCTGAAGTGTACCCCCCCCCCCCCCATTTCCAGATTTCTAGCTAGCAGGGAGAATTTGGAGATGCTGCATACAGGAGCAGCTTGCACCCCAAAGATGATAATAATTATTCCATTTATATAGCGCCTACAGATTCTGCAGCGCTGCACAGAGTTTGCCAGATCAGTCCCTGTCCCCATGGGGCTCACTATCTAATCATCCTCCCAGTATGTTTTGGAGTGTGGGAGGAAACCCACACAAGCACGGAGAGATAATGTAAATATTGATTTTATATGTTGCTAAATTTTGATAAGGGACAAAATCTCCTAATGTTCAGGGTGTTATCTCTCTGTTCTACCCAGAACAATCTAAGAACGCACTTGCTCTCCGATTCTCATATCAAGCATTTTGCTCATATTTAACGTAAATTGAGCAAAATGATGAACATTTGATCCCCTTCACCTAATGAGGCTACATATTAATACTGTGACCCCGAACATGTCCAAAAAATTAGAAGCAACATGAAAAAAAACAAGTTCCAGAATTTTTCTATTTTTTTTTTTATTCCACATCCTCCTCCATAGTTCTTACACTAATTCTTATTAGCCACGATGGATTTCGCTATTGCACAAATAAAATGGCGCACATCTAAAAGTGACTTTTGTTATATCATTAGCTTGTTTATACCATATATACTCGAGTATAAGCCTAGTTTTTCAGCACAAAAAAAAAAATGTGCTGAAAACCCAAACTTGGCTTATACTCGAGTAAAAAAAATATAGGTTTTACCAGGTTTTTGTGGTAAAATTAGGGGCCTCGGCTTATACTTGGGTCGGCTTATACTCGAGTATATACGGTAGTTATATTTTTTTCTTTTGTATCTGGGGGCACACAATAATATATCTGTGCGAAGCTCCGTGCAATTTTCAGCAAACATTGTTTGGTGCCCAATGCAGATTAAACGTTGCTTTTGTTGCATATTTTGGGGGATACTGTATACACACGTGGGGAATGTATGAACTCCTCACATCTTACTTTCTTTATGAAAGTATATTTTCTTTATACAAGTATTCTGGATTTGTACTGATTTTAGTGGAAATTTAGAATTTATGTAATTTTTTGCATTTTTATTAATGTTTGCTGCAAAGTTGCATGAAGGTGGTAGTGTGTATGGATTAAAGTTATTTTTGTATACATGGTAGGCGGTGATTTCTGGAAAAAAAATGATTTTGACAGAACAGGAACCTTTGTGCATTCTATATTTTGTGTATTGCAACCAAATATTGCATGCTTTTTGTTTTAGCATTCTTGTTGATGTTGTGGTATATATATATAACTCTGCTCACTTTTTAAATCCCTATTTGTGTGTAAATCTCTGCTTTGATGTTTTCACAAAGTTGCATGATGGTGGTACGAACTGTCAACCGTTAAGACAAAATGCATTAGCCGGGTTGTCTACTTTCAAAAAATATATCAGTTTAGGGGTGCCTTTACTTAAATCTGTTTTATTGCTATATTTTGCAGGCTGTGACGGTCTTAAAGGACACCTGTCATCAGGTCTCTGCCACTAGTCCTGTCACCACTACCTGTTGGAGCAGCTCACAAGGATCCATCCCAGCCTTTATCTAGTTATTTCATACATTATTCATTGTAAAATCATCTATTCTTTATCATGTAAATGAGGCTGGTCACATGGTCAGAGGCAGTGATGTCACCCCTGTTACCCCTCCCCTCTCCTCCCCCTGCTCATGTCTGTGTGTAATGTATAGTAAAGCATGGTTAGTGTGTGTGCTGCATCTGCTGACATGCTGCATCCTCCTAATATACAGGTGAGAGACACAGACATCAGCTACACATGAATCTGACATGTTCTGCTGTAACATGGCTGCATGGAGCTGATGTATCTCTCCTATACACACACAGGCTGCAGGGGGCGTGGCCACCAGCACCAGGAAGCACATCATTATACAGCCTCACATCATTATACAGGCTGTCAGTCAAGCACTGGGGGTGTGGCTGTGCCTCCCACTCATGAATAGAGTGGACAGCTTGAATATGCTAATGCTTCATTGGACATTTCACAGGTCATTTGCATACAGCTTTAGGACCTCATTGCTTAGGTTTACAGGCCTGTAGAGGGACAATGAAGGGATAGAGGCAATGCTCTCTAATGGTAGTTTATGAAATATAGAATTAGACTCACCGGTAATTCACTTTCCATCTAGTCCTCCATGACGGCCCACTTGGAGGATGCCCCTTGACCTCTGTAGGGACAGGAAGCAGAGAGGTTAAAAGCCTCCCACCCGCATCCTCCCGCCAGTGTCTACCAAATAACTACACCGGTGGAAGGTACAACAAAATTTTATTTTGTATGTTAAACATTCACATACATACAGAATAAGTCAGGGAGGGAATATATATAGGCCGTCATGGAGGACTAGATGGAAAGTGAATTACCGGTGAGTCTAATTCTATATTTCCAATACGTCCCCCATGACGGCCCACTTGGAGATCTACCAGATAAGTAGAAATTTTTAGGGTGGGATGACAGCTTGTAGAACTTTCCTGCCAAAGGAAAGATCTTGAGAACAAGGCAAATCCAGTCTGTAGTGTTTTATGAAGGTGGATGATGAGGCCCAGGTAGCGGCCTTGCAAATCTGCTCTAATGATGCACCTCTTTTTTCAGCCCAGGAAGTGGACATAGCCCTGGTGGAATGGGCTTTTAGGTCCGTTGGGGTCTCCTTCCCTTGTTGCGTATAACAGGTGGAGATAGCTAACTTTAGCCATCTTGCTATTGATGTCTTTGAGGCCTTTCTCCCTTTGTTTTTTCCCTGGAATTGAATAAACAAGTTATTGTCTAAACGCCAGGACTCCGTAGCTTTTATATAAGCTAGTACAATTCTTCTTACGTCTAGAAGGTGCCACGAAGCTTCCCTACTAGTGGAGGGATTTTCGCAAAAAGATGGTAGTGTGATTTCTTGAGCTCTGTGAAATCTGGATGTCACCTTGGGAATGAAGCCTGGATCTAAAGTAAGAATTATACGATCAGACAGAACTCGCATATAAGGCTCTTTGATTGAAATAGCCTGAATTTCACCCAATCTTCTAGCTGTAGTGACAGCAACAAGAAGGGTAGTTTTTAACGTTAAGTTCTTTATGTTGGCGCTATCCAGAGGTTCAAATGGTGGTCTGGAAAGTGCGTCTAGAACCAGTTTTAGGTCCCATGTAGGAACTCTCCTGAGAATCTGGGGTCTGATTCTGGAGGAGGCTAGGATAAACCTTTTGACCCACCTGTGCTCCGCCAGTGGACGATCGCAGAAGGCGCCAAGGGCCGAGACCTGGACCTTTAAGGTGCTAGTAGAAAGGCCCTGTTCCAGGCCTTTCTGTAGAAAGTCCAAAATCTGTAAGATATTGGGGTTAGATTGAGATGGAGGATTATCTCCACAAAATGTTACAAATTTTTTCCAAATTTTATGATAAATTGCGAACGTAACCTTCTTCCTACTTGCCTTAAGAGTTGTTACTACAGCCATTGAAAGTCCCCGCGATGTCAGGAATTCGGACTCAGGATCCAAGCTGTTAGCTGAAGCCGTCCCGGGTCGGGATGTAGAATCGGTCCCTGGTGTAACAGGTCTCTCCGTGAGGGTAGTATCACTGGTTGCTGCTGGGTCAGGGATGTCAACAGAGGATACCAGTTCTTCTTTGGCCAATTTGGACAGATCAGTATCACCCTTGCCTGGTCCGTAAGGATTTTTCTGAGGACCCTTGCCACTAAGGGAATAGGGGGAAAGGCATAGGAAAGAGGTTCGACCCATCGGTGGCTGAAAGCATCCAGTCGATCCTTCGGTGCTCCTGCCTCCAGAGTGTAGTATCGATGGCATACCGTATTCTTCTTTGTGGCGAAGAGATCGATTTGAGGAATTCCCCACAGACTTGTCAAATGGATGAAGACCTCTGGATTGATGCTCCATTCGTTGGGAGAAATCTGTTCCCTGCTGAGGTAGTCTGCCTCTTTGTTTAGAACTCCTCTCAGGTGAGTTGCGGAGAGGGAGAGCACGTTCTCCTCTGCCCAGGAGAAGATCGTATGTGTTAAGGTGGAAAGAGTCGTCGATCTTGTCCCCCCCTGTCTTCTTAAGTAAGACACCGCTGTGGTGTTGTCTGATAAAATGTGTACATGGTTGTTTTTCAGGAGAGGTGTATTTTGCCTTAGGGCTTCCCAGATGGCCCGTAGCTCTCGATAGTTTGATGGCTTCCGGGATTGGGAAGGCGTCCATAGACCTTGGGCGTAATGGGAAGGGAAGACCGCTCCCCAGCCCACACTGCTTGCGTCGGTTGCAATTGTGAGACGCAGAAGACAATGCCAGTGGACCCCGTTCTCCAGGTTCTTCCTCTGTAACCACCACTGTAAACTTCTTTTTACTGAGGATGGGATGATGACCTTCTTGTCCAAACCTGAGGGTCTTCGATCCCAACTGCTCAGAATCCAATTCTGTAGGATGCGAGAATGATTTTGACTCCAGGCCACTGATGGGAGACAGGCTGTAAGGAGTCCCAAGATCTTCATGGCTCCTCGGATTGATATAGAAATCTTCATTCTGAAGGAGCGAACGTGTTGTCTCAGATCTTCCGCTTTTCCCTGAGGAAGAAAGGACATCAGATGAGTGGAATCTAACATTACACCAAGGAATTTCTTGAGGGTGGAGGGAGAAAGATCTGACTTTGGGGTGTTTATTAACCATCCCAACTCTGAAAGCTTGTGTATCGTAAGATCTCTTGCTATAATGAGATCTGGACTGTCTTTTCCCACAATCAGCAGGTCGTCTAAATAAGGGACGATAGATACTCGCTGAAGTCTCAGAAAAGCAACCACCTCCACCATGATCTTTGTAAACACTCTTGGAGCTGATGAAATCCCAAAAGGGGAGAGCCCGAAACTGAAAGTGTAGGACAGAACCCTCTGGAGAGAGGACAGAAAATCTTAAGAATTTTTGAGATGATGGGTGAATTGGGACGTGATAATAGGCGTCTTGCAGATCTATTGTGCACATGCAGTAACCTGTGTAAATGATTTGGGTCGCAGATCTTACCGATTCCATGTGGAAACGTCTGTAAGTGATGAACTTGTTCAAGGCCTTTAAGTTTATTATCATCCGGTTTGACCCGTTTGGTTTTTTGACCAGGAAGAGGGGAGAATAGAAGCCCGTCTTTTCTTGATCTTGAGGGACCCGGGAGATCACTCCTGCGAGAATGAGAGATGAGACTTCCTGCCAGATGAGAGAATGGGTAGAGGAAGAGGTAGATAATAAGGGAGGCATAAATCTTGATGGTGGGGGGGTAGTGAATTCTATCCTGTATCCCGAGTTGATAATATTCAGGACCCAAGGGTTTGAGGTAATACAAGACCATTGGTTGACAAACCCTAGAAGACGCCCCCCCACTCTGGCGTCATTGTCTCTTCCCTCCGGAGTTGTCAGGGGAATTTGAGAATAGAAACCCCCGACCTCTGCCGCCTTTAGGGTAACTCCAGCGACCCTGTTTACCTTTGCCCCGAAAGGTCTCCTTGGTGTTCCTGAAGGGACGAAATGAAGGTTTCTTGGAAGGTGCTTTGTTCTCCGGAAACCCCTTCTTCTTATCAGAGGCTCTTTCTAATATGGCGTCCAACTCTGGACCGAAGACGAAATCTCCAGTAAACGGGATGCTGCATAGCTTCGTTTTAGAACGAATGTCACCGCCCCATTGTTTTAACCACAAGGCTCTCCTTGTGGCATTTGTTAGAGCCCCTTCTTTGGCCGCAAAACGGACGCCTTCAGCTGAAGCATCAGCTAGAAAGGCAGTGGCAGATTTAAGAAGAGGAATACTTCCTAACAGAGAAGCTCTAGGGGTGCCTTCTTTGATGTGGGATTCCAATTGGTTTAACCAGAAGAAGAGGGTTCTGGCAACTGAGGTAGCCGATAGATTTGACTTTAGGCTTGTCATGGATGTTTCCCAGGCCTTTTTAAGAAGGGCATCTGCCTTTCGGTCCATAGGGTCTTTGAGTTGCGCCGAGTCTTCAAACGGCAAGTCTGTTTTCTTGACAACCTTTGTCACCTGCACATCCATTTTAGGAACAGAGTCCCAAACTTTGGAGACTTCCTGATCAAAGACTAGACGTCGTCTAAACCCCTTGGAAGTTGTGATCTTCTTCTCTGGGTCCTTCCATTCTTCTGTAATTAACCCCAAAAGGGTATCGTTAACTGGGAAAACGCGTTGTTTTTTGGCTCTCAGTCCTCCAAACAATTCGTCCTCTCTAGATGTGCAGGGGACTTCCTCTTCGATGTCTAGAGTTTCGCGAATGGCCTTCAGTAGATTATCTAACTCATCCAACTGAAAGAGATGACGTGGGTCAGTCTTTTGACCTACATCCTGGGAATCGATTTCTTCTGTGTCCCCCAAGGAGTAGGAAGGGACTTCAGAATCATAATTTTCCTCCTCAGAGGAGGAGATGTCCGCTAATCTTGGTTTTTTTGGAGGGGGTTCCTTCTGTGTTGCCGAAGCCACTGAAGCCACTACTTTCTCCTCAATAAACGATTTTAGTTCATCCATAAATGAAGTTTTTTCCTCTCGCATAAACTCTTCTATACAGGTTTTACAAATGGGCTTCTGGTAAGCCTCGGGCATAGTGCGAAAACACATATTGCATTTCTTAGCAGTACTTCTGCTCTTAGCAGGTTTGCTAGCTTTTTCAGATTTTTCAGATCTGTCCTCTTTTCCTTTCCCCTTAGTCCCTTGATCCTTATCCTAAGGGAGAAAGGTAAGGAGTAACTAACTTGGAGTTCTAATATGATACACTACTAGAACATGCCATACAGCACCACTTACGTAACCAGGAGGGTGGAGTAGGCCCAAGTCTGCCTCATCAGCCATGTCAAAAAGATGTCTGGGACGGCCAGGCCACCAAACGCTATATGCTCCAAACAGACACCATTTCTCTGATAGAGCTCCATTTTTATACCTTAACGGGGAGCCCATCCCCCTAGCTGGTGGCTCTGCTGCGCTCGTTCGCTCCGAGGCGCGTCTGACGTCACTTCCGGTCGCGGCCGGAAGTCGTCATCGGCCGCAAAGAACTCTTGGGAACGGAGCTTTCCGCGCGGCCTCGCGTAGGCCCCATTCGGCTGCTGGAGAGGCCGCTGTCCGGATCATCGAGGGACCAGGGAGGGAAGACCCGGCCGCGGACCCGATCCGGAGGGGAACTACGACCTGCAATAGGCCGGCGTAACCCCGGTAAGTTTTTTCTCTAAAAAGAGAACATGCGTCCCCCCCCCCCCTTAGGAGGAGAGGAGCCTCTCTGACCTATCCCCTGTAGGGACAGGAAGACACTGGCGGGAGGATGCGGGTGGGAGGCTTTTAACCTCTCTGCTTCCTGTCCCTACAGAGGTCAAGGGGCATCCTCCAAGTGGGCCGTCATGGGGGACGTATTGGAAAATATATTTAGTTTAGGGGGGTTATTTTGCATGACGGGTTCTCTTTAAAATGTCTAGTTGAAAAGCAGATATTTAGTTACCGTATATACTCGTGTATAAGCCGAGTTTTTCAGCACAAAAAATGTGCTGAAAAACGTCCCCTTGGCTTATACACTAGTCAATACGAAAGTAAAAATGACTTAAAAAAAAAACTTATATACTCACCCTTCCGGTGGCCCCGATGCGTAGCGCTTCTCCCCCGATGCCCGCGTGGCTCGTCTTCTGTCGGGCGCCGCCATTGTTTTTCTCCCGGGCGGCGCCTAACATGACGTCAGCAGCCGGGAGAGAACAATGGCGGCGCCCTGCAGAAGACGGGCGCGGAAGCAAGAAGACTAGCCGTGCGGACATCGGGGGAGAAGCGCTACGCATCGGGGCCACCGGAGGGTGAGTATATAAGTTTTTTTTTTTTTAATGCTGGGCTCGCTGTATACTACTGGGGGCAGTGCTGTATACTATAGGGGGCTGGTTGGCTATATACTGGGGGGGGGGGGGGTCTGTGACCAATGCATTTCCCACCCTCTGCTTATACTCGAGTCAATAGGTTTTCCCAGTTTTTGGTGGTAAAATTAGGGGCCTTGGGTTGGCTTATACTCGAGTATATACGGTATATCAGTTTAAGGGATATGATGATATTCATGTGAACATATGTCTATGAGCTATCTGTGAACTCTACACAAGTTCATCTATTACATTAAGGAGATGTGAAACTAAATATTTTCTGTTTGGAGCACCATTTTTAGCCATAAGGTCAAATTTTATACATTTTTTTAAATATTTTACACTTCGAATCAAAATTGTATGAAGGTGCCTAGGTCTATAAAACTTTAATGCAATTTTGAAAATGGGGCAAGTGTCTGTTTACAGAAAATATACGGTTTGGTAAAATTCTTTATGCTGTAATTTCGGTTTTATTTGTAAACGTCAAGAAGTTGTCAAAAATTGCTTTGGCCCAAATTTCCAGAAATGCCTGTAAGGCCTATGGATAAGGGTTCAAATTTTAAACCATGGACAACTAATAGGTTTAGGGGGGGATACGTTTCGAGATTGAAGGACGACCGAGACCACTAAAAGATTGGGAGAAAGAAGCGACAGGTACTGGAGCACTGACGGACGTGCACGATGGCCAATCCACTCACTTCTATGTTGTTGTACAAGGCAAGGTTTCAGCTCATCTTTGTCTGACCGCTGGTTTCTAAGTTTGGTGGGACGGCCCCTTTAATGAATAGAGCCGCCTCCTTTCAGGTGATCAGCTGGAGTGTCAGGTAGAATGCCTACCATTCTTATACTATTGACTTACCTTAGGTCTACTTCACTAAAATACTTTGTTTTAGGAACTTTATTGCACAGTTTAACAACTGCAAAGCGTTTGTATGTTCTCTCCGTGTTTACATGGGCTTCCTCCGGGTCCTCCAGTTTCCTCCCACACTCCAAAACATACTGGTAGGTGGATTAGATTGTGAGCCCCATGGGGACAGGGACTGATGTGACAAGATCTGTGCAGCGCTGCAGAATCTGTGTGCGCTATATAAGAATTATTATTATTTACAATATGGCCAAATAATTAAAATAAGGGATTTTCAGGAAGGAGGATGCGCCTTTATTCTGGATGAGATTTGCAGTAATCCGAATTGATACTTCTGAGCTGGGTACCACACACTCCTCCAGATGACAGCAGGGGGATGGCCTTTGGACAGCCAAAATCAGCCGCGTCCCCTGGTACACCCATGCATAAGCAGAGATATAGTGGCTTACATATTGTATGGAAGCAACCAAACCACTGGCCTGCAATAACGCGGATAAAGAGGTGGACAAAATGATGGCTGGGAGGCAGCAGGTCCGGTATAAGTATCTTTCCTTCCAAGATAGCCCCTTAAACCCAGAGGATATAGAAATGTTGGGTCCTACAGAGTCCATGAAGTTCAATGGGGCGTTGTGCAATTATATGTGTCTCCACAGGTGGCGCTACAACGATATTGAACACTTATTACAGCAGGATCCCTCATAGTCATCTTATTTGCCCAGGGATTGGGGGCGGGTGGTTGGACTTTAACAAAAAAAAGGGATTTAAAGACTCAGAAATGCAGAAACCCCGCTGCCATTATAAACACTGCCCTATAGCTGGCGCCTCTCCGTTTGCTCCCCGCCCTTTCGTTTTATGGATTTTGTATTAACGATGGTTATAAAGAAGAAAAAAAAAAAAAATGCACAAAATACATATTTGACGTTCGGCACAGAAACGAGCCCTCATTAGACCCTACATAACCTCGGCTCTGCTGCTCTCTGCACCTTGAAATCATTTCCTAATCTTGGCCACGTGCCTGTGTTCCTGAGCAAACACGATTACGAGCAGGTAACAAAAATAAAAGCCCTAGCATGCCGGTGGCGTGTGATCGTGTACACGGCCGGTCAGCGGCCACGTGCAACGTTACACAATCAAACACGAGTAGAGATAACAGGACCGTACAGACAGGACATCAAACAGCTGCACCTCACAGAGACTAATAGCAGCACAAAAACACCAAACAGACACAACAATACGGCGCAGGAGCTTTCAAAAAGTTGAGAAGTTTTGATAAGGGGCAAGAAGTAATCCAGCAAAGACCATCGCTGCCAGAAGGGCACGGCACTCAGAACAGCACCAATGACCCTTCCTTACTGCAAATTGGGGGGGGGGGGTCTCAGCATCTGGATCCCCCACCGCCCAATCAAAACTTCTACTACAAGTAGACTTCAAATAGATTGTGAGTTAAAGGGATGGTCTAAAGATCCAATGAATAAGGTATGAATAAGGTATGAATAGGTTAGGTGTGAAACGCGTTACCCATGTTACTTCCCCGTGTGATCACTTTTAAACATGTTTTTTCTATAATAAATTTCAATTTTTTTTAGTATTTTGCCTGATGCCGATGGTACCTCTTCCTTTTCTCAAGAGCCAATGTTGTCCCCACATTTAGAAGGCACGGTGATAGATGGGGTGCGACTGCACGCCAAACACACTTGGGGGTCCTGGAGTCCTGCTCCCCTTATGAATTGATTACGCACCCGGCTTCTTCATTCATGATCTACAGTACTGGGAGAAGAATGAAGAGGTAGCACACGCTCATATCAGGGGGGAATGTGACCCCTTTTTGAACTGAAACTCTGACCCCCCCAGTGACTAGTAGGTCATCTCATATACTGTGTAAATCTTGGGATAACCCCTTTAAGAGTTGAGGGCGTTCCGTTAGAGGACTTTTATCTATTAGCCAGAAAGGGGACTGGCATGAAAGAGGTCCTGTTCATGCGCACCATGGGTATAACACCCCGATCAATAGGTGTCTGACTGCTGAGACCCCCACAAATCTAGAGAACAAGGGTCCTATTCCCCTAAACAAATGGAGGACAGACTAAGCCCACACTCTCCCATGGACACTGAACGGAGCATTTGGGTACATACTCTACTCACAGACCGGGATTTGGGGGGAACAGAACCATGTTATCCCTTATCAACCCACAGGATTAAATCTTAGGCCAAATCACTTACTCAATTTCAATCACCACCCCCAATCCTGTGTATGCGGGATAACAAATACTTGGGTCACGTGAAGAATAACCTTCCATAAGAACATAGAGCTCAAAAAGAAACTTCTTGCCCTAAACATTGAGCTCTTTTAGCAGAGAAGCTTCAACCACAACCTTCAAAAAGTTATTGTATTGGTTGCTGATTCAACTAAGGGGCTGCCATGTAAAATTGCTGGACGGCAATTCCTACCGCATAGTCAGGCGATTGCCCCCAAGACAACTCTGTGTATACTGTGAGCCGACCTCTGACCTTTACCAACACTTCCAGTTGTATCAGACCCTGCCAGAGTTTATAAGTTTAAAAAGTCACAAATTTTGGCGCAGATCTTTGGCTGCCCCTGAGCAGGCGTAGAAATTAGCTGAGGAACGTGTGAGTTTTGGAGACTTTTTTGTGACTTTTGTTTGAAATAGTCACAAATTACCTAAAAAGACCAAACGCCACATGTATCAATTTAAAAAAAAAAAAAAAAACTGCTAAAATACATCTGAGCAACAGAAAAGCCAAGAAAAGTCTCAAAAAAAGAGACTGACAAAGCCGGACTTATGCTACATGGGCCCCATAGTGACTTCTACAAGTGTGTGACATAGATCTATACCTTCATCCCAATGTCAGGGCTGATACGCTCCTTACCCCTGCTGAATGACTGGATAATGCGTGACCGAGGGTATATAATAGGAACACAGTTTAGGAAAGATATCGATAGATGCATCATGTGGGAAAGCAACAACAAAAGCTTTATAGATATAATGCAGTATGAAATGAGGACAATCAGCAGTGAGCGGACTACCGGGGGAAGTGCAGGATATTATATATAATATCAATGCTCTATCCACTAACAAGGACAGACCAAGCGCATACATATATAGCATTTACTTCAATGACCCCCTCCAAGCCTCTATCACACATGCAGCGTATGACCAGCTGTACCCCCAGCCACCGAAATCACATTGGGACATTATTTAAGGCCATAATACGGACCAATTCATATTTATGTAGGCGAATTTGGCACAAGAATAAAATACAGAAGCGTCAGTAAGAATAAGGTTGATAGTGGTTAATTCTCTGACTGCAAGGGGTCACACCAAATTGGACCCCTAGTTTCCCACGTCATAGGAGCCTAGTGCACATACATGTCCATGACTCTTATAGGACTAAGGGGCTGCTGTACTCCCAGAATGATGAATGATGCAGTAGGCACCCATGCAAATTTACAGAGGAAACACCTTCCTTAGGATCTCCCGGATGTCAGACACATCACCTATACGTAAGGGGTAACTGTTAGAGGAGTATTAAAAGGATAGAGGCTACCCCTAAGCCAGCTGTGACGTTCTGCATCACAATAAAAGAAGTGTTTTTTTTATTTTTTTTTTTTTTAAAAAATCTCCAAAGTCATGTGACAATGAGCGGAGAAGAGTCATATTTTACCTGAGATGAACCACTTTTAGAGGCTATAGAGTGAGTATCACTTCATATGCCATTATCTTTCTATACCGCCTAGAAACATGTTGCTGGTGTCATATGAAAGAATCTCCTCTTTCAGATCACATCCGATTTCTGGTTCTGTGAGCTACAGTTAACCAGGCAGTTCAAGAAACAGGTTTTGGAGATGGATCTGCATCACATCCAATCTATGGCTTTAACAGCCTGCGTCTCTAGTTCTAGCAGAGCCACAAGCCTGATGGCATCTGGAAGATGAGATTTTTATCTTTAATATGACACCAGCAGCATGGTGCTATATAACCAAGATTAGGGGCATCTAAGGTGACCTCCCTCAAAGCCAAATCTCAAGACTCTTCTCAGCTCGTTTGCATATAGCTTTAAGGGAGATATATATATATATATATATATATATATATATATATGTTAAAACGAGTTAGAATTCACATAAATGATGGAATTCTAGAAAGGACTTTACATCCCCTACTCAAGGGGCCGGGAGTTTAGTGGAGTAAAAATCTGATGACAGGTTCCCTTTAAAGGGCACCTACCACCACAAATCTACCTATAAAGGTAGATTGGGTGGTAGGTGGATTAATGGGACGTGAGGATAGCCCTTTTAAGGGCTAATCCTCACGTCCCTGCACTTTTTTAATAACTTTAATTTGGTATTTATTCAAATTTACTTATGCGGCTACCGGGGCGTGGAGTAGCCGCATATGAGATTACACGAGGCGGCTACTCCACGCCCCGGTAGCCATTTTACCCCTCCTACTCACCCATCTTCGGCGCGCAGCTCCGCGTAGCTGCGCGCCCTCGTCCGGTGATCCTGCCGTCTGCGCATGCGCAGAAGAGCAGGCCCGCGCCTGCGCGGTCACAACTCCGAAACAGGCGCGGGCCTGCTCTTCTGCGCATGCGCAGACGGCAGAATCGCCGGACGAGGGCGCGCAGCTACACGGAGCTGCGCGCCGAAGATGGGTGAGTAGGAGTGGTAAAATGGCTACCGGGGCGTGGAGTAGCCGCCTCGTGTAATCTCATATGCGGCTACTCCACGCCCCGGTAGCCGCATAAGTAAATTTGAATAAATACCAAATTAAAGTTATTAAAAAAGTGCAGGGACGTGAGGATTAGCCCTTAAAAGGGCTATCCTCACGTCCCATTAATCCACCTACCACCCAATCTACCTTTATAGGTAGATTTGTGGTGGTAGGTGCCCTTTAAGTTACAACTTTCCATCAAAACAGCTGAGACTTTGTATGTAAATCATGTTACACGTCTGTCTGTTACAATGTATCACATATTCCCTCGTTGGTAACTTACGACGGTAACTCTCACATTCCCAGAACTGGAGTAACTTGATTTCCACTTGTTACTCTTTAGCTTCCGATTAAACCCATTTAAGCATTTCCCCCGCCGTACAGGAAATACATGTGACCTCTGCGTCCAGGAGACCTCATCTGATTACAGGCGGTAAATGAATAGACCCGTCTACACCGCGCCGGGTCACATCCAATCAGCATCAGCCGCTAAACGCTCAGGTAACCTGCTAGAAACAACAAACAACCAAGCAAAAACCCAGACGGGCAAATGACATTACCCCACAATCAATTACCGCTCCGGGGTAATTGTGCCCTGGACATAGAGCAGAGCCCCCAGCTCCATAGACATATTCTGATATCACATAATCGTCCCATAGACCGAGGGAAGCGGCAGAGGATCTGCTCAACGTCAAAGTCACAAGACACCAGTTACACCCCGGCCGGGGGTCACGAGACACTTGACCTATAGATAAGTAGCAGTCGCTCCTCTGGAGGACAATATACTACTATATACACACCTGACAATCAGATCTGTATCCATGGGACTATGAACACCATCTATACTCCGTGCACTGCCATATGTAGCGTCTCTATAGGTCTCCCCTCCGTTATATGGAAATGTAGCACATTTTTCACTGTTCTAGTTGGGAGCCTATTCTCATGACATAGTGTACAAAACAGAGACGTAACTGCAGACTTGGCCGCCATTGAAAAAATAGGAGAGTGATCAGACAGCGACTGTCTCTTCTGCCGACAGGCCACCGATATCACATGATAGGGGATAGTAATGTGATTGGTAGGGTCCGACTGGGTTTAAATGACACATACCACCAGGATGAAGGGTTTTAAACCAAGCACACTGACATACTGGTGTGTGCTCCCCCTGGCAGGATCAGAACTACTTTTAGCTTCTTATGTCATAGTTTAAAAAAAAAAGGCTTTTAAAATTATGCAAATGTGCCCGAGGGGCTTTAGGCTACATAAGTGTTAATGGAGCCCGGAGCCCCTCGGTGTCATTTGCATAACATTTAAAGCCTTTTCTTCTTAAAAATACAGGCATAGTAAACTTAAAGAAGAGCTGAACCTGCAGTGATCTGGGTTTACAACCCTTCATCCTGGTGGTAGATTTCCTTTAAATGGGAAAGGGGGGGGGGGTGTACTCACACACCTTCTAAGAGACTGCTAAAGAGGAAGAATAGCTCAGAAATGTTTACTGATCATCATAACTGCCATGAGCACCATCACCATCATCCTCCTCCTGAGCTGCTGACAATTAGAGGTCCACACTGCACTGGATGTACATCGTTTTTAATATGACCTAATAAAGGAACTTCTTGTTACATATTAAAGTGCGGTAGGATACTCATTCAGTTCATCCGTACGGATGCGGTGACATCCCTCTTCTCCGCATTGGATTGGATGAGCTGAGTAGACTTCTATATCAACTTTTTGTAACTTTTTAATAGTAGTGACAATTGCAGCACCGCCTGTACAGCAGGGCCATAGTATACAAGCTTCCAGCAGGTTGTTAGAGGCTACCATCATCGAAATCCTTAGCTGCTACCAATAGGAGCACCATCGGCCCATGGATGAGACGCAGGGCGCCCCGAGTATTTGAAATACAGAGAACGGCAGCCTGTGGATTAACATACACCATCATCACGATTGCTATAAAGTGCATGATAGTGGAAACTAAATGGACTACAACCTCCAGCATCCTGACCAGCTTATATTGGGAGAAATAACTGGAAGCTCTAAGGTGTAAGAATGACTACTAAACACAATTTGGGCACGTGAAAGAACTACTGCCCCTTCATTCCCCTACTTGTCCCAATTACTTCCCTACATACAATAAAACTCTCAGCAGGATATTTTTCCAGGACTACTACCACTATCCTCTTCAGTTGCTCTTGATGGAAGTTTTACCAGTACTGAAAGAAGACGAGAGGACAAGTCTAATAGGAGTAGACTGATAGGAGTAAACTGTCTCTACAAAAGGAAGAGTCCCCCCTGTGTACAGGACAGTATTAGTAAAGGACTACTCTCTCCTCGTATTGCTCTGATGGGAGTGACACCTGTCCCAGGAGCAGGGAGTAGTATCGCCTTGTTTCCTGCAGATAATGGGAGTTTCGTCTTGTGTGAAAGGTAGTAGTCACTCACAGGGCGGAGCAAGACCACCCTGGGCCCTGGACTGTATGACTATTATGGCCCCTACAAGTCTGGAATCACTTCCTACATCTGGTACTAGAAGCAGCTTCTTGGTGAATGGAGGATGAGTCCCTTCTGTCTGCTTCCTGCTGTTTCAGGACCTTTGGAGGACCTTGTGTACAGGGTGGGTGGTTTGGGTGTCCATGCCCCCCCCCCCCCCCCCGCCCTAGAAGACTTGGGCCCTGGGCTGCCACCCAAAGCACCTATGTTGTACTGCACAACTGCTCATCGTGTACATACTGCACAGTAGCTAATAGGACATTACTCCAGGACTACCAGCACCACCATCACCTGCTCCTCCTGATGGGAGGACCATCAGTCACCTGCAGGACAGTATTCATCTAGATATACAGCACAATGGCCATATTACAGGATATGATTCCCATGACTACTACCACCATTATCCTCAGCTGCCAATGATAGGAGTACCGCCTGCCTCCTGCATGTAGAGGGGGGGCCCCCTCATCCATGTAGTGCATTATAGCAGGGTATTACTCCAAGACTACTACTACCACCATCGTCACTCAGCTCCTCCTGATGGGAGTACCCCCTGTCACCTGCATGTAAAGGGAGTACCCCCATGCTGGACAGCAGTCACCCATGTAGTGCATTATAGCAGGGTATTACTTCAGGACTACTACCACCACCATCCTCAGCCCCTCCTGATGGGAGTACCCCCATGCTGGACAGCAGTCACCCATGTAGTGCATTATAGCAGGGAATTACTACCACCACCATCAGCTCCTCCTGATGGGAGTACCCCCGGCCTGGCTCCAGCTGTAATCTCACACACAAGGACAGGCCCTAGGTCACCAGTATAACGCAGCCGCACAGGCCCTGTCACAGGTCACACGGTGCGTCTTCCTGGCGGCCGCTGCCCCTGCTCCTCCTGCCCGTCCTCCCCTCCCTCAGCCTCCCCCGGTGTGTGTGTCCCCGCTCCCGGCGCCGGGCACATACCTTGGCGGCCATGCTGTGCAACACTCACACACTTCCCATCAGACGCTTCCCCGTCACGTCACCGCGACCCCGCCCACACAGGCCCAATCGCGCCAGCTGATTGGCTCTCCTGAGCTTCCCGCCCGCTGTGTGCTGTCACGTGGCCTGGCGTCCTTCGCAGCGGTGTTTAGAGGAGACGCGTGTGAGGAGAAAGTGTAGTGACCTGAGGGAATGATGTATACAGGGTCCGGGGCGGAGTGTGATATATACAGGGTCCGGGGCGGAGTGTGATGTATACAGGAACCGGAGCGGAGTGTGATATATACAGGGTCCGGGGTGGAGTGCGATATATACAGGGTCCGGGGCTTTGTGTGTGATATATACAGGGTCCGGGGTGGAGTGTGATATATACAGGGTCCGGGGCGGTGCGTGTGATATATACAGGGTCCGGGGGCGATGCGTGTGATATATACAGGGTCCGGGGCGGTGCGTGTGATAGATACAGGGTCTGGGGCGGTGCGTGTGATATATACAGGGTCCGGGGCGGTGCGTGTGATATATACAGGGTCCGGGGCGGTGCGTGTGATAGATACAGGGTCTGGGGCGGTGCGTGTGATATATACAGGGTCCGGGGAGGTGCGTGTGATATATACAGGGTCCGGGGCGGAGTGTGTGTGATATATACAGGGTCCGGGGAGGTGCGTGTGATATATACAGGGTCCGGGGCGGAGTGTGTGTGATATATACAGGGTCCGGGGGAGGTGCGTGTGATATATACAGGGTCCTGGGCGGTGTGTGTGATATATCCAGGGTCCGGGGCGGTGCGTGTGTGATATATACAGGGTCTGGGGCGGTGCGTGTGATATATACAGGGTCCGGGGCGGTGCGTGTGTGATATATACAGGGTCTGGGGCGGTGTGTGTGTGTGTGATATATATATATATATATATATATATATATATATATATATACAGGGTCCGGGGCTGTGTGTGTGATGTATACAGGGTCCGGGGCAGAGTGTGATGTTCTCCAAGCTGGACCTCCGTGGTGCTTACAATCTCATCCGGATCCGCAAAGGTGATGAGTGGAAGACGGCGTTTAACACCCGTGACGGGCACTTTGAGTATCTAGTAATGCCCTTTGGACTGTGTAATGCCCCTGCTGTCTTTCAGGAGTTTGTGAACGACATTTTTCGGGACCTTCTTTATACATGTGTCGTGGTCTACCTCGATGACATCTTGGTGTACTCTCCAGACCTTGAGTCCCACCAGGCACACGTACGACAAGTTCTAGGTCGACTTCGTGCCAATCACCTCTATGCCAAGTTAGAAAAATGCCTGTTTCACCAGCACTGCCTTCCTTTCCTCGGTTACATAATTTCCGACAGAGGCCTCCAGATGGACCCCGCGAAGCTGTCTGCAGTTCTTCAGTGGCCACGTCCAGAGGGTCTCCGAGCCATACAGAGGTTCCTGGGGTTTGCGAACTATTACCGTCAGTTTATTCCCCATTTCTCCACTCTGGTGTCCCCCATCGTGGCGCTCAGCAAGAAGGGTGCCAATCCACGTGCCTGGTCTCCAGCTGCTGAAATGGCCTTCTCCAAGTTAAAGTCTGCCTTTTCCTCGGCTCCCGTACTCTCTAGGCCAGATACGGACAAACCCTTTCTTCTGGAGGTGGACGCATCCTTCATAGGAGCTGGAGCGGTGCTCACTCAGAAAGGGCCCAAGGGCCGAACTTTGACTTGCGGTTTCTTTTCCAAGACTTTTTCCCCAGCTGAGAGAAATTATTCCATTGGAGACAGAGAACTATTAGCCATCAAACTTGCTCTTGAAGAATGGTGGTATCTTCTGGAGGGAGCTCTCCATCCTGTTTGTGTGTACACTGACCACAAGAATCTTCTGTACCTCCAGACAGCCCAGCGCCTGAATCCCAGGCAAGCTAGGTGGTCTTTGTTCTTCTCCCGCTTTGACTTGCTGATTCATTTTCGTCCGGCAGACAAGAATGTCAAGGCTGATGCTTTGTCCCGTTCTTCAGATGTTGTTGGAGATGAACCAGTTCCTCGGCACATAATTTCTCCTGATCAGCTTGTTGTTGCAGCTCCGGTGGACCTTCGGCAGCTGCCTCCTGGCAAGACGTATGTCAGACCTGCTCTCAGGAAGAGGATTCTGTCTTGGGGACATTCTTCTCATCTGGCTGGGCACCCTGGGGTGCAACGCTCCTTGGCCCTCATCTCCCGCTATTACTGGTGGCCAGACCTGGTCAAAGATGTTCGGGAGTTTGTGGGATCCTGCTCCTCCTGTGCCCGCAATAAAGCCTCTCGTCTCAAACTGGCTGGACTGTTACTCCCGTTGCCGATACCCAGTCGCCCGTGGTCTCACGTGGCAATGGACTTTGTTACTGATCTGCCTGTCTCCTCGGCCAATACTGTCATCTGGGTGGTGACGGACCGGTTTTCCAAAATGTCCCATTTTGTTCCCCTTCCAGGTCTTCCGTCTTCACCACAGCTCGGCAGTTTGTTCTTCAAACATATCTTCCGTCTGCATGGCCTTCCGCTTCACATTGTTTCCGATCGAGGAGTCCAGTTTGTGTCAAAATTCTGGCGTTCTTTATGTAACCAACTGCAGGTCATCCTTGACTTTTCTTCTGCTTACCACCCTCAGTCGAATGGTCAAGTAGAGAGGGTGAACCAGACTTTGGGCTGCTACTTGCGCCACTTCGTCTCAGCCCGTCAAGACAATTGGACTGACCTTCTACCTTGGGCTGAGTTCTCTTACAATTCACTGGACTCGGGATCTACTGGTTCGGCTCTGTTCTTTGTGGTCTATGGACGTATTCCTCGCCCACCTCTCCCGCTGTCTACTCCCTCTGTTGTCCCTGCGGTGGAGGATCTGGTGCAGGATCTCAAGGCTGTTTGGGACCAGACTCGCCAGTCCCTTCTACGAGCTACAGACCGTACCAAGACCCAGGCTGATAAAAGACGTCGAGCTCCTCCTGTCTTCTCTCCTGGTGACAAAGTATGGCTATCCTCCAGATACGTCCGGCTTAAGATACCCAGCTATAAACTTGGGCCCCGGTTCCTTGGCCCCTTTGAGGTAATCAAGCGCATTAATCAAGTGGCATACAAGCTCCGCCTTCCTCCATCTATGCGCATCCCGAACTCCTTTCATGTATCCCTCCTGAAGCCAGTCGTCTTGAACCGCTTCACCCAGCAATCCCCTCCTCCGGCTCCTGAGGCTGATTCTCCAGATGTATATGAAGTCAAGGAGGTTCTGGACATGAAGTTCGTAAGGGGTAAGCGGTTCTTCCTTGTAGATTGGAAGGGGTTCGGGCCTGAGGAGAGATCCTGGGAGCCTGAAGAGAATATTTTTGATCGGACTCTCCTCCAGAGGTTTCTTGGGACCAAGAAGAAGAGGGGGAGGCCGAAGGGGTGGGGTACTGTCACGGGCACCCCCGCGATCCTTACCACGGATCGCGGGTGCACCCTTGCCTCTCTCCGCTGCCCCGGTCCCGCTCCTGTGCACTCACCTCTCCTGGCTCCCGCTCCCGTCCGGACTAGGTCTCGCGCGCGGCCCCGCTCCCTAGGGCGCGCGCGTGGCACTGTCTCAACATTTAAAGGGCCAGCGCACAGGTGATTAGTATTGGTCATTTCCTGTCTTGTATATAACCCTTTGTTTCCCATCATTCCCTGCCGGATCTTTGTGCCTCTTAGCCTTAGAGAAAGCTTCCTAGCGAGTATTCCTGTGTTCCTGCGTATTCCTGTATTCCTGCGTATTCCTGCGTTCCAGTGTATTCCTGTGTGTTCCCGTTCCTGAGTCCTGTGTTGCAGTGTTACCTGTGTTCCTCCATGTTGCTGTGTGCCTGTATTCCCATTCCCACCTGCCTGGATCTCCTGTTGCTGACCCCGGACTTGAACCTGACGTTGCATCTCTGCCGCCTGCCCTGACCCTGTGCCTGGACCCGACTACGAGTTTGTCATCCGCTAAGGTACCTCGACCTCGGCTGCCACCGTGGGCTAGTCACACCTGGGAACGACCTAGTGCTATCCTGCCGCAGCAAGTCCAACCCGCTTTGCGGCGGGCACTGGTGAAAACCAGGTGCCGCTAGGCTCCGGTTCCGGGTGTTGGCTAGTTACATCTCCCGCAGTGGTCCAGAGGATCCACTGATCCTAACAGTGCTATTTAGTAAGATTGATTCTGGCAACATCTTTGCTATGGCAACTTATCAGCCAATGATAAACTGGAAGAGAGGTAAGGAAAAATGTATTACTTTATTTTTTATTTCACTGCTTTCCCCGCAAGTGCCTAAAAATTCCCAGATGCTGTTTTTCCACTATAGGGTTAGGTAATATTCAACTGCCTGTAAAGGGGAAAGTGCATTTTAGGTTCATCCTGAAATATCACCCATAAGCCACATGGGCCTGTAATCCATGTAATAGGCAGGGTTTCCTTCTTAGTCATCCATTTAACAGGCAGTGTCCCCCTCAGTCAGTGATCCATGTAATAGGGAGGATCCCACTTTAGTTTGTAATCCATGAAATAGGCAGGGTCCCCCCCCCCCAAGTTAGTCATCTATTAGGCAGGGTTACACGAATGAGGCTCTAGTTTCTGCACTTCTCTCCATTGCTGCCTCGGTCCATGGGGCCGCTGCCGGCCTGGTTGTTTGGGGTGCAATCGCCTCTGCTGCTGGTGCTTACCAGCTCGCTTGGCCTGCAGGCAGCACCGGTCTAGCTCTATCTCCAGCCACTCTCTGGCAGCAGTGACTTACCGATATTTCCTCCAAAGGAAAACAAAATATCCGGATTCTTTTCGGTGTCTGAAAAATGACAGACTTATTCCGGATCTACGAACCAAAGAATAGACTCGCTCATCTCTACCGGTAAGAATGGTTCTGAGAATCAAAACTCTTCTTCAAAGTTCAATCTACGGGGACCCAACTGCTATGATTCCTGCATGAACTAGACAGAAATCGCCAGTACCGTAGGATAAAGTCCTTTGGCTTGTGCCAATTATACTTGGCTATTATAAGGCGCAGTTCACCGTGTTCGCACCTCTTGGCTGAGGTTTGGCTGAACTTGTTCATGTTTGCGTACAGAACCCAAACGTTTATGTGCACAATCGTATCACTTTCAGTCCGACAGACAAACCACCC
Source organism: Engystomops pustulosus (assembly GCF_040894005.1). Taxonomy (NCBI): domain Eukaryota; kingdom Metazoa; phylum Chordata; class Amphibia; order Anura; family Leptodactylidae; genus Engystomops; species Engystomops pustulosus. The sequence goes on along the minus strand of NC_092415.1, from coordinate 200,968,523 downwards.
CTTATCTGAGTGGTGGAGATGAGTGAATCATCCAAACTTCACGGAAGCTTCACCAATTTTTTAAAAGATTAAGTTCAGTTCCGATTCTATTCAGGTTGAACCAATGTTGCTTCAGTTGTCCTTGAAATTGGTGTATCCACTTGGTCCTTTTAAACACAGATTTTTCACGAAAATTTTGTTAATTTTTTCTGATTTCTATCATTTTCCATCGCTTCTTCCACCATCCCAACGCTCTTGGATAACCCGACATCTTGGAAGATTTGTCTGAATTCAAGCAGAAAACATTCTGATTCATTGGGGCACATTTATTTACCTGGTCCTGCGCGATCCTCGATCCGGAATGTCCACCGGAATGCACATCTGCCACGATTCATGAAGATCGTGCGCCCGATTTCCTGAATGTGTCTCTTCAACGATCAGGTCCGCCGGAGTTCACCTTCTTCTTCCCGGTGCATGTAAGTACTTGGCTTGCAACACAAATTTAAATGTTAAATCCCGCGCTTAGTCCGAATCTGTCGGCCCACCCCCTGATTTGTGTCGTGTGAAAGCCGGCGTGATTGCGACACAATCTGATCACGTGCGACAAAATCCCGGAAAAGTCGGGAAACCCGACGAAAATGCGGCCGCGGGACCCTTTGTAAATAAGCCCCAATGTCTGTAAAATAAGAGATTTGTTCAGAATCTACAAACCAAGGAGTAAATTCGCTCGTCTCTAGTGGTAAGAATGCTTCTTCTTTTCAGAATCATAAATTCTTTTCACAGTCCAGTTTACTGGGACCCAACCATTATAATTCCTGCAGTCCTTTGGCTTGTGCTAATGGCACTCGGCTATTATAAGGCGCAGTTCACTCCTGTGTTCTCACCTCTGCTATTGTCTCCTGTCTAGGGGCAAGCGGACTCATTCAGATTTGGCCAAACTTGAACCTCAAAGATTTGTTCATGTTCAGGGTTTGGAACCTGAATTGCTCTGCCCCCGCAAGTAACACCTTCGTAATTACAATCGGCTAATAAAAAGCCCAGTTCACACCTGTGTTCCGCCATTATCTTCCATCTGAGTGATGTGTGGACCTGTTCAAGTTCCAATTTGACTCCCGCTAGTAACGAACACAATTTTGGCACCAATCACGAGTGTTACTGCCAGCAAATCCAACCATGCAGAACCCCTTAAACAAGTGATATCCAATCTCTAGTAACGGTGCCAGCTCATGGTGTCGTTCACATCGATTGGACCCAAATCTATCGTGCATGGGTAATATACCAAGAAGATATCTCCTACACGGCAATACAATAAAAATTTCATAGAGATATTTTTTTAAATCAAGTCTCAACTTGATATTAAACAGCGGGATGACATTGCCCCCCCCTCATCTTTACTTGTCTCGCTGTGAGGCAGCTTGGCACCCCAAAAAAAAAAAAGAAGGAAAAAATACTGAAAAGGAAGAGTTGAGAAGAAGCTTTTTTTTTTGTGTGTCACATTTAAATCCGGTGACAGAAAGCGATGCATGTGGTCATGACAGCTGCATAGTAATTTCTGAGGGTGGAAGACATGAGTATACCTCCCTCTACGGACCCCTGTGGATACGGATTATAGAGAAGCTGAGTTTCCTATGAAGGGTATTATGTTTCTTCATGGGTGGAAATGATTCCTGTGTACCACATGCATGAGTAAGCCGCTCGCTACCTTTTTATACCCTGACAGAAATATAATCACTGTCCATGTGTAACAGAATTGTTTATTCTGTTAAAAAAAAAAGTCGTTGCAGATGATTAATCACCGGGGTGTTAAAGGGAGTGATAGCTATTTTTTATTTTTTTTGTTCACTTCTCTGCAGCTGTCAATTTGTGGTCTGCATATGGACAGGGCCTAAGGTATAAAAGACATAAAATCGGAAAAAAATAAATAATTTAAAAAAAAATCTTCAAGTTGAGAGACTGTAAAGGAGTCTCCCAACCCTCAAATTACCCTTCGTGTGTATCAAACATTGGATAGGTTTTCCAGACATACCACAACCATTCTACCGGGATCTGTTCATTTTTTTTACAGTAGAATTATGTAAATTATCCTTGTAGAGCATTAGAGGCGTGGCCTGTGTGTCAGTTGGTACACCCATTTTGTTTTAGAAATTGTATATTTATGTAAATTAGCCTTCTAGTGCATTAGAGGCGTGGCCTGTGTGTCAGTTGGTATACCCATTTTTTTTTAGAAATTATATATTTATGTAAATTATCCTTTTAATGCATTAGAGGCGTGGCCTGTGTGTCAGTTGGTATACCCATTTTTTTTTTAATTATATATTTATGTAAATTATCCTTGTAGAGCATTAGAGGCGTGGCCTGTGTGTCAGTTGGTACACCCATTTTGTTTTAGAAATTGTATATTTATGTAAATTAGCCTTCTAGTGCATTAGAGGCGTGGCCTGTGTGTCAGTTGGTATACCCATTTTTTTTTTAGAAATTATATATTTATGTAAATTATCCTTTTAATGCATTAGAGGCGTGGCCTGTGTGTCAGTTGGTATACCCATTTTTTTTTAAATTGTATATTTATGTAAATTATCCTTCTAGTGCATTAGAGGTGTGGCCTGTGTGTCAGTTGGTATACCCATTTTTTTTAGAAATTATATATTTATGTAAATGATCCTTTTAGTGCATTAGAGGTGTGGCCTGTGTGTCAGTTGGTATACTCATTTTTTTTTTAAATTATATATTTATGTAAATTATCCTTTTAGTGCATTAGAGGTGTGGCCTGTGTGTCAGTTGGTATACCCATTTTTTTTAGAAATTATATATTTATGTAAATTATCCTTCTAGTGCATTAGAGGCGTTGCCTGTGTGTCAGTTGGTATAGCCATTTTTTTAGAAATTATATATTTATGTAAATTATCCTTCTAGGGCATTAGAGGTGTGGCCTGTGTGTCAGTTGGTATACCCATTTTTTTTTAAATTATATATTTATGTAAATTATCCTTTTAGTGCATTAGAGGTGTGGCCTGTGTGTCAGTTGGTATACCCATTTTTTTTTAGAAATTATATATTTATGTAAATTATCCTTCTAGTGCATTAGAGGCGCGGCCTGTGTGTCAGTTGGTACACCCGTTTTGTTTTAGAAATTATATATTTATGTAAATTATCCTTCTAGTGCATTAGAGGCGTGGCCTTTGTGTCAGTTGGTATGCCCATTTTTTTTTAGAAATTATATATTTATGTAAATTATCCTTCTATTGCATTAGAGGCGTGGCCTTTGTGTCAGTTGGTATGCCCATTTTTTTTAGAAATTATATATTTATGTAAATTATCCTGTGGCCTGTTTGTCGGTTTGTACACCCGTTTTCAAATATTTATTAAGAGAATATAATACAAGTAAATATAATATTCTTGGAGGTTAGAACTTTAAAGGTGTCTCCCATCTTCCTACATGTATATCAAGCATTAGATAAGCTAATCGGATCACAACTATTCTGCAGGGATCTGAAATTTTTTTTTTAAAGATGTATATTTATGTAAATTAGCCTTCTAGTGCATTGGAGGTGTGGCCTATGTGACAGTTGGTGGACCCCTTATCAAATTCTGAAATTAATTTTAATCATTGTGGCTTATTCGGGCTTCTGTTTACTACCCACGGGAATCACTCAAATCACATCCTTTTTCATTGACCAAAGGTCCACTTTGCATTCGGACTCCTCTAGCAACTCTTTGATACACATTCACAATTTGCTCCATATCTGTGCATCTGTAATCTGTGGAGAGAGCCGAGATCAGCCGTCTGAGAAGAGTCGAAGAATCGGTACTCATTGGATGGCCAATTTTCATGTAATAAGTGTAGGGGTCCTGAGGTCCTATCCAGGCAGCATAATTTGAAACCTATATCAAGGACTGTGTTTACTGTAGAGAATTCCATACGTCACGGCAACCAATCGACCCCTGACGATGTCACAGAGAGCGTTAATCTGAGCAAATATGGCATCACATATACGTGCTAGAACCTATTACAGTAAATAAAGGGGTATTTCCGCGAAGACAAGTTTCTTAAATATACTCAGGATTACAAAATAACACATTCTCTTATTTACGGTTATTAACAAAAATACAGCATTTCACAGATATACAAGTCCAACCTGTCTCTATCAGTCCTGGTGTACACAATTTCAGTTTCCCCTAGACACGACCCTGTGACTTCTGACTTGGGGTCGGGGACACCCTCTTGGATTTCTGTGTGGATTTCTGCTCTCTAGCCCTGCCCCCTGCAGACCAGGACGGTCAGCAGGAATTTTCAGCTGGCAGCAGCAGCCTGAGGAGAACTACAAACTACAGACAGATAAGTTCTTTATCTCTGGAGGCACAGCAGATCTAGTGTGTTGTGGAGTAGCAGAGATGTAGGAGAGCTAACTGTGTCATTGTGTGCAATAGGCATCTCATGGATCTCATCATCTCTGATCTTCCTCATCTCTCTTTCTATGTGTCAGATGAAAGTGTATATAAATCTGTATATACGATTCTGTACTCAGTTGTGATCTGGATTTTTCGACCTCTACTTTGTGATATTTGTTTGTCTGTCTTCTTACGTGTCCACACTTTGGCTCAGGGAGGGAGCTTCTTTGCGGTTGTCCTGTACCGCCTAGGATACGCAGAGACAAGCAGGCAGGGCTGTCCAGTGTCCCTATTACAGGTCCACTTTAAGGCCAGCCATAAAGCACAGAATTTGTGCCACTATTCGTTGTGAGCACTTTTTTTTTTACTGTGGCCCTATGTGTTTGAGGGAAGGAAGTATAAGGCGCAAATGTGAAGCCAGGAACTAGAAATTTCACGGTTTACTTAATATTTTGCAACATAGTTTTCTCTGTATACATCCCGAGTTTCCCTTCTTTATATTGTATTTAAGGTCTCAGTAGGAAGCTCAAGAAACTAGGAAAATTTCTTCCACCGGAGCCAAATATACGGTTATATTTCTAATAATCGTGTGTAATAATTAGAGTGGTGTTCACGCCTGGTGTATCCGAGCCGAGTATTTAATAATACGCGGGAATATTATTCTTACATAAGTAGCGGTATCACCTGTTTGTTGCATTTGTCTTTTTCACAGCCAACAAGCAAATCATTTCTACAAGATTTGTTATCCGGGGGAAAAATGGAAGCTGATAAATTGGCCAGCGACCCATAGGCGGCTGTGTACATTTTTTTTTCGGCTGTCAATCACTCTGACAGCATCATAACACACGCTTATTGCTGGATGGAATAATAGACGTGCTTTATAGATGCAGCCATAAACGGCTCACAGTGAAATGTCAATTACTAAGCATTATGTAGAATTTACAAACACATACCTACCTATTGAAAGTATCCCACCCCCTGTGCTATACTATTTATTTGATTTTTTTTAGGTTTTATTGTGTTCTTTCTTAGAAATACATACATTGTGTCTGCCTGGTACTTTTTTTGTTGCAAACAATGTATGTGGGGGTGATCACAATCCTATTAAAGTCTAATTGTGGGATGGGGGTGTATAGCCACTGACTGCAGCTCCATAGTATGTCATTTACTTGATGTATCTGCCTTATTTTCAAAGGTTTTTATTTAAAGTGACCTTCTACCCAGAAAAGAAAATTTGACTATACATTAAGTGCTGTCACAGTTCGTGAGGGTAGAACTGTCAGAGTCTCTTTGGGATGAGTCTGTGGACCCTATGGACCACCGCAGGGGTTGGTATGAGACCTGCGCTGGCAGCCAAGGTAATAAATGCTGGAAACAGTCACAGCCTGAGATGACAGCAGGAACGTAGAGGAACACTGGTAACGCTGGAACGGACTGAAGACACCGGTGGGCTGGAACCCTGGACGGCACCGCAGGAACACAGTAGTACGGAAAAGGACCTCCGGACACGGACCTCCGGATAAGGACCACAGGACACCGTCCACAGGATACGGACCACCGGACATGGACCACAGGATACTACGAACCTCCAGACACGGTCCTCGGGATACACGCAGGAACGGGACCTCGGGATAGACACAGGAGGCTTTCACTCCAATGGGAAGACTTGAAGATCCGGCAGGGAGAGAAGGGAGCCGCCGGGTTATATAGAAAACGCAGAAGTGACCAGCGCCAATGGGGAGGACGCTGGCCGGGACTGAAAACTGAAACCGGAGTAGAGCCAGGAGAGGTATGTCCAGGGATGGGGCAGACACACCGCCACAGAGAGTATCGTGGGGACACCCGTTACAAGAGCCTCTCTTCCACTCGCTAATTCAGGTCCCTCTATTATTTTTTTATTTATTATTATTGTGACTCTACAATTATGGCTGCTAAGTTCTTCAAGGAAGTAGGTCTGAGACACGCCCCCTTCCAATCAATGGAGAGGGTGTGGCTGTGACTTTCAGGCAACTTTACCAAACCTACTATGTAGGATCTGAACAACATATACATCCAGACAAGAATGGAGAGCACCTGGTAGGTTGACTATTCATGCCTATTGTATAGTCAAATATTGCTTTGAGGTGGAAAATCACTTTAAAGGGATTTTCCAAATGGCCCAGGGTCGGAGAAAGAAAAAAAGATCCCATACTTACCTCCATACAGCTCCTATTGGACAAAACAGGTAGTGAAGTCCCCTGGAAAACGGAAGTGATGTCCCCTCATTGGATATAGTGGGTCCCCTGACCCTGGAACTTCCAGTCAAGCATCGGGCCCATAACTGGAAGTATCTGAGCTATGCAAGGAGCTAAAGCAGGGTAAGTATGTGGGTTTTTGTTTTCCTTAGTCCCGTTCCGACACTTTAGGGGATTTCCATATCAGTGGAAACTTCTTGAAGATGATGTTCTTCTTGGGTTTACTGTTTACAATGTGGAGCCACTAGGTTTCTGCAGATTTGAGAATTGGTGTAAACTAAGGATTGGAGGATAAGGGATGTTGAGTTGTTTGCTCTAGAACAAAACAATGGGTTAAGGACTGCCACCAAGTATTCTGTGTCAGTAATAGCTTAGTCATGGATAGTCGGAAGACATTGATTTATGGTCCTAACATAATAGTCAGCAGATAGTCAGAGAGGTTAGGACAGGAGAATTTACAATGACAGGCTAGAATCATGTATATAACGTAATATATCATACAGACTGCAGAAAGTGTTAGGTGTTGTCCCTGGAGAGATGTGTAATCATAACTTTGTGTATGTTATTAGTAGCAGCAGGACTGTGAAAAATGGAATTATATTCCAGAATATAGTTCATTTGAGAACTAATTGCTTAGCTCTCAGGTCTTGATATTGAACATCTCCAAGCCCCTTCTCTTTGCTCTGAGTAAGTGCTGTAGTATTAGAGAGGTAAGTATGGCATCTTTTTCTTTTCTTACTGCGACCCTGGGCCGTATATAGGTACTTCCCACGCGCAATCTCTAATCCTAATCCTCACAAGACTTTCGGCATGACTCTATTACTATCTGCTCTTCTCACAACCATCTCCAGGACTTCTCTCGTGCTTCCCCCATACTCTGGAATTCTCTACCAAAAATATGTCAGACTGTCTCCCACCTTTCAAACCTCCAAATGTAACCTGAAAACCCACCTGTTCAGAATCCACAACACACAATAACCCCACTGCTCATCTCCCTCACCTAGTGTCTCCATCTACCCTCCCATATCGGTGGTGGGCCCTCGTGGGCAGGGTCTTCCCGCCATTTCTTCCAGGTCTCTGTAGGTTTTTGTATTTTGTACTTGCATTTGTTCTCATCTGAATGTAATGTAGATGATCCTACAGCTCCATGGAGTGAATGTTACTCTATAAATAGGTAATAATAATAATGTGCATGAGTTAATGTCTCGGTTACATTGTAGAGAAGACCTCTCCACATCCAGGTCTGGGCACACAGCGTTGCGATCACGTTTCCGAGCGTCGGTATGCGCTCAAGGGCAGCTGAACACTAGTTAAATGAAGTGAAGTAGAAAAAATGTCTCTGATTGAAGTCTTGCTCTCGTAGAGCGGCCATGGAGACACCTCGCTGTGTTTTTCCGGTGTCGCCTGGTAACAATCTATGGGGTTTTTTTGCACCCATCTGTTTAGAAAACAGAACCGGACAAGCCGAGCAGCCGGGGGTTGAGGGAAGAATGCAATCAAGACATTGTGGTATTCGCTGCCGAGGCATGCACTCGTAGAGAGGCGGCCATTGATCTGACATCACACTGGATGTACCCAACGCTGATTTACTGAGATCTCAAGAGCCTTGTCTTCAGCTCCGACATATTTTTTATTTTTTTTTGAAGATTAAGTGCCGTGGCTTTAGGTTATCATGGGCTTAAAAGATTTCAGACATACCTTTTATAGATTTTCCGAAGGAATTAAAGGATAAATCTATTGCTAAGAGGTTCTTTCAAATATTAAACTCCCCGAGGCTTTAGAACCAGGTAAACATGTCTAACATGAGAAGACCCAATCAGCTCACAGGTCACAGTGTCTGCCGAGCGGAGAGAGAAGGAAAAAATTCATCTTTATCTCATAGGCTTAAGGAGTCCAATGGTGTCCTGCAGGTGCTGTACTCCCATCTACTCCATATACATCAGTAGAGGAGGCATTGAGCTCAGTGCAATCACCTGTAGATACATTATATGGTACGCAATCCCTATTGAACTGTACAACATCACAGTATTGGTGGTCACTGTTTACCCCCCAAGACTAGAGGACCCTCATCCATAGATGTGACATCGGAATATCTCTATTAGTAGGAGACACAAACTTGTAAACGTTTTATTTCTTGTAGTGTTGTTACATCTCGGTGCCTGTAGGTGGCACTGTGGCTCTTGGTGTATTTGAAGGCGTCTTAATGATAGGGTTTGTAAACAGCAGAGATAATTGTCACCTGTGTCTATACCGGCACTGAAGTACATTTATTCTATATAGGAGAAGATGTCGTCTGAAGAGTATTCTGTGTTTAACTTTATTAGTTATGTCTTCATATGTTCTACATAGTTATATTCCTGTACATAGGGGGCAGTATTATAATAGTTATATTCTTGTACATAGGGGGCAGTATTAAAGTAGTTATATTCTTGTACATAGGGGGCAGTATTATAGTAGTTATATTCTTGTACATAGGAGGCAGTATTATAGTAGTTATATTCTTGTACATAGGGGGCTGTATTATAGTAGTTATATTCCTGTACATAGGGGGCAGTATTATAGTAGTTATATTCTTGTACATAGGGGGAAGTATTATAGTAGTTATATTCTTGTACATAGGGGGCAGTATTATAGTAGTTATATTCCTGTACATAGGGGGCAGTATTATAGTAGTTATATTCTTGTACATAGGGGGCAGTATTATAGTAGTTATATTCCTGTACATAGGGAGCAGTATTATAGTAGTTATATTCCTGTACATAGGGGGCAGTATTATAGTAGTTATATTCTTGTACATAGGGGGCAGTATTATAGTAGTTATATTCTTGTACATAGGGGACAGTATTATAGTAGTTATATTCTTGTACATAGGGGGCAGTATTATAGTAGTTATATTCTTGTACATAGGGGGCAGTATTATAGTAGTTATATTCTTGTACATAGGGGGCAGTATTATAGTAGTTATATTCTTGTACATAGGGGGCAGTATTATAGTAGGTATATTCTTGAACATAGGGGGCAGTATTATAGTAGTTATATTCTTATACATAGGGGGCAGTATTATAGTAGTTATATTCTTGTACATAGGGAGTAGTATTATAGTAGTTATATTCCTATACATAGGGGGCAGTATTATAGTAGTTATATTCTTGTACATAGGGGGCAGTATTATAGTAGTTATATTCCTGTACATAGGGGGCAGTATTATAGTAGTTATATTCTTGTACATAGGGAGCAGTATTATAGTAGTTATATTCTTGTACATAGGGGGCAGTATTATAGTAGTTATATTCTTGTACATAGGGGGCAGTATTATAGTAGTTATATTCTTGTACATAGGGGGCAGTATTATAGTAGTTATATTCCTGTACATAGGGGGCAGTATTATAGTAGTTATATTCTTGTACATAGGGGGCAGTATTATAGTAGTTATATTCTTGTACATAGGGGGCAGTATTATAGTAGTTATATTCTTGTACATAGGGGGCAGTATTATAGTAGTTATATTCCTGTACATAGGGGGCAGTATTGTAGTAGTTATATTCTTGTACATAGGGGGCAGTATTATAGTACCTATATTCTTGTACATAGGGGGCAGTATTATAGTAGTTATATTCTTGTACATAGGGGGCAGTATTATAGTAGTTATATTCTTGTACATAGGGGGCAGTATTATAGTAGTTATATTCTTGTACATAGGGGGCAGTATTATAGTAGTTATATTCCTGTACATAGGGGGCAGTATTATAGTAGTTATATTCTTGTACATAGGGGGCAGTATTATAGTAGTTATATTCTTGTACATAGGGGGCAGTATTATAGTAGTCATATTCTTGTACATAGGGGGCAGTATTATAGTAGTTATATTCTTGTAGATCGGGGGCAGTATTATAGTAGTTATATTCTTGTACACAGGGGGCAGTATTATAGTAGTTATATTCTTGTACACAGGGGGCAGTATTATAGTAGTTATATTCTTGTACATAGGGGGCAGTATTATAGTAGTTATATTCTTGTACATAGGGGGCAGTATTATAGTAGTTATATTCCTGTACATAGGGGGCAGTATTATAGTAGTTATATTCCTGTACATAGGGGCAGTATTATAGTAGTTATATTCTTGTAGATCGGGGGCAGTATTATAGTAGTTATATTCTTGTACATAAGGGGCAGTATTATAGTAGTTATATTCTTGTACATAGGGGGCAGTATTATAGTAGTCATATTCTTGTACATAGGGGGCAGTATTATAGTAGTTATATTCTTGTAGATCGGGGGCAGTATTATAGTAGTTATATTCCTGTATATAGGGGGCAGTATTATAGTAGTTATATTCTTGTACATAGGGGGCAGTATTATAGTAGTTATATTCTTGTACATAGGGGGCAGTATTATAGTAGTTATATTCCTGTACATAGGGGCAGTATTATAGTAGTTATATTCTTGTACATAGGGGCAGTATTATAGTAGTTATATTCCTGTACATAGGGGGCAGTATTATAGTAGTTATATTCCTGTACATAGGGGGCAGTATTATAGTAGTTATATTCCTGTACATAGGGGCAGTATTATAGTAGTTATATTCTTGTACATAGGGGGCAGTATTATAGTAGTTATATTCCTGTACATAGGGGCAGTATTATAGTAGTTATATTCTTGTACATAGGGGGCAGTATTATAGTAGTTATATTCTTGTACATAGAGGGCAGTATTATAGTAGTTATATTCTTGTACATAGGGGGCAGTATTATAGTAGTTATATTCTTGTACATAGGGGGCAGTATTATAGTAGTTATATTCTTGTACATAGGGGGCAGTATTATAGTAGTTATATTCCTGTACATAGGGGGCAGTATTATAGTAGTTATATTCTTGTACATAGGGGCAGTATTATAGTAGTTATATTCCTGTACATAGGGGGCAGTATTATAGTAGTTATATTCCTGTACATAGGGGGCAGTATTATAGTAGTTATATTCCTGTACATAGGGGCAGTATTATAGTAGTTATATTCTTGTACATAGGGGGCAGAATTATAGTAGTTATATTCCTGTACATAGGGGCAGTATTATAGTAGTTATATTCTTGTACATAGGGGGCAGTATTATAGTAGTTATATTCTTGTACATAGAGGGCAGTATTATAGTAGTTATATTCTTGTACATAGGGGGCAGTATTATAGTAGTTATATTCTTGTACATAGGGGGCAGTATTATAGTAGTTATATTCTTGTACATAGGGGGCAGTATTATAGTAGTTATATTCCTGTACATAGGGGGCAGTATTATAGTAGTTATATTCTTGTACATAGGGGGCAGTATTATAGTAGTTATATAGTAGTTAATGCTTATTGACTTTTTTATGTTACAATGTTCAACAAGATTTCCTCTTAAGACTTATTTTCCTTATAAACATTGTTTTATTATAAAGGCAAAGCATAAAATCCTAATTTTGATTATATCAACCAAAAAATTGTTATTTTTTTACAATTGCATGATGATTAATGCATTCAAATTTAAATAATTTTTGTAAAATGAAGCTAGAATCCTCTCTTTGCTGTGTTGCACAGAGTGATTGGAGAGTGAACGTGTAAACAGTAAATCTCGCCGTGCGAGTCCTCGGGTCGACTTTTAAGGGATAACAATTAATGAACTGTATGACATTTTTATTGCTGGTTAACAGACTTATACATCTTTAATTAATTGTAATGAAGTGGGTGAGAAGTTTATTAGAGCCGTTTTACACAATGTCATTGCCCTGCTGACTGGTGATGGGAGGAACCTGTACATTAAATTAAAAAACAGAGGAAAAAAAGTTTTATTGTACAAAACCAGAGGCCTGTGGCATCAAAACAGAACATATTATTCCCCTGAAGTAATTATAGAGGGTAATCCCCAAGTCAATCCAACCTACCGGTACATCCATAGTTACACTATAATATCACAATTATATAATTTTTTTACACATATTCAGTTTAATTTTTGTTTTATTATTCAGTTTGTTGCAATTATATTTTTCCAAAAATCCAATCTCAACAATTAACTTTTTATTTATAAAAGAGAACATGTCACCTTTTCTGGAATGTCTATACTAGTCGTTATTTGTAGGGATGAGCAGATCCATAAAGGTTTGAGTTTGGCCAAACCTGAACGCTCACCCCTACTGGTAACACCCGTGATCGGTGCTGGCAACAATGGCGGCTGTTACCCTTTTACATTTAAATGCTGCCACTCCCTGATGACGTCACGCCCTGCCAGGAGATAACTCCTGCAGACGGTTCCACTACCTGGTGTTTCTGGCGGGTGCGGTGAGAAAAACACCAAACCCAAACTTTTGGCTAAAGTAAGAGTTCGGTTACTAAGACTCGCAAAGTTTGGCAATGTGGTTGGGGTTCGCTCATCACCAATTATTTGTATTTCCCCTTTACATTGGGTTTTTCAGAGGCCATTTTTAAGAGGCCATTTCCCTACTAATTTCGACACACCCCCCCATTAATCGACTAGCACTGATCTATTCAACACATAGGTCATAAGTAGTTAAAAGGGACAAAGAACCCCTTTTAACAGTGTTGGACTGTCCCCCCCTAGAGGATCCTCCAGTGGACCCATACTCTAGCTTATTACTGGTCACCATTGATGATGAAATGTGGACCCCAAATTAATTTTGTTAATTTTGATTGTCCCAAGGATTCCCAGTCTGAAACTACCTATAAATAACAATTTTGTTTTACCTTTACAACCATATTATTATTTCATTAAATTGCCAAGTGGGTGTTACCAGTTGAGGGTGTGTTCTTACACAGTCTGATTCTGTCCAATTAGTGTTAAACTGTCTTGTGACACACCCCCAACTGGTACCAACCGCTTGGCTAATACTCATATCTAGAGAGGGAATAACAAAGGATCAGCAGAACTCATTGGTGAAGAAAACTGGGCGACACTATAGATGAAATCTCAGCCATGTCCGCCCTTGTCTAACATGGCGAAGATTGTGTTCGGATCTACTAAGAGGCCGGAACCTCTGGTGTTTACAATGTTAGTCTTAAAAAATTCTATAACAATGTTATAAAATAAGAATAGTTCTGTCTCAAGGAATTCAAGAAAGTAGGTAAATTAGGTGGTAAGTGCCTTAATGGTCACCTCATGGTCTCCATGGTCCATGGTCTTTCACATGGACCCTGACCTTGGTCTTGATTGGTGTCTCCAGCCCTTGTCACTGAAATCTGATTTGGGCAGGGGATATACATCATCTATAGTCTGTATACCTAGCAAACTGCTCTGAAGTGCACTGATAATGGATAAGACAGAGAGGGAACCAGGCAGCCAACGTTAGTTCCCTTGTCCGGAGATTTCAATGCTGATACCTGTGAAGTCCACAAACACTTACGTCATCTATTAAAGCCAATGGCGGAGGTGTTAGGCAAGACTCAGACCATTGGGTTTCCCTTGGAGCCTTCACCACCTCAAAGTTGATGTTCTCTGTAATGTAAAGTTTGTGTCTGGAGTCTGAAGTCTCCCATACACATTGGACAGACATCTCTCCCATCTCCCTCATACATGCATTATTGGCTCCTTCGAAGGATGGGGTAGAATCAAGTGGTCATGGACACATTAGATGTTCAACCCACACCACTGAAATTGCCAGATTTTTTGGAAGTAATGTTTTAGGCATAAATCATCTGACAATCTCCCTTTAAAGGGATCCTGTCAGGGCAATTTAGAACACTTACCCAACTGTTGCTGTAACGGGTGCGCAGTTTTATACAGATACCAGTGGGTGTCAAATGGCGCCATTCTGTACCAGAGTCCCGAAGAGGGGTGAGTAAAGAAAATTTGTTCTTTTTAAACACCTCTCTTGCTTTATTTAAAGGAAACCTACCATCAGGGATCTACCTAACAAGGTAGATCCGATGGTAAGTTTCCTACTGTTGAGCTCATCCCTATACTGTACGTGGCTAATGTAAGAGTTTAGTCAATCCTAAGAAAAATGTTATTTTATATTTATGCAAATGTTTGACTGCGGCTACCAGGACATGGAGTAGCCGTGCTGTTGAGTAAAGGCTACTCCACGCCCCTCTAGCCGTGTCTGGACCCGCCCATGAGCTCGTCCCCGTCGTGCTTCTATCTTCTTTTTGGCATTCCTGTTGAGAAGCCACAGTTCTGCACGATCAGCATGAGCGGCGGTAGGCTGGTAGGCAGGATGAAATTCTTGTGAAGCAAAGAAGATAGAAGTGCGTCGGGGACGAGCTGATAGGCGGGATCGGATGCGGCGTCTTCTGCATGGATTTGCCGCGGCCAATAATTTGCATAAATATAAGATACGTTTATCTTAGTTTTGGCTAAACTCCTCCATACATTACGGGGATGAACTCGATAGTGGGAACCTACCATCGGATCTATCTTGTTAGGTAGATCCGTAATGGTTGGTTTCGATGGACAAACCCTTTAAGCCTTCAATTGCAGGTCCATTCTGTATTAAACTCTCTCCGAGGTCTTCCATTTGTTGGAAGTGCTTATCATCGATCAGGGGATAGAATCGGAGTCAAGTAGTGTTACTATTTTATCTTCTGTCCAGTGGCTAGAAACCTCACAAACATAATCTATTATAGGAATATTAATTGAGGCCGGTAATTGTAGTTAACGAAGAACAGTCTGTATTTACAGACAGTGAGATCCGAGCAGAAGTTAATAAATTACTCCGATCCCCTGATGAAGTCTGCGGCAATAACGAGTATCGGTCGCGGCCTAATTAGAGACCTGCTCGTATTTCTTACCTGTTCCCTGAGTGCATAATTATTTGTGTACACTGAAGGCATGTAACACAATGAGCCCCGGGGGAGCGCAGATTCCCTTTTAGAGCACCATTACTGTCTGATATTTTGTAAGAATCAATCATAATAAAAAGCTCCGCAGCGAGTGTTTTCTATATATTTTTCATTATTTCGCTCCCTTGGGCTGACACATAGAGAATAAGCTTTGTTATGTATCTGAGACACTTGTTTATTGGAGGGGAAAAGTGTTCGACTAATCAGGTCTGATGGGCCCGTACAATGGGGGGCGGGGGTCTTCACCAGTAAGAAAGTTGTATCAAAGTATCAATAGTAACTGGGAAGGGAATGAGCAGGGAGCGGCTCCTGAGTCACTACCTACTGGACGCATGGGTACAAGGGGGGGCCGCTGAGTATTGGGGGGCTCCGTAGCATTGGGGCTCTCAGAGGTTTGTGCTCTATGTTGATCTTTATGAGGACCCGTTTCATTTGGTTTTCTGTCTATTAGAGGATAATGAATGAGGCCACTTTATATGTGACTAGGAAACCTTGTATACGGGGCAGCGGCACAGTCTATAGGGGTACGTACAGGAAGCAGGACATTGTACAGGAAGCAGAATCTTGTACCATATACCTTTGCATGGACACTGTATAACGCACCATACTCTGGGACACTATATATGGGGATTTAAATAGTTGAAATACTGTATATTTGGGGCTCTGCTCTTAATTGACTTAGGAAAAGGACCCAGATATGCTCCAAGGTTTGGTGTCCTCTGGTACCTATTCTTGGGCTAGAGCTTGGGCCTAGTAGAAGCTTCTGTACTATTTCAGCACTGTATATTAGGATATTGTATAAGGACACTGTATATAAGGGGCATTGTATATTAGAACACTGTGTATAAGGGCACTAAATATAAGGACACTATATAGAAGGGCACTGTATAGAAGGACACTGTATATGAACACTGTGTATAAGGGCAATAAATATGTTGGCACTATATATAAGGGCACTGTATAGAAGGACACTGTATATAAGGACATTGTCTATAAAGACACTGTATATGAGGACACTATATATAAGGCACTCTATAAAAGGACACTGTATATAAGGACATTATATGAGAACACTGTGTATAAGGACAATAAATATGAGGGAACTGTATAGAAGGGCACTGTATATAAGGACATCATATAAAAGGACATTGTATATGAGAACACTGTGTATAAGGACGATAAATATGAGGGCACTATATATAAGGGCACTGTATAGAAGGACACTGTATATGAGGACACTGTATATAAGGACACTGTATATGATAACACTGTGTATAAGGGCAATAAATATGTTGGCACTATATATAAGGGCACTGTATATAAGGACAACATATATAAGGACACTATATGAGAACACTGTGTATAAGGACAATAAATATGAGGGCACTGTATAGAAGGGCACTGTATATAAGGACATCATATAAAAGGACACTGTATATGAGGACACTGTGTATAAGGACACTGTATATGATAACACTGTGTATAAGGACAATAAATATGTTGGCACTATATATAAGGGCACTGTATAGAAAGACACTGTATATAAGGACATCGTCTATAAGGACAGTGTATATGTGGGCACTCTGGTGTAATCTGTGTAGAGGGAGCAATCTGGCCTGGGTATTATTATATCTATGGACATTTGAGGCCCGGGTACCTAATATTCAGTATTATGGGGACATGCACACACTTGGGGACTATATACAGCGGTTTGGTTCAACAGAATATATGGAGGCAGTTAATATTCAGCTATATACATGATCAATTACTGATTGGGACACTGTATATAAGGACACTCTATGGTTGAATCTATATATAACGGGAATATTCTGTTGCCTAATATACAGTGTTATCAGGACATGCACACACTCCAGGACTAGATACAAGGACGGGGATCACACAGTATATGATATATGGTCAGGTTCTGATTGGGACACTGTATACGGAGGCACTGTATATCAGACACTATGTCATGTTATATGGGATTCTCTCAGGCTGAGGGTATAACTTACTGTACCTGGTATTGTACACGGGGGCACAAGTACAGAATCTACAGTTTCAGTGTTTTAGCCCAGAACCATAAAGTATATAGAATATTATATGATTATCACCTCCTGCAGACATCACCTTTAGGACATTTTTGTCATATTTTGTCAGTACAGTGCACAGTGTACACCCGCTGACATTTCCAGTTGTAGGGACAGGACATACGGTCATGACCCGTCATTACTCTCTGTTGTCACTCTCCCGATCCACCCGCCTGTAGCTAAATTAGTGACTTTTTACTAATTGTGTGAAACCTGAGTGTCATGTGACCATTTCTCAGTGTAGAATCGACATAACAAGTTGCGAAACTTCCCCAAAATACCTGATTTGACTGTTTTTGAGCAATTTTTGTACTCTATGGGGCTCATTTATCTTATCTCTGTGTACTTTGGTTTGTTTTTCGTTTTTACTTCTGCTTCTTTGTAATTTATCAATCTCACTCAATGGGGCAGATTTACTTACCCGGCCCATTCGCGATCCAGCGGCGCGTTCTCTGAACAGGATTCGGGTCCGGACGGGATTTATGAAGGTAGTTCCTCCGCCGTCCACCAGGTGGCGCTGCTGCGCTGAAAATCATCTGAACGCACCGGAATACACCGAGCTGGACCAGGTGAAGGTAAGCGCTTCCCAAGCGACACATTTTCGGTTTTTAAATGCGGAGGTTTTTCGGAATACGTCGGGTTTTCGTTCGGCCACGCCCCCCGATTTCCGTCGCGTGCATGCCGGCGCCGATGCGCCACAATCCGATCGCGTGCACCAAAATCCCGGTGGGCAATACAGGGAAAATCAGCGCAAATCGGAAATACACTGGTAACACGTCGGGAAAACGTGAATCGGGCCCTTAGTAAATGACCCCCCAATGAGTTTTTTTTTCAGATCTCTTTTTGAGACATTTGTTACAAATGTCTCAAGTCATTTTCCAAATTTTCCTTAAGTATGGTTTCGTCTGGAGTTTTTTCCGCCAAAAAAGTTTGAAATGATAAATATCATTTGTGACATTTTAGCACCTCTGGAATAGAAGATAAATGTGTCTTAGTGACGAAAACAAATGTCAAAATGTCCCCAAAAAGGCACAAAAAATGTCTCGATAAAGAAAGAAAAAAACGGGAAGAAAAATAAAGATAAATGACCCCCTATATGTATTACAGAGATAGTAATATAGTAGCATGGAGAATAGGAGACAACAAGGTGCGGTCAGACCCTGCTCATCAGAGACTTGTCCACGACCCTGTGCATAAATTGGATAGTTTTTGTGACGATGGGTCCAAGAGGTCCAAAAGTTCTTCATTGAGGCGGAGGCGTCCATTAAGGTGACACCGGAGAAGTATCCCAATTATTTTAGGCAAAAGATGACATAAATAATGAGTTTCTCAGCTTTTTGTATTATCCAAGACCTGGGATAAAGTGCAGGAATGATCACGAGACAAATACAACATGGACAATATTTGATTTGGCAGCGAGGAGGACGGGTTAGTAAATATAAACTTCTACACAGCAGTCACAACCTTTTGTAGCAGTGGGTGACAGTATCACATCTGTCTGTGAAGCACCTGATGTCTGTAAGTCAATAGAAGTCAATGGTGCACATTTACTTACCCGTCCAGAGGAGTTCACAAAAAGTGCATTGTCCGTGTATAATGCGCTGTGCAGGGAGTCACTAAGATCGTGCGCCCGATATCCTGCATGTGTCGCTTCCCCGCTCAGGTCCCTGGAGTTCACCTTCTTCTTCCTGGTGCATGTAAGTGCATTGTCCGTGTATAATGCGCTGTGCAGGGAGTCACTAAGATTGTGCGCCCGATATCCTGCATGTGTCGCTTCCCCGCTCAGGTCCCCGGGGTTCACATTCTTCTTCCTGGTGCATGTAAGTGCATTGTCCGTGTATAATGCGCAGTGCGGGGAGTCACTAAGATCGTGCACCCGATATCCTGCATGTGTTGCTTCTCCACTCAGGTCCCCGGAGTTCACCTTCTTCTTCCTGGTGCATGTAAGTGCATTGTCCATGTATAATGCGCTGTGCGGGGAGTCACTAAGATCCTGCGCCCGATATCCTGCATGTGTCGCTTCCCCACTCAGGTCCCCGGAGTTCACCTTCTTCTTCCTGGTGCATGTAAGTGCATGGCTTGCGACACAATTTGAAAGTTAAATCCCGCGCCCAGTCCGAATCAGTCGGTTCGTCCGACGGGCCGCCACCCGATTTCTGCTGCATGAAAGCAGCGCAGCTGTGCCATAATCCGATCGCGTGCTACACAATCCTCTGTTAAATATTAGTCACGGCCTTGCAATCCCCGAAAACATCCGAAAATCCGACGAAAGTGCATCCGCAAACCTTAGTAAATAAGCCCCAATTAGTCAAGGTCAGAAGAAGAACTAAGAACTGGCACATTCTATAGGTATCTGGCAGCATCTATGATCAATTAAAGTTGAGACCCTCCAAAAATGTCAAGACCTATTAACTGTTGCAAGTTTGCATTGATGTCCTGTGAGGAACACCCTATAGCTAATTGGATCAAAGGAATTGACTCAACAATAGGGGAAAATATGAATGGAACAGAATTTAGGGAGTGACAAGTGGGAATGATGGCAGCGGGGGAGGAGTGTGATGTCATTGTAGGTGGCTGTGACTTGTTATTAATGAAGTTGCACCAATTTTATGTAAATATAATGTAAATTAAGACTAATTATTTCAGCAAATACATTGGCCCAGATCTATTATTGTGGCTGCACCTGTTTTCTGTCTGACTTTGCACATAAATGAAGATCTTTGGATCTTGTACATGTATTTATGAAGTGTCTGCTTCAGCTTTGTGGCACGGCTCATCTATGTGCGACAAGACAGGAAAATGTGCACCTAATTGCAACACATTTAATAAAGCAACAGAATTGTGTTGCACAATGTATGTTAAATGTGAACCAAAAACCCGAGCAGTGCAGATTAATGAAGATCCTGCACCAGTGCAGGCAGTCCCCTGGTTACATACAAGATAGGGTCTGTAGGTTTGTTCTTAAGTTGAATTTGTATGTAAGTCGGAACTGTATAATTTATCATTGTAATCCCAGCCAGAACTTTTTTGGTCTCTCTGTGACAATTGGATTTTAAAAATGTTGGGTTGTCATAAGAACCAGGAGTAACACTAAAGCTTCATTACAGACGCCTGTGATAACTGTTACAGCTGATTATTGTAGCCTGAGGATAAAGTACAATAAATTACCAATATCCAGAGGTCCGTTTGTAACTAGGGGTCGTATGTAAGTCGAGTGTTCTTAAGTAGGGGATGGCCTGTATAATGTAATAATCTGCCGCACCCTAAACCAGTGCAGTTTGCCTCACTTTTTGACCATTATGTTTTAAGGTTTCTGAGTTACATGTTTTAATGTACTCCAGAGCTGCACTCACTATTCTGCTGGGGGTGTAATTCAGGATGAGTACAGGATAAGTAATGTCATGTATGTACACAGTGGGGCAGATTTACTTACCCGGCCCATTCGCGATCCAGCGGCGCGTTCTCTGCGGTGGGTTCGGGTATTCCGGCGATTCACTAAGGTAGTTCCTCCGACGTCCACCAGATGTCGCTGCTGCGCTGAAGAGCATCGGAACGCACTGGAGTACACCAAGCTGGGCTGAGTGAAGGTAAGCACGTGCCGAGCGACACTTTTTTTAAAAAATGTGGCGGTTTTTCCAAATCCATCGGGTTTTCGTTCGGCCACGCCCTCCGATTTCCGTCGAGTGCATGCCAGCGCCAATGCGCCAAAATTCGATCACTTCCGCCAAAAACCCGGGGCAATACAGGGAAAATCGGCGCAAAGCGGAAATATTTGGTTAACACGTCGGGAAAACGCCAATCGGGGCCCTTAGTAAATGACCCCCAGTGACTGCACCAGCAGCAGAATAGTGAGTGCAGCTCTGCAGTATTATACAGGATGTAACTCAGGTTTTTTCGAGACAAAACAATGTGATAGATTTACAAAGTTTTATGTCTTCTCCCCCCTTGTCCATAATCAGACTATTTGTCAGATTTTACCAGGTTTTATTGGATACTCCCAAGATGCACTGCTCTGTATTGGCGTTTAAAAAAAAAAAAAGTGTGAGTGTAAACATCTCGCTAGCGATTTCTTCTCACATTCCATAGTACTTGGATGACCCGTCTGGTCTGAGTCAGAAGGTTTCGGAGACGGCAGACAGTTACAGGTTGGACATGAAAGGCATTGTTTCCCTCGTTACAATGTATCATGAAAGGATGAGGCACATACTTGTACAAGTCCGGACAGCTGTTTACACTCTTCCTATAAGGCATCTGAAGATCAAACTGTAACACAAAAGAAAACTATGAGGAAGAGAAATCATTAGAGGACATTTCTCCTACATGTGAACCGTAAGTCAAACACAAATGTCCAAATGTCATATTAGCAGCGGCGCTGACACATCTTGACATGCCGAGCTCTCGCGTCATCCGGTCCCTCGTCGCCAGACGTGTGAAATGCTATAGGGGGGATGTGTGATGGAAAATACAGAGAATTACTGCTCTGTGGATGTGTAAACCGATGAGTCAGTCA
This sequence comes from Engystomops pustulosus, assembly GCF_040894005.1. NCBI lineage: Eukaryota > Metazoa > Chordata > Amphibia > Anura > Leptodactylidae > Engystomops > Engystomops pustulosus. The sequence continues at coordinate 200,946,500 of NC_092415.1, read as the reverse complement.
CCGAGAGGGCACAAAGGCACAAGGTTTGAATCCACCGATCCACCGATTGCACACATGGATGCATCACATACTTTATTCATAAGGGCAGTGGGCCCTCCAAAGAAAATCAATCTGGGGGCCCACTCTTCATTATCCCCCAGGAAATATACTCTAGCAGCCTCCAAATTGTGGTGTTTTCTGATGGACCTCTGGGGTTCAGTATTGGGTTGAGCCAGGGCCCACCGGAGGATCCTCTGGGACTCTGGTGGGCCAGTCCGACACTGCATAAGGGTATATAAAAGCTCATGCGAAATTTGTCGCAACCCCATTATATTTAGGGGAGTGTAATATGTTTAGAGAATAGCCGTCTCTTTTAAGAAAGCAGTTGAAAGGAACAAAAGAGAAAAGAGGTCGTGTACAAACCAGGAAATGGTGGTCACCTGTCCACAATACCATTTGATCCAGGGGGCCTATCCCAGTCTGCGGTAATTACTCTTGTGTGGCTCTTTCTCTATTACTCAGGTACATTTAATCACGGAGCCTCAGTGGTTAGCACTACAGCTTTGCAGCGCGGTGACTCGGTGGTCAGCATTACAGCCTTACAGCGCTGGAGTCCTGGGTTCAAGTCCTTTCTAGGTCAACATCTGCAAAGAGTTTATATGTTCACTCCATGTTTGCGTGGGTTTCCTCCGGTTTCCTCCCACACTCCAAAACATACTGGTAGGATGATTAGATTATGAGCCCCATTGGGGACAGGGACTGATCTGGAAAGCTCTGTGCAGCGCTGAGTAATCTGTGTGCGCTATTTAAAGGAATTATTATTATTAAATCACTAGTTAACTTTTCCACAACAGTCCGTAAGTGCCAGCTTTCACTCAGAGGACCACAGTGCAGTTACCGGGGCCATTGATTGGCCACAAGGGTTCCTGTCATGACAACCACTGCTATGCTGGAATCTGAAGCCAGAGTTGGATACATACACTTAATTCTATAAAAAAGTTGTCCACATGTCAATGGAGACGCCATCACATCTTGATATGTCAAGCTCTTGAATCATTGGGTCCCTCGTCTGCAAAATGTTTCCCCAGATTCTTGGAAAACCCCTTTAACTGTAAACCGGGGTGCAACCATTACCTCTAGATACTCTAGTGCTCTAATAGCCATAACCCCCTCAAAAAAAAAATCAACTAACCACAAGCTGCTGACAGGTTCCCGTTAAGTGATTTTTCTCTAGTTTGTAACAATTTGGACCATTATTGATACAATGAAATCACCTGATCTATAAAAACAATAGATTACAAGTTATACGGAATAATTACAGCGCGATCCCTGATTGATTTACTGACATGAGCTGACATCCTCCCCTGTGCCGGCTCCACACTTGAATGAGCCTGTATTTTATGACTAGTAGCTCAGGTATACGGCCCCGGGCAAAGAAGAATTCCATTATCCTAAAAATAGATCAAAGTCGATCGTCTTGTAATGATTTCTGCCGTCTGATTTTAATGGCGGGTTCCTCCGCTGGCTGATTATCTTGCGGTTAGATTAAGATGCTTTTCATTTGCATGACTTCACGTCTTGTTTTCTTTATTACTTATCTTTAATAGGGCCCATGTATTTCTTGATCACCGACCAAGGAATTACAATTTGCAACAGGCTAATCTCCGGCTCCGCAACCTGTAGAGATGGTATCTGTCTGCTCGTCGTGTAAATGGGAGCGTGTTATTGACGCGTCTCGTAATCCGCCTGCAGATACCAAATGAAAATGGACCTGTCGCCCTCAATTTACAGCAGAAGCTTCTCCTATGTTTATGGTTTTAAGGCAACATTTACAGAGGTGTGAATTGTCTAACCCCCAGCCAGGAACCCGTTCCAGAATGGAAAGTATGATGGTGTAACTAGTGCAAATTAGAACTAGACCTACAAGAAGAGGTCGTCTGCTGGGAATCGTAATGATCCGCTGTGATCGGTGAAGAAGACGGATAATGTTTTGCTGCAGCGCCCCCACAGGTTATACAGGGCATTGCACTCTAATCAGGATTCTACAATGGAAACATGTTGTATCCTCCACATAGACAGATGCTCCATGTAGCTACATTGTACACCAGCTCGGAGGTGATGGTGCTGAGATGTTATTGTTAAATGGGTTTTTCAAGAATTTTAGAAAACAGGGGTAAAAAAAAAAAAAAAATAGCCATATGTAAACCCAGTTCACACCTGTGCCAGGGCTTTCTGTTATACTCTTTGTTTAAGGAAGGCGTAATGGAAACTGCAGATACTTATGTCCCGGCCAGGAGTGTTGGGAGACCCAACTAAAATTTCTGCTGTGTGAGGCGCGCTATGGAATGGTGTCCCCTTCTGCATCATTAAAGAGATATATATTAGGCTATTTTTTAGTAAGTGGGATCTTGCACCCATGCTGACATCGGGTGTGAGGCTTTGTAGAAGCCTGCTGCCCCCTAATGCTGCCCCCATCTTGTGGTCGTGGTGCTGTCTGAGGCAAGAGGCTCATCTTCCCATGGTACACAAGTGTGTTTGGATTACGATCCTTCATCCTGGTGATAGATTTCTTTTAATCTGGAATTCTTTATTGATCATCCATCTTTAGGTAGGGATTGGTAGATTGTAAAGGATTTGGCCGATTAAGACTGTATGAATATTATAGCTTCTACAAGTCTTGAATAACTTCCTGCATATGGTACTAGAATCAAGCTCCTTGGGGAATGGAAGATGGGTCCCATCTGCTGCTTTAGTTTCAGGACGTTTGGAGGACCTTATGTGTATGGATGTTGTGCACATGTATATTGAGAGCCTGCCTAGATATACTGTATCAGAATTTACATGGGTGAAGGTTCTTCTTAGTATAACATTTGGTGCATGATTTAGGTGGCCATTTGCCCAGGCCACCATCCACACCACATATATTATAATACACTACTGGGCTGAGCTGCAGAACCAAGCATAGCCACTATACAATGGATGGCGTTGTGTGCTTGATAAGGAATTTAGATGTTGCAATATTTTAATTCAGTTGATGAAAATAATGCAAAGTGCCGTTTCTAAGCTTTCCGAGGAATCCTGTAAGACTAAATAATAAGCTCTACATCTGATAAAAATGGCCGCCACAACTTTTTTCTTCGACCAAACTAAGGGAAGAAGATGAGGTCAAACCCAGAACTTGCTGACGTGAGAAGAAGGCACAGACGAGCTCTCAGCACAACTAATGTCTGAAGTATCGGCATGACTGACTGTCTTTCTGACTCCTTCCTAAGTTCTGAGCGACAGATCACAAACAAACCAACACAAGACGAGGATTTTTCACATCCAAACTACCAAAATAAAAGCACATTATTTTTATATTTTTAGCATATCGTTTTTTTTTTCCCTCGGAGGAATATGTCTCCTATAATTGGACGAGATCTGTGATTTCATAAGAAAAGAATTGAAGTTTGGGGTTTTCGAGACATTCCACCCATGACATCACCAATGTTGAAGCTGAGCCTCCCGAGCTGAAAGCTGGAATCCATCGAAAATATATAAATAAATATTATATTTGGCCCAGCAACTCTTATTAGTAATTCTCACTGTGTTTTCTCAGAAAATAACAGTTGAGGAAAGTGATGATGATGGACAGCTGGTTGGACGGGTTTAATCCTGAAGATGCTTTTATGTGAGCTACGAGAGCTGTCACCTCCACGCCTACTGTACGGCCTGGAAAATATTCACTCCTATGGGACATTTCCTGCAGACAGTAGATTCGTAGAAGGACACTTACTTGTTGGCCACTGATGTAAAACATTGTTTTTTCATGGATTTTTTTTAAAGAAATGAGGTTGTTGAAGGCTACTGGGCCAAAAATTTAGTTGGGACCTGCATCCCACCTCTGGGACCCTGACTCTGACTGATGACCCCTGTCATAACTAATGTATGAGTGACCCTCTTCACCGTGAGTTCCAGTGACCTCGCTTACCACGCTAACAAGTTTCTGGTCCCTGAAGCACTTCACTTCCTTGGCATTTCCCCTACACCACAGGAAACTCTAGTCAACCATTGGCTGCAGCTCTGACAAACCCTTAGCCAGTGATTGGCCAAGCACTTGTGGTGAAGTTTAGGAAGTTGAGTTCAGCAAAAACGGTGAGCAGTGAAAATCAGGATCTGAGGACCAGTAAATCATGTTCTATTATTTTACATGCTCTTTATGGCGTCTATGAAGAAAGCCACCCACATGGGTAGACACAGATCCTTGGTTAGATAGGATCACTGTCACCTATTGACTGGATGGTACAGGTCCAAGGGTTGAGTAGTTCATACAATGCTAAAAAGCATAAAACAGAGGCTTGGTGGTTAATAATGTTGTCATGCTGGGTTCTTGGGTGCAAATCTAACCAAGGGTAACAACTATTTTTAGGGCATTTATGTTGAGCCTTGCAGCCCTTTCAGGAACGTCCAATTGGGCATTGGTTGTGCGATGCCTCCTGTTTCTGACAATGCTGGTGTCTCTAGATGTGAACAGAAGCTGACGCTACCCGTTCATATGGAACATGTGTTCAACCACCAGACTACCACATGCGCATGAACAATTGGCTCAGTCAAAATCATTGCATAAGTAACTATGTGACATGGCCGGACCCCAAAGAAAGAGAGGATCAGGTCATTGAATTCCAACTTGCCCAATCCTTACCTCCTCCAACATCAACCAATGGAGTGGAATTGAGGGAAGTCAGGAGGTCACACATTAGATGACACATTGGGGGTCCAAACGCCGCACTTTCGTCGGGTTTCCAGAATATTTCTGATTTGCGCCAAATTGCCCCGGGATTTTGTCGCACGCGATCGGATTGTGGCGCATCTGCACCAGCTTTCACGCGACAGACATCAGGGGCGTGGCCATCGGACAACCCGACGGATTCCAAGAAAAGGCGGAATTTGAAAAAGGATTTGTGTCGCAAGATCAGCACTCACATGCACCGGGAAGAAGAAGGTGAACTCCGGCGGACCTCAGCGCAGCAGCGACACCTGCTGGATATCGGATGCAGGATCTTAGTGAATGCCGGCAGACCCGAATCCTCGTCGGACAACTCGTCGGGGGATCGCGACTGGACCGGGTAAGTAAATGTGCCCCAGTATATTAGTTAGTACAGACATGGGCAGATTCAAGAGAATTTCATCTAATGTGTATCCTTAATATAAGGAAGTTATGAAGGGATCTATTGGCCTGACCTTCGTCTGAAGTCTTCTGCAGCTCCGTACAAACATGGAAAGAAAACGCAAGGTTAACCTGGAGCTCCTGGACAACCGGTTCACCTTGAATTTTTGGATTTTTTTTGTGGAATAGCTCTGTAGACGTTGGCTATGTATCCATGTACAGTGTAGAAGATGTCCTGCCTTAGAGAAAGGGTTAATGTCACGCTGACAAGGAGAACATATTACATTTCAGATCTGTTCTCGGAGAGAGGCGGCTCTTCATTTGATTAATTTAATGAAAAATGAAGTTGAATGAACGTTGTGTCGAGAGCTTTAAGATTTTAAATAGATCTTTAGATGGAATCAAATCACCGGTGAGAGAACACTTCATTCTACAGAATGTTTTAGGTGTTTTATTTCCCCTCAGATAATCTGTATTTTATTATTATTCCTGTCACTTGTCATCTTTCTCATTTTTGGCATCTTATTTCCGGCTACGAATAAATAGCAAATAAATCTATAATAATAATAATAATATATTTATCGTAACGAGATCTGAAGACAGAAAGTCATTTTTATAAGATGCATTAACACAACCCCTGTTTATCTGCCCCCTATAAAGCACATAAAAAGGAGGGTGTCCCCCACTTATAGGACTCCCGATCCCTGATCACATACAAACTAAACCAATGCCCCATAGGTGGAGTGTCCTGCATAGTGTCAGATTGGGGTTCCTTGGACCCACCAGATAAATTAATTCTGGGGTTAATGGTCTCCAGGTGAGGTTGTCTTCTGATATTTATGGAGTCTTGAGTTAGGTTAGAGCTTAAACACACAGCGAATGCTTATAATACACAAAGCTGTATGTTAACTTTATAGCTAAGAGAATCTTTTCAAGACTAGGGATGAACATTGCTGGGTGTTCTCAACAGGTGTTAGGGTTCGGGCACCCAAACCAAACCAAACCTAAGTTGTGTTTGAGATTCACCAAAGTCCACCCACCAGAACAGGTCCTCTCTTCACTACATATAGTTGAGAGAATTTTAGCAAGAGGGAAGAACTGCTTGAGCGTTTCAAGGTGTTCATTTACAGAAGTCATTGTCTAAGTTGGACACCCTTAAATATATATAATGTAGACTAGCAGTAATGGACAAAACCAAGAGATGGACTGACCCACCAGAGGATACTCTGAAACAATGACCACAAAAATTGTTCATAGAGGTAAGGGTGAGAATAAGACACGTTGGAGGCTTCTATAGACTACCGGTAAGTGGGCCTCTAGAATTATTTTGTGGGCCCAAGTAACTTCATTCAAACTAAGACCATGACTGTCACCAAAGAGTAGTAAATCTATCTCATCTCTCATCTTTAGATGGGCTTGTCTACTGGATGACAGGTATGTGAGGGTCGGCAATTGACTAGGGAGCCACCCCACTACCTGAATTGAGGGTAGAGTTCAACTCTAGGTAATCAATGGTTATGTACTGTTGATTACAGGATGCTGGCAGCATGGTGGTACCACTGCCTGTGCCCTCTGTAAGACTCAGGTGGCGCGGTTGACTACATAATGACGTCGCTAGTGGTGCCTGTGTCAAAGTGAGGGCACCAACAGCAGTATTATTATTATTATTAATTCCCATTTTTCCCCATTGGGGAAAGGGGTCATGCTGGGCTGCATTATTAAGGGGAGAGGAGTTCTGGGCTACATTACTAAGGGAAGGGGGATGTTGGGCTATATTACTAAGGGAAGTGAGATGCTGCTACATTAATTAACATAGGGGGATGCTGGGATTCATTACCAAGGGGGGGGGGGTGTTTTCTGCAATTTCCCAGTTGTCGGACACCAAAATGCCTTCTCCCGGCCCTGCCTATAACCATAGTAATAGTATTGGCAACATTTTCTTTTCCTCAACTTAGTGTTGATGGATTATGGAGCACCAGGACTTCTTTGGCATAGATGAAAATATTGTATTTTAGAAGATTAAGTCACTTGGTCTTGTGTAAGGTTTGGAGGTTTGCCTCACTTGTCTTGGCCTGGAATCAAAAGCTGCAAAGAAGACAATGGAAATCCTGGCTGATTGCAGCGCTCACATGGGATTCCCTTTGAACAAGGTGGAAAAAAAGAAAGCTGTGAAATTTAACTCATGTGCGAGTGTGGTGCCAAGAAGACATCTGAAAAGTTCTTCCCCCCCCATAGGAACATGTCTGGGGAGGGAAAAAAAAATAATTCAAAAACAGCTTCTGATTGGTCAAAGGAATGTAGGGCTCCTTATTAGCCTGTTGGCAGGTGGCCATTGATTCATAGGTGGGGCACCAAGAAGCTGCTCAGTCTTTTTAGGTCCAGGGATGAAGGGGAAGACTGAATAATTGCCCTCAAAACTCTTGGTACCGATTCTCCTAGTAGCCATCGAGCTGTTGTATAGGGTCATACAGATTACATAATTGTTAACAGAACCTGCTGATCCACAGAATGGAGGGCTGTACGTCACCCTGACCTGCTTCATACCACTGGGGCTTTTGGGATTTGGAAGTCCCGATAAAGTCAATCAAGGACAGAGTTTTATCGACTTCTATGGGACTTCTCACCTTAGGATCTGCTCAGTTTCGGGTCATAAACCAGACGAGCCCACCCCACATTGGACCGGGATATGTTTTCAAAAATCAGGGACTGTCTAAACCGAAATGCAGCTTCTTTGCTGATCTATTAAGTGATTACTTATCATTAGGTGGTCGATATTAGATCAGAGAGGGTCTTACACCCAGCAACACCACTGCTGGTTCATTGAAACAGTTGGGGCACTCATGTGCGGTCCACTTCTTAGTCATGGACCAATGATGTCATTTCCATTGATCACATGACCTGTTTGAGCAGGAAGGAAGTCCAACCACCACCCACAGGGGAAAAACACCTTAAAGAGTTATTTTGAGATAATTTTTTACTAACTATCTATCATTAGGATCTTTACGATCAATTATCTGAGACCACAGCAAAGTGCTACAATTTCCTCACTACTGACCGAGCAGGGTGCCATACATTGTATAGTGGCAATTCCTGGTATTGCAGCTCGGCCCTTTCCACTTGAATAGTGACCAATATATATGACATCACAGACCTGGGAAGAGTAATGAAGGCTCACTGGAGAACCTCAATTGCTTTCAACCACTGATTGGTGGAGGTGGTGACCTCGTTTATCTGAAAAAGAACCAAAAATAAGAAAGTAACAACTAAATCGATCTGGAATATTCCTATAACATCCAATATCATTCTACAGAACATCTTTCCCTTCTATAGACTGAATAAAACTAGACTAAAACACTTCCAAGCTTCCCGTTAGTCCTAAGAAGTCTCGTTATTATTTGTATTATCCCGACTATAATAAATATTATATTATACACAAAAAAAATACCTAAAATACTGATAAATCATTGGCTGCAATTTGTCGTATTACATAAATACAGGAACAATTAGGCGCTAAGTAAACAGTATTTATCTGCCTGTTCTATTTGTCTCAATTATGTGCTCGGCAATACTATTATAATAGTAATTACCGCGTAGAAGTTAAACACTAGCAGAGGTATAGAATTATTTTATTTTTGTGTTGGAGTCTCCTTTGTGATATTACGCACCGCTCTGGTTTTTTTACTGAAGTTGATGCCATTCAAGCAGTCAGACTGTTTTCATCAGGATAATAGTAGAGTAAAAAGCTATAGAACTCGGTATGGACTTAATAAACTAGGCCGAACATTAAAAAAAAAAAAAAAACCTGAAAAAAACACCAAACAAAATTTACAGCCCTTTAGCCGAGAACTGAAAAAAGTTTTTTCTCCCGAAGCCGCTCATGTAAAAGGGTTTAAGTTTAACAACCTGAAGTTTTGACATCTTCTCCCTTCCCCTTAGACATCGTCTCCCCCAGATCGCAGCAGAAGACGCCGTAAACACCCTTTTACGGGACGGGAAACAAAAACAGGTCTAGTTTAAAAAGAAAACTTTCACAAGGGGTCCCGGCCTTTAGATCTTTCAAACATTGGCTTTTTAAAATTAAGAGCAAAAGAAACTCTGTCTGACGTCCGCCCGGAGATTTATTAACCTTCCCAATAAATTTTAATGAATGTTAAAGGTCATAAACATGTTTGTAATCCGCTATTTAGCTTACAGAATTTTTTTTTTTTTTTGGGGGGGAGGGGAGGGGATTGATGTAGAAAAATAATGACCGTTGATTATCATATGTAGTCATTAAACTAAAATGCTAATTAAATCAGATGAAAGGTCTAAATTTCTAATGTGTCATAATAATATTAATACTAATAACAATAATAATACTTAGAGAAGGTATAATAATACTACTACTACTAATAATAATAATAGAACATATAAAACATATACTACTACTAATAGTAGAAGGTTTAATACTAATACTACTACTAATAGAAGGTCTAATACTACTAATAATAATTGAAGGTATAATACTAATAATACTACTTATAGTAGAAGGTATAATACTATTACTAATAGTAGAAGGTATAATACTAATAATACTACTTATAGTAGAAGGTATAATACTAATAATACTACTTATAGTAGAAGGTATAATACTATTACTAATAGTACAAGGTATAATACTAATAATACTACTTATAGTAGAAGGTATAATACTAATAATACTAATTATAGTAGAAGGTATAATACTACTACTAATAGTAGAAGGTATAATAATAATACTACTTCTAATGATAGAAGGTGTTATACTAATACTACTACTAATAATAGAAGGTATAATACTTATACTACTACTAATAATAATAGAAAGTATAATACTAATAATACTATTATTATTAATAATAAAATACATAATACTGCTTCTACTACTATTGATATATATATAAAAATGTTATTATTACTTATAATTGTGATTATTTTATTAATTATTGTATTATTTTATGAAGTAGCTGTAATATAAATATTGTAATTGTATAACAGATTGCAATTCATATTAATTATACGATTACTATAATGCATTATATTATTTGTAAAGTTATTAGTTAAAAAAAACATTTTGCAATAGTAATTTATATTTTTTATTTATTAATGCTGTTGTGAAAATTATAATTAGTAACAGTAGGTCACAGGAACAGCATATAACATGAATGATGTGTATAATAATAATAATAGCACATTGAAACCTCTTTGAGCACACTGCCAAATTTTTTATGGGGTAGTTGGCTTGTGGGGGGGGAGGGCGGTGTAGCATCCATAGAGTATAATGAAGATAAAAAAATATCGTACATTGAAAAAAAAATATTATTCTATTAATATATTTATAATTAAAATAATAGAAATAATTTGTACTCTAGGTCTAATACAATTTACAATCTACAATTTTCAATTCAAACTATAATTATAATAAAAATAATTTTATATTTAAAACATATTTAATAATAATTGTAGCCTACTAATTGCAGGAAAAAAATGAAATAACCAAGAGATGTCTTACAATATTTATACGTGCCCTGTCTTTTTAAATTATTTGCTACAATATTAATAAATGTGTTTTCTTTTATTTTGGTATAAATAATATATTCATATTTATGATTTCTTATCTGCATATTAATACTATATTTATGGTATATTAATTAAATTAAGTATTAATAGAAAAATGATAATATTTTGTATTGCAATAAAATCCATTAATTTGTTTTTCATCATAATTATAAATATTCATTTAAATGACAGAATAAATATTAATAACTTATAATAAGAAGTCTCTAAAGTAGTGACCTTATTCTTACTATAACTGGTGATATGTTATTATTCTATTACTTTAATTAGTAATATTACTGTATAATTTCCATTACTATAAAATAGTTAAAAAAAAAAAAAAAAGCATTTGTATTGTTAGTAATTTCTTAGTATTAGAATTGTTGTTATTATCACCGGTAGTAGTGATATTGGGCTGGATCGCACCTAGTTTTGTGTATGTGCTGGAATATTCTTGAATTTATGAATCTAATGTACACAAGGACATGAAAGGTCAATATCATTTTATTCAACTTTACCGAAATACTCTGCAATATTCTGGGGAGTGGCCTTAACTTTAGATCAATAAGCATCCATAATAAACAGTAGGAATGCATTTTTAAATACAGGCGGTCCCCTACTGAAGGACACCCGACTTACAGACAACCCCTAGTTACAGACGGACCTCTCTGCCCACTGTGACCTCTGGTGACCTCTCTGGATGTTACTATAGTCCCAGGCTGCAATAATCAGCTGTAAGGTGTCTGTAATGAAGCTTTATTGATAATCCTTGGTCCCATTACAGCAAAAAAAAATTTAAATTCCAATTGTCACTGGGGCAAAAATAGTTTTTCTCTGTAGCTACAATTATAAAATATACAGTTCCGACTTACATACAAATTCAACTTAAGTACAAACCCAAGGAACCTATCTTGTGTGTAACCCGGGGACTGCCTGTATAATTTTTTAATCCTTATACTTATTATTGTATATCACGCTACTTCATGGTACCACATTCTAAGACGCATCGAGTGCCGGTCAACGTCTCCATCGTAAAGTTGTAGAGTTAAGATAACTCCAGTCCTGGTGATTATTTTGGCCTCTTAGATGTTGTTTATGTTGCTGTTCCCCGAGCTCTTTATGTCACCTCATATATATGCCCCCTTAATTACAGGGTGCTGAGGCCCTGTCTTGGTAGCCAGGAGCTTGATCGAGGCCCTTGTATCTGCCTTGCGTTTGTGCTTATTACGGACTTAATTTAGGATAAACCTAAAATAGGTTACCTGTCAGTAAGTCACTGACAGGCAATGATACATTGCATTGATTTGCAGTATAATAAATGAGAAAAAGCTACAGTCACTTAAAGTAACTTAAAGGGGTTGTACCAAGTTTGCAGGTCATCCCCTATCCACTGGATAGGAGATAATAAGCTGATCAATGAGAGTTGTCTGACTGTTAGGACCACCACGGATCACAAAAATGGGTCCCCAATCCACATCTAGAGAACAAGGTTCTTGTTCTCCCTAATGGGTGGAGCGGCAGAACAAGCATGTGTCCTGCTGCTCCAGTCAATGCTCAGAACTTGCCTACACTCCGTTACTATTGAATGGAGTGGCAAGATGCATGCCTGGCCTGTTACTGCATCCCATGATCTGTAGAATCCCATTCTCGTGATCGGTGGGAATCCCGTTCTTGTAATCGATGGGAATCCCATTCTCGTGATCAGTGGAAATCCCATTCTCATGATTGGCGGGAATCCCATTCCTGTGATCTATGGAAATCCTGTTCTAATGATCTATGGGAATTCTATTCTCGTGATCGGTGGGAATCCCGTTCTTGTAATCGATGCACATCTCATTCTCGTGATTGGTGGGAATCCTATTACTGGGATCTGTGGGAATCGTGTCCTTGTGATCTATGGGAATTCTATTCTCGTGATCGATGGGAATCCCGTTCTCGTAACCGATGCAAATCTCATTCTCGTGATTGGTGGGAATCCCATTTTAATGATTGGTGGGAATCCCATTCCTGTGAACTGTGGGAATCCCATTCTAGTGATCGGTGGGGGTCTCAGCAGTTGTCCTTTCACAGATCAGCTTGTTATACCTTTTCCTGTGGATAGGGCATAACATGCCAAATTGGCACAACCCCTTTATAATTTTCCTATTTTAGATTCCCATATACTATAAAATAAAACTACTATGTGGTAAAATCTTGTAAAAAAAAAATTCCATAAAACTTGGGTTTTTTTTTATCCATGACAACCCTAAACAATTTTTAAAACTGATCAATGATTTATATGATAAAATCAAGAGCTGTAACTTGTCCTGCAAAAAACAAGCCCTCTCTTTTTTTATTTATATGGAAAAATAAAAAAGTAACAGTTTTCAGGCAGCAGTAATAAATTGAAAAACACAAAAATGTTTTTTAAAGGTCCCAATAACGTTTTTAAAGGGATTTTCTGAGAGTGTGATATGGAAGACTTATCCTTAAATCCGCTCTGTTGGCCTGGAAAATCCCTTTAAAGTTTTTCTTGAAAATATAATATTCATAGAAAAACTTTAAGGGGATGTGAAGTAAAATAATACATTTTGAAAAAACAAACCAGAACCTTTTCACGTTCAGAGATTATCCAAATGATCAGTATTTTCTGCCCTCAAATGGATTTGAATATTATTGAAAGGAGATAATAGCTTCCCTTTGGCTTTGAAGGCGACACCCGCGCGGACATACCTTCGGGCTGGCGAGCGCTCCGCAAATTGACATTTTTTTGGTTATGAATATTTCTGGCACATGTAGAAAGAGGAAGAACAAGAAAGGATCGGAAATATGAAAGTTTACAAGATGGAACACAAAACCAGATTCCCAGTTGTATAAAGATCCAGGGTAACGCTGATCAAAGGTGAAGGGAGATGTATATACAGACATCCTATAAAAATTCGGGATATTAAAGGGTTTTACTGGGATCACAATATCCATGGTGTAGGATAAGCCCAAAGAGCTGAACCCAATATCAATGGACTAATAATAGGGAATCAATATTATAATTGCAGGGAGTAGCAATATACAACAAACCACCATATTATAGATTAGGATCAACACTAAATAATGCTACCAAAAAGTGAGGTTGATATACTATATAGCAGCAGGCTGATGTCCTATAATAGGAATATAATAGATCAATACATTTCTTAGAGGAATCTCCCATCACAATCCATCCTGATAAACCAGGGACATTACTCGTAGATCCAGGCACCGGGACTGTGATAATATTCTTATATTTGTTATCCATAAACTTTTATGATTATGCTAAGAATGGCTTTGGGGGTGTGTAACCAGAGCCCCCTCCTCTCACAGGCTGTTACACTGTCTAATCCTCCCCCTTACTCTCTCAGCACTTTCCCATCTCCCTGACTGTAACACTGTAGGAGGGGTGGTGCTCTTGTACAGTGTAACAGCCTGAGAAGATACAGTATGGAGGGGCTCTGGTAACAGCACACCGAACCCTTTTTACTCATTAGCATAATAAGAAAAGTTGATTTTAGAAGGAAGGAGGCAACGGATAACAAATATATAAAATATGGATTTTGATATTACTGTCCCCAAAAACTGCGCACCCGTCTGCGAAGCTGGATTCTGCGCATGCACAGTAGCTCCGGCTTCAGAGCCGAGACTGCGTGGAGCTACCAAAAGCTGCGTACTGAAGATGCATTCGTAGGCAGAACGCAAGAGGTTATTGGGGCGTGGAGTACTCGCACCGTGTAGCCTCAGCTCCGCCTACTCCACGCCCCAGTAGCCTCTTTAGGAAATTTGAATATTGGGGGAATTAAAGAGAATTAGCCCTAAAAAGGGCTACACTACTGTACTTTAGACTAAAGGAACCTGCCACCGGATCTACCTTAATAGGAAGATCCGTGGCGGCGGTAGGTTTCCTTTAAATATGAGTAACAGTACACCCCTGTTGTATATCTATGAAGACCCATCAGTATAATTTGTATCATTTTGCAGAATTTCTTTCTTTTGCTCTGTTTATTGGAAATAAATTTCTATGTCTACGGCTCCCATGTAGATCTATGGGTCTCCCTGGTAACAGACTACAAACAAGATGTGTGTAGTCTAATTCTGTGGTCATACTCTCTACAATCTTTTCTCTACTTCAGTAGGTTAGTATGAAGGGAGCAAAAGTATACAACGACGCAGGATTTGTTTGTAGTCTGATCCCATGGAGATACATACATTTCGAAGTAGTAGTTGATCTAGTACAGTGATGGCGAACCTATGGCACGGGTGCCAGTGGTGGCACTCGGAGCCCTTTCAGTGGGCACCCAGGCTATGACCAGGACAGAGTTCACCAGACAGGACTTGAATATTCCTGCAGTTCCAGACAACTTGAGATGCTGCTCTCAACGCTCTTTTAAGGTGACACATCCTTGACTGCTCAGAACTTCAGGAAGAGTCAGAAGTTGTGAATAGGGCCAGATTATTTTTTGCTGGTCCCATGATTCTTCCTGTACATAGAGACCCTAGAGAGAAGCTACAATGACGTCTGAATTTGCCCTCCTGCTTTACTCGGGGCCATTACGGTTGAATGTTGTGGAAGAACAGGGAGCAATAAGTTGCTGTTGGAACCCAATAATGTTGGCACTTGATGGTAAATAATTGGGTTTTGGTTGTAGGCTTGGGCACCCGGTCTCAAAAAGATTTGACGTCACTGATCTAGTAGAAGTTCTGATCTGGACTGAGCTGTTACCTCTGGGCTGGAGGTATAACATTACCGCTCATCTCTAGACAGGGACACATCACCATCCCATGGAATATTCCATTGAGGTCATGATGGATGCGCTTGGCATTTTTAATTACACATCTAGTTTCTGACTGGACCCAAGTGGAGCATAAATTCAGATTCATCTCTTTAATGTAACCGATGGATTATGAGTAAGACCTGTAGGTAGACCTGTTCTGTCACAGTCTGGCTATTTATAATGTAGCTACAAGCTGCCGCCATGATGATCCATGTGCCCGGATGATAATCATGTCCATCAAGGTTCTAAGGACTAAGACAAGTCAGATTTCAAAGAGTCTTTTGGCCAATGTGGTGTGACAACCAATGACTCATGAAGTTCTCACTGCTGACTTGCTTCATCTATGTTCCAGACTGTGGTTTCCACCTCCACCAATAGAAAACCTGCAAAGATTTGTCCCATAAGCTCCATCCATGGGCACCTTGGGCATGTCCACCTAGGTTTTGTTGCTGCCCATTTTGCCCAGTGTCACCACTTGGTTCCTCAGTCCCGTTGAACAATACTCAGCATTCCCCTGTGAAAACAGGCAAAATGGGGTACAGTGGACCCCATGGCCACACCCCTGGTTACCAAAATTGTTATTTACAGAATACTTGGAGCTGCTAATGTTTAGTTTATATTTAATGTATAAGTTTACAACAGGTTGACTGTAGATAAAGTCAATCAAGTAAATCGTAAAAGTGTGAGTGTTGGGATCTGGCCACTAAGTCCCTGCCGATCCTGGCAATGAAGTGATCCATTATGATAGGTGGTCTCACATGAATGGTTCCTTACCACTGACGTCATTGTAAACTACAGAGGACTCCAACAGAGGACACTTCTTGCTCTGGACAGAGTTTGTTATTTTAATACTCCTAGGCCCATATACTAAAAAGCTAAAAGATGGTGGACCACTAGCAACCTGCTACACACCATCCCCTCCCCCAGCTCTGTCCTTCTGCTCCCTGACTCCTGCATATAAAGCACCTCCCCAACAAAGGAGGTGCACATGAAATGAAGGTACCTGACCTAGTTTGCTTCCAGTGATGGTGTACCTGCCTGCTATATATGGTCAATGCATGTTTGATTTATGGCCAGTTTTCTGATCTCTACCTTGATCTTTTACCTCAATCCTTCATTCTTACATATGATTAGATTGTGAGCCCCATTGGGGACAGGGACTGATTTGGCAAGCTATGTGCAGCGCTGCGGCATCTGTGTGCGCTATATAAATAAATAATTATTAAATAAAGGAATTATTATGAATAATGCCTTTATTAACCCCAGATTATGAGTAGACCACTCTCCTATTCTACTGTTTCTCATGTTGCCTGTCGTGACCTCGGCCTATGTGTAGTTCACTCACCACTTCTACTCTCTGGTGTTTCTCATGCTGCCTGTCCTAACCTCGGCCTGTATGTAGTTCACTCTCCTCTTCTACTCACTGGTGTCTCTCATGCTGCCTGTCCTAACCTCGGCCTGTATGTAGACCACTCTCCTTTCTGGTGTCTCTCATGCTGCCTGTCATGAACTCTGCCTGTCTGTAGACCACTCTCCTCTTCTACTCACTGGTGTCTCTCATGCTGCCTTTCCTCACCTTGGCCTATATGTAGACCACTGTTCTTTCTGGTGTCTCTCATGCTGCCTGTCCTGACCTCAGCCTGTATGTAGACCACTCTCCTCTTCTCTGGTGTCTCTCCTGGTGCCTGTCCTAACATCGGCTTGTATGTAGACCACTCTCCTCTTCTACTTTCTGGTGTCTCTTATGCTGCCTGTCCTGACCTCGGCCTGTATGTAGACCACTCTCTTCTTCTACTCTCTGGTGTCTCTCATGCTGCCTGTCCTCACCTTGGCCTGTATTTAGACCACTCTCCACTCGGGTGTCTCTCATGCTGCCTGTCCTGACCTCATCCTGTATGTAAACCACTCTTCTCTCTGGTGTCTCTCATGTTGCCTGTCCTGACCTTGGCCTGTATGTAGACCACTCGTCTCTAATGTCACCTGGGTGAACTGTTACCTATGCTTATCCTACTCCAAGAGGTAGTGACTTTCCCTCTTTTCTTTTTGCAACTTTTTGTGAGACTTTTCACAAATTGAGACTTTTTAGTTGCAGAATCAAGCAGCGCACCAGCGTTAGCTGCCTCAAGGATTTAATGCAGTGGCCAGATTTATCTTTGTAGCCC
This sequence comes from Engystomops pustulosus, assembly GCF_040894005.1. Lineage (NCBI taxonomy): Eukaryota > Metazoa > Chordata > Amphibia > Anura > Leptodactylidae > Engystomops > Engystomops pustulosus. The sequence goes on along the minus strand of NC_092415.1, from coordinate 200,928,858 downwards.
AGATGTTTCTTCAACTTCTGAGACTTTTGGGCTCTAAAATTGTCCCATTCTTGGACCTAATAAGTCCCAAAACAGAGCATGCTAGACCCAGACTTACTTTTGGGAGCTGATATTTGGGACTAAAAAGTTGCACACTACAAAAACAGGCAACCCATCACATGTATCACAAAGGGAAAAAATTAAGATACATTGAAAAACTATGATCCATGTACCCCCATGGAGTAGTAACACTGAGACTCTGTGTGCCCCTGTATAGTGTGTATATACCTGTATTTATTTCATGCAGAGATATTTGTCATTTGTTGCCCCCTACTCACACCCCTGCAGCTATATATATATATATCATGTGGATGCATCTGGGTATGTAAACTACTCCATTTCTATTCATTTCTGTGTCATGAGCACAGATAGCAGAGATCTTATATTATTGTGAGATATTACATAAACAATGTAACATTACAGAGGTGCAGCTGTAACAATGGAAGATTACTGACGCTCATAATTCCCTTTCTCCAGCCCAGTGTCACAATAACAAGCTGTCAGTAGTCCTGTGCGGGCCGGGCCACTGATGTCATGGCTGATCCAGTCCTGGAATGCCAACAAACAGGACCATGAAGCAGCGGATTAACCGGCTATAATGAATGGTGTCCTACATGACGGAGGTACAGAAATAGGACACATGAGGACACAGAATCCCAGGAACCAGCGGAGAACAGGGAACGTCACATGGAGCTGAGCTGGACATGGAGACGTCTTACAGATACATCTATACTAGAGCAGAAAGCAGTGATGTGATAATATTATATATACATGCAGGAAAACTATAGACAACTTCTGGGATCTTTTTGTTGGATACAAAGCAGATGCTCAGTCCCCGATAGTGGTAAACTGAGCAGAGGATCAAGAATAGATAGATAAATAGATATGAGATAGATAGATAGATAGATAGATATGAGATAGATAGATAGATAGATAGATAGATAGATAGATATGAGATAGATAGATAGATAGATAGATAGATAGATAGATAGATAGGAGATAGATAGATAGATAGATAGATAGATGATAGATAGATAGATAGATAGATAGATAGATAGATAGATAGATATGAGATAAGATAGATAGATATAAGATAGATAGGAGATAGATAGATAGATATGAGATAGATAGATAGATAGATAGATAGATATGAGATAGATAGATAGATAGATAGATAGATATGAGATAGATAGATAGATAGATAGATAGATAGATAGATAGATAGGAGATAGATAGATATGAGATAGATAGATATGAGAGATAGATAGATAGATACGAGATAGATAGATACGAGATAGATAGACATGAGATAAATAGATACGAGATAGATAGACATGAGATAGATAGATATGAGATAGATAGATATGAGATAGATAGATATGAGATAGATAGATATATAGGATATAGATTGATAGGAGATAGATAGATAGGAGATAGATAGATAGATAGATAGATAGATAGATAGATAGATAGATAGGAGATAGGAGATAGATAGATATGAGATAGATAGATAGGAGATAGATAGATAGGAGATAGATAGATAGATAGATAGATAGATAGATAGGAGATAGATAGATAGGATATAGATTGATAGGAGATAGATAGATAGATAGATAGATAGATAGATAGGAGATAGATAGATAGGATATAGATTGATAGGAGATAGATAGATGGATAGATAGGATATAGATAGATAGGAGATAGATAGATAGTTGCTTTGGATACTATTGTAAATATGAAACATAGTAACATCTTGACCTGTGATGTATAAAGTCTCTTGCCCATTTGATATGAAGACTATTCAGATCTACAGAAGACGTCTATCGTCACCAGATCTGATACATTGTCCTGCAGAATGTAACGGATACCCAGCGACTCTCCTCTTACCCCTCCCCTGTTATTCCAGATGATACCTGGACGGGAGATTGTAATTTTTTTTTGCATTGATGTAATTATTCCCGAAACAGAAAGACAAAACAAACCTGAAATAGGAGGCATGAAAGGGTTAAACAGGAAGCAATTAAGAGAAGAAAATCCTCTTAGGTTACGATGGGTTTGAGCAGGACTTCTCCCTAAAGGATGAAATTAAGTTGTTCTAAACTATTACTTTGATTCGGCCGATCCCACTAGAGGAGAGGGATCATTATTTTTGCATTGAGGGTTCATCATTGGAATTACCCATCGCCGTCCTGTCACTCACCCTGACATCGGAGACAGGCCGCACGCTTTGATCTGGAGACAGTCGGACCTGGAACAGGAATATGAACACGGCGGAGTCTATGACCTTCAAAATATTGAGGACAGCGGGACGGGGCGCATTATGTTCAGTAATTTGGAGGTCACCAGCATCGGCCATTGATCTTCTCAGAAATTGCGCTATTTACTTGAAGTCCCCCCCTCCCCCAATACTCTCCATTATCTGGTGCACATCTACAGTTTAGGATCACTGAAGCTCAGTCAACAGTATCTTCACAAATTGTGAAATCCTATTGGTGTTTTCCAACTTTTATTTCTAACGGGAGCATTTTTCTTATATACCGTAATAATCCTATAATCCCTATTCTTATTCATCAAAATCTCCAAAAATAATAACCCCCTCTAGCCCATAACATCCAAAATTTCATTTTTTTCCTGCTTCAAAGAGAGTTCAAAACAACCTACATTCTTATAATTGGTGTCAATAAAAACAACAAATCGCCCCACAAAAAACAAGCCCTTTAAGTTACGTTTAAGTTGAGTTACAGATGCCAGAATATAGTGATATGTCCAAAGCTTTTTAGTTTTTAATTAAAGGATTTACAATGTATCAATGTTATATCGCTGTGATGAATAGGTACTGTTGATACAGTGACAGCTCTAAAGGAAACCTGTCATCAGGATTTGACATTTCTACCAGATGACAGGTTCCAATAGCCTTTAAAGAGAACCTGTCTCCAGGAATGTGATTTTTAGCTGGTAACAGGTTCCATTTGCCTATGATATTCTATTTAAAAATGCCTTAGTCAGCATTCTGAATTATTTCAGTACTTTATTTAAGTTTATTTCACAATACCTGGCTCCCTGCTAGCAGAGTGTGGTGAGTGGGGAGGGGAAAAGGCTGCATCCTGTGTTTGCCTGTTTCTCCTCATGTATTCTTCCTCTCTTCCACAACATCCCCCTCCCTCCCCTTCTGCTCAATGACACATGACAGGAAGTGGGGAAGGGAGAGAGATCTGAATAAGTGTGGAGGAGAGGAGACTGACATAGGCACGCACAGTCTACGGCTGCCCCTCCTCAATGGAGACTCACCACACGCTGCTGGCAGGTAATATGAAATAAAGTTTTACAAAGTAGTGAAATGATTCAGAATGCTGACAAAGGCATTTTTAAAATCAGCATAGCATAGGCCATTGGAACTTGCCATCATTGCAGACCCCCAAATTTTAAAACCCTGCTTACTGGCATGTTAGTGCCAGTTCGAATGCAGCCCCGGTAGTTCAAATGCGGCATTTAAAGAGTTAACACTTGCAATTGGCGGCAGCAATCTTCCACATTTTAAAAACGTATAAAAGCAGATTAGAGAAAACCCTATCTCTATGCCAGAAAGAGCTATCGAGTCAAGTCCCTGGGTAATCAACACCTCCTCCGCCAGACTTCCTTAACCCTCCTAACCTAAGAAGACAGTAAAAAACAGAAATATAAAACTGTCTGTGTCATCAGGGAGATAACAGTAACTCATTCATTGATGGGATCTTTAAAAAAATATAAATTGTTAAGATCAGCTCACCGAACCATCGAAGCATGCGTGATCCAAGGAAACCCGATGTCTTGATGGCACTATCATTAGTTGGGTAAATCGTAGCAGCCACGTTTGGCTCGGCTTTGGGTAATGAACATGAACCCGGTCTTCACCAGGGCCGGCCGCAAAGCAGGATGGTCTTGCTGCGGCATGGTGCCACCAAGTCGTTCCACAGACCTTGGCCGTGGCAGCCAAGGTCGAGGTACAGGATCACTAGGCAGTCTCATGGTCAGGAACAGGCAGATGATCAAGGCAGGCGGCAATGATGCGAGGTCGGGGACGGAGCAGGAGGTCAAGGCTGGCAGCGAAGGAGCAAAGTCAGGGTCAAGTTCGGGGTCACAACGGGAGGTCCGAAGGCAGGGAACAATTGGAGAGGGAAGCTTTCTCATAGTATAGGAGCGCTAAGATCAGTGGAGGTTGCTGGGAGATGCCAGGTTTTAAGGAAACCCGGAAGTGACCAGCGCCAATCAGTGGTGTACTGGCCCCTTAAATCTGCGCGTGTGCTAGGGAGCGGTGACGCACGTGCTGGCCAGCCAGGACGGGAGCAGGAACGCGGAGAGTTGAGTGTCTTTGTAACAGGGCGCCACCAGAGAGAGGGTCACGGGTGCTACTGCAATCCGGGACGTGGATCGCAGGAGCACCTGTGACAGTTGTTTATGGAAACTCCCATTCACAACCTCAACCATAAGGACGTGCACCAGTACATAAGAGGTGCTACATGGAGTAATGGACCGTGGTAGTGTCCACTGTGATAATACTCATCAGTAATGCACATCGCTAGTATCTCTCATTACTACTGCTCACCATAGGAGTGAAAATTATCCACGCCAAACATTCCGCGTTAGGCTAGAACTACACAAGACATGACTATCACATGTTATATTATGTCCTCACCTCGAATGTTTGTCATCAAGGTCGTGTTACAAGGTTCATGTGACTTCGCCGTCGTAGAATTCAGGGCATGTGACCTCCCTGCGGTTTCAGCGCTTTATAAAAATAAATTATCCAAAAAAAAAGTTGATGTTTGGTTCACGTCTGCACTTACATCTGCGGAGAAAAATAAAAATGACGCCAGGGCTCAAACCATCACATGTCGGATACCAGAGGCGCCGAATGGACCGCATTGACTATTATTGGGCCGTCGGGTGTTATTTTACTAGAAAAAATAGCAATTACTTTTTCTGGCCGAAACGATGGAATCTCCCGTCCAACGCAGACGTGGACAGAGCCGCACTTGTGGTACACAACGCAGAAAGATGCTTTATATACAAGAGTCATCAGATTTTACTCCAATTACTCCCAATGATAAATACTAATAAATAAAAAAAAATTATACATATGATAAATATAATAGTAACACATACAGTATAATAACAATGTTACTAGTATAAAACGATGATAGTAACGATACGAACCTGAGAAAAATAATTATAATTATCCATGTAATAATAGTAACCGAGAAAACAATCAAAAAGAGAAATTTTAAAATGTTTAAAATGATTCAAAAAATTTTATTAGTTTTTTTGAGAAATGCCGAAATTTTATTCAACAATAATCACATTGTCAAATATTTTTTAAAATTTAAAAGGATTTTTTTTTTTACAAGATAGGATGTAATTAATATTTAATAATAATGTAATTAATTAGAAATATATATTGTTATGTATGGCGGGAAAGGTAATTGATTATGTTACAATGTCTTGGTAGTTCTATATAATTATAAAATATGAAAATGATTAATTATCCAAAAATATGCCAAAGTATTTCATTTCTTTTCCTTGACTTTGATGAAGCTATTTTTTTTCCCCTTTAATTTCTTATAATGTAAGATTTATAAACATATTTAGATTATTGTTGAATTACTTATACAGTTTTTGTTAGTAATGTCTTACAAATTGATATTCTCTCTCCTTTCTCTTTTTTTAATTTTTTTTTTTTTTAAATTAGGCTGTTGCCACTTAACATATATCATTTTTTTTGGAATCATGTACATCCTACTAATGTACAATTCATACCTTTATACATAATATAAAATAATATAATAATAAAATATAATAATACATAAATATAATAATACAATATATAATACAATGCAATATAAAATATAATAATATATAATAATATTTTTAATACTAATAATAAAAAAAGCAATAATTTATCACGAATATATAAAAACCATATCTATCATCTATATAAATAATGATACGTCTAATAATAATACCGCATATTGCCAGCTGATAAAAGAAATAATTTGGAAAACAAATACTAAAGCAATGGATAAGTACAAAGAAATAATATATAGACAACACGAATCCCTTCAATTCTAATAATTCTAATAATAATAATAATAACATAATTACAGAATATTAATAAATATAATTGCAAATTACAATGCATAAGGATATCAATAATATAGAAAATGTATTTAATATATAATATATAAATATAGAGATTGTAAATTCTTTAGAGTTTGTAAACATGTTACTAAACATTTATTTAGTAAATAGAATCTAAATAAAAATAAATAAATAAAATAAAAAATAAATAAATAAAAAATAAAAAATGTAAATATTTATCATAAATAAAAATATAAAAATAAAAGTTAAAAAAAATGTGTTTAGGAAGGGTGAACTAACGCTTATTAAAACATAACTTTTAATATATTCAATAAAGAAAAAACCCTAAGGGCCGTCATATCATCAATGGAGATGCTGAAAGTGTTTACCTTTACTAATAAGGTTTAATGAATTAAGACCCAAAAATAGATGAAACACCGGGATCATTGGCCGCTCCTCAATCAAGGTGACTGAGCGTTTCATGGAGCAATTTATCAAAAATACCAATCAATGGGATCAGCCCCAATCACTGAGCAGATTGCAGCAGTGTGGAGGTAAGAAAGGAGTCTTGTTGCTGGGAGCGTATATATATATGTATATGTATACACTTACTAATTATAGCCTAATCCCAATCAGTCTATTAATCTATTTTTAACTTTCTAAAATTAGTATTGGAACAAGAGAATGTTTAGCCGGCTCCATTATCGGTGTTATTAGGCTGACATGCTAAGTGCGCCTCCTTTAAGACATCAATGACAAAAGTGCGAGGGGGCTCAAGAGGTCAATCACAACCATGATAGGAATCCCCAGGTTAGTATTTTCCTACGAGACCTTTTCGATCCAAAATGTTGACAACCTAATTGCTGTGCTTATCCCTAATTAGGCAAACTTTAGCCGGTGCCCCCCCACCCCCACCTATTGGGGACCAATGTCTAAGTATCAAAACAAACAACCACCAGTGGTCAGACAGAAAAATGTCATCAAGATGTGAATTTTGTGGTGTTGACCACTGATGTTTTTGATATCAGAAATTAAATTATGCCATGATATTTTAGGTCCGATTTTTACATAAATAAATTCCTGTATATATTAGGAAATGTGGGGTTGATAGAGGAAAGTCCTCTGCTTGGGGTTCCCCTCTATAAGACAAGTTTACAATCTTATAGAGGAGGACTCTGGAGGACTCAATGGTAATTGATTGTGGTGGTTTCCCATTGACACCTTGTAATACCACATTTGTCCTGTAGAGGCCACTGTAAAAGAATTGTACAGATGCCGCCACTCTCACCAACGATCGCTACTGATTACTGTAAGTTTCAGACTGGGTTCTTTAGGTTATTTAGATGGGGAATCATAGAGTGAGAGAATGAGTAAGAGGCTGATGGCCTGTAGCGAGCCAGGGCTGAACCTAAACTCTCTGCTGCCTGAGGTAAGTTGTAGAATGGCGCCCTCTCTGCTCAATCCAGTAGTAGGTGGGTTCTCCATGCGGTGTCTTATACCCATAATGACATTGAAGAGACACAATTTTTAAGTGTCAGGACCTGCTGTGTAACAAGTGGCCATGTTCCTGATGCCGCCCCCCCCATCCTGCTGCAGGTGGTGCCGCCTGAGGCCAGAGGATCAACTCCCCTCATGGCTGGTGAATCCCTGAGTGAGCCCACTGGGAAGCATATTTACAAGATAAAGTCTATGATCTGGTGTCCCGTTGAAGGATTTTCCATGGCGCTATAGGATTATTGCTCTAGGATTGCTAAATGCAGTATTTAAAGGCGGTGTCTTTAATAAAAACTTCTACTGAATAAATTCTGATCACGGGATGTGCTGCTGCTGATGTTCAGTTTCTCTCTGTAGCGCCACCACAGGAGAATTCAAATATTACACAGATTTTAATAATAGGTCCCAAATTAATAATAATGACTGAGGATAAATCAACAATATAAGATCAGTCGGGTTACAGCACCCAGAACCACCCCACACCAGCAGCTAAGAAGAAGAGAATCATACAGGGAGAAGACAGCGCCGTTCTCTGTGTAGTGGCTGAACCTAGTCATTGCAGCTTAGTTCTCATTGAAATGAATAAGAGCTGATCTGCAGTAACCCGGTCTGACCACTACAAAGAGAACGGCGCTGTCTGCTTCCTGTCCCATACTCAGTTTAAGAGGGTGATGGATTTTGGATCCCATCAATTTTGTTATTAAGGACCAATTCCCTCTTGATTGAGATGTTGTCACAGCTCCGCACCGTGTTCTCTTATGTCTGGATGATGCAATCCTGTGCCATGACATTTATGATGAATGATTAATAAATCAGAATTTGTGGTTTCTCATGTTGAAACAAATAGTAGTAGGATTGTAGTACAGAAGACACAACTTCACAGGATTTACATTGTGGTTATGTGATTGTATCTGTCTGGCAGGGAACATGTAGATCATAATTTATGGCAGTCACTTTACCGCGGCTTCTCCCAGGATTCATATTTATTAGTTACTGGGGATAATAGTGTCCTAAATACTATACATCCAACACATGGATAGCACCGATACACCAGTGTGGTCACTATTACTCTGCAACAAGTGTAGTATTATAGTAGTTATATTCTTGCACAAAGGAGCAGTATTATAGTAGTTATATTCTTGTACATAGAGGCAGTATTATAGTAGTTATATTCTTGTACATAGGGGGCAGTATTATAGTAGTTATATTCTTGTACATAGGAGGCAGTATTATAGTAGTTATATTCCTGTACATAGGGGGCAGTATTATAGTAGTTATATTCTTGTACATAGGGGGCAGTATTATAGTAGTTATATTCTTGTACATAGGGGGCAGTAATATAGTAGTTATATTCCTGTACATAGGGGGCAGTATTATAGTAGTTATATTCTTGTACATAGGGGGCAGTATTATAGTAGTTATATTCTTGTACATAGGGGCAGTATTATAGTAGTTATATTCTTGTACATAGGGGGCAGTATTATAGTAGTTATATTCTTGTACATAGGGGGCAGTATTATAGTAGTTATATTCTTGTACATAGGGAGCAGCATTATAGTAGTTATATTCTTGTACATAGGGGGCAGTATTATAGTAGTTATATTCTTGTACATAGAGGGCAGTATTATAGTAGTTATATTCCTGTACATAGGGGGGAGTATTATAGTAGTTATATTCTTGTACATAGGGGGCAGTATTATAGTAGTTATATTCTTATACATAGGGGGCAGTATTATAGTACTTATATTCCTGTACATAGGGGGCAGTATTATAGTAGTTATATTCTTGTACATAGGGGGCAGTATTATAGTAGTTATATTCTTATACATAGGGGGCAGTATTATAGTACTTATATTCCTGTACATAGGGGGCAGTATTATAGTAGTTATATTCTTGTACATAGGGGTCAGTATTATAGTAGTTATATTCTTGTACATAGGAAGCTGTATTATAGTAGTTATATTCCTGTACATAGGGGGCAGTATTATAGTAGTTATATTCTTGTACATAGGGGCAGTATTATAGTAGTTATATTCCTGTACATAGAGGGCAGTATTATAGTAGTTATATTCCTGTACATAGAGGGCAGTATTATAGTAGTTATATTCTTGTACATAGGGGGCAGTATTATAGTAGTTATATTCTTGTACATAGGGGGCAGTATTATAGTAGTTATATTCTTGTACATAGGGGCAGTATTATAGTAGTTATATTCTTGTACATAGGGGGCAGTATTATAGTAGTTCTATTCTTGTACATAGGGGGCAGTATTATAGTAGTTATATTCTTGTACATAGGGAGCAGCATTATAGTAGTTATATTCTTGTACATAGGGGGCAGTATTATAGTAGTTATATTCTTGTACATAGAGGGCAGTATTATAGTAGTTATATTCCTGTACATAGGGGGGAGTATTATAGTAGTTATATTCTTGTACATAGGGGGCAGTATTATAGTAGTTATATTCTTATACATAGGGGGCAGTATTATAGTACTTATATTCCTGTACATAGGGGGCAGTATTATAGTAGTTATATTCTTGTACATAGGGGGCAGTATTATAGTAGTTATATTCTTATACATAGGGGGCAGTATTATAGTACTTATATTCTTGTACATAGGGGGCAGTATTATAGTAGTTATATTCTTGTACATAGGGGGCAGTATTATAGTAGTTATATTCTTGTACATAGGGGGCAGTATTATAGTAGTTATATTCTTGTACATAGGGGGCAGTATTATAGTAGTTATATTCTTGTACATAGGGGGCAGTATTATAGTAGTTATATTCCTGTACATAGGGGGCAGTATTATAGTAGTTATATTCTTGTACATAGGGGTCAGTATTATAGTAGTTATATTCTTGTACATAGGAAGCTGTATTATAGTAGTTATATTCCTGTACATAGGGGACAGTATTATAGTAGTTATATTCTTGTACATAGGGGGCAGTATTATAGTAGTTATATTGCTGTACATAGGAGGAAGTATTATAGTAGTTATTTTCCTGTACATAGGGGGCAGTATTATAGTAGTTATATTCTTGTACATAGGGGGCAGTATTATAGTAGTTATATTCCTGTACATAGGGGGCAGTATTATAGGAGTTATATTCTTGTACATAGGGGGCAGTATTATAGTAGTTATATTCTTGTACATAGGGAGCAGTATTATAGTAGTTATATTCTTGTACATAGGAAGCTGTATTATAGTAGTTATATTCCTGTACATAGGGGACAGTATTATAGTAGTTATATTCTTGTACATAGGGGGCAGTATTATAGTAGTTATACTCTTGTACATAGGGGGCAGTATTATAGTAGTTATATTCCTGTACATAGGAGGAAGTATTATAGTAGTTATATTCCTGTACATAGGGGGCAGTATTATAGTAGTTATATTCTTGTACATAGGGGGCAGTATTATAGTACTTATATTCCTGTACATAGGGGGCAGTATTATAGGAGTTATATTCTTGTACATAGGGGCAGTATTATAGTAGTTATATTCTTGTACATAGGGGGCAGTATTATAGTAGTTATATCCTTGTACATAGGGAGCAGTATTATAGTAGTTATATTCTTGTAGATAGGGGGCAATATTATAGTAGTTATATTCCTGTACATAGGGGGCAGTATTATAGTAGTTATATTCTTGTACATAGGGGGCAGAATTATAGTAGTTATATTCTTGTACATAGGAGCAGTATTATAGTAGTTTTATTCTTGTAGATAGGGGGCAGTATTATAGTAGTTATATTCTTGTACATAGGAGCAGTATTATAGTAGTTATATTCTTGTACATAGGAGCAGTATTATAGTAGTTATATTCTTGTAGATAGGGGGCAGTATTATAGTAGTTATATTCTTGTAGATAGGGGGCAGTATTATAGTAGTTATATTCTTGTACATAGGGGACAGTATTATAGTAATTAAATTCTTGTACATAGGAGGGCAGTATTATAGTAGTTATATTCTTGTACATAGGGGGTAGTATTATACCGTAGTAGTTATATTCTTGTACATAGGAGGCAGTATTATAGTAGTTATATTCTTGTACATAGGGGCAGTATTATAGTAGTTATATTCTTGTACATAGGGGGCAGTATTATAGTAGTTATATTCTTGTACATAGGGGACAGTATTATAGTAGTTATATTCCTGTACATAGGGGCAGTATTATAGTAGTTATATCCTTGTACATAGGGGGCAGTATTATAGTAGTTATATTCTTGTACATAGGGGGCAGTATTATAGTAGTTATATTCTTGTACATAGGGGGCAGTATTATAGTAGTTATATTCCTGTACATAGGGGGCAGTATTATAGGAGTTATATTCTTGTACATAGGGGCAGTATTATAGTAGTTATATTCTTGTACATAGGGGGCAGTATTATAGTAGTTATATCCTTGTACATAGGGAGCAGTATTATAGTAGTTATATTCTTGTAGATAGGGGGCAATATTATAGTAGTTATATTCCTGTACATAGGGGGCAGTATTATAGTAGTTATATTCTTGTACATAGGGGGCAGAATTATAGTAGTTATATTCTTGTACATAGGAGCAGTATTATAGTAGTTTTATTCTTGTAGATAGGGGGCAGTATTATAGTAGTTATATTCTTGTACATAGGAGCAGTATTATAGTAGTTATATTCTTGTACATAGGAGCAGTATTATAGTAGTTATATTCTTGTAGATAGGGGGCAGTATTATAGTAGTTATATTCTTGTAGATAGGGGGCAGTATTATAGTAGTTATATTCTTGTACATAGGGGACAGTATTATAGTAATTAAATTCTTGTACATAGGAGGGCAGTATTATAGTAGTTATATTCTTGTACATAGGGGGTAGTATTATACCGTAGTAGTTATATTCTTGTACATAGGAGGCAGTATTATAGTAGTTATATTCTTGTACATAGGGGCAGTATTATAGTAGTTATATTCTTGTACATAGGGGGCAGTATTATAGTAGTTATATTCTTGTACATAGGGGACAGTATTATAGTAGTTATATTCCTGTACATAGGGGCAGTATTATAGTAGTTATATCCTTGTACATAGGGGGCAGTATTATAGTAGTTATATTCTTGTACATAGGGGGCAGTATTATAGTAGTTATATTCTTGTACATAGGGGACAGTATTATAGTAGTTATATTCCTGTACATAGGGGCAGTATTATAGTAGTTATATCCTTGTACATAGGGGGCAGTATTATAGTAGTTATATTCTTGTACATAGGGGGCAGTATTATAGTAGTTATATTCCTGTACATAGGGGGCAGTATTAGAGTAGTTATATTCTTGTACATAGGGGCAGTATTATAGTAGTTATATTCTTGTACATAGGGGGCAGTGTTATAGTAGTTATATTCTTGTACATAGGGGGCAGTATTATAGTAGATATATTCTTGTACATAGGGGGCAGTATTATAGTAGTTATATTCTTGTACATAGGGGGAAGTATTATAGTATTTATATTCTTGTACATAGGGGGCAGTATTATAGTAGTTATATTCCTGTACATAGGGGCAGTATTATAGTAGTTATATTCCTGTACATAGGGGCAGTATTATAGTAGTTATGTTCTTGTACATAGGGAGCAGTATTATAGTAGTTATATTCTTGTACATAGGGGGCAGTATTATATTAGTTATATTCCTGTACATAGGGGGCAGTATTATAGTAGTTATATTCTTGTACATAGGGGGGCAGTATTATAGTAGTTATATTCTTGTACATAGGGGGCAGTATTATAGTAGTTATATTCCTGTACATAGGGGGCAGTATGATGGTAGTTATATTCTTGTACATAGGGGACAGTATTATAGTAGTTACATTCCTGTACATAAGGGCAGTATTATAGTAGTTATATTTCTGTACATAGGGGCAGTATTATAGTAGTTATATTCTTGTACATAGGGGGCAGTATTATAGTAGTTATATTCCTGTACATAGGGGGCAGTATTATAGTAGATATATTCTTGTACATAGGGGGGAGTATTATAGTAGTTATATTCTTGTACATAGGGGGCAGTATTATAGTAGTTATATTCTTGTACATAGGAGGCAGTATTATAGTAGTTATATTCTTGTACATAGGGGGCAGCATTATAGTAGTTATATTCTTGTACATAGGCGGCAGTATTATAGTAGTTATATTCTTGTACATGGGGGCAGTATTATAGTAGTTATATTCTTGTACATAGGGGACAGTATTATAATAGTTATATTCCTGTACATAGGGGGCAGTATTATAGTAGTTATATTCCTGTACATAGGAGGCAGTATTATAGTAGTTATATTCTTGTACATAGGGGGCAGTATTATAGTAGTTATATTCCTGTACATAGGGGCAGTATTACAGTAGTTATATTCCTGTACATAGGGAGCAGTATTATAGTAGTTATATTCTTGTACATAGGGGGCAGCATTATAGTAGTTATATTCTTGTACATAGGCGGCAGTATTATAGTAGTTATATTCTTGTACATGGGGGCAGTATTATAGTAGTTATATTCTTGTACATAGGGGACAGTATTATAATAGTTATATTCCTGTACATAGGGGGCAGTATTATAGTAGTTATATTCCTGTACATAGGAGGCAGTATTATAGTAGTTATATTCTTGTACATAGGGGGCAGTATTATAGTAGTTATATTCCTGTACATAGGGGCAGTATTACAGTAGTTATATTCCTGTACATAGGGAGCAGTATTATAGTAGTTATATTCTTGTACATAGGGGGCAGTATTATAGTAGTTATATTCTTGTACATAGGGGGCAGCAATATAGCAGTTATATTCCTGTACATAGGGGGCAGTATTATAGTAGTTATATTCTTGTACATAGGGGCAGTATTATAGTAGTTATATTCTTGTACATAGGGGGCAGTGTTATGGTAGTTATATTCTTGTACATAGGGGACAGTATTATAGTAGATATATTCTTGCACATAGGGAGCAGTATTATAGTAGTTATATCCTTGTACATAGGGGCAGTATTATAGTAATTATATTTCTGTACATAGGGGGCAGTATTATAGTAGTTATATTATTGTACATAGGGGGAAGTATTATAGTAGTTATATTCCTGTACATAGGGGCAGTATTATAGTAGTTATATTCCTGTATATAGGGGGCAGTATTATAGTAGTTATATTCCTGTACATAGGGGGCAGTATTATAGTAGTTATATTCCTGTACATAGGGGGCGGTATTATAGTAGTTATATTCCTGTACATAGGGGGCGGTATTATAGTAGTTATATTCTTGTACATAGGGGGTAGTATTATAGTAGTTATATTCTTGTACATAGGGGGCAGTATTATAGTAGTTATATTCCTGTACATAGGGGGCAGTATTATAGTAGTTATATTCTTGTACATAGGGGGCAGTATTATAGTAGTTATATTCCTGTACATAGGGGGCAGTATTATAGTAGTTATATTCTTGTACATAGGGGCAGTATTATAGTAGTTATATTCTTGTACATAGGGGGCAGTATTATAGTAGTTATATTCTTGTACATAGGAGCAGTATTATAGTAGTTATATTCTTGTACATAGGGGCAGTATTATAGTAGTTATATTCCTGTACATAGGGGGCAGTATTATAGTAGTTCTATTCTTGTACATAGGGGGCAGTATTATAGTAGTTCTATTCTTGTACATAGGGGGCAGTATTATAGTAGTTCTATTCTTGTACATAGGGGGCAGTATTATAGTAGTTATATTCTTGTACATAGGGGGCAGTATTATATTCTTGTCTTCTATGTTTCCTCCATCACAATAGTTTCCAATGTCAGTGACATCATTGGATTTTCTGCAGCGTTTACAACGATGCAATTTGCTTGTGTGTAGCTTGCGCTCTATTCTCTGTGAATTAGCAGTCCTGGTGCCAGCTCCGCTGATGATTTTATTGTGTAGTCGCTCAGCGCCGGAGCGGCCAGTAATAACTTTCAGATGGTCGCATATTTTTCTCTCCTCATTGTTTAAACAGATGAATTTCCAGGCGCGGGGAGAGATGAAAGGTCATTTTTTTCTGCTGTCCTTTGCATATTGAAATATTTGAATTTTATATATTGGCGATTCAGCCAAACAAATCAATAGACAATTGTTCTGTGCGGCGGCCCAGACGTATCCGATATTTCGCCGTGTACAAATGCCAACGCGCTCGGATTTCACACCTGGCCTCTATCATGGTGCCAAGTTTACTATATTTTAGCCTATAATATTACATTTTTTTTATGCTGTACACAGAGTAACTTGAACAATGTTACATAGAAACCATTAAAAGCTAAAAACTAATCTCAGTAAACATCATTTATTTCGGGTATAAACCGGTAAGTCATATCTTTAATTGAGAAATCTGGATATAAATAAATGTGGGAGCTATTACAGGTCCTGCAGCTTTGCCAGACCTATAAAAGGTCAATAGCAGAGGGATGGATGCTCGATATTACAGATTTGCATTCCGGTTGTGTCCCTATGACAACACTTCCTGACTGTGTTGTTTTGGCTTTGTAGTGATTTGTTTTAGAGAAAGTTTTTGTATTCATACTATGCATACATTGTATGAATTTTAAATGGATCCTGAGCTACAGCGGCAGTGCCCAGCCTTATATTCACAGATGTGTGATGTCACTGCGGCACCTGGCTTCCCGTGCGCTCCTACATTTATGGAAAAGCAGGGAGTGTATTGCTACCTCCCTCTGCCATTGACACAAGTATGTGGGGAGGATCTGGGTCTGACTGGTTGTCAGGTTCAGCTACTGTTTTAACAGCCGGTTCAGAAGAGTCGCTCAGGTGGACCAGATTCAATCCCCTAATATATAGTGGGCGATTCAGGAGGCCATGTAACCACCCCACTGAATCACCCACACTATAATACACTATTTGTTGGTGGCAGGCCCTTTCAGAGCAAAGTCGTGGTGGCCCCGGGTCACACGCCTTGGGCTCCCTCTACATAGTCCAGCCCTGCACTCATCAACCATATAAGGATATAAAATAGAAATGCAGCTGCTGCAAAAATTGAGATAAGGAGGTGAGCGAGAACACAATTTAGCCTTCAGGTTCCCGCTTCGCACTTGCTCCTTCCGTTGCCTGAGATGTGGCCCCTCCCCCTCCAGCAGCATCCGACAGCAGTAGAAAGAGGAGGCAGATCAGAGCCTTCTCAAAGTATTGCCCTCTCTTCTCCAGTCTCTTCTCCAGTATACTCTGATATAGCACCGCAGCCAGATTCTCCTACTAGATCAGTTGTTTTAGTCTGCCATGAGCTCCCCCAGCATTCTGGGGCCCAGGCGTCTGCATAAAGCGACTTAATGGAGATCCACCATCCAATGGATTCAAGGGGTACACCACCAGCAAGTTGAGCCTCTTGCCTCAGGCAGCACCACCTGCAGCAAGTTGGGGGGCAGCATCGGGGGCGCA
Organism: Engystomops pustulosus; assembly: GCF_040894005.1. Classification (NCBI taxonomy): domain Eukaryota; kingdom Metazoa; phylum Chordata; class Amphibia; order Anura; family Leptodactylidae; genus Engystomops; species Engystomops pustulosus. The sequence continues at coordinate 200,911,773 of NC_092415.1, read as the reverse complement.
GTCAGCTGCTATAAAGCAGGACCTGACAAGAGATATTGGTAAGGGTTTGAGAAACTCCATAGAGAACCCACCTACTAAACCTATAGCTCGCCTGAGACAGCAGAGAGATTAGGTTCAGCCCTGACTTGCAATTGGACACTAACAGGAGATGGTAACACCCATTTGTCAATTTAGTCATACATTTCCAGTAGGGGAAATAAATGGGGAACGAGAGATTGGAGAAAAGATGGTTCGGAGTAACGGTTACTCCACGGACTCAACACTGATCTCTGATCCCAATCCACAACATCCATGTGCAGCCTATAGTGTGACAATACCCTGTGTAGATGTCATATCTCCCTTCTATATGGCAGCATTATTTATTACTAGCACTTATCCAGGTGATATATCACAGCTGCTATGAGAAGCCCTTTCTATGTGGCACTCTTCTTTATGTGCTTGGGTTGGCGGTGTACCATGCTGTACAGGGTGCAATGTACAGTGGGTGGGGTGGGCGCCAAGGCTGATTGTATTCCCGGTCCCACCCTGACAACTTGACAACTCTTGGCAGGACCTGGCATCCACCTTTATGACTGACGTGCCAGCAGACGTCATGATGTGGAGGTGGCACGGATGGGGCATTGCCCGAGCCTGTACTGGCGCAGGAATGTGCTCGCTCCACCTGTCGGGCCGGTCACAGCTGCCAGGGAGATGGATGTTGTACCTAAAGTGTCATCATGTGCTATGAAGGGAATGGGACAAGGCGACATATGCAGATAGTGAAGTCATTGTAAGAGCAGACTCTGCCCTTATCAGGGGCAAGAATAGAAGAGGCTGGCACTTAATGGTTACAGACTGACTGCAGTATTAAAACAGGCATAAAGGTCTGCTAGTAAGTAGATGAAGGTAATTTAAAGGGAATGGGAACAATGCTGAAACATCCCTTTAAAGGGGACCTGTCGCCAGATTTTACTCCACTAAACTACTAGTATCAGGTGTGATATGAAATGTCCTTTCTAGAATTCCATCTTTTATGTGAAATCTCAACTGTTTACCGATAAAATTATAAAAGATTCTCATCCAATTCAAGCAAATATGACTCTTCTCCTTCCATCTACACATGAGATTAGTCAAGTTTAGTGGTTGCAGGGGAGGCTCATTTCCCAGGCCACTATCTTCTGTTCTACAGTTCTGAGAAGAATGCTGCTGGTGTCATATTAAAGATAAGAATCTCATCTTTTAGATGTCACCAGGCTTTTGGCTTTGTGACAGAACCACAACCAGATATACAGACAGCTACAGACATGGTTAAAAATGCAAACTGCATGGCAGGATCCAGTTCCTGTCTATTATTTAACTGCCTGTGTGTCGGGCTCTGTAGCTCACAAAGCCATAAGCCTGAAGGGATTTAAAAGATGAGATTCTTATCTTTAATATGATGTGTCTCTAGCTGCTATAGAGCAGAAGATTGGGGCTTCTGAAGTGACACTGCCCTTGCAAACTCTAAACTTGACTCATCTCATTTAAAAGTGAGATGAGAAGAGTGATATTTGTCTACCTTTGGAGGAGATTTTTTTTTACAGGTAAAACACGTAGGGGCAAATTAAGGACCAGCCCCCAATGCACTTGCAGACTGATTTGCATATCTATAAGAAGAATGATTATCTTTGCAATTCTTCATCTGAGTGTGACCACAGAGGTATGTTTCTGATCCTATTAAAGGCTCCTACACATCTCTTGGTTATTGGTTTGGGAGAAATGTTTGACTTCATAGATGCCCTTTAAATGCCACTGTATTCATGTGAGGCCCCTCATCTGAGGCTAACCCTAATCTAGGTCATCAGTCTTCTTATAAATGTAATAGTAACTACCTAGGTTCTATGTACTCCCCTACTGTATGGATATTCTGCTCTGTGACTGCTCCCAGGCTGCACCTCTTTTATGGAATGCTTTACCCTCTTCTCACTGCTCAAATTTTTGGACATAATTTTAAAAAGTTGCTTCAGATAACAATATCTAGTTTTCTTAATCTGTCACCCATCCCCCTTCTATGGCTACAAGGACTGTAAAATTGTATTTAAAGGGGGTTTTCCACACTAGAAGTGAAAGCTTCTATAGTGCAGCTTTTTGTTAAAACTATGAAAACAAACTTTTTTTGACCCCTCTGTTACAGCTCCAGCTGCCCGTAGACTTCTGGTTCCCATTCAGTTGTAGTCATGTGACTCGACATTGGGGTTCAGTTCATAGCCAATCACTGGCCTTAGAGCCCCTCTCCCTTATGCGCATCATGTCAATGACTGACCTCGCTATTTGCATGCTATATGTGTAGAGGGGGCGACTTGCCCTCAAACAGTATGAAAACTGAGGAGGGCAAAAACGGTACCAGGAACGGGCACTGGAACAGACAAAGCAAAGTACTGTTTGAGTTGGACAACCCCTTTAAAGTTACAAGCTTACTTTACTCATGGTTTGAAGACCTCCTGTTGGAATTCCCCGGTGGCAATGGCCAAGTGCTACAAAAGACATAACTTAGGCAAAGGCACCAGAATATAGACGTGTAGAGATACTATATACAATTGTACTCAATTATCAAGGAGTCACATGCCCACTGAAGATTTATCTCCCTCGAATCCAGACCCATAGTTGAGGTTGGTGCAGTGCCCATCCCGATGCCACTTTATTTACCAGTTTGGGTGAAAAATCCATAAAATTGGTGGTTCAACCAGTGCACATAGCACGGCACACACGGCGGACTGGTGTAGGACTTGAGGACAGATCACTTACTGTTAATGGATGGTTCAAACATGGCGTCCTCATCACATCGTATCAGAGAGTAATCCATGGGATTTATCGTCACAGTTACGAAGGAGGAAGCTTTGATCTTCTAGTGACTCATTGAGTAAACCACACGTGGCTTGGCTTCTCTACCTGCCTGTACACACATCGATCCAAGACACAACAATGGCTGCCATATGGGTTATATAGGGGAAAAGCTACTATAGGGAGGTGGCACTTGTAGAATCTTCCCTAGATGGTAAAATTCTGGTACATATTACACAATATTTCTATTATCCAATCAGATTCACTTGTTAGCACCCGTCACCAGGTCACGTGCCTTTGGCCCCATTCCCAGGGGGGAACCTATACTCTCTGCTGTCTGAGCCGAACTGTAAAACGGTGCGCCCCTCCTTACACTCCAATAGTGATACCTCAGGTTATTTTTTTTTCAGCATGCAGGTTTTTCATGCAATGTCTCACACTCTTACTGACATGAAGTGTGAAGAAACACTATTTTAAATGATCAGGTCCTGCTTGGTCACATGTGACTGTCCCCTGATGCTGCACCCACCTTCTTTCACTTGGTGTTGCAGTTGTTGGCGAGAGGCTCAACTCGCCTCATGGTTTGTGCACCCTTGCCCATTCCTCGGGTCTCCCTGCACCAGTGATATTTAGGTCCTCCTCCACCGGTAGAATCTTCTGGTATCTTCATTACTATTTCGGCACCCTTGTATATTTAAAATTAGGTTTTCTAGTGTCATGTAGGCGTTGCCAAACTGTCTGCTCTAGCATAGGACCACCCAAGAGCCTAATTAGCATACTGAGTGCTTATACTACTGGCAGTGGTCCCTTGGGAATGGTGGATGGACTACAGAACGAAAAAATAAAATCTTTGACTCTTACAAAGGATTCAGAGAGCGGGGGTAATATGATGATTGATTGGGGGGGTTCAACAAACCTAAAGAAAGGAGGTTCTCAATATGAAATTGGTGTAGGTTTAACTCCCAGTATCCTAATAGGTCAGATGTTGTCAACTGATGATGAACAGAGAATCAAACAGGAAGCGGGCAGCTCCACTTCCTGTGTGGTGGCTGAAAGGAGTCACTGCAGTTTAGCTCTCCAATGGAAGTGAGAGTTTATCTGCAGTAACCTGGTCTGACCACTACAAAGAGAACGGCGCTGTCTGCTTCCTATTCCATTCTTTCCATATCATCTGCAGGTGTTGGACTCCCATCGATCTGATATTGCAGACCTATTCTATAGATTTTTATTTTCTTCTTGGAGTAAAAACTACTTCATTACTAATTTTAATCCTCTCGTTAATCTCTAAAAAATTGACATTATTTTTTTTTTGTCCAAAATAATTTTTTCCCTTATTTTTTTAAATTCTTTTTGAATTCTACATGTAACGATTTAATATTTTTGTAAATTTACAATATCACATATTTATTCAAATCAAAATCTGTCCCACAACATTCCCCCCCCCCCTGCAGCTGGTGTCGGAGAAATTGCCGGTCTTCTGGGACCACCGGATTATTATTTCTGACTCGAGAAGGTCCAGGAAGAAGGTTTACTGTACAATAGAAGCCACACTCTGTCTTGCAACATGAGAACATTTGTTTGCTGCCCTTCTTCTTCTTCTTCTTCTTCCACATTAACACACAACCAGAGAGAGACATTAAATGAACCCAGATGGCTGGCATAGAGAGTAGACATTTTGGAAAAATGCCCCGAGGGAGGGGGGGGGGGACTCTACGTTCTCTGTTGTCTTGATCTTACAACTCAGTTGACTTCAAGATGTCTGTGTTGTTTCTTAATCTCGAATCGCTCCCACTTGGGCATTTATCCGCTTCCTTTTTGGAAAATGTCACAGACGCATCACAGCTATTTGGGCTGCAAAAGTTGAACTTTAAAATTTAAAAAATTCTAAAAATTTTCTTAATTTTTTTTTTTATTTGCTTGGCAATTCCCTTTTGTTCTCCGATTAAAAAAAAAAAACTAAAATCGCTGCTCGGTAATTAAAATAAGCTTCTCGTTCTCCGTTCCTCTGTTTGATCGGTGGAATTCTTGTGTGAAGGCAGCAAATTGGCCAACGCAAACATAAATGTTAGTGCTGAGAACTTGTCAGGGAGAGGAATTTTGATAAAAAGCACAGGGCTAAGTATTTGCAAAGAATTAAAGTTTTTTTTTTGTAATTATATTTACTTTATGTCTCAGTTTAGTTCTAAAAGATGGAGCAAAAATAACTAAAAATATGTAATTTTTTAAAAATATATACAGGCAGTCCCCGGGTTACGTACTAGATAGGGTCCGCATGTTTGTACTTAAGTTGAATTTGTATGTAAGTGGAAACTGTATATTTTATAATTGTAGATCCAAACAAAAACTTTTTTTGCCCCAGGGACATTTGAAGTTTAAACATTTTTTTTCTGTAATGGGACCAAGGATTATCAATAAAGCTTCATTACAGACACCTTACAGCTGATCATTGCAGTCTGGGACTATGGTAACATCCAGAGAGGTCACCAGAGGTCAGATGTAACTATGGGTTGTCTGTAAGTCGGGTGTCCTTAAGTAGGGGACCGCCTGTATAATGGTTTATATAAAACATAAAGCTATAGATTGAACATAATGAAAAAAATTGGGAAAAAAACTTATTCATTGTCCACAGAAATTAAATTGAAAATTCTTTAAAAATTCTAAAAATGTATAATTTAACAAAAATATATCTGTATTTGCTCTGTTTGGGATCTGTAGGTTATAAAATTAGAATCCCCTAAGTACAAAGAATGGGGCTCATTTACTAAGGGCTTCGTCGGGTTTCCCGACTTTTTATGTTTGCGCCGAATTCCGCCGGGATTTTGGCTCACGCGATCGGATTTTTTTCCGCCGGCTTTCACGTGCGGAAATCGGGGGCGTGGCCGACGGAAATCGGAAAAAAACGCAGAATTTAAAAAGCAAATTGTGTCGCAAAATCAAGAACTTACATGCATCGTGAAAAACCTGGTGAACTCCGGCGGACCTCGGCGCAGCAGCGACACCTGGTGGACATCGGGCGCACGACCTTAGTGAATCCTGGCAGGATCCGAATCAGCGCCGGAGAACGCGCCGCTGGATCGCGACAGGATCGGGTAAGTAAATGTGCCCCAATGACTCCAGTTCAGGAGGACCCGGCACTTCTGTGCATGACATGGAAAACCCATTGATTTCACTGGGAGCTATGCAATGCTTCACTTCACCTGTTGGTGGTGCTGCTGGGGAATTTAACACTTTCTTTAGTATTCCCTGACCTGATGATTGGAAAACTTGGAATTTGAAGGGGTTTTCCAAAGTGATATTTGGATAAAGTTGTTGCCTCTCCCATCGAACTTGTAGGGGATGATCAGGAATTATAATTGATAACCTATCCACAGGATGGTCGGGGGGGGGGGCTAATCCCACCCCCTACACTGATGACTTGTTCTTCCTGTTATAAATATATAATGTAGAGTCTGAATTAGTTGTCTCTGTGTTCTCTGTAGTGTCCGGAAACCACTAGTACAATCCCCTTGCGAACTGATGACCTATTCTGCAGATAGGTCATCCATTATAATTCCTGGCCAACCTCTTTTATGCATAACTAAACTTTGAATGCATAGAAAGTCATGATCACAGCCAAAAAGGAGACATCTTCACCCAATCATTTTTGCCTCTTTGTTTTGTTGGATGTCAAAGTCCCTGATTGGCTACACCTATTTCAAGATACCATCATTCACCTTGTAGCGTCATGCTCCACCTCTGTCCCCCTGTGCCATATATACATATACTACAGAGAGTAAATTAACACTTATGTATACATTGCCTTTCCTACACATGGCCAGGACCGGCGCGTTATTGCGCAATTATTGGCGCCCATATAGGCGCAAATCAAGGCGAAAAACATCGAGAAAAAACAAGACAAATTAGGCGCAAACCAGGAAACTGCTACACGGCGAACTCTACCGAACTGCTGGAAAAAGGCGGAAAAAATTGCTCAAATTCACCAATGCGCTCAAAAAGTCACTAAAATACAACCAAGAAAGGTGCATCAGGCTAAGATAAATGACCCCCATTGGGTTGAGATTATCATTTATGTATGAACAAAAGAGGTTTCATAGTTGACACCTCCATGCAATCTGCAAAATGGGGAATCACGAGCAAACCTCCGTGTTTACTTGGGTTTCCTCTGGGTCCTCCGGTTTCCTCCCACACTCCAAAACATAGTGTTAGGTTGATTAGATTGTGAGCCCCACAGGGACCGATTTGGCAAATTCTTACAGTAGAAGAAATGATCCCGGCACTTCGAGGTAGATCAATTATATATTGGTTTTTAATTATCAAATTTTCAAAATGATACAAAGCATATCGCGATATGCTTTGTATCATTTTGAAAATTTGATAATTAAAAACCAATATATAATTGATCTACCTCGAAGTGCCGGGATCATTTCTTCTACTGGATACCTTTACCCCTATCCACGAGCACGAGGTAAGAATCTCCGAGTGCCGACCAAACCAGACAACAATTTGGCAAATTCTTACAGCCAGGGCTGGATTAAGGGTGGTGGGGGCCCCTGGGCGCAAACTGGTGGGGGCCCTTCCAACAATGTTTTTGGAAGTATATAGCCTGCCAGCCCCCTGTAGTATGTAGCCTGCCAGCCCCCTGTAATATATAGCCTGCCAGCCCCCTGTAATATGTAGCCTGCCAGCCCCCTCTAATATGTAGCCTGCTAGCCCCCTGTAGTATGTAGCCTGCTAGCCCCCTGTAGTATGTAGCCTGCTAGCCCCCTGTAGTATGTAGCCTGCCAACTGGTGGGTGCCCCTTAAAAAGTAAAAGTGGTGGGGGCCCGGGGCTCGAGCCCCATGAGCCCCTCCTTTAATCCGGCCCTTCTTAAAGCGCTGCGTAATCTGTGTATAGAATTATTATTATATTACAATGTGGAAATCCCATAGAAGTCCGGATGCTATAAAGAAAACCTGTGCCCCCCCCTATTCTGCAGATTGTAGGGAGCCTTGGTTGTTGGACTCCCCGCAGTGATACATTTTGTTACACATACACAGAATAGGGGATGATTGTAACACTTAATACAACCATTTTAATGGTTCTGATCAGCACAAATATTTATACAATTTTAGAAACATTAGAAATAATAAACCTGTAATATTACTGTATAATTGGCCATCCCGAGCCTTTATACAGTCCAATAATCCAGAATGTCCCCTACTCTGGAAACATTGTATCCTATTCTATGTGTATCCTATGATCTGGGGACGGTGTGCGTGTATCCAGGGCGAGGACACAGCCGCCCCTTGTACTCACCCTGTTTGTTATATTGGCTATTTCCACCAGCACAAATATCCTGCAAGGACTTTCAGAAATACATTTTATTGCTTTTTCCCAAAATGGATTTTCTAAATTGAATTAATCCGCCCGTTGTACAAATATTACATATTGTACGCGCCAAGTGCTCCTGGGCTACAGAATATCCTAAAATTGTCAAAGGCTCATTACTTAAAGGGATACTCCAGGAAAAGTAGCACATTGTATCTAATGTATCCAAATGTATCCGATACATTGATAATCATAAAGAGGCCGAGAAGACGACGCAGGGGCTTCTAGGTGATGGAGGGTCATGGATTATCATGGACAATACACATTGGATTCACTGATTTTTTTCATTTGCTTTTTGTTTCATTTTTGATGAATTGGAGAAGATAACGGAGGAATAGAAGGGAATTCAACCTACATGTCTGAGGGATACAATGTTGCTACTCCATGTGGGTGAAAATAGAGAGATAGATAGATAGATAGATAGATAGATAGATAGATAGATAGATAGATAGATAGGAGATAGATAGATATGAGATAGATAGATAGATATGAAATAGATAGATATGAGATAGATAGATAGATAGATAGATAGATAGATAGATAGATAGATAGATATGAGATAGATAGGAGATAGATATGAGATAGATAGATAGATAGATAGATAGATATGAAATACATAGATATGAGATAGATAGGAGATAGATAGATAGATAGATAGATATGAAATACATAGATATGAGATGGATAGATAGATAGGAGATAGATAGATATGAGATAGATAGATGGATAGATAGATAGTAGATAGATAGATAGATAGATAGATAGGAGATAGATATGAGATAGATAGATGGATAGATAGATAGTAGATAGATAGATAGATAGATAGATAGATAGATAGATAGATAGATAGATAGGAGATAGATATGAGATAGATAGATAGGAGATAGATAGATAGATAGATAGATAGGAGATAGATAGATAGATAGATAGATATGAGATATATAGATAGATAGATAGATAGATAGATAGATAGATAGATAGATAGGAGATAGATAGATAGATAGATAGGAGATAGATATGAGATAGATAGATAGATAGATAAATAGATAGATAGATAGTAGATAGTAGATAGATAGATAGATAGATAGATAGATAGATAGATAGATAGATAGATAGATATGAGATAGATAGATAGATAGATATGAGATAGATAGTAGATAGTAGATAGATAGATAGATAGATAGATAGATAGATAGGAGATAGATAGATAGATAGATAGATAGGAGATAGATAGATAGATAGATAGATAGATAGATAGATAGATAGGAGATAGATAGATAGATAGATAGATAGGAGATAGATAGGAGATAGATAGATATGAGATAGATAGATATGAGATAGATAGATAGATAGATAGATAGATAGACAGATAGATATGAGATAGATAGATAGATATGAGATAGATAGATAGATAGATAGATAGATAGATAGATAGTAGATAGATAGATAGATAGATAGATATGAGATAGATAGATAGATAGATAGATAGATAGATAGATAGTAGATAGATAGATAGATAGATAGATAGATAGATAGGAGATAGATAGATAGATAGATAGATAGATAGGAGATAGATAGATAGATAGATAGATAGATAGATAGGAGATAGATAGATAGATAGATAGATAGATAGATAGATAGATATGAAATACATAGATATGAGATGGATAGATAGATAGGAGATAGATAGATATGAGATAGATATGAGATAGATAGATGGATAGATAGATAGTAGATAGATAGATAGATAGATAGGAGATAGATATGAGATAGATAGATGGATAGATAGATAGTAGATAGATAGATAGATAGATAGATAGATAGGAGATAGATATGAGATAGATAGATAGGAGATAGATAGATAGATAGATAGATAGATAGATAGATAGGAGATAGATAGATAGATAGATATGAGATATATAGATAGATAGATAGATAGATAGATAGATAGATAGGAGATAGATAGATAGATAGATAGATAGATAGATAGATAGATAGATAGATAGGAGATAGATATGAGATAGATAGATAGATAGATAAATAGATAGATAGATAGTAGATAGTAGATAGATAGATAGATAGATAGATAGATAGATAGATATGAGATAGATAGATAGATAGATAGATATGAGATAGATAGATAGATAGATAGATAGTAGATAGATAGATAGATAGATAGATAGATAGATAGGAGATAGATAGATAGATAGATAGATAGATAGATAGGAGATAGATAGGAGATAGATAGATATGAGATAGATAGATATGAGATAGATAGATAGATAGATAGACAGATAGATATGAGATAGATAGATAGATATGAGATATGAGATAGATAGATAGATAGATAGATAGATAGATAGTAGATAGATAGATAGATAGATATGAGATAGATAGATAGATAGATAGATAGATAGTAGATAGATAGATAGATAGATAGATAGATAGATAGATAGGAGATAGATAGATAGATAGATAGGAGATAGATAGATAGATAGATAGATAGATAGATAGATAGATAGATATGAGATAGATAGATAGATAGATAGATAGATAGTAGATAGATAGATAGATAGGAGATAGATAGATAGATAGATAGGAGATAGATAGATAGATAGATAGATAGATAGATAGATAGGAGATAGATAGATATGAGATAGATAGATAGATAGATAGATATGAGACAGATAGATAGATAGATAGATATGAGACAGATAGATAGATAGATAGATAGTAGATAGATAGATAGATAGATAGGAGATAGATAGATAGATAGATAGATAGATAGGAGATAGATAGATAGATAGATAGATAGGAGATAGATAGATAGATAGATAGATAGATAGATAGATAGATAGATAGGAGATAGATAGATATGAGATAGATAGGAGATAGATAGATAGATAGATATGAGATAGATAGATAGGAGATAGACAGATAGATAGATATGAGATAGATAGATAGATGATAGATAGATAAATAGATAGATATGAGATAGATAGATAGATGATAGATAGATAGATAGATAGATAGATATGAGATAGATAGATAGATAGATAGATAGATAGATAGATAGATAAATAGATAGATATGAGATACATAGATAGATAGATAGATAGATAGATAGATAGATAGATGGATAGATATGACATACAGGGATGTATATATTGGCTGTATAGTCCTGGAGGCTGTTAGATCATACATTAGTAATAACAGTTTGGGGATTTCTGTATATTTGGGGGACGTCTCGCCGGTCACTGGTTGAGGACACGACTTTCTGAGGGAGAAAAATGATGTAAAAACACGTATGTGATTACATAGCGTTGCCATATGTGCACCTGTGACTCCTTCCCATGTCACGTCTCTGCACAAACACTCCCCAGATGTCTGTCACAGGCTCTGCTAAAACAAACAGCCCCAGAGGAGAGGGATCACTGAGCCCCGGACCCCCAGCCCATGGAGACCCTGCAGACACTCATCACAGGAGTCAATGACACAGGTAGCCTGATTGTGGGGCATGCTGCAAAAGTATTGGCACTCCATACTAGTATGCTACACTAAGTATAAACATAACCCTTAAAGGGGAGTTTCAGGGATTCATATAGATGGCCTAGCAGGATCAATGTCTTATTACGAGGGTCCGCACTGAGCTGGATGCAGTTTGCTCCATTCTCTGCAGAGGCCAGAAGGTGTAATTACAGCTGTGTGATTGTAGGGAAAGGGGGGTGTGACCTGTGAAAAATTCCTAATTATATGCTTTAGGTTACTTCAAATTGTAGCAGTATATAGAAAAATAGATAATCACACTGTCCTCACAGGGGTGTCACAGTCTCTAGCAGCCCATGTGATGCCCTGATGTGACATTATGAGAATGACAGAAGACATCTTCCTCTCACTCAGCTGTAACGTAAAAGATAACAGTGCCGCATCCATGACTGTATGTTTATGATCACTTCCAATTTTAGGAGCATATAGAAAAATGGATGATCACACTGTCATCACAGAGGTGGGCACAGTCTCTAGCTGCCCATGTGATGTTGTGCAGAGGCATCATAAGAATAATATCAGACATTCTCCTCTAACACAGTTGTAATGTAAAAGATAACACTGCCACATCCCTGACTGTAGACTTATGGTCACTTCGATTTTTAGGAGTATACAGGCGGTCCCCTACTTAAGAACACCCGACTTACAGACGACAGCTAGTTACAAACGGACCTCTGGATTTTGGTATTTTACTGTACTTTAGTCCCAGGCTACAATAAACAGCTGTAACAGTTATCACAGGTGTCTGTAATTAAGATTTATTGTTAATCCTGATTCTTATGAAAACCCAACATTTTTAAAGCCCAATAGTCAGAGACCAAAAAATGTTTGCCTGGGGTTACAATTATAAAGTATACAGTTATAACTTACATACAGATTCAACTTAAGAACAAACCTGCAGAACCTATCCTGTACGTAACCCGGGGACTGTATAGAAAAATGGAGGATCACACTCTCCTCACAGGGTTGGTACAGCCTCTAGCTGCCCATGTGATGCTGTGCTGAGGCATAATGGGATTATGAACAGTACAATAATGTTGAAATCTAACAGTGAAGATGGTGTCTGTTCACTGCGCTGCACTTTGGATGGAGAGATGTAATTGCTGGAGAACTTCTTTAATGTAACATTATATAATGGGGCTCATTTACTAAGGGCCCGAACCTGCACTTCTGTCAGGTTTCCCGAATATTTCCGTTTTGCGGCGAATTGCCCCAGGATTTTGGCGCACGCAATCAGATTTTGGCGCATTGGTGCCGGCTTGCATGCAGCAGAAATGGGGGGGGGGCGTGGCTGTCAGACAGCCCGACAGATTTGGACAAATTGTGGAATTTAAAAAAGGATTTGTGTCGCAAGTTCAAGCACTTACATGCACCGGGGAGAAGAAGGTGAACTCCGGCGGACCTCGGCGCAGCAGCGACACCTGCAGGAACTTGGACGCACGATGTTTGTGAATCGCGCCGGACCCGAATCCTCGTCGGACAATGCGCCGCGGGATCACGACGGGACCGGGTAAGTAAATCTGCCCCATTGGGGCAGATTTACTTACCCGGTCCTGTTGCGATCCAGCGGCGCGTTCTCTGTGGAGGATTTGGGTCTTCCGGTGATTCACTATGGTAGTGCGCCCGATGTCCACCAGGGGTCGCTGCTGCACTGAAGTCCGTCGGAGTTCACTGGAGTTCACGATCTGTTGCTGGGTGCAGGTAAGTGCGTGTGAAGCGACACTTTTTTAAAAAAAAATACGGCGGTTTTTCCAAATCTCATTGGGTTTTCCGACGGCCATGCCCCCTGATTTCTGTCCCGTGCATGCCGGCGCGATGTGCCACAATCCGAGCACGTGCGCCAAAAACCCGGGGCAATTCAGGGAAAATCGGCGCAAAATGGTAATATTCGGGTAACCCGACGGAAAAACGTGATTCGGGCCCTTAGTAAATGACCCCCAATGTGTTGCTGTTCTTACATGAAAGCTGCTGCGGGCTGTATACGTGTTTGCATATGTGTTTGTATACGTGTTTGTATACGTGTTTGTATACGTGTTTGTATACGTGTTTGCTGGGACAGAGTGACTTTCAGTTTCCATTGTAATAATTGGCGCAGGCTCGGCGCCCTGTATAACGGTTAGCGCTCACTGTACTGCTATTAATATTGTATTTCAGCAGAGGATCCCTGGCGAGGAATGCTTCCACTCACCCCCTTAATGAGTTACTTCCTAGCTCGCCGGACCCCTTAGGCGCTCCATCACAGGGACGTCTTACAAGCAGCTGGAAGATGGAGTGGGGGCTCTGTTTGGACTTGGAGTAGTTGATTGGATGCGTGATAACATCTTTATTGCAGGATGTGACAATTAATCAACGAGTAACGAGGCTTATAGCGTTTCTCATGCGTCTCACACGTGAAACGTGGAGGGAAATGTATCTTTAATGGAAGCTTTTCCGCAACGGATGATTCCGGTGAGGGTTGTAGTACTGATGTGTTTATCCTGACCGGGGGCGGAAGACTTTCCGGTGTATTTGTGATTGTTGGATTGGGTCATAGAATGTGCTAATGGTTCTGTGCCCTGCGTGTGGGACATAAGGGTCAAGGAAGACCTTCTGTTGGGGTAACAATAGATCCGTGACCTAATTTTAGGGTTGGGTTTAGTACTGAAGCAGTCACTCATAGTAGACACTGCAGAGAGCTAAGAACACAGCAGTGTGAGGAAATATCCCCAAGATAGAAATGTCACTGCACAAACGGAACATAAAGTATCAATAAGATATTTGTGACTCATCCTTAATTCTCCTACTATCTACCATCACAATCCATCATGATAAACCAGGGGCACTTACTCATAGATCCAGGGACGTGACTGTGGGAATCTTCTTATCCATGGCCTCCTTCCTTCCAAAGTCAACTTTTATAATTATGCTAATGAGTCAGAAAGGCTCTGTGGTGCAAACTGTTTTCTCCAGCTCGAATCCACCAATGTTCAGACGGTATTGAAGTAAAATAAGTTCTTTATTTACATCATATTAAAAGCAGGCAAATACATTGTACACATCCAACGCGTTTCAGACGCTTGCTGCGTCCTTAGTCATGGATAACAAAAAGTGTTGAGCCCCTCTGTGCTGTAGCTTCATAGGCTGTTACACTGTCTCCTTCAGCATAGTGTAACAGTCTAAGAAGCTACAACATGGAGGGGCTCTAGTAACACCCCCCAGTTGATTTAGATGGAGGGAGGCAATGGATAACAAATATAAGAAGATACCACAGTCCCGGTGCCTGGATCTATGAGTAATGTCCCTGGTTTATCAGGATGGATTTTGATGGGAGATTTCCATGTAGAAGAATTTAGGATGATTCACAAATATCCTATTGATATTGTATGTTCTTATTGCACAGTGATGTTTTTACCTTGAGGATATGTCCTTCTTAACTCTCTGCATTGTCCTCCTGCAAAATTTGTCCCTTTCGCTTTGAGTAACTGCTTTAGTATTAAGCCCAAAGCCTACTATAGCTTTTACACATAGCACAGGGGAGGGACTGTAGAGCAGTTCAATGTGGAGAACTAAGAGCACAGCAGTGTTAGGATATGCCCCCCAGTGCACCTGGAGAAGCTAAAACACTTACACTTTACATGTCAACCATGGCTAATTCTATCATCTATAACAAAAGGAACATACAGACAAGGAACGTACAGACAAAAAGATCTGCAATAATAAGTAGTTATTGAAAAAAATAGAAAAAAAATACAAAATTAGAAATGTATAGTAACAGTTTACAAAAGATAATCATGTCCCCTACAGAGAACAAAGGAGTCGGTGGCATCAGACTAGTTATCGGTTGGACAATTATTAAAGAACTTGTACTCACCAATCCCAGTCCCTTCTGGTCACTTCTTCCTGCTTCTGTTTTGAAACACAGGAAATCCATTCAAATGTCGGCTCAGCCAATCACTAGTTTCAGTGGTGACCAGTGATTGGCTAGGAGGGCACTTCCTGTGTATAGAGACGGAAACAGGAAGTGGAGTAGTGGGAGGAGATTGGAGATATCTCTAAACCGTCCACTACTGCCGATCAGTTTTTTTTATGGTCAGGCTTAGTAAATGGGTCGGGAATAAAAATCTTGAAGCAGATGGGGAAGGTTTCTGCTACAGCCAGTTGTCTTACAGCCATGAAGAGGAAATGGTGAAAGACATGGCCGATCTTCTGTGACACTGAGAAGAGATTTCTGTATTTTGATACTTTTGTTCTCAAATGAGATAAATAGGATAAAAAAGACCAACCCCTCACCAAACGCTACACTCAAGGGCCCACCCAGGTCATCCAGAAATGTGGCTCGCCCCCCAAAGGTTGAGAATCTGCAGCAACAAAATCCATTGTACAGACAAAAAATATCCAGACCCTTCTTTCCTGACACATGGAAAACACAAGAAAATGATTCCCATATGTTGTCTCCGAACTATAAAAATATAGGCATCCGCAGTGACGATAGAGGTGGACCTTCTTGGCCGATGGAGAGGTGATGCCTCCTTGTATTTTAAACATCTCCTTGAAGAGACAAACCTAATGATCTAAATTTATAGAACTATCAAAAATAAGGAGAAGACTGTCTACATTTTTCTCAAAAACATTCTTTCCTGGATGTGCAGGTGGCCTTCCTTAGGTCCACCAGACTTTCCCATCTTTACGTCGACTTCCACCACTAAGGGGCCGGGAAGGGGCATTGGATGGGTTGCGGATTGCTGGGTCAGCACATAAGCTATAGTCTGTGCCCGTTCCCTCGCAGGGCCTGATGTAGCATTGTCCACCTGCATGGTTGGCCAGAGCCTCTTGGTATATCCAGTAGAACCAAAGGGGAAGGGAGAACATCAAACGCCCCCCAACAAGGTGCCACCATCAAAGATTACTCTATGATGCATGGTGGCTCATTAATGACAATACTCCCTCCCAATCATGGAATGAGTAAATTACGGTAGCTTCTTTTCTAGCGCCCCCTACAGGTAGCTACCAACATGAATTTCAAAATGGCTGTCATTTCTAGGAAAAGATGCAAACACTTACAGCTGTCTCTGCCCCTCTCCCTTTAAAGGGTGTGGTCCATGTTTCAATGTTATCCCCAAACCATTGGTGGGACCTGACTACTGAGACCTGCAATCATCACAAGGATCGGGTATCTAGTTGCAGACTGAGCATGCTCCAATCAATTTTTACAAAACTTCTAGAGAGAGCCAAGAACTGTCTCTTTCTATACCCTCCCCCTTCTCCATATAACTTACATGTAATCTGACACCTCTTTGAGCTTCTGTCTGTCTTACAGGCAAACATAATTCAGCAGAGTTTTCAGAGGGAGAAACTAATTTGATCTGGAATGGGGGGAGAATAATAAGAGCCAAGTAAGTGGAGAAGGAAGCAATTTCCTCTCATATCTTATACAGGTTTTTAGTCACTTGTCCTGTTGATTTATGCAAATATTTTTGGAACATAACGACTACTTGAATGTAGAGCAATTGATGTCCAATACATCTGTATTTTAGAAAATGTCTAAATATCTATAAGCTCCCAAAACCCGGACTAGTAAAACCAGTAATTGGTCTAGCACTTTATTCAGTCATACCTTTCCTGCTTCCAAAAGATCTGTCATATAAGAGAAAATTCTGTTTTTATCTCTATGCTAATGAGCTATTAAGTGCACCAGGGGCGGGGCCAAACCTGCTGGTGCACCCATTTTCTTCGTTCTACAACTTCTTTTTAATGGGTACAATCAATCACTGTATACAGAAACGGTGCTGGTAAGTGTAGAAAGAAGAAAGTGGGGGCATCAGCAGGCATGGCCCCGCCTCCTTTGCACCCAGAAGCCTTTTACATAGAAATAAAAATCCAATTTTTCTAAAATCACAAATTACTGTGAAATAGTAAAGTTATAAACTGGAAAGCTTATAAAAATACCTAATATAATGCAGGTTTTATTTAAGTGGGGATTTGGGAGATTAAATAATCCCTTTAAGAAATTGCACTCTCGCAGACCACTTTTCACTGCAAATTTTGGAGTTGCCTTTCATGCAATTCTCTTAACATTGAACCTAGACAAGAAACTGGAGAAGGAACCACAGTCCCAAATTTTTCAGAGACAGACTGTATATGTATAAGAGGGCCAGTAAGTGCCGCCATATGGTCCCAACATGTGTCCGGGACAGACTCGGAATGGATTATTTTAGGAAGGAAGTTGATTTCAAACCGCGGAACACGACACATTCGCCGCCCGGATAACCGCACGCTTGCGTTAACCCTTCTGATCCAAGTCTACCAAGACATGAAGGGTTAAAGGGATGGAAATTGCTTCCCATGCCTCCTGTAGGAGCAGCGATACTCCGGCTCCTCTGAGGATCTTTGTTCCTCCAGGTCCCTGGGGAACATCTTGACAGCTCCTGTTATCAGGGAGACATCTCAGCTCCATTCATTGTGGCCCCAGTTCTCATGATGTCACAGCGCAGGAAGACGGGATCCTCCATAACCCACCATCTACAGAAGAGAAGACCCCGTCCCATGGCCAATTACCGATCCTAATGGAAGTGTCCATCAAGAGCCACCGGGCACATGGGACGGGGCCCTGGAATTCTTCCCAATTTTCTGAAAGACGAGCGTAGAGATATATCTTCCTGTAATTTATCCCGGAATGTAGCATCTATTGTACAAGGAATGTGCTGATCTGAGAAGGTATCACATATAAATGGCTTGGATACAGCAACTCGGTAGACAGTATACGACATGATAGGTTTAGATACAGCGGATGAACAGACAGTGGCTCAGCAGGCAGTATGACACATAAAACGCTTAGATACAGTGACTCCGCAGGCAGTATCACACAAGACAGGCTTAGATACATCGGTAGACAGTATACAACATGTTAAGCTTTGATACAGTGGATGAACAGACAGTATCACACCTGATATGCTTAGATACGGTAACTCAGCAGGCAGTATCACACATGATTAGCTTAGACACAGTAAATCAGCAGACAGTATCACACGGAGTGGGTCAAGATATAGTGGCTCAGCAGCATCACACATAATAGGCTTAGATACAGTGGGGGTCATTTACTAAGGGCCCGATTCGCGTTTTCCCGACATATTACCCGAATATTTCCGATTTGCGCCGATTTTCCCTGAATTGTCCTGGGATTTTGGCGCACGCGATCGGATTGTGGCGCATCGGCGCTGGCATGCACGCGACGGAAATTGGGGGGCGTGGCCGAACGAAAACCCAACGAATTCGGAAAAACTGCCGCATTTAAAAAAAAAAAAGTGTCGCGAGACTTGCACTTACCTTCACTAGGAATAGGCCGGTGAACTTGAGTGCATTTCGGCGAGCCTCGGGGAACTTCAGCGCAGCAGCGCCACCTGGTGGATGTCGGAGGAACTACTTTAGTGAATCACGGCCGGACCCGAATCCTCCGCAGAGAACGCGCCGCTGGATCGCGAATGGACTGGGTAAGTAAATCTACCCCAGTGACTCCGCAGGCAGTATCACACATGACAGGCTTAGATATAATGCCTCATCAGGCAGTATCACATCTGACAGGGTTAGATACAGCAGGCAGTATCACATCTGACAGGCTTAGATACAGCAGGCAGGGGCTGGTTGAAAAGACAGTATCACACATAATAGGTATATAGATACTGGAACTTCGAGCAGTATCACACTTATACATGATAAGCTTAGATACACCGAATCACCAGATAGGATCACACATGGTAACCTTAGATACGATGATTCAGCATACAGTATCACATTTGATAAGCTTAGATACACTGGATTACACAGTATCACTCTTTAAACTGAATTACATTTTGTTGGTTTAGATACAGCCGCACAGCAAACAGTTTTAAATATGTCAGTTCACTCACACAAGATTAGATACACAGCTCAGCAAAGAGTATCACACATGATAGGCTGAGATACACTGACACAGCAGGCAGTATCACATGCAAAAGGTTTAGATACACCAGTGTAAAAGACAGTATCGCACACAATGGATTTAGTTACATTGGTGCAGCAGACAGTATCACATATGCTAGGCTTAGATACAGCACTGCCACTGTATCACACATTGGTTTTAATACAGTATTATCAGATGTGTAATTGAGCAGAACTGTTCCAGTTTCCCATGGCAACCAATCAGAGCTCAGGTTTCATTTGATAAACAGCTCTGGGAAAATGAAAGATGAGCTCTGATTGGCTTCCATGGGACACTTCTGATAAATCTCCTCTCTCAGTAGAAGTATCACCCATGATAGGCTTAGATACACCATCTCCGCAGCAGTATCACCCATGATAGGCTTAGATACACCATCTCAGGAGCAGTATCCCACACAATAGTCTAAGATACACAGCTCAGCAGCAGTATCATACATGGTAATCTTAGATACAGATGCTCAGCAGCAGTATCACACATGATAATCTTAGATACAGATGCTCAGCAGCAGTATCACACATGATAATCTTAGATACAGATGCTCAGCAGCGGTATCACACATGATAATCTTAGATACAGATGCTCAGCAGCAGTATCACACGTGATAATCTTAGATACAGATGCTCAGCAGCAGTATCACACATGATAATCTTAGATACAGATGCTCAGCAGCAGTATCACACATGATAATCGTAGATACAGATGCTCAGCAGAAGTATCACACATGATAATCTTAGATACAGATGCTAAGCAGCAGTATTACACACAATAATCTTAGATACACACACTCAGCAGACCGTATCATAACTGATAATCTTAGATACACAGCTCAGTAGCAGTATCACACATGATAGTCTTAGATAAACAGCTCATCAGCAGTATCACATATGATAATCTTAGATACAGATGCTCAGCAGCAGTATCACACATGATAATCTTAGATACAGATGCTCAGCAGCAGTATCACACATGATAATCTTAGATACAGATGCTCAGCAGCAGTATCACACATGATAGTCTTAGATACACAGCTCAGCAGCAGTATCACACATGGTAATTTTAGATACACACACTTAGCAGACTGTATCACAACTGATAATCTTAGATACAGCAGCAGTATCACACACATTAGCTTAGATACACCATCTTTCTTTAATTGCAGACCCCGCTCTTCTCTCACCAGCACATGGCGGGGTATAAGTTGCAAAGCAGTATCACACATGATAATCTTAGATACAGATGCTCAGCAGACTGTATCACAACTGATAATCTTAGCTACACAGCTCAGCAGCAGTATCACACACATTAGCTTAGATACACCTTCTTTCTTTAATTGCAGACCCCGCTCGTCTCTCTCCAGCACATAGCGAGGTATAATGTGCCATGGAGTAAGGTCTCAGTCCTCAGCGATGCCCCAGGGGCCACTGTGTCATCCCTGATATAGCCCCCGGGGCTGATCCAGTGCAGAGCCACCCTCAGGAACAAACACCCCCTTATTGTGTGACGCAGACCCCTCCACTGCTAGTTTTTGTTTTTCAGTCTCATCTGTTTCCATTTAGTGATAATTTAATATGTTGGGTAAAACAAACTGTGTATGGAGGCGGCACAGATAAGGCGCAGTGTGTGATCACTACTGTGCACCGCATGGCGGTATTATAATCTGCCCTGTCACTAGGTTTTCTAGAAAAACTCCAGAATAAACTGTTATGACAGGGAAAAGATGGAGATACGCAAATACTATGTCAGAAAGGGTTAACGCACCACATGATGAGTTACCGACCCTGGCAAATGACAGGAAGGGGCTTTAAAAATGGGGAAAATTTTTTTAATGTTTGCAATTTTTTTCCAATGAGGAAATTCTTTTATGCAAAAATCTGTCTTTTTAGGGATGTCATTCATAGGAAATAGAAAAGAAGGCATTAAAAAGTGTGAGAACATAAAGACCTTTACCTGGTGGGAGGAAAATATAAGTGGCAAAATTATATGGGCAATGATATGGATGGTAGTATAATACAGCGCTGCTGTGGGTGGGATTATCATACTGTACTGGTATAGTTGGTATTATATGGCACTGGTGTGGATTATAGTATAATATGGCACTGGTGTGGATTATAGTATAATATTGCACTGGTGTGGATTATAGTATAATATTGCACTGGTGTGGATTATAGTATAATATGGCACTGGTGTGGATTATAGTATAATATGGCACTGGTGTGGATTATAGTATAATATGGCACTGGTGTGGATTATAGTATAATATGGCACTGGTGTGGATTATAGCATAATATGGCACTGAAGTGGATTATAGCATAATATGGCACTGGTGTGGATTATAGCATAATATGGCACTGGTGTGGATCATAGCATAATATGGCACTGGTGTGGATTATAGCATAATATGGCACTGGTGTGGATTATAGCATAATATGGCACTGGTGTGGATTATAGTATAATATGGCACTGGTGTGGATTATAGTATAATATGGCACTGGTGTGGATTATAGTATAATATGGCACTGGTGTGGATTATAGTATAATATGGCACTGGTGTGGATTATAGTATAATATGGCACTGGTGTGGATTATAGTATAATATTGCACTGGTGTGGATTATAGTATAATATGGCACTGATGTGGATTATATCATAATATGGCACTGGTGTGGATCATAGCATAATATGGCACTGGTGTGGATTATAGCATAATATGGCACTGGTGTGGATTATAGCATAATATGGCACTGGTGTGGATTATAGCATAATATGGCACTGGTGTGGATTATAGCATAATATGGCACTGAAGTGGATTATAGTATAATATGGCACTGAAGTGGATTATATCATAATATGGCATAGGTGCAACTACATAGCAGTTGCTTCTACAAGGTTGCAAGAAGACAGTTACACAGTTGCTAAGCGTTTCATGCACTTCCGCCCTTCGGAACGCGTAGTACCTACACACCTGTCTTCTTGCAACATTGTAGCGGCACCTGCTATTATAACGCAAATTGAAGAAAACATTGAATATTGCCAGCAGTGGGATCTCTCTTTTCAATATAGATATCACGGTGCACATCCTCCATTCTTTATTGTGTAAGGTCGGATGACGGGGCCCCACGACACTGCGGGCCCCATAGCAGCTGCTATGGCTGCTACCTCTGTAGTTACGCCCCTGCTCTGACCCCTGTGACCTCTGGACACCTCTACAGATGTTACTATAGTCGTAGACTGCAATGATCAGCTGTAAGGTGTCTGTAATGAAGCTTTATTGATAATCCTTGGTCCCATTACAGCAAAAAATGTTTAAACTCCAATTGTCACTGGGGCCAATTTTTTTTTTCTGGAACTACAATTATAAAATATACAGTTTTCACTTACATACAAGTTCAACTTAAGAACAATCCTATGGAACCTATCTTGTACATAACCCGGGGACTGCCTGTATCTTTTGTGAATGTATTTTGCTATACATTGTATTTCTGACTTGACTGTTTCCCCATTGTGTAAACTTTGGGGTTCCCGGATTCCCATCCATCAGACATTTCTGGTTTGGCTTTGACACTTTGTTATCTTTGATCTTTTTGGAATTATCCTTTGTCTTTTTCCTTTCTGATCCAACATCTTATAATCACCTCTTAAGTGCTTGTACTAGTAAGGGGCCGCGCTCCTGATGACCCCATATTTTGGATATATGGTTAGGAACCGGCCTTGTGTTAGTCCCTGATGGAGTTAAAACCATCAACAACTCTGTAAAATATTGCCGTTTCACCAGGAAATATTCATCCCCCGGGTGCGAATCTAAAGCTGAAATAAAAGATGTCTTGTTCGAGCTGTAACCTCAACGTGCCGCCAACTGGAGGCTGATAATGTTACGTCCTGACCGCGCTCCAGAACACGCCAAATCTGGCGACCTCCACATCTACGCTCCTACAAGCCCTGGAAAATATGCCTTTAAATCCATTCCAGCTTTTTTTTTTTTTTTTTTTATCCGTATGGACAAAATCCTGGAAAATATTAATGAATAACATCTGCCGCGATTAAGGGCAACGCAGCAAATCCGCATATCAAACACACAATGTGTCTTCATTTAAGGCAGAATCGGGGTGTTGATAGTTTGACACATTTTTATTAGAAGTCAGAGGCTGAAGGGCTCAATCAATCAATGGTGAGGGCGCGCTCCTCTCCGGGAACTTATGGCGGCGGAGAATGATCTTGGCTTGTTCTTCAGCTTATAACAGACCATTATTCGGGCAGCGTATGGCGTCGTAGGGTTTATACTAGGACATGACAATCTCCTTATGGAAGTATTTTATAAGAGCGCCCCCTAGTGACTGGAGCAGTTCACCCTATGATCTCTCTAGATCAGCAGTTCTCACCCTGTGGATTGGGACCCCTTTTGGACTAAAACCATCGGAAATGTGTTTTCCAATGTCAGCACCTGTGCTCCGCTACTCTCCATCTATCACACAAACCATGAGTGTCCAGTCTGATAGTTGTGAGGTGACCTGTGCTGGGTCAAAGGTTGCGAAGGCCTATGATCAGAAATTACCTGGCTCATTAGGATACCATATAAACTCGAGTATAAGTCTAGTTTTTCAGCACCAAAAAATGTGCTGAAAACCCAAATGGCTTATACTCGAGTAAAAAAAAATATAGGTTTTACCAGGTTTTTGTGGTAAAATTAGGGGCCTCGGCTTATACTTGGGTCGGCTTATACTTGAGTATATACGGTAATTTAAAACCCTTTTTTTGTAAAAACCAGGGCTATAAAGCTAAAAGAAGAGCAGTTCCTGCCAGAGGGGGCACACACACCAGTATGTCAGTGTGTTTGGTTTACAGTCCTTCATCCTGGTGGTAGATGTCCTTTAAAGTACCAGAACATATGTTATATATTGGATCGTTCACAGTCCAGGTATAAGTATGACCATTCCAAATCCAATTCAGCGTTAACCTTGACAAAATGTTGGGTTTTTATTACGTCCATAAATGGATATTAAAGGGCCGTATACAGGCAGCGCACTAAGTTCAATGAACACAGTGTAATACTCTTCTCCACCAGTGGTGGCACTGCAGGGAAACTGAATGCTCTACGTTGTGTTCTACCATAGATTAGATTGATCGTTGGTTCCCAGCAAAGGGATGACCCATGATTGGTTTATTTTTTAGGAGATGCTTCCTACAATTGAGGACCCCCTAGAACCTAATGAGGATATTCGGGTGACTCCCTCTAAGACTGGACTTACAGTATAATACAGGATCATCTAATATAGACTGACCTTTAAATCGGAAACTAGATTTCCCAAAAAGAACACACAGCATCCAGCATAATCAGCGAGCAGATGTAACGGGCGTCCTAATGAGGGCCTAGGACGGAGCTGCCAGCATTAGACAGGGCGATGTGCGTGACAGCCGCCAGACTGATCAGATTCTGCAGGAACATGTGCTCCGGGCCGAGATCCAGAGGGCTGTTGAGTTAGACTTGGCAGCCGCTCCCAAGTGTTGGGAATTTTAGATTTGATTTACACAAGACCCTTTAAATGAAAATAAATAGAATTATCTAATATATACTGAAGACTTCCACCTGCCCGGGCACCTGCGCCTGCAAAACAACTCATGTCCTGAACAAAGTGTGAAAAATGGCAGAATCGGAACTAAACTGCCCAAACATGGGGCAAATAACCCCAATATGACCAGAGCCTCAAACGCAGCAGACATCCTTAGGCGAGCCCATCGATTTGTGATTGGAATTGGGGTCCAATGCCGGGCATCAGATTATTAGTAACATGACAGGGTCATAGCCATTTAAGGGGCTGACTATCCTCACCCCAGCATAGCCAACGAGGGTAATGCAAAACTGAAGACTGTGATATATGGATTTATATTCCAGGGTTGCAGCTTCTCCAAGTGCACTGGGGGTGTGTCCTAACACTGCTGTGCTCTGTGCTCTCTGCAGACAGTGCTAGGTATTGTCCCTGGAGAGGTGTGTAATCAGACCTTCGTGTATGTTGTAAGTAGCAGCAGGACTGTGATATGTGGATTTATATTCCAGGATTGTAGCTTCTCCAAGTGCACTGGGGGTGTGTCCTCACACTGCTGTGCTCTCTGCAGACAGTTTTAGGTATTGTACCTGGGGAGATGTGTAATCAGACCATTGTGTATGTTGTTAGTAGCAGCAGGACTGTGATATATGGATTTATATTCCAGGTTTGTAGTTTCTCCAAGTGCAATGGGGGTGTTTCCTCACACTGCTGTGCTCGGTGCTCTCTGCAGACAGTGTTAGGTATTGACGCCTGCTATTAAAATTTACCCAATTGTATGGTCACCTTAGGGAGGCCTGGCTACACCATTAGCATAGAACACTAGAAAGGGAGCAACTTGAAGAGGATGAGCTCAGACCCAGGTCCTAGAGCCTTAGGGTATCCTTAAAGTGTCCTTTGATGACCCTTCTTGATGGTTTGGAGCGTCACTGGGTCAATCAGTGGAGTCTACGGTCAATAGTGGGAGAACAATGACGTACAGTGTCAAAAATTAATAGAGGGCCCGGGAGTGTGAATGGTCATGCTTTTCAGTGGCCACAGTGGACACAAGAGGGAAAGTTGACGTTCCGGGTGTGATGGGAGTAATGGTGGTCATGCCAATTATTGTCATCTACCACCACACCCCAACCACCACCACAATAAGGAGAACAGTAATGTTCCACATTGACAACAAATGAGTGGAAGACCACACGGGGGAGTTTTGGGGCTCACACCAATTAGTGGTCTCAGAAGACACAGGAGATGTACATCCAACAATGCCAAAAAGGAGTGGGGGGATGTCAGCAGCCACCTAAATCAGTGGTCACCAAAGGGTGAGTGGTGACGTTCCCAGCTAGAAGAAAAGTGAAGGTGGCTGTTCCAATCCACTGAGGAACAGCACTGACATTCCTGATTGGGTGGGAATATTGGCAGTCACGTGAATCAGTGGCCTCTATATGCACACGAAAGAGAATGGTGACGTTTAACATTGAGAACATTGGAGTGGAGAACCGAGTGGATGGGGAAATGTCAGCGGAGAGGGTGACATTCCCACTTACAGAGGAGTATTGGTGGTCATGCCAACCAGCGGCATCAGTGGTCAGCGGAGAGCGGTGACATTCCCACTTACACAGGAGTATCAGTGGTCATGCCAACCGGTGGCATCAGTGGTCAGCAGAGGAAGAGCATTGACATTTCTAGCTGGTGGTCACACAAATAAGTGGCCTCTATAAAAACATGAAAGAGAATGGTGACATTGAGAACATTGCAAACAGTGGAGCGGAGGGCTGGGAAATATCCGCCGTCTCCCCAGTCAGCGGTCACCAGAAGGAGAGCGGTGCCGATCCCAGCTAGATCGGAGTGTTGGTGGTCATGCCAATCAATGGCCTCCTCAAATCACAACATGGACAATGTAGCGGAGAGCAGGCCTACGGGAACATCTATCCTCAGAAATCCCTTTCAAGTTACTCCTCCTACATTAGATGCTATAAAATACACAAATATTACCCAATCCTGTCACCTCCACTACTGTCAAAAACCTCCTAAACCTTGGGTGGACATCGAAATCTGCTAAACCCACAAGTCTATACCTCGCGACAAAGGGTTAACTGGCCATGGGCCTCTAATAGCAGGTAACGGGTTCAGTATTAAAAAAAAAAAATCAATGGTCTGGAATAGAACGAAGGTGATTATCAAGACAGGACGAAGGCGAAGCCAATTATCGCCATAATGCAAGAATGGACACACAAAAAAAAGAAAAAAAAATTCTGAAAGGTGAAAATGAACGAGAGGGAAAAGATTAAAAGTGTTCGTCGTGTCCATCTCCTAATGAAAGATGTAATAATTTCTGTCAAAATGACTGGGTTATTACGTTTGCTCGGCTGAATATATTTGGTGTAATTACTCCTTGTTAGAAAATGACCATTCACAAGATGCAGGTGTAGAGTGCTGAACGGTGGCCAACGATGCCGCTCCTCTTACCCACCGCACTTTGTTCCGTGCTCCACTATGCAATTAATCCCATTATGGAGGCAGCTGCACTCGCTGTTTAAAACCATCTCACCAAGAGATGCACCAGAGCTCATTGTGAAGCACATAATTTGATTTCTTTCTTTTCCATTTTTTTTTTTTTTCTTCTTTAAGATCTGCCTTTTTTTTCTTCTATGAGATAAAAACTCTGGTCAAAAAGCACAAAAAAGGTTGTAAATATTTAGTAGATATATATATATTAAAAAAAAGGAAATTCCAAAAGGCTGTTTATATTTGATGGAACACAAATGAAAAATTAAAAAAATAAAATTTGTATTTATCTACTACTAAAAATATTTACTACTTATTTGGACATGTTAACTTCTCTTTCCAGGAAGCTCATTGTATAGAAGGAAATTTAGAAAAACTAAGATAAAAAAAAATTCAAAATACAAATTTATATTAAAAAAAAGATACATTGGGGCACATTTACTTACCCGGCCACAGGAGTTCCCAAAATATGGACAATCATCCAGTCCGGCGTGATTCACTAAAATTGTGCGCCCGATATCCTGCATGTGTCGCTTCCCCGCTCAGGTCCCCGGAGTTCACCTTCTTCTTCCTGGTGCATGTAAGTGCATTGTCCGTGTATAATGCACTGTGCGGGGAATCACTAAGATCCTGCGCCCGATATCCTACATGTGTCGCTCCCCGCTCAGGTCCCCGGAGTTCACCTTCTTCTTCCTGGTGCATGTAAGTGCATTGTCTGTGTATAATGCGCTGTGCGGGGAGTCACTAAGATTGTGTGTCCGATATCCTGCATGTGTCGCTTCCCCGCTCAGGTCTGCCGGAGTTCACCTTCTTCTTCCTGGTGCATGTAAGTGCATTGTCCGTGTATAATGCGCTGTGTAGGGAGTCACTAAGATCGTGCGCCCGATATCCTGCATGTGTCACTTCCCCGCTCAGGTCCCTGGAGTTCACCTTCTTCTCCCTGGTGCATGTAAGTGCATTGTCCGTGTATAATGCGGTGTGCGGGGAGCCACTAAGATCGTGCACCCGATATCCTGCATGTGTCGCTTCCCCGCTCAGGTCCCCGGAGTTCACCTTCTTCTTCCTGGTGCATGTAAGTGCATTGTCCGTGTATAATGCGCTGTGCGGGGAG
Source organism: Engystomops pustulosus (assembly GCF_040894005.1). Taxonomy (NCBI): domain Eukaryota; kingdom Metazoa; phylum Chordata; class Amphibia; order Anura; family Leptodactylidae; genus Engystomops; species Engystomops pustulosus. Next base: position 200,882,960 of record NC_092415.1, on the reverse strand, counting down.
CCACTAAGATCCTGCACCCGATATCCTGCATGTGTCTCTTCCCCGCTCAGGTCCCCGGAGTTCACCTTCTTCTTCCTGGTGCATGTAAGTGCATTGTCCGTGTATAAGGCGCTGTGTGGGGAGTCACTAAGATCCTGCACCCGATATCCTGCATGTGTCGCTTCCCCGCTCAGGTCCCCGGAGTTCACCTTCTTCTTCCCGGTGCATGTAAGTGCATTGTCCGTGTATAATGCGCTGTGCGGGGAGTCACTAAGATCGTGCACCCGATATCCTGCATGTGTCGCTTCCCCGCTCAGGTCTGCCGGAGTTCACCTTCTTCTTCCTGGTGCATGTAAGTGCATTGTCCGTGTATAATGCGCTGTGCGGGGAGTCACTAAGATCGTGCACCCGATATCCTGCATGTGTCGCTTCCCCGCTCAGGTCTGCCGGAGTTCACCTTCTTCTTCCTGGTGCATGTAAGTGCATTGTCCGTGTATAATGCGCTGTGTGGGGAGTCACTAAGATCCTGCACCCGATATCCTGCATGTGTCGCTTCCCCGCTCAGGTCCCTGGAGTTCACCTTCTTCTTCCTGGTGCATGTAAGTGCATTGTCTGTGTATAATGCGCTGTGTGGGGAGTCACTAAGATCCTGCACCCGATATCCTGCATGTGTCGCTTCCCCGCTCAGGTCCCCGGAGTTCACCTTCTTCTTCCTGGTGCATGTAAGTGCATTGTCTTGTGATTTTAAATTAAAGTTACATTTTAAAGTTAAATCCCGCGCTCAGTCTAAATCCGTCGAATTGTCTGGCGGCACGCCCCCCAATTTCTGTCACATGAAAGCCGGCGCCGCTGCGCCAAAATCCGATCGCTTGCGACACAATCCCCTTCTAAATAGCTGTCACTGCAGCGCAAATCCCGAAAATTTCTAAAATCCAACGAAAGTGCGATCCGCGTGACACTTAGTAAACAAGCCCCAGTGGGGCTTATTTACTAAGGGTCCCGTGGGCGCATTTTCGTGGGGTTTCCTGACTTTTTCGGGGATCGCGCCGGGGATTGTGTCGCACGCAATCGTATTGTGTCGCAATCGCGCCAGCTTTCACTCGACACAAATCGGGGGCTGGCTGTCGGACGATCCGACAGATTCGGACTTAGCGCGGGATTTAACATTCTAATTTGTGTCGCAAGCCCAAGCACTTACATGCACCAGGAAGAAGAAGGTGAACTCTGGTGGACCTGAGCGGGGAAGCGACACATGCAGGATATCGGGTGCACGATCTACGTGGTTCGCGGCACATTCCGGCGGACATTCCGGATCAGGGATCGCGACTCGGGCTGGTAAGTAAATGTGCCCCAGTATGTTTTCAAACAACTCTGGTTCAGGAAGCTAACAAAGGTTATTAAAAGAAATGTCCGCCATTGTCAAAAATTCCAAAATGCTACAAATATTTTATGGAACACAAATTCAAAAATGTATCAAAAAACCTTCAGGCAAATGATACAATTTATTTATGTAATTTTAGTGTAAAATGATCTAATGGTTTTGTGCTGCTATTTCCAGGCAGCGCTAAATATGTTAGTAACTATTCAGTAGAAAACAAAAAAGTAGGTTGAATATATTCATCGTACTGATACAACATTTTTTCTCAGAAATTAAATAACTAAATATATTTGTTTATGACTTTAAAGGGAACCTGTCACCAGGAGCGCCATTTTTAGCACTCCCCCAGTCCCCCAGAGCATAGTACATGCACTGCCAAAGTGTTTTTGTATAAAAAATTGGTTTTACTGAAAAAAAGATATGTTATATTGTACCTTTCATTAGCATCTGCTGTGTGACTAGGCAGTTGCCCAATGGGAGGGGCTGGAAAGGAGCAGTTCCCCCCCCCACCCTTGGGAAACATGTGACCTTTTCAAATATATGAATAACTCCCCACACTCGGGATTGGCTGTAGAGGAGCAGGGGGCGTTGCTAAGTCAAGTGATGGGTGTTTTCATATATTTGAAAAGGTCACATGGAGGAGCTGTTCCCCAAGGGTGGGGGGGGGGAACTGCTCCTTTCCAGCTCCTCCCATTTGGCAACTGCCTAGTCGCACAGCAGATGCTAATGAAAGGTACAATATAACATATCTTTTTTTCAGTAAAACCAATTTTTAATACAAAAACACTTTGGCAGTGTATGTACTATGCTCTGTGGGGACTGGGGGAGTGCTAAAAATGGGTCTCCTGGTGACAGGTTCCCTTTAAGCAAGTTTATAACTGTAAACGCGTTGTAAATGTTTAGTATATATAAACAACAGAGGGGGGAAAACACAGGTTGGGCACAACATGAAGACAAGGAATGTGAGGAGGAAGGCATCATGTGAGAATGAGGGGGTCACAATGTGAGAAGGAGGGGGCAACAATGTGAGGAGGAGGGGGCAACAATGTGAGGAGGAGGGGGCAACAATGTGAGGAGGAGGGGGCAACAATTTGAGGAGGAGGCGACCACAATGTTAGGAGGAGAGCCACAGTGTGAGGCGGAGAGGGCTACAATGTATGGAGGAGCCGGGGGCCACCATGTGAGGAGGAGGGGGCCACAATGTTAGGAGGAGGGCCACAGTGTGAGGCGGAGAGGGCTACAATGTATGAAGGAGTTGGGGGCAACTATGTGAGGAGGGGGCAACAATGTGAGGAGCAGGGGGCAAAAATGTGAGGAGGAGGGGGCAACAATGTGAGGAGGATGGGGCAACAATTTGAGGAGGAGGGGACCACAATGTTAGGAGGAGAGCCACAATGTGAGGCAGAGAGGGCTACAATGTATGGAGGAGTCAGGGGCCACAATGTTAGGAGAAGGGGGCCACAATGTTAGGAGGAGGGATACAGTGTGAGGCAGAGAGGGCTATAATGTATGGAGGAGCCGGGGCCACAATGTGAGGAGGAGGGGGCCACAATGAGTTGAGGATGGCCACAAATTGAGGCGGGGAGGGTTACAATGTATGGAGGAGTCAGGGGCCCCAGTGTGAGGAGGAGGGGGCCACAATGTTAGGAGGAGAGCCACAGTGTGAGGCGGAGAGGTCTACAATGTATGGAGGAGTCGGGGGCCACCGTCTGAGGCGGAGGTGGCCACAATGTTAAGAGGAGGGCCACAGTGTAAGGGGGAAGGGGCTACAATGTATGAAGTAGTCGGGGGCTACAATGTGAGGAGGAGAGCCACAGTGTGAGGCGGAGAGGGTTACAATGTATGGAGGAGTCGGGTGCCACCATGTGAGGAGGAGGCCACAATGTAACCATAACTTATGTAACCAGGACTATAAAGGCTACTGTAGGGGCACTGTTTTACTATTGGATACTGTGGGGGCCCACTTTTTTTACCATTGAGGTCACAATTCTGCCCTATCTCCTTTCTGCTGTGCTATTTTCTTCTATGTGGGCAACCTACATATTCTTATATTCTGGTTTTGTATCTATATATTAATCTTAGTTCTGGTCCTGTATCGATAAATTAAACTTAGTTCTGGTCCTGTATCTATATATTAATCTTAGTTCTGGTCCTGTATCTATATATTAATCTTAGTTCTGGTCCTGTATCTATATATTAATCTTGGTTCTGGTCCTGTATCTATATATTAATCTTAGTTCTGGTCCTGTATCTACATATTAATCTTAGTTCTGGTCCTGTATCGATAAATTAAACTTAGTTCTGGTCCTGTATCTATATATTAATCTTAGTTCTGGTCCTGTATCTATATATTAATCTTGGTTCTGGTCCTGTATCTATATATTAATCTTAGTTCTGGTCCTGTATCTACATATTAATCTTAGTTCTGGTCCTGTATCTATATATTAATCTTAGTTCTGGTCTTCTATCTATATATTAATCTTAGCTCTTGTCCTGTATCTATGTAATAATCTTAGTTCTTGTCCTGTATCTATATATTAATCTTAGTTCTGGTCCTGTATCTACATATTAATCTTGGTTCTGGTCCTGTATCTATATATTAATCTTCGTTCTGGTCCTGTATCTACATATTAATCTTAGTTCTGGTCCTGTATCTATATATTAATCTTAGTTCTGGTCTTGTATCTATATATTAATCTTAGTTCTTGTCCTGTATCTATATATTAATCTTAGTTCTTGTCCTGTATCTATATATTAATCTTAGTTCTAGTCCTGTATCTATATATTAATCTTAGTTCTGGTCCTTTATCTATATATTAATCTTAGTTCTGGTGCTCTATCTACTTAGTAATCCTGGTTCTGGTAACATATCTATGACTCTAGACTGTTGGGGGGGATCCTAAAATTCCTAGTTCCCTCTCCAGGGACCATCCACACACTACTGTAGAGGCAGGTAAATCCTTTTTATTGGTGAATTGTAAGAAGGAGCCTCCACTTGTCTGCAGGCAGAAATAAAATAATTGTGTTTTTCTAAATGGGAATTTGTGAGCGCGCTCAGTCCTGATTTAATTGTAGAATTAAATTACATGTCAGGTCAATTATGTATTAGAGATAATATTGTGGCGCTGCGATGCCGTGTCTTGTTTTCTAGTGGAACCAAAAACATGTTTGTTATAATAAAATTATCCCGAAATTAATATTAAAACATTTCTATTAAAAAAGAAGAAACAAATGTAAACAGAAAAAGTCTGAGTACAGCGGCAGCTGAGAGAGGCGGGTTATGATAGTGTATGATACGGGGCTCCAATGTGGTACGGGGCATAAGAGGGGTGTTGTTGTTTGGGCATCGCAAGTGCCTCACATGCTGCATTCTGGGTGAAAGTGCTGACTAGCAGAACTGGAGCGCAAGCAAGCTCTGGGGTATAATACAGCATGTAATTCAGGATCAGTACAGGATAAGTAATGTCATTTATGTACACAGTGACTGCACCAGCAGCAGAATAGTGAGTGCAACTCTGGGTTATAATTCAGCATGTAACTCAGGATCAGTACAGGGTCATGTATGTACACAGTGACTGCACCAGCAGCAGAATAGTGAGTGCAGCTCTGGAGTATAATACAGGACGTAACTCAGGATCAGTACAGGATAAGTAATGTCATGTATGTACACAGTGACTGCACCACCAGCAGAATAGTGAGTGCAGCTCTGGAGTATAATACAGGATGTAACTCAGGATCAGTACAGAATAAGTAATGTCATATATGTACACAGTGACTGCAAAAGCAGCAGAATAGTGAGTGCAGCTCTGGAGTGTAATACAGGATGTAACTCAGGATCAGTACAGGATAAGTAATGTCATGTATGTACACAGTGACTGCACCAGCAGCAGAATAGTGAGTGCAGCTCTGGAGTATAATACAGCATGTAACTCAGGATCAGTACAGGATAAGTTATGTCATGTATGTACACAGTGACTGCACCAGCAGCAGAATAGTGAGTGCAACTCTGGGGTATAATACAGGATGTAACTCAGGATCAGTACATGATAAGTAATGTAATGTATGTACACAGTGACTGCACCAGCAGCAGAATAGTGAGTGCAGCTCTGGAGTATGATACCAGATGTAACTCAGGAACAGTACAGGATAAGTAATGTCATGTATGTACACAGTGACTGCACCAGCAGCAGAATAGTGAGTGCAGCTCTGGGGTATAATACAGGATGTAACTCAGGAACAGTACAGGATAAGTAATGTCATGTATGTACACAGTGACTGCACCAGCAGCAGAATAGTGAGTGCAGCTCTGGAGTATAATACAGGATGTAACTCAGGATCAGTACAGGATAAGTAATATCATGTATGTACACAGTGACTGCACCAGCAGCAGAATAGTGAGTGCAGCTCTGCGGTATAATACAGGATTTAATTCAGGATCAGTACAGCATAAGTTATGTCATGTATGTACACAGTGACTGCACCAGCAGCAGAATAGTGAGTGCAGCTCTGGGGTATAATACAGGATGTAACTCAGGATCAGTAAAGGATGAGTAATGTCATGTATGTACACAGTGACAGCACCAGCAGCAGAATAGTGAGTGCAGCTCTGGAGTATAATACAGGATGTAACTCAGGGTCAGTACAGGATAAGTAATGTCATGTATGTACACAGTGACTGCACCAGCAGCAGAATAGTGAGTGCAGCTCTGGAGTATAATACCGGATGTAACTCAGGATCAGTACAGGATAAGTTATGACATGTATGTACACAGTGACTGCACCAGCAGAATAGTGAGTGCAGCTCTGGGGTATAATACAGGATGTAACTCAGGATCAGTACAGGATAAGTAATGTCATGTATGTACACAGTGACTGCACCAGCAGAATAGTGAGTGCAGCTCTGGGGTATAATACAGGATGTAACTCAGGATCAGTACAGGATAAGTAATGTCATATATGTACACAGTGACTGCAACAGCAGCAGAATAGTGAGTGCAGCTCTGGGGTATAATACAGGATGTAACTCAGGATCAGTACAGGATAAGTAATGTCATGTATGTACACAGTGACTGCACCAGCAGCAGAATAGTGAGTGCAGCTCTGGGGTATAATACAGGATGTAACTCAGGATCAGTACAGGATAAATAATGTCATGTATGTACACAGTGACTGCACCAGCAGCAGAATAGTGAGTGCAGCTCTGGGGTATAATACAGGATGTAACTCAGGATCAGTACAGGATAAGTAATGTCATGTATGTACACAGTGACTGCACCAGCAGCAGAATAGTGAGTGCAGCTCTGCAGTATAATACAGGATGTAACTCAGGATCAGTAAAGGATGAGTAATGTCATGTATGTACACAGTGACTGCACCAGCAGCAGAATAGTGAGTTCAGCTCTGGAGTATAATACAGGATGTAATTCAGGATCAGTACAGCATAAGTTATGTCATGTATGTACACAGTGACTGCACCAGCAGCAGAATAGTGAGTGCAGCTCTGGAGTATAATACCGGATGTAACTCAGGATCAGTACAGGATAAATTATGACATGTATGTACACAGTGACTGCACCAGCAGAATAGTGAGTGCAGCTCTGGGGTATAATACAGGATGTAACTCAGGATCAGTACATGATAAGTAATGTAATGTATGTACACAGTAACTGCACCAGCAGCAGAATAGTGAGTGCAGCTCTGGAGTATAATACCAGATATAACTCAGGAACAGTACAGGATAAGTAATGTCATGTATGTACACAGTGACTGCACCAGCAGCAGAATAGTGAGTGCAGCTCTGGGGTATAATACAGGATGTAACTCAGGATCAGTACAGGATAAGTAATGTCATGTATGTACACAGTGACTGCACCAGCAGCAGAATAGTGAGTGCAGCTCTGGGGTATAATACAGGATGTAACTCAGGATCAGTACAGGATAAGTAATGTCATGTATGTACATAGTGACTGCACCAGCAGCAGAATAGTGAGTGCAGCTCTGGGGTATAATACAGGATGTAACTCAGGATCAGTACAGGATAAGTAATGTCATGTATGTACACAGTGACTGCACCAGCAGCAGAATAGTGAGTCTTAATGTAATTAATCTGTTACTTTGTTGTGCCATCACTTATATTACGTGACGTTACTGATATCCTATTACGTTGCTGTCGCCATGTTCTTACTATGTGACATTTTCCGGCCTGAGAACTTCCATGTGAATATCTCGGATCCCACCTTGCGGCTACAACAGATCTGATACTTATATATTATATATCTTATATGGCGAGGAGTAACATTTCTCTTCCCTCCTGATTGTTGCAGTAATTATTACTCAGGCCATTAGTAAGACTGAACCAAACGCTACTATGTCATCTATATATAGCTCTGCCATTAGCGGTGGAGGTGGCTCCGCACCCGACGATTGTGTCCACAGGAAACGCACTAATTCCTATCACATGCAAAGAGCAAAGCCGGGCTAAATATAGCGGCCATTGGGATTTAAAGGGGATTAATTGGAGTGAGAACCCGATCCGAGGGGTCATTAATATCACCCGACTGATGTCTGACCTACCGCCGGCCAATGGCTACAGGGCACATTTTGTCTTTATTTGGGATTTTTATCTTATTTTTTAGTGTCTATGAATTTTGAAAGAACTTTATTGAAAGTAAAACTTATTGACAAGGACCATAGGCTGACTGGAGGAGGGCAACCCTAAGCGACAAGGTAGAGGAAGCTCAGATGTGAGGTGGACATGGACAATCCAACGCTGAGAACAATGAAGACCTCATCGGGATTTGGGAATATTTTTGAGAACATGGTAAATGGGAGTCGGAGGTTTGATGGTCTATTCCCATGGCTGGTTTAAAGGGATTTCCCATGAATATGAAAAAAACCCCAGCTGGATTTTTGTCTCCCTGTTCCCATATTGCTCCAGTACTTCTTTTGTCGGGTCCAGCATCCAACTGGAAATTCCAAGGGATCACATGACCCACTTCTTTTAGTGAATGGCCTATTCGGACCTAGGAATAATACAGGAAGAGACCTCCCTTGCCTGAAGAGGCCACTCCTCTATAATGTAACCAAAAAGTAAACTATGCAATGGCTTGGGGCCCTAGAGGGGCTTGGGACCCAATTTGAGGGGCTCCAAGTTGTGGTGGGATACAGCCTTTTCTGATTGGTTGTCATAAAAACAGTTTGAGGAACCAAACTGGAAATTCGGACCCAAACAGGAAATTCTGACCCATATCCAACCTGACACCAATACAGGCTGAAGCTGTAGAGTGATAGGTCCCTGCCCTGTTATTTGGGGAGAAGCTTTGCATTAGGGGGCTTCTAGACCCCTTCTTTGATAGAGCCTTATTTCTCTTTGCTTGTTCAGCCAACATGCATGCTCAGCTAAGTATGCGTGTGTATGGGAGTCAAGAGGAATACCTGGTAAACTAAAAGACAGTAGTAGTGGTTTGGGCGATAGCCAGGGGCCCAAGCCTTCTAGGGGACCCATGTCCACCCCATCCACCCAACAAATTTTATACTGAGAAGGACCTTCACCCATGAAATCCTTGTACATCTGTTCCTGCTTCCAATAAACATGTACACAAGAGCAATTATAGGACCTCTAAGGGTCCTCCAAAAGTCCTGCAACCACAGATTGAAAGCAGCAGAAGGGACACGTCCTCCATTCCCCAAGAAGCTGATTCTAGGACCAGATGTAGGAAGTGATTCCAGACTTGTAGGGGTCATAATATTCCTACAGCCCAGGGCCCAGGGTGGTCTTCCTCTAACCCTGCAAAAAGCTATTGAATATGAAAGAGAATAGGAAACCAAGTTTTGACATTTTTATTTTGCAAATTGATCTGTAATATAGGCCGAAACTGGAATGAGATATATGCAACTCCATGATGTCCATTTATCTTCTGCATTGGCATCACCATGATAAGAGTTGAGGAGGATAAGCAGAAACTAAAGGAGCTCTAAGCAAAGGGGCGTGGCTTATCCATCTGTCTCTTCTCCTGTGGAGAGGGGAGGAGCTCCTGCTGCAGCCGGTTATCTTACAGGACAGTGGGAATGAAGACAGAGAGGACATGGCGGATCTCCTGAGACATAGGGTCATGAGAATAGGCATTATAGGTAGTTGCTTTAAGGAAAGAGTGGGGTTTAGTAATTTTTAAAATTCTATTATTTAAAAATAATCGCAAGTGCTAGCGATACACGAGCATTTGTCATTATTTCAGGGCTTCTGGGCCACTTGTGTGATGTAAAATCCTGATAAATACCCCCCTATGTGGTGAAATTATTCAGCCATTGGATGACAGTATTACGTGACATCTGGAGGCGGTATTATTTGTACTCCTGTAGAAAGTTATATTTGGTCTCTATTTGATATTATATTTGCTGGTATTAATTAGGAACATTATGGCAAATGTATCAATTTCTTGTATAACAGCGTTCTGTGACCTCTCAATGCAAGAAAATGTATCTAAATTGTATCATATGAACACGGCCTTTGGGTGCAATTATTCATTTGTATGTAATGGCATAGCTAAGGGAGGCAGGACCCCTAGCAGACATCTGAATGGGACCCCCCTACCCAGTGGCGTAACTAGAAGCTGATGGGCCCCAGTGCAAAGTCTGTGCCGGGCCCCCGACTATAATGTATGGTTTATAGTAATAGTCTTCTCATATGGGAATGTGACACCATAAGGGCCCCCTAAACCTTTTGGGCCCGGGTGCGACCGCAACCTCTGCACCCCCTCAAGTTACGCCCCCTCAGAAAATATACAGATATGCATACTCTTACACATATTTATGCACTGATATATACATTAATACACGTACACAGGTCTGTCCCAGTAGAAGAAGGTCAGTACTCGGCAGGAATGAGAGATTAGACATCCCTAGTCCTGTCCCTCTACTGTCCCTTCCCTCTTCCCCCAACATCTAAGCGGCCGATTCCTGTTGTGTGCAGTGGAAGATGTGCACTGTTATATACATATTGTGCAATGTGCAGCTTAATATGTATATAATGGTCCACATTCTCCACTCTTTAGTGTGTGAGGTCGGATGCCGGGCCCCCTGACACTGCGGGCCCCATAGCAGCTGCAACGTCTGTAGTTACGCCCCCTGGTTATATGGTTGTATGTCTTTTGTATTTGAACTCGTAGAAGAAAAATACACGTCACTCCCACAGTAGCTCGGGTGCGTCGAATAACGTACCATCCAACATAAAGCAATTATAGACAAATTTGGCACTCCATTTATGCAAAGTAGAAGAAAAAATATTTAAAGTGTGTAACGTTTCGAGCCAACAATGGATCTTCTTCAGAAACCCCTCAACGAATATCTTGATCCAATAAGGATTTCAGCTCTGCCCCATCTATTGTACAGATATCATAGCAAGTAGCTCCCAGCTATTAGACCGACTACTCCTCTTTTCTGGAGGAAGCCATACTGATAGGGACCCAACTTTCCCAGGAACACATAGAATGTTCACAGTTTCCCAGACGTTAGGAGCGACTTCTATTCAATAGGGATTTAAGAAAATTCTCATTACAAGGATGGACATTCAGGGCGATGATGATGTGTTTTCATAGCGGAGATTGAAATCCACGTCCCACAGTCTGACAGCAAAACATTAGGACCTCGTCGGGAGAAATTCATTTTGGGAGCCCAATTACCGGCCTGCGGAGGGCTGCTAACTGCACAATGCAAACGCTTCCAGATGTCAGTCCCTTAAAGGGTCATTTGGAAGCACCTAGTAAAGTGGGTCCTTGTCTTACAGACTGCCCAGAGGCCACGGACTGGATATGCAAATCTATGCACATCTCCCAGAATAAATGCTACACAGTAACGTGGAGGGAGGATGACGTGACCTATAGGGTGCCGTGCAGGGTGCACAATGGCCCTTAGATTTGGGGTATCGGTATACACAGTAGTCTCTGTTATTACCAGCCATATTAGACCTCATCAACGTCTGTTCATAATTCTTAAGTACCGGCCTCGTATATGGAGAAACTACCGGACCCATGAGACTTTCAGGTCCTGAGCCGCTACAGACTGAGCGCCCAAAACCTGCCATGGAGTCCGCGCGGCACAGACAGACGTACGTGCCCAGGGAGAGGTCACTGTGCCAACAGCGCCAGGACCAGGAGGCCACTGAGGATAAGCTCCACTTCCTGCTACACTGATCCAAATACTCAGCAGTGAGGGACACTCACTTCAGGAGACTCTCAGATCTTCTCCCAGGCTTCTGCTCCATGGAGGAGGGAGAGAAGATCCATCCGGCTGGGGGGAGGGGAGACCACAATGTCCATTGCACAATATGTCACTGCCTGCCATACAGAACTTGAAAGGTCACAGGGGTGTGGAGTAACCTCGCCGAGCTCCGGGTGCTAAGGCCACCCAACCCCTGCACCCTCTGGAGTGCCGCCTTCTTTCCCATCACACTCCTTATGCGGCTCGCGCATGCGCACAGGCAGAGAGGATAATGCAGCATGCGACACTCTGCATAGGAGTCAGTGTATGCAGAAGACACATGCGCATTGTGGTGCTACTGAGCCGGGGCTACTGTGCACAGCTCCAAAGAGGCCGGTCGGGGTTGCAACTTGTGTGCATGCGTGAGTGAAAATAGGGGGCGCAGCACTCAGGAAGCTACCGGGCATGGAGTAGCTTTAGGACCAGCGCTCAGCGAGGCCCCAGTAGCCTTTCAAGTTAATAAAATATTTTTAAGATAACGTTTTAATTAAATTGTCTAGTTTCAGGGACTTTCCAAAAACATTGCAGAGATGAGGCAGGAGGAAACTACCATCAGATCTACATCTATGTGTAAAGTCACAATGTTTGATTTGCCTCAAAGGCAATGGGACCAGAAGAAAACCAGAAGCGTAAGGGAACCTCCTGGATGATATCAATGACACGACGCAGCGGGGTGTACGGATTCTTCTCGTTTAGCAAAGCAAAGTTGTATTTTTCACTGATATTTTGCCTTGTGAAATTAAGATTCAGATTTGATTGAGATTTTGATTGATTCACATTTACTAAGGGTCTGAATGCCGCACTTCGGGTTTCCCGAATATTTCCATTTTGCGGCGAATTGCCCTGGGATTTTGGCGCACGCGATCGGATTTTGGCGATCAGATTTTGGCTTGCATGCGACAGGAATCGGCACATGGCCGTCGGACAACCCGACGGATTCGGAAAAACCGCAGAATTTAAAAAAGCAAATTGTGTCACAACATCAGCACTCACATGCACCGGGAAGAAGAAGGTGAACCCCGGCAGACCTCGGTGCAGGAGCGACGGCTGCAGGAACTCGGACACACAATGTTCGTGAATCGCACCGGACCAGAATCCTCGTCGGACAATGCACCGCGGGATCGCAAGGGGACCAGGTTAGTAAATCCGCCCCTGTATGGTTGTATTATTTAATAGTTACTGTATATAGCAGTAGTATTTAATCAAGAGATTGTGCTATTTTTTTTAGCTTTCTACAGTGTAAGTGTTGGTAACATTGGGGACTGTATGGGGGTATCATGTGAATACTGTATAGCGGTATAATTTCAATGCTATATGGTGGTATCATTTGTATGCTGTGTGGCGGTATAATGTGAATACTTTATAGCGGTATCATATGAATACTGTAGGGCGGTATTTTTTATAATCATTTATGGGAGAAATGTTAGACAATGGGGCACATTTACTTACCCGGTCCTGTCGCGATCCCTGATCCGGACTGTCCGACAAAGATGAAGTCTGGCGCAATTCCCGTAGCTCGTGCGCCCGAGATCAAGCATCTGTCACTTCCCCGCTGAGGTCCGCCGGAGTTCACCTTCTTCTTCGCGGTGTATGTGAGTGCATTTTCTTGCGACACAATTTGAATTTTAAATCCTGCGTGCCACGCCCCCGATTTGCGTCGCATGAAAGTCGGCGCATTAAATGCGCCGCAAATGGAAATCGTCGGGAAACCTGACAAAAATGCGGTCCGTGGACCCTTAGTAACTGAGTCCCAATGGGCTAAATCCCCCCTTGGTAGAGGAGTCTGACTTTAAGATATAACATTCTCTTTTGATGTTATAATTTCGGACTCCCTAAATTCTATTTGTGGGGCCCGAGGTCCCCTGAGCCTCACAATGTGGCTTTATATGACCTGTAACAATGTAATATACAGTATAACAGTATAATGTAACACATGCCAGACGTCTGGGCTATCATGAGGCCGCGCATGTTGGTGTAGTATGGGTCTACGGGTATTACAGGGCGGTTTTATTACAATAGTCGGAAACATATGTACCATTTTGCCTTCTTTTATGCCTTCACTTTCCTTTCTGCAGATGGAAGTTTCTGTTTGTATTTTACGTGCTACTTCATCTCTCTGTTGTGTCTAGGGAAGCGATTTCCTGCCCCGCATCTGTGTGCGAGCGGCTCGCGGCTGTGTGTGCCTGCTCCGCAGCTGTTCCCCCCGCAATGATTGCCACATGACACAGCAACACAACCCTGATGAAAAGAGACAATTTTAGGATAAAAACTTCAAACAGAGAAACAAACACAGAGAGCCCTGGAAAGTATCAGGGGTTAGGATGCAGCGTGTAGGGAACAGACTGAGCCGTTACGCCGCCCCGCGCTGTTCCACCCGGCTGCATCTGTTCCGTACAAGCTGGACGCTCAATCAGGCGCCTACAAGACATAGACATAGTCCTCTATCCGCTCCGGAAACCTGAGCTCAACATCCACACCCCGGCCCAAAGGCCTGACCGGGACTCCAGGGCCATAGAAGTGTCATAGCTTCCCAAAAATCTGACTTTGACAAAGTCTGACGAAGAACCAACAAGGGGGCACAGTTTGACTTTGGCACCTCCTTTATCAGGGTTACTTGGCCCCCAAGGCTCCCAAAGCAAAATCTAGTCAACCCTCCAGTTTTAGGCCCCCAGCTATACTGTATCATGTGTAATGCTGGTCACTTTAAGGGCCCTTAAAGGTGTATTCCAGAAATAAGCCTAATTAATATTCAAATGGTTCATTAAAATATGAGCTAATATATAATTAGTTGAGATTTATTAATTTTTGCTCCCTTTAGTAGAAAAATGCTGTGGACATATATTATCTTGCAGAATAAATGTGCTACTGGCCCCTTAATCAGTCATGTGATCATCACTATGTTTGGCTGTAGTTGGTTGCTTGAGGCTGGGGGACTGGTGGGATGCATTTACATGGGACTGCATGTTAAGAAGCTGGGGGACAGGAGTGATGCATTTACCTGGCACTGCATGTTAGGAGGTTGGGGGGAGAGGAAGGATACATTTACATGGGACTGCATGTTAGGGGGCTGGGGGACAGGAGGGATGCATTTACATGGGACTGCATGTTAGGAGGCTGGGGGGACAGAAGGGATGCATTTACCTGGGACTGCATGTTAGGAGGCTGGGGGACAGAAGGGATGCATTTACCTGGGACTGCATGTTAGGGGGCTGGGGGAACAGCAGGGATGAATTTACATGGCACTGCATGTTAGGAGGTTGGGGGGACAGGAGGGATGCATTTACAAGGGTTTGTGGGTTAAGCGTCTGGGGGGATAAGGTGGATCCATTTATATGGGTCCGCAGGTTAGGAGACTGGGGGGCAGGAAGGATGCATTTACATGGGACTACAAGTTAGAAGGCTGGGGGTACAGGAAGGATGCATTTACCAGTGTTGCACCTGTGCATGCCAACCTCACCATGGCACAGCAGTGGGTGGGTCTATGAAAGTACATGACACAATAGATGATGGTGGTCGACAGCTTTATCCAAGATTCTTCCACAGGAGGACCTGGGAGTCTTGTAGATACTGGAACTAGGTGTTAATAAACCTACTAGGTGGACCTAATGTCCTCCAAAATATATCAATAGACCTCTTAACCAGGCACCTTACCCTAGTTAGAAATCCTTGATGGTTCATTCATCTTCATTCCCATGGAGCTAATACAGAAAGGGAGGGGTAATTGTATCTAGAAGGAAATGGTGGTCCAGGTCTCCATCTCTGGTCTTGTTGATGTGGGATATCTCTGTACGCGTTCACAAACCACGGCCTATACTGTAATCCATATGGATTCTATGAGGCACTTGGAGCAAAAAAGATTCCATCCTAGTTGGCCACATTCCTTTTAGTACTGGGTCTAGAGATCTTGGGCACGGCACCCATCTATAGAAGCATAAAATGGCTAACCCAAAGGGGGTACTGGCCTAAAAGTTAGTGGAAAGCCATGGAGAGGAAAGTCAATACACAGCTCTTCTGTAGTTAGTGGCAAATCCCAAAATCCTTTGTGGCAGATTTACTTACCCGGTCCATTCGCGATCCAGCGGCGCGTTCTCTGTGGAGGATTCGGGTCTTCCGGCGATTCACTAAGGCAGTTCCTCCAATGTCCACCAGGTGTCGCTGCTGCGCTGAAGTCCGCCGAGGTCCGCTGGAGTTCACAATCGTTGCTGGGCGAAGGTAAGCGCGTGTCCAGCAACACTTTTTTTTTTTAATGCGGCGGTTTCTCCGAATCCGTCGGGTTTCTTTTGGCCACGCCCCCAATTTCCGTCACGTGCACGCCGGCGCCGATGCGGCACAATCCAATCGGTGCGCCAAAAAGCCGCAGCAATTCAGGAAAAATCGGCGCAAATCTGAAATATTCGGGTAACACGTTGGGGAAAAGCAAATCGGGCCCTTAGTAAATGACCCCCTTTGTCTTCTCAAAAAGTCTACAATAGGACTAGACAAAGGTATGACTTGGAGGTTGGTGACCCCAATTACAAGGGCAATATATAATATTGTGGTGGAACAGGGCCCAGGTATGTCTCCTACTTCTGCACCACCTACAGCCCCAGTTTGGGGTACGTAATGTTTTTAACACTTTGTATATCAGTTGACAAATGTTGTGTTTAAGGTTGGATGGAAATTTCCTGGTGATTTCCCCAGACACTCCCTCGAACAGATCAAAACAGAAGTCTTATTGTTTAGTAATCAATTGGAACAGTTTGTAACTAAACATTCGGCATTCAGTGTTCAGTACGTGGGGTCAGCAGGGAACCCAGGGGCTATCCTGGGAACATCACTTCATACCATGAAGAAGATGTCAGCTTTGGGTGAGTTCCATAGATAAATGATGCCAAAATCTCCCAGATGTCACCGAGGTTTAGAGTTCAGATGATTTTATCTCTTTTATAATAGATCCAAATGGATTTGACGAAAAAAAATCTTCAACATTCTTCCAAAAGATTAACAAAAACTTCAAAGCCGATGGAAGGAGAATAAGGAAACTGAGATCGGAGGTTATTTGTTTCACCAAAGTCATCCCTTTGTTTTCGGGCTCTGGAACAGGATGATGTAGACAACTCCTGGTCCTCCATCCGGATAGTGGGGCCCCGTGGATCCTGATGTAGTAGAGATAAATTGGTAAACCGGCTATGGTTTCTTAAAGGGGTATTCTCATCTGAGATATCAGTCCATACCTTCCATTCTGCATCCAGGAAGAAGATGAATTATAGGGTCTAACTTACCGATCGTAGAGGGACCTCCATGTTCCAAGTGGTCCCATTGTCCTGTGTGAATGGAGTATCAGGACACGAATACACACAATGGGGGTCATTTACTAAGGGCCCGATTCGCGTTTTCCCGACGTGTTACCCGAATATCTCCGATTTGCGCCGATTTCCCCTGAATTGCCCCGGGATTTTGTCGCACGCGATCGGATTGAGGCGCATCGGCACCGGCATGCATGCGACGGAAATCGGGAGGCTTGGCCGAACGAAAACCTGACGGATTCGGAAAAACTGCCGCATTTTAAAAAAAAAAAGTGTCGCGGAGCTTGCACTTACCTTCACTAGGAATAGGCCGGTGTACTTGAGTGCGTTCCGCTGCTCTTCAGCGCAGCAGCGCCACCTGGTGGACGTCGGAGGAACTGCCTTAATGAATCCCGGCCGGACCCGGATCCCCCGCAGAGAACGCACCACTGGATCGCGAATGGACCGGGTAAGTAAATCTGCCCCACACTTAGTCACTTGTCACTTGGTTCATTCTCTATGGCCGCACAAAAAGTTTTGTATTATCCTATTTTGATTTCTCCTATAGACAGTGAATAGAGTAGCCGTGCCGATCCTCAACCACCAACCACTCACATGGTGGAGCAGGACCTTCCCAAAATTGCTTTCAGCAGGTGTCCCAGTGGTTGGATCCCAACTTTATGGAAAGTTTGGTAAATAAAGTGCAATAAACAGACCAAATAACAGCAATCTATATAAATAATACCATCATACCGTGAGTAATACTACAACCATGTACACCAAGGACAACATCAACTGGAGTTTTGATTGGATAATATGTGGTAGGGAATTTCCTAAATGCTGGAGGTCAAGGGGTAATGGACAGTTGGGCCATGTTAAGCTTCTGCACTCATAAAGGTCGTACCTTATGATGTCATGACATTTTTTAGTTCATCGAGGGACAGGTGTTATTGTGCTCATCTAGTGAATAGGTATTGGAAGAATTCTTTGTACATGAATCACCTAGTGGGGGTGACAACTTTTTTTACAAAAACATTACAAAACGTTGACAATAAACCACCTAGTTTACTGGACATGACAAAGGGTCCCGCACCGGTATGTCACTGGGCCGGTTATACCGGTATGTCCACTTTGTCCTTTTGGAGGTCATGTGTCCTGTGACCCACAGGTCTCTGATCATCTAGTTCTAGCTGGACAGATTTTCCATAGCGATTTCAGGTACAAGAACTGTGACCCTGCTTTACATGTAAATACCAGGAGTCTTGTCATTCAACTTAATGACATTAGTCAACTTAGATGGAAAGTCACCTGCTGAGGTGCTGGAATAGATGTCCATTACGTCTGCACTACAAAGAGCTGGAGTGTCACGATGTGACCTGTGGGTCATGAAAATTCAGGTAACTTGAAGTTTATGGGCCATATGATTTATGACATCTTTGTGCCATTCTGAAAAATACTCAAGTTTGTTATATGGAAAGTTGACAGGGTGTTCACCTTGCCAACTTTGTATTGTATTGGAGACTTTCCTATGCCCGGCGGGGACTGGAGTTTTTTTGCACAATTTTATGAAACTTTTGGAAGCTCAAATTAAAGTGGTTAATATGGCCCATCATCACAAACGGCCAAGGATAGGGCTTAACTTCCTGATCGAGGGGGGTTTCAGTGATGGGACCCCCACAGATCATGAGAACGGGGGTCCGATCGCGTCTCGGCAATCTCCGTCAGTTCCATAGAGATGAACAGGGCAGTCCAACCATGAGCGACCAAATGCTTCGGTCATCTCGGGGAGCGATGAGGGGTCCAAATGGGGTACATCAGACCACATCGGACCCCCGTTGTCATGATCTGTGGGGGGTCCCATCACTAATACCCCCACCAATCAGCAAGTTAGGCCCTATCCTGCTGGATAGCAAATCCAGCACTAACATCCGGAAGCAAATGAAACGAAAAGATAAATAAGGTGCAAACCAGGTTTACACATGTAAACTCCTGGGTGCACATAGGTTCAAAAAATTTGACAAATCCCAATACACCTAAAAATACCACCAAAAACCTATATCCAACTAGCATAAATCCAACCATATTGTCAAAAAGTTAAGATTTCCAGGTCTCCTTGGCTCAGATTAGAAATCTTACTGATCTGGGGAGTTTAAGGTTTCTACATCTACTGCATTTCATTCTTCTAGGCTCAGTAAAGAAATCTTACTGTCCACAAGATTAAGTCTCAAGAGTCCAAGTTTTTGCAAATATTTCCAGGTCTTCTCCATCTTCTCTACTGTTAGCAGTGATACCAACGACAAACTCAATCTTGCCAGGATATCATATTTCAAGAGAAGAATATTTTCAAGTCTACGCCGTCTCGTTCTTCTTCGCTTACCAACTACAAGATAAAGTCTCCAAAAGCCAAGATTTCCACCTCTACTCTATCTCCATCTTCTCCGCTCAGGTAAGAGATTTTACTGACTGTGAGAAAAAGTTTCAAGAGCCCAAATTTTTTCATGTGTACACATTGGGGCAGATTTACTTACCCGGTCCATTCGCGATCCAGCGGCACGTTCTCTGCGCTGCATTCGGGTCCGGCCGGGATTTATTAAGGTAGTTCCTCCGCCGTCCACCAGATGTCGCTGCTGCACTGAAAAACATCGGAACGCACTGTAGTTCACCGGCTCGGGCTGAGTGAAGGTAAGTGCAAGCTCCGCGACAGATTTTTTTTTAAAAATGCGGCGTTTTTTTCCGAATCCGTTGGGTTTTCGTTCGGCCACGCCCCCACGATTTCTGTCGCGTGCATGCCGGCACCGATGCGCCACAATCCGATCGCGTGCGCCAAAATCCCGGGGCAATTCAGGGAAAATCGGCGCAAATCGGAAATATTCGGGTAACACCTCAGGAAACGCGAATCGGGCCCTTAGTAAATGACCCCCATTGTTTGTGACATCTGCAAACTATGTCAAGGTATTACCTTTCAAGAAGATGACATTTCCAGGTCTTCTCCATCTATTTCTTCTTAGCTCAGGTTAGAAATCTTACTGACTACGTGATTAAGTCTCAGAGGGCCAAGTCTACTCCATCTCCTTCTAGAAGTGTTACCAACTACAAGTTTGGCAGGAAATTACATTTCAAGAAGATACGATTTCTAGGTCTACTCCATCTCCTTCTTCTTCGTGTAGGACAAATATCTTACCATCTACAAGCGGTGACAAGATGTTACATCCCAAACGGCCAAGATTTACTGGTCTCCTCTCTCCTCTCCTTGGCAGAAGATACAAGACGACAACAAGCTTTGACAAGATTCTAATGTTTATCTCTAAGATTCATCTATGCAAATGCAATTTTCTTGTGTGTACAAGATGTATATTCTCCCAGGGAAGCAAATGAATAAATATCGCTGATTGCTCCTTGGTGATTATTACGTTGCCTTTACTGAGCTGTTATCTCTCCCCTCGTACCATCTGATGAGTCAAATGTGTTTTGATTTAATAGATATAAAACACGGAAACACTGAAGTTCTCTGTTTTGATTGTGATATTCTGAAGAGTCTCCAATGCACTAATAGTATTTGTATATATATAATATCTCATAATGATCTTGAAGGGCATCTTCTCGGAAGGAAAACAATGGATTTGTGTAGGTGGGGCTCTCATGATGGATGAAGAGTTTCTCAGTGGTTGCCGATACATTGAGATTGGGTCGTGAAAAATAAAATGTTGACCACAACATTTCTCGACCTTCTCCTGTTTGGTACAAGGAAGTTCACTTCATGGTTGTGGCAATCCCTTCATTTTTGAGGAAGTACACTGTACATATAGTATGTTTTTGGAGTTTAAGAACAACTCTAAAGTAAGCACAAACATACCATATGTTGTACAGTCTATGGCAGTGATGGCAAACCTTTTAGACACCAAGTGCCCAAACTACAACCAAAACCCCCATATTTTTCGCAAAGTGCCAATGCGACAATTAAAGCAGTAACCTATTACCCCCTGCTCTGTCATGGGTTTAAATTGTATGGGCACCTGAGGACACCAATACAGTAGAACGAGGGAGAAGAAGTTTGGATTATCATTGTAGCTTCCTTTTGGGGTCCTGTGCTGTCTGGGACAGCAAGAGGTCTTTAGTCCTGTTTGACAAACTCTACCCTGAGGTGATGGCAAGGGTGCCCATATAGAGGGCTCTGAGTGCCACCTCTGGCACCCGTGCCATAGGTTCGCCATCACTGGTCTATGGTTATCATCCTGGCCATAGCAACCAAGTTAGAACTAAAGCACCTACTGTAGGGTCCGTGCCATATTTAGAACCATGTTCCCAGGAGGTCAAGATAGTGGTTCCAACCATTGAGCCGCCATGCTTGTCATGTTTCAGTCCCATGATTGTTTGGA
Organism: Engystomops pustulosus; assembly: GCF_040894005.1. NCBI lineage: Eukaryota > Metazoa > Chordata > Amphibia > Anura > Leptodactylidae > Engystomops > Engystomops pustulosus. The sequence continues at coordinate 200,861,709 of NC_092415.1, read as the reverse complement.
CCACTGACCACTGAAAGTGCAGGTCATATTTATTATTCCCTTAACTAAGGTGCTCAAGGCAAGGTGTGATGTCCATTCCATATTCGGAACCATGTTCTTAGCAGGGAAAGGCAGTTGTACCAAGCATCGAGTCACAATGCCTGCCTGGCTTTAGACCCACCATTCTACTGACTTTTTGGGATAAGATACAAGCTATTTGGTTGAGAGAGAAGTAGAGGTTAAGACTGAGTGCCCAAACTACGACCAAAACTCACTAATTTATTGCAAAGTGCCAACACAGCAATTTAAGCATTAACTTATTGCTGCCTGTTCTGCCACAACTTTCAATTGTATCGGTCTCTTGAGGGCACCAAGAGTTGAAAGAAGAAGGCAAATTCGAACTATCAATGTACAGGAGGAAAGGTAGGGCCAGCAGGAGGATCTCCAAAGATACTCTGGCCCTTTTCACACATTGGGGCTCATTTACTTACCTGGTCCTGTCGCGATCCCGTGGTGCATTGTCTGACGAGGATTCGGGTCCGGCGCGATTCACTAAGATTGTGCGCCCAAGTTCCTGCAACCGTCGCTTCTGCGCCGAGGTCCGCCGGAGTTCACCTTCTCTTCCCGCTGCATGTGAGCGCTTGATCTTGCGACACAATTCCTTTTTTAAATTCTTTTTAAAAATTTGTCCGAATCAGTTGGGTTGTCTGACGGCCAAACCCCCCAGATTTCTGTCGCATGCAAGCCTGGAGCTGATGTGCCACAATCCAATCGGGAGCGGCAAAAATTCAGTGCAAAACGGAAATAATTGACGAAAGTGCGGCGTTCGGAACCTTAGTGTTATGTGCTCCATTCTCACTCTTCCTGCGGTCCCAACCAGCCAAGGATGTGTCACTTTAAAATAATTCTGAGAGCAGCATATGTTGAATTGCCTGGGACTACAGGAAGTTTCTTTTGATTCTGATCTCCTGGAATATGCTGTCCAGTTCTGGGCAGCGTTCCATAAAAAGGAGGGCCGCAAAAATGATAAAGGGGTATGGAGGGTCTCAGTTATGAGGAAACATTAAAATAATGACATTTATTTAGTCTCGAAAAGAGACAACTAAGGAGGGACTTGACTAATTTATATCAATATATGAATGGTCCATACAAAGAATAAGGTGATTTTTCCAAGCTTAATTACATCAAAAGAAAAGGGGACACTGTCTCTGTCTGGAGAAAACAAGGTTTTCTCGCAGGGAGCTCAGGGGCAGAGCACAGCAGAGAGCTCAGGAGCAGAGCACAGCAGAGAGCTCAGGAGCAGAGCATAGCAGGGACCGCAGAGAGCTCAGGAGCAGAGCACAGCAGAGACAGCAGAGAGCTCAGGAGCAGAGCAATGCAGGGAAAGCAGGGAGCTCAGGAGCAGAGCACAGCAGTGACAGCAGAGAGCTCAGGAGCAGAGCACAGTAAGGACAGCAGTGAGCTCAGGAGCAGAGCGCAGCAAGGACAGCAGAGAGCTCAGGAGCAGAGCTCAGCAAGGACAGCAGAGAGCTCAGGAGCAGAGCACAGTAAGGAAAGCAGGGAGCTCAGGAGCAGAACACAGCAAGGACAGCAGAGAGCTCAGGAGCAGAGCGCATCAAGGACAGCAGAGAGCTCAGGAGCAGAGCACTGCAGGGACATCAGGGAGCTCAGAAGCAGAGCACAGCAAAGACAGCATAGAACTAAGGAGCAGAGCACAGCAGGGACAGCAGGGAGCTCAGGAGCAGAGCACAGCAAGGACAGCAGTAAGCTCAGGAGCACAGCACAGCAGAGACAGCAGAGAGTTCAGGAGTAGGGCACAGCAGGGACAGCAGAGAGCTCAGGAGCAGGCACAGCAGGGACAGCAGAGAGCTCAGGAGCAAAGCACAGCAGAGAGCTCAGGAGCAGAGCACAACTGAGACAGCAGAGAGCTCAGGAGCAGAGCACAGTAAGGACAGCAGAGAGCTCAGGAGTAGAGCACAGCAGAGACAGCAGAGAGCTCAGGAGGAGAGCACAGCAGAGACTGCAGAGAGCTCAGGAGGAGAGCACAGCAGAGACAGCAGAGAGCTCAGGAGGAGAGCACAGCAGAGACAGCAGAGAGCTCAGAAGTAGAGCACAGCAGAGACAGCAGGGAGCTGAGGAGCAGAGCACAGCTGAGACAGCAGAGAGCTCAGGAGGAGAGCACAGCAGAGACAGCAGAGAGCTCAGGAGCAGAGCACAGCAGAGACAGCAGAGAGCTCAGGAGCAGAGCACAGCAGGGACAGCAGAGAGCTCAGGAGCAGAGCACAGCAGGGACAGCAGAGAGCTCAGGAGCAGAGCACAGCAGAGACAGCAGAGAGCTCAGGAGGAGAGCACAGCAGAGAGCTCAGGAGCAGAGCACAGCAGGGACAGCGAGAGCTTCAAGAAGGGCCTATATGCCTTTTTGCATCAAAAAGGGTTGGACCGTGCGCCAGATTTATCAATGAAAATCCGACAAAATTGTGTCGCACGCGCCATGTTAAAGGTGCACCAAAAAAAGTTGGTGCACTTTGCAGGAGCAGTGCAGGGGGCGCCAGATTAATCAGAAACGTGAACCACAAATCCTGAATCTGGCGCCCCCTACACACTACGCAGGACACTGCACATAATATACACTGCTGTGTTTTAAGTGTGACCCTATATGTGCTGCATGTGTAATTTTTACATGAAAGATTTACTAAATGTGCTCCATGTGTTATATACATTACATATTTAGTACATTTGCTGTATGTTTATTATATGGGTGAACTTCAGTGCATTTCGGCGGGCCTCGGCGGACTTCAGCGCAGCAGCGCCACCTGGTGGACGGCGGAGGAACTGCCTTAGTGAATCCCGGCCGGACCCGAATCCACCGCAGAGAACGCACCGCTGGATCGCGAATGGACCGAGTAAGTAAATCTGCCCCATTGACATGTAGTGGCAGGCAGAAGTATAGTTGTTGCCTCTGTTTGACCACTATACGTCGCATCTGCTGAAAAAGTCAGGATGAGACATAGGAAGCTACGTTTTTGCATCCTGCTCCCTCCTGCTGAGCGACATATACGCTCAGCGGAGGCCATAGAAGCCTATAGGGAGCGGATGCAGCACATTGCATCCCTCCCCACAGCCTCGCTGAGCCGATACGTCCCTCATCAGGAGGGGGAACCGGCGATGTCACTGGGAAACACCCCCTTCACAGGCAGCAACCAATCTCAGCTATTGCCATTGTACACTCCTCCCCCGCATTCAGGGGGGGGAGGGGTTTCCAGGTGACATATCCCACGGTATAGCTATATAGCAGGATACGTGTGTCATATGTTGTACAACGTATGGCACAAAATGTGATGTGATCCCAACATTACATGTGCTAATTTTGTGCTCCATTTTATGTGTACCATGTATGTTACATGTGTTACAGTATACAGTATGTATACTAAATGTGTATAATATGTGTACTATGTTTGTATTATATGTTCTTTATGTATACTATGGGGCAGATTTACTTACCCGGTCCGTTCGCGATCCAGCGGCGCGTTCTCTGCGCTGGATTCGGGTCCGGCCGGGATTCATCAAGGTAGTTCCTCCGCCGTCCACCAGGTGGCGCTGCTGCGCTGAAAAGCATCTGAACGCGCTGGAGTTCACCGGGCCGGACCAAGTGAAGGTAAGCGCGTCCCAAGCGACACATTTCTTTTTTTAAATGCGGCGGTTTTTCCGAATCCATCGGGTTTTCGCTCGGCCACGCCCCCCGATTTCCGTCGCGTGCATGCCGGCACCGATGCGTCACAATCCGATCGCGTGCATCAAAATCCCGGGGCAATACAGGGGAAATCGGCGCAAATCGGAAATATTCGGGTAACACGTCGGGAAAACGCGAATCGGGCCCTTAGTAAATGACCCCCTATATGTTCTATATGTGTATAATATATAGTTTATGTATACTACTATAGCATGTTGGTTGATGAATATGTTTGAGAATTCCCATTAAATTCCAGGATTGGGATTTATCTTTACCTCCTTGTCAGCCGTCGGACCTTACATCTTGGCCCCATCTGTACAGTTCTCCAGAGCACTAACAATACAGATGAGGTGAACAGTAGCGTACCTAGGAGAGACAGGGCCCCCTAGCAGGCTACTGGATGGGGCCCCCCTTCCCACTTAAAAAATATACACATTAGTATACTCACACATGCGAGTCACAATCACATATAAATACACTCATGTGCACACACAGCATATACACACACATACAGTGCCATATGCAACATACTCACATACAGTGTATACAGACACCATATATACATCCCAGATACTACATATATACATCACAGTATATGTTATACACATACTATGCTGGGCATGTGCAGTACAATATAGATATAATGGTGCACATCCTCCATTCTTTATTGTGTCAGGTCAGATGACGGGGCCCCCTGACACTGCGGGCTGCATAGCGGCTGCTATGGCTGCTACCGCTGTAGTTACGCCCCTGGAGTTGAATACATTTCCCTCTCTCCCCTTTAAAGGTCTAGTTATATCTTTGGAGAACTCACTATTCACCTCCAAAGCAGCACTAGATCAGTACAGCATCGGCTTCACAAAGTGACTGCACTTTTTATGTCATTGCTGACTGCATTGGGTTATAAAATGTTGATTAAAAATGGAAGTTTCCTTTAAATAAAATGTAACAAACTTGACACGGCATTGTAACTTGTAACTGGATAATTGCAGTAAAGCAGCTGGGAAAGCTTTAAAAGCCACTTTCAGCTACTTTCACATTTTGCGGAGATGTTTCTGTTGACTTTATTAAGGTTGTGGAGTGCAGCGAGGAGGGTGTTTTTTTTATTATTTATATGTTAAGAGTTGTTGCTTCCAAAGTTGGTTTTTACCAGGCACTCAATGGCGCACTTCACATCCAGGGAAAGTGCAATGGAAATGATTGCATAATTTGGTGCGGTCTGAAGTACTTTAGAAAAAGCAGGTTTAATTGAGCATATACAGACTTGTTATCTTGTCAATCCGGGAGGAGGCAGTCCCTGTAGGTAAAAAGTACTCTCATCACCGCCACCGCCGCTCCTGGCCTCTCTTCTTTGATGCTGTCAGTTCACATTAGGCATTGCTGCTCACGCTAGCTGAACGGGATGGATTCCTTCAGGTGAAACTGATTGGCTTGATGCTTTGATAGGGACTGGAGACATTAGTGTAACTCATCCGTCACTTCATTACTAATATGAACACCATAACTGATGGTCAGGCTCCTAGAAATTAGGATCAGGTGGTTGGAGTAAGACAAGGATCAAGTTGTTGGAGTAAGATAAGGACCAGGTAGTTGGAGTAAAACAAGGCTTGGGTGATTGTAGTAAGACAAGGATCAGGTAATTGGACTAAGACAAGGATCAGGAAGTTGGAGTAAAACAAGGATCTAGCAGTTGAAGTAAGACAAGAATCAGGTAGTTGGAGGAAGACAAGGATCAAGCAGTTGGAGTAAGACAAGGATTGGGTGGTTGGAGTAAGACAAGGATCAGGTAGTTAGAGTAAGACAAGGATCAGGTAGTTGGAGTAAAACATTAGTGTAACTCATCCGTCACTTTATTACTAATATGAACACCATAACTGATCGTCACGGTCCTAGAAATCAAGATCAGGTGATTGGTGTAAAACAAGGATCAGGTTGTTGAGGTAAGACAAGGATCAGGTTGTTGAGGTAAGACAAGGATCAAGCAGTTGAAGTAAGACAAGGATCAGGTAGTTGGAGGAAGACAAGGATCAAGCAGTTGAAGTAAGACAAGGATCAGGTAGTTGGAGGAAGACAAGAATCCGGTAGTTGGAGTAAGACAAGGATCAGGTAGTTGGAGTAAGACAGGGATCAGGTAGTTGGAGGAAGATGAGGATCAGGTAGTTGGAGTAAGACAATGATCAAGCAGTTGACCTGAGACAAGCCTCAGGTAGTTGGATTAAGACAGGGATCAAGCAGTTGGAGTAAGACAAGGATCAGGTAGTTGGGGCAAGACAAGGATTTGGTGGTTGGAGTAAGACAAGGATTGGGTGGTTGGTGTAAGACAAGGATTGGGTAGTTTGAGTAATACAAGGAATGGGTAGTTGGAGTAAAACAAGGATTGGGTTGTTGGAGTAAGACAAGGATCAGGTAGTTGAGTAAGACAAGGATCAAGCAGTTGAAGTAAGACAATGAACAGGTAGTCGGAGTTAGACAAGGATTTGGTGGTTGTAGTAAGACTAGGATTGGGTGGTTGGTGTAAGACAAAGATTGGGTAGTTGGAGTAAGAAAAGGATCAGGTAGTTGGAGTAGTTGGAGTAAGACAAGGAACAGATAGTTGGAGTAAGACAAGGATCAAGCAGTTGAAGTAAGGCAAGGATCGGGTAGTTGGAGTAAGACAAGGATCAGGTAGTAGGAGTAAGACAAGGATTGGGTAGTTGGAGTAAGACAAGGCTCAGGTAATTGGAGTGAGACAAGGATCGGGTAATTGGAGTAAGACAAGGATCAGGTAGTTGGAGTAAGATAAGGATCAGGTAGTTGGAGTAAGACATGTGTCAAGCAGTTGAAGTAAGACAAATCTCAGGTAGTTGGAATAAGACAAGGATTGGGCAGTTGGAGTAAGACAAGGATCAGGTTGTTGGAGTTAAACAAGGATCAGGTAGTTGGAGTAAAACAAGGATCGGATAGTTGGAGTAAGACAAGGATCAGGTAGTTGGAGTAAGACAAGGATCAGGTAGTTGGAGTAAGACAAGGATCAGGTCGTTGGAGTTAGACTGCCTGATTGCTGTATCTCAAGAAAGTCAAGAAAAGAAAACATTGCAATAGGTGCACAATGGATCCTTGCACAGGCTCAGTGTCAAACCTCATTATGATGCTTATTATACTAAATGTCTCAAGGCAAATACATAAGAAGTTGAATACTGTGGACCTAGTGGAGTAAAACCTCTCTGAGAGGGAGGGTTCGGACCCCATTCCTTTGTCAGCATTATTGAAAATAATTGATTCCAGCAAATAGTGGGGTGGACTAAGAGTCTTTTTGGTTATTGCAGGTTTGAAGACCACCATGACCATGATGATAAATTGCTTTTGAGGAGCCGCACCCTGTACTTACACATTAAGTTTGACTAAAATCCTCAGGGCCATCCAGAATGAGGGGCCCCCAGGGCACTACTCTGCAGCTGGAATATAGAGTTCATTATTGATGGATAGTGGCTACAGTCTGACGAGCAGATCGGTCCCAATCTGAGGACCTCCATCTAATCCTACTATAATAGGGTATCATCCAAGACATCATCTAGACTAGGTTGATACTTTTACACTTATTTTCAAATGAAGATGTTTAATACCCAGGTGGTCATTTTGCCCTTAGATACTGGCCTTATCTTCTTCTGACAAGCAAGTGCTGGCCCTACTACAAGTCTTATTCCCATTTGGCTCATAAGTTGGTCCCAATTAGACTAACCTTCCTCCATCCTACTATACCTGGATTGCCCCGGGATTTTGGCGCACGCAATCGGATTGTGGCGCATCGGCGCTGGCATGCACGCAACGGAAATTGGGGGGCGTGGCTGAACAAAAACCCGACGGATTCGGAAAAACCACCGCATTTAAAACCAGAAATGTGTCGCGGAGCTTGCACTTACCTTCACTCAGCCCGGCTCGGTGAACTCCAGCACGTTCCAGGGAACTTCATCGCAGCAGTGGCACCTGGTGGACATCGGAGGAACTGCCTTAATAAATCCCGGCCGGACCCGAATCCACTTCAGAGAACGCGCCGCTGGATCGCGAATGGACCGGGTAAGTAAATCTACCCCAGAGAGTTTCTCCTCCATATAATTATACTGTAACAGGGCATCCTTGAATGGATCCGATCATATAACCCCTTTAAATAAGATTATGCAACTTTCTAATCACAAACATTTTCAAAAATCTGCAAATTATTACAAAACAAAATATGATTTCGTATCCATCGAAATAAATTACCATCCTAATGTCATTAAGTTCTTCCTTCATCTGCTCTCTCCAGTTTCTACCAGAAATATCTCCACGCCTGTGATTATTAATATTACATTATTAGAATTTTGTGGGGGAAAAAAAAAATTTTCCATGGAACCGGCGCCGGAGAACGCTCTCATCTTCCAATTACGAAAGATAAAAAAACGTTGCGCGTCTCCCTTTATGGAACGCTATAAGCCTTGTGCCTAATTAAGATGCATTACTATTCTTCAGCGGATCATAATGTAATCATTAAGCTACAAATTATACCAAAATATTCCCTGATTATGTGACTCGGATGGCTTTTCTTAATTTAGTTAATGCAGCCATTAAACGCTGTAGGTAAAGAAGCACCAGGGTAGTAATTTTACTTATGTATAAACACGAGGAATTTTTTTTTTTTTTTTCCGCGACTGTTACAAATTACGCCTCAAGTGTTGCGCTCCTTCTGCAAACATTGAGCATTGAGTCCTCCATGCATAATATAAAGCCTCCGGGGATGTCTTATTTTTCTTTAGAATTTTTTTTTTTGTGTAAAACCTTAGGCAAACACCTGTTTTAATTGTCATCTCTTCCCCGGAATCACGTGCTCCCATTGTGTCGGAAGCAGAATTTCATCGCACATGAGTTAACCTTGCCTTGCGCAGAGGGCACCTGCCGACTTCCTCGCGCTTATTGTAAATCCAAACACGTCGAGACGTTAAGGCATTAAGATAAAGGAGCGATGACAAGGAGCCGTGCCGATGGGATTAAATGCTTTCTTCGCCACTTGAAATTGCAGAATAGGAAAAAGCGGGGGCGGGGGGGGAGCAAATAAAATTACAGGGAGTGAGGAATTCCTGAAAATTCTTCGGATGGGTGTTCTCAAGGAATAGGAGTTGCTGTAGAGAGTAGTGTTTGAAGATGAAAGGATGGACACCACCCATCGTAGCCCGAGGCTTGTGATTCCACCCATCCAAAAATACTTGGCCCCCCAACCGAGCTCAGGCCTGCGATGCATGTATAACAGGTAGCGGAGCATTGTGCACATCTATTAGGGTAAATGGCACCTTAGGTCTTGGCAGTATATTCAACCGGTGATTGTCCTAGCTGCCTAGTGGTGCGGATATGACAAGTGCTGTTTATGGATTCAGATTGGCCGACCGCCTCATCTCCTTCTTCTTATGCGTCACTACCTTTAAATCTGGTGATAACAAGAATGGCACAGATTGAAATGGATAATACACAAGTCCTATGAACTTTAACTAGGGTAAGGCATGGTTGGCCAGGGTCCACATATCTTGATCATGTGATTAATAGCTCACTGTATAGGAGATAAATATGTGATTCCTGGCTTTACAACTGCTAGGACCCAAGTTACCATGAAAATGGGGGAATTATGGGACAGGCTCTTCTGAGTGGTTGATTCCTATGATCATTATCTAGGGTAAGGCATGGTTGGCCAGGGTCCACATACCTTGATCATGTGGTTAATAGCTCATTTGCTTATTCACTGTATGGGGAATAAGTATATGATTCCTGGGGTTCCAACTGCTAGGACCAAAGTTACCATGAAAATGAGGGAATTAGGGGACACGTTCTTGTGTGGGGATGAGTCCTCTGATCATTACCTAGGTTAAGGCATGGTTGGCCAGGGTCCATATATCTTGATCATTTCGTTACTAGCACATTTGCTTATGCACTGCACAGGGGATACGTATGTGATTCCTGGAGACCCAACTGCTAGAACCCAAATTACCATGGAAATGGGGGAATTAGGGGACACGTTCTTGTGTGGGGCTGCAAGGGATAACTGCACTGGGCTCCAAGGGAAATGAATGGAGAGGTGTTAAGCATTGACATTCGCATGAAGAGAACTTTTGGATCTCTGTGTGGGGGTTCACCCATATCTGTACAAAGTAGAGAAGCCCCTTTAAATACGTAATACTGCCATATAGTGATCCAATAACATTCATAGGGATACATAAAGTTATATAATATTGTTGTACAATGTGTAAAGAAAGCTAAGAGCAGGCATGAAGGCCCTTGATGGGTCCAACCCTTGATGGTGCCCATACCTCCAGCGTATGAGGCCAGTTTTATATGGGCACCATGTGTAGACAGACAGACATACGTGATCCAGATGTATTTACTTTGATGCTTCTGTAGTTAAAGGAATAACAATGTTCATTCATTTTCGCTCTCAATTGACTTCTGTGGTAACAAACTGGCAAGCGCTTAGCCTTCAATCATGTCTGCCGTATGGGCATTACACAGAACAACCCAAACTGCTGTACAAAAGCACTGGCAATGGAAGTGTAGCACATGGGACCACCATACACACTAATGCTGGGACAATGGACACACACAACCATCATAATGTTCTGATTATGTCCTCCAATGTTGCCCATTCATGCTTGACATATATATTTAACCTTACATTTCAATAAGATGGAGGATCCACACCCATTAAAGTTCGGTCTGGCTGGCCATCAGCTAGAAAACTCCTTGAAGGGTCCTTCATGTAGAAGTCAAACTTGTCATTATATCCATCCAGAGCTTCTGACAGAAGACACTTGTAGAAGGCCAACATTTCACCCAAGCTTTGGTCGTCTTCCAGGATTGGGTGCCATATATGGGCAAGATGACATATTTGAGTACGATTGAGATATTGTACATTGCCTTGTTGCATATGAGTAGTAAAACTTCTACATACGACCAAAGTATATGGGAGATATACTTACCTTGTTTGAATTAGATGGAGTAATCCTCATATACAACCTTATTAGATGTGGTAGGAGAACCTCAACATGAGTAGAAGAGTTTATTGAGATATGTGACCTACAATCAGTTCTATAATTGGTGGTGACTAGAGATGAGCGAACATACTCGTCCGAGCTTGATGCTGGTTCGAGCATTAGCGTACTCGAAACTGCTCGTTGCTCGGGCGAATACTTCGCCCGCTCGAGAAAATGGCAGCTCCCGCCGTTTTGCTTTTTGGCGGCCAGAAACAGAGCCAATCACAAGCCAGGAGACTCTGCACTCCACCCAGCATGACGTGGTACCCTTACACGTCGATAGCAGTGGTTGGCTGGCCAGATCAGGTGACCCTGGGATAGACTAGCCGCTGCCCGCGCTGCTCGGATCATTCTGTGTCTGGATGCCGCTAGGGAGAGAGCTGCTGCTGGTCAGGGAAAGCGTTAGGGTGTTCTATTAGAATAGTGTTAGGCAGGAGTGATTCAACAAGAACCCAACAGCCCTTCTTAGGGCTACAATAACGTTATACTTTTTTTTTTTTATTTGCTTGTGGCTGGGCTTGCTGGCACTAGTAGTGCAGCTAGTACCATATTGTGAGGAATTTGCAGGGGGACTTGCTACCGTTGTGTTTAGCTCTTAGTGACGCACATATCCACCTCAAACACCAAAGTGGGACAATTTATTAGGGGTTTGAGTAGAATTAGGCAGAGTCTGCTGATCTATTTTTTTTTTACCTTTATTTCATTTTATAGCTCAAACTCATCTTGCAAAGCAGTGTGCTTTCAGTGTCGGCTACAAAATAGCCATAGGAGAACCCCAACGGCTTACTTAGGCCTACAATAGCGTTATATTTTCCTTTTTTTTGTTTGCTTGTGGCTGGGCTTGCTGGCATTAGTAGTGCAGCTAGTACCATATTGTGAGGAATTTGCTGGGAGACCTGCGACCGTTGTGTTTAGCTCTTAGTGACACGCATATCCACCTCAAACACCGTAGTGGGACAATTTATTAGGGGTTTGATTAGAATTAGGCAGAGTCTGCTGATTTTTTTTTTTTTTTTTACCTTTATTTCATTTTATAGCTCAAACTCATCAGGCACAGCACAAAATCCAGTTGTGTGCTGTCAGTGTAGGTTAGAAACTAGCCATAGCAATAGGATAGCATCGTTTTGGTTAAAAAAAATAAATAAATAAATAAAAAATAAACACAAAAAAAAAAATTAAAAGTTTACACTTTAATTTGGAAAATGTTTAACCCGAGGGCTAGGGGTAGAGGACGAGGGCGTCCAACTACTGCAGGGGTCAGAGGCCGTGGTCCTGGGCGGGGTGAGACACCACCTGCTGATGAGGGAGCAGGGGAACGCCGCAGAGCTACACTCCCTAGGTTCATCATGTCTCAAGTTACTGGGACTCGTGGTAGAGCACTGTTGAGGCCAGAACAGTGCGAAGAGGTGATGTCGTGGATTGCGGACAATGCTTCTAGCCATTTGTCCACCAGTCAGTCTTCCACGCAGTCCACCCATGTCACCGAAATCAGCACTCCTCCGGCTCCTCCACCTCAGCCTCCTTCCCCCCAGTCTGCCCCCTCCCAGCAAAATTTGGCATTTGAAGCGGCATACTCTGAGGAACTGTTTTCTGGACCCTTCCCACAGTCACAAACCACTTGTCCGGTTGCTGCTGAGCAATTTTCCGATGCCCAGGTTTTCCACCAGTCACAGTCTGTGGGTGATGATGACATTATTGACGTAGTGGAAGAAGTGTGTAAAGAGGTGTCGGACGATGAGGAAACACGCTTGTCAGACAGTGGTGAAGTTGTTGTCAGGGCAGGAAGTCCGAGGGGGGAGCAGACTGAGGGATCGGAGGATGATGAGGTGACAGACCCAAGCTGGGTTGATAGGCCGGGTGAACACAGTGCTTCTGAGACGGAGGCGAGTCCTATAGCAGAACAGGTTGGAAGAGGCAGTGGTGGGGCCAGACGGAGAGGCAGGGCCAGAGCTGGTGCATCAGCGCCAAATGTTGCCCGTAGTCAAGCTCCCGTGGCGAGGGCTAGATTTTCAGAAGTCTGGAGGTTCTTTAAAGAAACACCGGATGACCGACGGACTGTGGTGTGCAACCTTTGCCAAACCAGGATCAGCAGTGGTTCCACCACTACTAGCTTAACTACCACCAGTATGCGCAGGCATCTGAATGCTAAACACCCCACTCACTGGCACCAAGCCAGTTCACCTCCGGCCGGGCACACCCCTGCTCCTTCCCCTGTGTCATCTGCTAGTCAGCCCCCTGCCCAGGACCACGGCCCAAACACCTCCCGTGCGAAAACCCCATCTTCGCCTCCACGATCCTCCACAGCATCCACCAGCGTTCAGCTCTCCATACCCCAGACGCTGGAGCGCAAAAGGAAGTATAGCGCAACCCACCCACACGCCCAAGCCCTCAACGTCCACATCTCCAAGTTGCTTAGCCTGGAGATGCTGCCCTATAGGCTGGTAGAGACCGAGGCCTTTCGAAACCTCATGGTGGCGGCCGCCCCTCGGTATTCGGTCCCCAACCGCCACTACTTTTCCCGATGTGCCGTCCCAGCCCTGCACAAGCACGTGTCAGAGAACATCATCCGTGCCCTGACCAACGCCGTTTCTGACAAGGTCCACCTGACCACGGACACGTGGACGAGTGCTGCCGGGCAGGGCCACTATATATCGCTGACGGCACATTGGGTTAACTTGGTGGAGGCTGGGACCGAGTCTGACCCTGGGGCTGCTCATATACTGCCAACGCCGAGGATTGCGGGGCCTACCTCGGTCCAGGTCTCAAAGGCCTACTATGCCTCCTCCTCCTCCCACCCCTCCTCCACCACCTCCTCCTCCAAATTACCATCCGTGGGCATGGCGCCATCAGTCGGTAGCTCTAGGCACAGCAGCAGTGCCATTGCTAAGCGACAGCAGGCGGTGCTCAAACTGCTGAGCCTAGGCGATAAAAGGCACACCGCCCAAGAGCTATTACAGGGCATCACGGCGCAGACTGATCTGTGGCTGGCACCGCTGAACCTGAAGCCAGGCATGGTTGTGTGTGACAACGGCCGTAACCTGGTGGCGGCTCTGCAACTCGGCAGACTGACACATGTGCCATGCCTGGCCCATGTGTTAAATCTCATAGTTCAGCGTTTCCTCAAGACATACCCCAATCTGTCTGATTTGCTCACGAAGGTGCGCCGCATCTGTGCGCATTTCAGGAAGTCCAGCACAGATGCTGCCACTCTCAGGGCAGCGCAGCGCCGCCTCCAACTGCCCGCTCACCGACTGTTGTGCGACGTGCCCACGAGGTGGAATTCAACATTAACCATGTTATCCAGAGTTTACCAGCAGCGCAGAGCGATTGTAGACTGCCAGATGTCAACTTCCACCAGAACTGGTAGTCAGGTCAGTCAGCTTCCTCAAGTCTACAATGAGGAGTGGACGTGGATGTCTGATATCTGTCAGGTGCTGAGTAACTTTGAGGAGTCAACACAGATGGTCAGTGGCGATGCCGCCATCATCAGCCTCACCATCCCGCTGCTTGGCCTGTTGAAAAACTCTCTGGTCAGCATGAAGTCGGAAGCTTTGTGCTCGTCACAAGAGACGGGGGAAGAAGATTCCCTTGTTGATAGCCAAAGCACCCTTAGGTCTGTTTCTCAGCGCATATCGGAGGAGGTGGAGGAGGAGGAGGATGAGGAGGAAGAGGAGGAGAATGTTGGCGAGACAGAAGAGGGGACCATTGTTCAGTCCTTCACTGTTCAGCGTGTAAGGAGGAGGAAATGGGCAGTCAGGCCAGTGAGGGGAGTGAATTTTTGCGCGTTGGGACTCTGGCGCATATGGCAGATTTCATGCTAGGCTGCCTATCCCGTGACCCTCGCGTTCAAAGAATTTATTCCAGCACCGATTACTGGGTATTCACTCTCCTGGACCCACGGTACAAGCAAAATCTTTCCACTCTCATCCCTGGAGAGGAAAGGAGTGTGAGAATGCATGAATACCAGCAGGCCCTGGTGCACAAGCTGAAACAGTATTTCCCTTCTGACAGCGCTAGCGGCAGAGGGCGTACTTCTGCTGGACAAGTAGCGAGGGAGAGTAGGCAAGCAGGCAGCTTGTCCAGCACTGGCAAGGGTACGCTTTACAAGGCCTTTGCCAGTTTTATGTCACCCCAGCAAGACACTGTCACCTGTCCCCAGTCTCGGCAGAGTAGGGCTGATCTTTACAGAAAGATGGTGAGGGAGTACGTAGCTGACCAAATCATCGTCCTAAATGATCACACAGCTCCCTACAACTACTGGGTTTCAAAGCTGGACATGTGGCACGAACTGGCGCTGTACGCCTTGGAGGTTCTTGCCTGCCCTGCCGCTAGCGTGTTGTCCGAGCGGGTTTTCAGTGCAGCTGGTGGCATCATCACCGATAAGCGTACACGCCTGTCGACTGACAGCGCTGACAGGCTGACGCTTATCAAGATGAATAAAGCCTGGATTTCTCCGGATTTTCATTCTCCAACAGGTGAAGGAAGCTCAACCTGAATAATGTATGCACTCCTCCTCCTCCTCATTGTCCTCCTTCTCCTCCTCTTTGTACACTAAAGCATAGGAAACTGGCTGTTTTTTGCCAGGGCCAACTGGCTCTAGCTATAGTACTCTATGTATTTAATTTTTCTGGAGGGCCACCTACCCGGTCCTCTGTTTTAAGCAATTTTTGGGAGTTCCACATACAGGCACTCAATCTATTTAATTTTTCTGGAGGACCACCTACCTGCTCCTCTGGTTTGAAAACTTTTTTGGACTGCCACATACAGGCACTCAATTTATTTAATTTTTCTGGAGGACCACCTACCTGCTCCTCTGGTTTGAAAACTTTTTTGGACTGTCACATACAGGCACTATCCAAATTAAATTGTCTCCATAGCAGCCTCCACATGTCGTCTCTTTAGCTGGCTCCACACGTTGTCTCCATTGCTACCTCCACACGTCATCGCCATAGCTGCCTCCAAAAGTCGTCCATATAGCTGCCTCCATACATGGTCTCCTTATCAAACGAACTGTGTCAGGCAGAATTTTGGGTTGTTTTCATGGATTCCACATCAAACTTGTTAACTTTGTCGCCACCCTGCTGTGTAATCCACAAAATATACTGGCAAACTTTTATCATTTACCAATATTATTTCAGCGCTTCTTGCGCATCTGTTTACATTCCCCTCACCCGCCATATCCTAAACTTATAAGAACGCTACTACACTTGATCTTATACAAAAGGTTCTTAGAAGTGCTGTTTGGGGAGTAGCCTAGAGACAGGGGCTTGGTTTGGCGAAAGCTCGCCTGGCTGCGGAGCGCCAGTTCTATCTCAAGATCCGACTAACATAGTTTTAACTGCAGCACCTTTAATCTACTACTAGTTCACTGCCTCCATACATGGTCCCCTTATCAAACGAGCTGTGTCAGGCAGAATTTTCAGGTGTTTCACCAGATACATAGTGGAACGCGGCCCATCTGTCGCCGCCATGCTGGAGACCTGAAGTTGCAATCATAGCAGCGCAATATGAATGCCCCATACTGTCGCTCTTAATCATGGAACCATTTCCGTAAAAACAATTAAAAATAGAACCACTATGCTATTCCATTATTCCTAGGTGAAATATTCAAACGACCCGGCCTGCTTTGAAAATTATAATTTTTTCAAAGTAAACGCTTCTGGCCCCCAGGCCCATTTTGGGTGGGGAGGAGCCGAGAGACAGGGGCTTGGACAGGCGAAATCTCGCCTGGCAGTGGACCGCCAGCTCCATCCCAAGATTAGGCAGCCTCAGAGGCATCCATGCATACTGCCCCTGCTGTTTCCTGTCCATTTTGCCTCCACGATCCTCCACAGCGTCCACCAATGTCTCATTTCAACTCTCTATACCCCAGACGCTGGAGCATGAGAGGATATGCAGCACATCATCCACTTATCAAACGAGCTGTGTCAGGCAGAATTTTCAGGTGTTTCACCATATACATAGTGGAACTCGGCCCATCTGTCGCCGCCATGCTGGAGACCTGAAGTTGCAATCATAGCAGCGCAATATGAATGCCCCATACTGTCGCTCTTAATCATGGAAGTCGTCTCCATGGCTGCCTCCACATGTCGTCCCCTTATCAAAAGAGCTGTGTCAGGCTAATTTTTCGGGTGTTTCACCAGATACGTTATGGAACTTGGTCACTATGTCGCCACCATTCTGTGTTATCGACTAAATATACCGTCAACCTTTTGTTCACATAGGAAATCATTTCACCTCCTTTGGTGAAGCCTGAGTCCATTTAGGGTATGTCGTCATGACACTCTCTAGCCTGCCGCTGCTGCCGCTGCCTCTGCATGCCGTCCCCTATAGTGTCAGGGTCAATTATTGCATGTTTTAGATGCTATCTAGCCTCATTCGGTCAATCTGTCATTGCCATGCTGTTGTCCATAGTTTTGGCATAATGGTGCGATTAAGCAGCCTCAGAGGCATCCATGCATGCTGCCCCTGCTGTTTCCTGTCCATTTCCGTGGTGTTTCCATCCTTTTCTGAGGTTCCCAGGTGTTTGGCCAAGCTTCCCTGTGCAGAGCCTTGGTCCCCTTGAAAAATTAGGATTATTCTTCATAAAAGTATCGCAATTGTTGGCTTCTGCAAATTTGTAACTTTTCCCGATGCTCGAGTGCTCGTCTCGAATAACAAGCCCCATTGAAGTCAATGGGAGACTCGAGCATCGGGAAAAGTTCGTCTCGAATAACGAGTACCCGAGCATTTTAGTGCTCGCTCATCTCTAGTGGTGACCATAGAGGAGCCTCATGACAAGAGTAGAATGGAGACCCTTTTAGCCCGTCTTTACCCCAGTACCTCTAGAACCCAATGGTCCTATTCCTACCCAACTTTGGACAACATGATGGAGATGCTTTGATTACAAACATTGGAAGCTCAGATTGGATTCTCTGCCCAATTGGTTCTCAGGTAACCATCTGTCCCTATATATGGAAAGAAGGTGACCATGATGGTCCACACAAGGACATGGAGACCCATTGTTCCCTTTGGAGACTTGCCATGTTACTAAGCAACCAACCAAAATTTGTTACAAATTTGCAGAAGCCAACAATTGCGATACTTTTATGAAGAATAATCCTCAGCCCTATATAATCTTTCTACGAGAAGCTGTCATTCCCGGCTTTGCTATGTTCCCCTCATAAAATCATTGTGTGTTTTTTTTGTCAGGGACAATTTAATTCACCCCCCCCCCCCCCCCTCTGCACAAGCTTTTGAAAAACTCAAGTTTTGAGTGAATTGATCTACAAAAAAAAAAATTGTAAAAAAATCCCCCGGTGTCATATAATGAACCGGGGAAGATTATTGTGACAGCTGAAAACAATACTTGTTAGAAACAAAACTTGATATTAAATTGGGGAATTTTTTTTATGAAAAGCGTCAAGATGGAAATTTCAATATGAAATGGTACGTTATCCTATTCATTTCATATCTGGCGTGTCAAACGCTGGAAACCTGACAGGTGGCAGTCAACATTATGCAAATGACACAGAGCAGCCTGGGATCGAGTCCGCCCTTCCTTTATGTCAACCCTAGGTAAGACATACGGACTGAACATTGCTAGCCCCCCCGATGACTCGCTGAGGGTAATTGTATTGGTCTCCAAAGAAATCTAAACATTACCCTCAATGCTAAGAAAAGCAAACAAAAAAATCCACATCCCCTTAAACCAGTGATTCTTAACCGGGGTTCTATGGAACCCTAGGGGTTCGCTGAGTCAGTCTCAGGGGTTTGGCGGAGGCTCCGCCCCGTCCTCATGCCCCCACCTGTAAATGATGTGCAATCCCTCCTATCTGTTTTATGGGGCTTCGAAGCAGGCGTCCACCAGCCATGAGGCGAGTTGAACCTCTCGCCTCAGGCAGCAAGGTAGGGGGCACTATCAGGGGTGCAGTCACCTGCTACAAGGCAGGTCCTGTCTCTTCACACCCAATAAGGGTGTACACTCCATAGAGTACCCACCTACTAAAACAAAAACTGATATCTTTCTACTACATTGGGTGGAGTAGAGCACCATTGTATAACTCAACTCAGTCAGCAGAGAGATTAGGTTCACCCCTGCTTCTAGGATGGTGATCTCAACTGACTGTGTAAGAATGAACAAAGGCCAAGTCCTACATGGGCACCAGCATATGGACCTTTGGTTATCGAAAACTATGTGGAATAAGTATGGGATCACTGGGGGTCCAACTTCAGTACCTATACTTATCCCTCATCCTGTTTGAAAGGGGACAAGTGTCTTTGGTGAGTCAATCCCTTTAAGACAGGGTGCACAATATAAGTGAAAAGTGTCTACATGTGGTCCATTGGCACCAATGTCATGACAATGGATACACCAGTACCTTGAGGTTTGTGTTATGACAAGAGGTGAACGAAACCTTGGAGCTTTGGGGACATAGGGGCAGATTTACTTACCCGGTGCCGTCGCGATCCCATGGCGCCTTGCCCGATGGAATTGCGGCCACCGAACCTTTAGTAAATGTGCCCCATTATGTCCGTAAAGTCTTATTTTACAGGCTGATCATAGAGACAAGGGTCCCTAAAGATTATGTTTGGGGCATGGTCTGTAATCTGAATATTGGGGTCCTTTATTATGGCATATGATGGGGGTCTTCTTTGGGATGTGAATATTGTGGTCTAGCCTGGGATAAGATCTGAAGTTAGAATATTGGGGACTATAATCAGAGTTTTGGGTTACCCATCATCATTTATGGGACTTGGTCTGGTCTTAATAAAAGGGGTCATCCAGACCTTATAAAAACTGTAGCTTTTTATCTGAAATAAACCCTCTGTAGAACCCTCACTGTAACATCTTGATTGTATCAAAAAGATTGTGTCAAACCCTTATCGATGCCAAGTCAATGCCCATTGCAAGCCAACCCATGACAAGCCACTTGAGTATAGTTCAAGGAAACATTGACATGTTGGCCTCTACGATGGATTCTTCTATTAAAGGTCTTGTATGAGGGTGTCCCTGACAAATGTCCAAGTGAGTCCAAGTGTTGGTGTATTGGACAAGTGTCCACCAAGATGCCTCCAGCAATTTGAATTGAGTGATGGTGAGAGCTGGTTGACGTCTCCTCCTGTCTTCATATCAGGCAACTATTGGTTGTAGGAAATACAACACAGTTACTAAGAAAACTCCTTACATAGTTTCTATCATCTTGTAGGATCAGAACTCTTGGATGTTGTTGGTTGTGGAATGTCTTCTGGGAGAAACGTCTCCATCTGATAGTTGACATGTAAAGAAGGCTCCTAATGTATCAGGCTTGAAGGCATGAGAGCGGTCGGACAAGCCGGACCAGATGAGACACTAAACAACAGGATATTGCCCGTGAGACAGACATCATAGGAGACATATACAATCCATTACAGATATAAGCATCTACAGTTAAGTATCTGGAGATGCATTAGGTTTGGTGCTATGAGACTTGAGATAAGGAACGATTAGAGGAGGAAATGGAGCAAATGAACGCGATCACTTAAATGGCCGGGAAATTACAAGCACAATAAAACATTAGTCAGTCAGACTTGAAGACACATGAGGAAGCTGTAGACCCCCTAACAGCGGGCAATTACTGCCTATATGATGCCACAGATAGGAAAATGGCTCTATTAGGGGATATATCTCCTACAACATCCGATGGCTCCCAAAGATGGTCAATACTAGTGAAGACCTTATAGATGGAACTGACGGGGAAGATTGTCCTCCTCCATGGGAACTGACTATGGACTGTGCTGAACCAATCATTGGCCTCAAAATTTATATCCTGGCCTTCTGTTACTAGAGAGATCTAAACAACTTGATGACATTTATGTAAACTTTCATCAACTGTCTGCCAGAGAGTTTCCCAAAGCTATTTTGGCCACTAACAAAAAATAATTATCTCCTATGGACTATAATATAATTACTATAATACTTCCCTCTATGTACAAGAATATAACTACTATAATACTGCCCCCTATGTACAAGAATATAACTACTATAATACTGCCCCCTATGTACAGCAATATAACTACTATAATACTGCCCCCTATGTACAGGAATATAACTACTATAATACTGCCCCCTATGTACAGGAATATAACTACTATAATACTGCCCCCTATGTACAGGAATATAACTACTATAATACTGCCCCCTATGTACAAGAATATAACTACTATAATACTGCCCCCTTTGTACAAGAATATAACTACTATAATACTGCCCCTATGTACAAGAATATAACTACTATAATACTGCCCCTATGTACAAGAATATAACTACTATAATACTGCCCCCTATGTACAAGAATATAACTACTATAATACTGCCCCTATGTACAAGAATATAACTACTATAATACTGCCCCCTATGTACAGCAATATAACTACTATAATACTGCCCCCTATGTACAGGAATATAACTACTATAATACTGCCCCCTATGTACAGGAATATAACTACTATAATACTGCCCCCTATGTACAGCAATATAACTACTATAATACTGCCCCCTATGTACAGGAATATAACTACTATAATACTGCCCCCTATGTACAGGAATATAACTACTATAATACTGCCCCCTATGTACAGGAATATAACTACTATAATACTGCCCCCTATGTACAGCAATATAACTACTATAATACTGCCCCCTATGTACAGGAATATAACTACTATAATACTGCCCCCTATGTACAGGAATATAACTACTATAATACTGCCCCCTATGTACAGGAATATAACTACTATAATACTGCCCCCTATGTACAGGAATATAACTACTATAATACTGCCCCCTATGTACAAGAATATAACTACTATAATACTGCCCCCTATGTACAGCAATATAACTACTATAATACTGCCCCCTATGTACAAGAATATAACTACTATAATACTGCCCCCTATGTACAGGAATATAACTACTATAATACTGGCCCTATGTACAAGAATATAACTACTATAATACTGCCCCCTATGTACAGGAATATAACTACTATAATACTGCCCCCTATGTACAAGACTATAACTACTATAATACTGCGCCCTATGTACAGGAATATAACTACTATAATACTGCCCCCTATGTACAAGAATATAACTACTATAATACTGATCCCCTATGTACAGGAATATAACTACTATAATACTGCCCCTATGTACAGGAATATAACTACTATAATACTTCCCTCTATGTACAGGGATATAACTACTATAATACTGCCCCCTATGTACAGGAATATAACTACTATAATACTGCCTCCTATGTACAGGAATATAACTACTATAATACTGCCCCCTATGTACAAGAATATAACTACTATAATACTGCCCCCTATGTACAAGAATATAACTACTATAATACTGCCCCTATGTACAAGAATATAACTACTATCATACTTCCCCCTATGTACAAGAATATAACTACTATAATACTGCCCCTATGTACAAGAATATAACTACTATAATACTGCCCCCTATGTACAAGAATATAACTACTATAATACTGCCCCCTATGTACAAGAATATAACTACTATAATACTGCCCCCTATGTACAGGAATATAACTACTATAATACTGCCCCCTATGTACAAGAATATAACTACTATAATACTGCCCCCTATGTACAAGAATATAACTACTATAATACTACCCCCCTATGTACAAGAATATAACTACTATAATACTGCCCCCTATCTACAAGAATATAACTACTATAATACTGCCTCCTATGTACAAGAATATAACTACTATAATACAGCCCTCTATGTGCAGGAATATAACTACTATAATACTGCCCCCTATGTACAAGAATATAACTACTATAATACTGCCCCCTATGTACAAGAATATAACTACTATAATACTGCCCCCTATGTACAGGAATATAACTACTATAATACTGCCCCCTATGTACAAGAATATAACTACTATAATACTACCCCCCTATGTACAAGAATATAACTACTATAATACTGCCCCCTATCTACAAGAATATAACTACTATAATACTGCCTCCTATGTACAAGAATATAACTACTATAATACTGCCCCCTATGTACAAGAATATAACTACTATAATACTGCCCCCTATGTACAGGAATATAACTACTATAATACTGCCCCCTATGTACAAGAATATAACTACTATAATACTGCCCCCTATGTACAAGAATATAACTACTATAATACTGCCCTCTATGTGCAGGAATATAACTACTATAATACTGCCCCCTATGTACAAGAATATAACTACTATAATACTGCCCCCTATGTACAAGAATATAACTACTATAATACTGCCCCCTATGTACAGGAATATAACTACTATAATACTGCCCCCTATGTACAGGAATATAACTACTATAATACTGCCCCCTATGTACAGGAATATAACTACTATAATACTTTCCACCATGTACAAGAATATAACTACTATAATTCTGCCCCCTATGTACAAGAATATAAGTACTATAATACTGCCCCCTATGTACAGGAATATAACTACTATAATACTGCCCCCTATGTACAAGAATATAACTACTATAATACTACCCCCCTATGTACAAGAATATAACTACTATAATACTGCCCCCTATCTACAAGAATATAACTACTATAATACTGCCTCCTATGTACAAGAATATAACTACTATAATACTGCCCTCTATGTGCAGGAATATAACTACTATAATACTGCCCCCTATGTACAAGAATATAACTACTATAATACTGCCCCCTATGTACAAGAATATAACTACTATAATACTGCCCCCTATGTACAGGAATATAACTACTATAATACTGCCCCCTATGTACAAGATTATAACTACTATAATACTACCCCCCTATGTACAAGAATATAACTACTATAATACTGCCCCCTATCTACAAGAATATAACTACTATAATACTGCCTCCTATGTACAAGAATATAACTACTATAATACTGCCCCCTATGTACAAGAATATAACTACTATAATACTGCCCCCTATGTACAAGAATATAACTACTATAATACTGCCCCCTATGTACAGGAATATAACTACTATAATACTGCCCCCTATGTACAAGAATATAACTACTATAATACTGCCCCCTATGTACAAGAATATAACTACTATAATACTGCCCTCTATGTGCAGGAATATAACTACTATAATACTGCCCCCTATGTACAAGAATATAACTACTATAATACTGCCCCCTATGTACAAGAATATAACTACTATAATACTGCCCCCTATGTACAGGAATATAACTACTATAATACTGCCCCCTATGTACAGGAATATAACTACTATAATACTGCCCCCTATGTACAGGAATATAACTACTATAATACTTTCCACCATGTACAAGAATATAACTACTATAATTCTGCCCCCTATGTACAAGAATATAAGTACTATAATACTGCCCCTCTATGTACAAGAATATAACTACTACAATACTGCCCCCTATGTACAAGAATATAACTACTATAATACTGCCCCCTATGTACAAGAATATAACTACTATAATACTGCCCCCTATGTACAGGAATATAACTACTATAATACTGCCCCCTATGTACAAGAATATAACTACTATAATACTGTCCCCTATGTACAAGAATATAACTACTATAATACTGCCTCCTATGTACAAGAATATAACTACTATAATACTGCCTCCTATGTACAAGAATATAACTACTATAATACAGCCCTCTATGTGCAGGAATATAACTACTATAATACTGCCCCCTATGTACAAGAATATAACTACTATAATACTGCCCCCTATGTACAAGAATATAACTACTATAATACTGCCCCCTATGTACAGGAATATAACTACTATAATACTGCCCCCTATGTACAAGAATATAACTACTATAATACTACCCCCCTATGTACAAGAATATAACTACTATAATACTGCCCCCTATCTACAAGAATATAACTACTATAATACTGCCTCCTATGTACAAGAATATAACTACTATAATACTGCCCCCTATGTACAAGAATATAACTACTATAATACTGCCCCCTATGTACAGGAATATAACTACTATAATACTGCCCCCTATGTACAAGAATATAACTACTATAATACTGCCCCCTATGTACAAGAATATAACTACTATAATACTGCCCTCTATGTGCAGGAATATAACTACTATAATACTGCCCCCTATGTACAAGAATATAACTACTATAATACTGCCCCCTATGTACAAGAATATAACTACTATAATACTGCCCCCTATGTACAGGAATATAACTACTATAATACTGCCCCCTATGTACAGGAATATAACTACTATAATACTGCCCCCTATGTACAGGAATATAACTACTATAATACTTTCCACCATGTACAAGAATATAACTACTATAATTCTGCCCCCTATGTACAAGAATATAAGTACTATAATACTGCCCCCTATGTACAGGAATATAACTACTATAATACTGCCCCCTATGTACAAGAATATAACTACTATAATACTACCCCCCTATGTACAAGAATATAACTACTATAATACTGCCCCCTATCTACAAGAATATAACTACTATAATACTGCCTCCTATGTACAAGAATATAACTACTATAATACTGCCCTCTATGTGCAGGAATATAACTACTATAATACTGCCCCCTATGTACAAGAATATAACTACTATAATACTGCCCCCTATGTACAAGAATATAACTACTATAATACTGCCCCCTATGTACAGGAATATAACTACTATAATACTGCCCCCTATGTACAAGAATATAACTACTATAATACTACCCCCCTATGTACAAGAATATAACTACTATAATACTGCCCCCTATCTACAAGAATATAACTACTATAATACTGCCTCCTATGTACAAGAATATAACTACTATAATACTGCCCCCTATGTACAAGAATATAACTACTATAATACTGCCCCCTATGTACAAGAATATAACTACTATAATACTGCCCCCTATGTACAGGAATATAACTACTATAATACTGCCCCCTATGTACAAGAATATAACTACTATAATACTGCCCCCTATGTACAAGAATATAACTACTATAATACTGCCCTCTATGTGCAGGAATATAACTACTATAATACTGCCCCCTATGTACAAGAATATAACTACTATAATACTGCCCCCTATGTACAAGAATATAACTACTATAATACTGCCCCCTATGTACAGGAATATAACTACTATAATACTGCCCCCTATGTACAGGAATATAACTACTATAATACTGCCCCCTATGTACAGGAATATAACTACTATAATACTTTCCACCATGTACAAGAATATAACTACTATAATTCTGCCCCCTATGTACAAGAATATAAGTACTATAATACTGCCCCTCTATGTACAAGAATATAACTACTACAATACTGCCCCTATGTACTGGAATATAACTGCTATAATCGATAAAGTCATTACCTCCTATAGAGTAGGATTAGGGTTATAGATAGGGTTATTTGGGGCCGGGATCTCTATGGTTCTCGTCTATACGTAGAAGGTAATTGATCCCACGTGGAATCGCTGACAATGTGTAAATAACAAATGATTAATTTCCAAAATAGAAAATAAACTCTGATGTGCAAAGTGTTGACAGATTGCAGCCCCTCCGACTCTGGCACCTTAGTCAGTGGCCCCCGTGGCCTTCCCATATAGCCAGGCCTGGCGATCAGCGTGCTCAATGTCAGCAATCTGACACAGTGACACCCAAATCATTTTCTTCTGTGTCCCCTAATCCGGAAATACCTCTTACCAGGAGGCTTCCCTTACACAAAGGCTCGGATTCCTTCCAGGCTCTGTCACCTTATATGATGCCAGGAGCCCCAGACACACAGCAGAGCTCCGCATGCAGAGCCCTGACACTTCCGCTCTGCAGAGCAGGTTACATAGCGCTCGGCCCGCTTGTCTTTGAATACCAGTGACGAGTTACAGGTGTCACCAGACATGAAAGGGTGAAGTCAATGATGCAGATTAGTCTGGTGGATACTCCTTCCATCCATGGATGTATCTCTACCACCTGCCCTGTGGAATGAGGCCTTATCTTCCATGAGTAATCGTAGTTATATATACTGATGTATTTGTCATCCTCGGTGATGCATTTTAAAATAAATTTAAGGGATTTTCCACTTTTGCGTGTTGGTGCAACATTTGAGAGGACACAGAGGTAGACCTACTCCTCTGGAGGACATCCCAGACTCTTGTGGTGACTACCTATTCGCCGATGCGATGATGTCATGGTCATTGTGCACCTGATGTCTGGGCCATTCCCTCGCCTGATATGTGACTTCTGAGGCCAAGGATAGGCCAATGAACGTGACATCATCACCACGAAATTGAGGAATCCATTGTACCTACCTCTATGGAGGACATCTGCCTCCACTTCTAACAGCCTTGTGGTCTGAGAGTGGTCATGTGGTCTTCACCCTTTATCCCCCTTATTGGGGTCTGGACAGTAAGTCACTACATCAAGATTAGTCTCAGTTTACATGTCAGGTCAAGAGATGTATGGTGCCAAATGAACGGGCAGGGACATAGTCAGAAAAAACGCAGTGGGTGGAGTTTAAATGTAAATGATAATCAGACAGATGTCAAAAAATTTTTGACGCAAACAACAGGAACAATAGGAAACTTGGAAACTTATTGCTCAGGCACCTGCCCATATGCTAACCTGCTACATATAAAATTATATTTTAAGACCCACCCACACTCTGCCAATGAAAGGACAAGGATGTAGTCAGAAAAAACTTAGTGGGTGGAGTTGAAATGTAAATGATATTTAGACAGAATTGTTAAAAAATTTGGAAACAAACTACAGGAACAATAGGTAACTAGGAACCTAATTGCTCAGGCACCTGCCCATATGCTAACCTGCTACATATGAAATTAAATTTTAAGACCCGCCCACACTCTGCTTGAACACTCCCCTGAAGAGCCCAACCTTTAATAAAATTTGGGTAAACTCCATCCATATGTGGGATACCCTTATTCTTATGATTAGAGGATATCCCAGATGTTGGATATTTAATAGCCATAATGTTATCCTGGAGAGGCAGACGTGAGTCTATATTCTGTATTCAGGACATCTTCTAGAGGGAGGAGCCTTGGAGGACAACAGAGCATAAAAAGCACAGTATGGTTGATTAGTAATGGGCCATGTATTGAGACTTCCACCAATCCCACCATTACTGAAGCAAAGATACTGAAGTTCTCATCCAAGTTCTGGGCCCCCTTAGTTGTGACTGGTTCTTCTACAATGTATTAGTTGTGATTGGCCCTTCTTGGGGCAGGTTTATCCGATGAAGAACTCTTGGATTTCCATGTGCCAATGCACTCTTTACCCAACAAGAGCTGAGCAGAACCTGCAAATTGTTCACCATGAAGTGTCACAATTCAGGTTGACCATGGCCTATTCAGCTGTAGGCTCTTGGAGGACATGAACACTGGGAGAATGTGGCTAGTCACAGATAGAGACAGAAGATTATGGAGGACGTCTCGCTGGAGTCTTGAAGGGTGACGCAATGTTCTTATAATCTGAACCTAAGACAGTACACATCTTATCTCACTGACCTAATGCTGTCATCTTGGGATCTTGAACATTAAAAGTCTCCAGTCAAAACCTGAAGATTCTGGTGTGACCTGTATTCGTGGATAGTGATCGGAGTCTAGGAACCTGAGGGTCCTTTGTGCTGCATTGGTTTTCCCTTCACAAGGAAAGAAAATCATGGAGGACCCCATGTTTTTCTACACTGACTTCAGTGTGAGGACCCCATTAAACAGCCCCCATATTGTAGCATCCTGGACTATTTATGAGTATGAAATGAAATGTGGAAGGATAATGGGGTTATATTAGTGGTCCCATTAGGAAAAGCTTGGTCAGTTAGTATTGGGGCCCCCTCTTTTAGAGCTCTATACATAGCCATGTTCCCCACAGATAGCACCTATTAAAAGAGATCATTGCCTCTGCCAGCTTCTATTGTGGCCCCTCAGCATATGCCCTATATTTTTCCTCTCTCATAACCCCTCCCATATTTGAACCCCCTCTCATGCCCCTCATAATGTGGGCACCCTCATATCCACCCCATTGTGTAAGCCCTCTCTCATACCCCCCCATATTGCCCCCCCCCTTACTTGTCCTCTTTTCCTTGTTTCCAATGAATTTTAAAAAATAAACACCACATACTCACCTGTCCCCGTTCCCCAGCAGCTCTTCTCCTCCTCCTCTGTGCTGTGATGCCGGCAGATGATGACATCATCACTCCGTGCCTAACAGCATCACAGCTATAGGGGAAAAGTGATGATGCAGAGAGCTAATAGCTATCTGCACCATCCTGTTATTCAACTCTCTGGACACAGATAGAGTTGAAGTCCCGACGGATGAGGGGGCAGAGTCAGGGGCTGGGGCGGAGTCAGCACATGGCAGGGGCGGGGCTAAAAGGCGTCAGGGCTCTCCAGTTTTTCACCGACGCGCCAGTGGGCCAATCTGACTCTGGCAATAGATCTGTGTAACTAGAGGTGAGATTTTTCTAGGAGTTGTATCAAAAGGGACCCATTTATATGGTGGATATGGGAGTCTCAATGCCAAGATTGAAGAAGGAATCTGACTCCTGCCCTATGTGACCTGTCCAGACCTTATGGACCAATGGCAGGAGATCCTCATGACTGATTTAGCGACTACTACTTGTGGTTTTAACTTCCCAAATTCACCTCCCATTTTTGTTGTCTTGTTTTGTTTTTTGTTTTTTTTTTTGACAAATGAAACTTTAGTTAATAATTCTATGTCCGATAAAACAACATTAAAATACTTAAAATCTGTTTAAAAAAAAAAAAAATTGGAGGATTCCTTTAAATGAACAGAATTCCATTAAATAACCGTTACATATATATTATTGTAATTGTATCACATCAATATTATTACATTTTTATATATTTTTTTACATTTATATTTTTATTCTTTTACTAAGTAAAGAAAATGAAATTGACAAATGATACATTTGTATTTATTCATTGTCATTTCTTAACTTAAACTAATCAGGTAACAATGATCAAGATGAGAGGCATAAATATCACGTATCCATATTATAACATTTAATTAACCTTAATAACGAATAATAATGTATCATTATACTGTAATAAAGACTTCATTCTTTTATTACATTCTTCATTATAATTCAGTTTACGAATATGTATAAAAATAATAAAACGGATAATAAAACAATTCATTGTACAGTAAGTGTCAAACAAATTATAATAAAACCCTCATACAGGCGGTCCCCTACTTAAGAACACCCGACTTACAGACGACCCCTAGTTACAAACGTACCTCTGGATGTTGGTAATTTATTGTACTAAAGCCTTAGGCTACAATAATCAGCTATACAGGCGGTCCCCTACTTAAGAACACCTGACTTACAGACAGCCCCTAGTTACAAACGGACCTCTGGATGTTGGTAATTTATTGTACTAAAGCCTTAGGCTACAATAATCAGCTATACAGGCGGTCCCCTACTTAAGAACACCTGACTTACAGACAGCCCCTAGTTACAAACGGACCTCTGGATATTGGTAATTTATTGCACTTTAGTCCTAGGCTACAATAATCAGCTATAACAGTTATCACAGGCGTCTGTAATGAAGCTTTATTGTTACTCCTGGTTCTTATGACAACCCAACATTTTTAAAATCCAATTGTCACAGAGACCAAAAAAGTTCTGGCTGGGATTACAATGATAAAATATACAGTTCCGACTTACATACAAATTCAACTTAAGAACAAACCTACAGACCCTATCTTGTATGTAACCCGGGGACTGCCTGTAATCATTATCACAGACGTCTGTAATGAAGCTTTATTATTAATTTTGCTTCTTATGACAATCCAACATTTTTAAAATCCAATTATCACAGAGGCCAAAAAAATTCTGTCCGGAGTTACAATTATAAAATATACAGTTCCGACTTACATACAAACTCAACTTAAGAACAAACCTACAGAACCGATCTTGCACGTAAACCTGGGGACCTATTAATAATTTTAATAGGTAAAAGAATATATTGGATGGATGGATGAATAAAAAAAATTTTTTTGTAAGTAAAAGAAAATATTAGATGGATGAATAAAAAAATAATAATAATAAAATAAAATAAAATATAAAATAATAAAAAATAAAATAAATAAATAAATACAAAAACCCGTTGGAGCGGGGGGAGTGATTCCGCTGGGACGGCGCGTTGCCGATAACTCAGGTGCACTGGATGATCTGGATATAAACAAACAGCTTCAGAAAAGTTCTCCATTGTCTCGCGTCTACCCAGTCAATCTTTTTTTCCAATAATTACCATAATGATCCTCCACAAGGCACTTATTTGTTTGTCCTCGAAGACTCGGCATCTGGGTTTCGGCTGCGTTGCATGGCGGGAAGTTGTGAGCTGCAGACTTGACTTGGAGATTTATTTCCTCGGGGTTGGTAACTTATTTGAACAGCTGCGGAGAAAAACACAAAGCGACTTGTGATCTGCAGGGTGAGCATCTTGATTCTCTCTCCTTCTAGGCCCCGCACATAGACAACCTGTTTTCCTAACTGGGAATAATTTTTGAAAATTAAAGGTCACTGCAGTAGATCAACCCTTTAAGAACTCCCCCCCCCCCACCCCCTTACAGGTCAACGTAATAGTTAATGGTTCAAGTCAAAAACAGAAAAAACAAAAACAGAAGGGTCTGCCATTCGTCAATGGACTTTTTTTTTTCTAGATAAGTTTTTTATGTCCCGAGAGAGGGGGGAGGATCATATATCAAAGTTGACTGCTGGTGCTCACCGATTGAAATGGGAGCGAGGACTATTTTTAGACAAAGTCGCAGGCAGGTTCACCCCAGATCTATTTTCTAGATAAAAATTGTAATATCTGCCGCAAAATGAAGTATAATTAACTTAAATTCTTTAATAAAGTCTAAATAAATCTATTTGTTTCATTTCAAACAATGGATTAAAAAAAGTATCAGTGAATGAAATCCGTCATGCAAAAGAAGAAAATCCAGAAACTGAAACAAAAACATTACCCTTAATTTTGTTAAAGGGAACTTGTCAGCACCCGAATCACTTACAAACTAAACATATGATCTTGTAGGTGACGCGTCCTGTATGATAAGCGCGGCTGTGATCCATTACTTGAAAAATCAAAATTTTTATAATATGCAAATTAGCACTCTTAGCACCGTGGGTGTGGCCATGAGGTCCTCTCCTGCTAAGTTTCACTGTTCACCAATTTTTACAAAAGAAAAGCGTGATTGCAGAATACTTCTTCATAATACCAAAATAATACCTATATACACTGGAAAAAGCCTCTATACATTACCCATATAATACCACCAAACATGGCAGAATACTGCTATACAGTACCCATAACATACTACCATACACTTCAGAATACTTTTATACAATACCAATAAAATACTATCATCCCTTGCAGAATATTTATAAGACCCTCAAATAATACCACCATACACTGCAGACAACAATTATACATTACCCAAAAAATACCACCATGCACTACAGAACACTTCTCTACAATACTCATATAATACCACCATACACTGGAGAATACGTCTATGTGATACACAAATAATGCCACCATACACTGCAGAATAATTCTATACAATATCCATATAATACCACCATACAATGGAGAATACATCTATACAATACCAATATAATACCACCATATACTGGAGAATACATCTATACAATACCAATATAATA
Source organism: Engystomops pustulosus (assembly GCF_040894005.1). Classification (NCBI taxonomy): domain Eukaryota; kingdom Metazoa; phylum Chordata; class Amphibia; order Anura; family Leptodactylidae; genus Engystomops; species Engystomops pustulosus. Next base: position 200,829,179 of record NC_092415.1, on the reverse strand, counting down.
CCACCATATACTGGAGAATACATCTATGCAATAACCATATAATACCACCATACTGCAGACAACAATTATACAATACCCAAAAAATACCACCATACACTGCAGAATTTGTATATGCAATACCCATATAACACCCCCATACACTGTATAATACTTCTATACAATACTCATATAATACCACCATACACTGTATAATACTTCTATACAATACCCATATAATACCACCATACACTGCATAATACTTCTATACAATACCCATATAATACCACCATACACTGCATAATACTTCTATACAATACCCATATAATACCCCCATATACTGGAGAATATGTCTATACAATTCCCATATAATACCACCATACACTGTATAATACTTCTATACAATACCCATATAATACCACCATACACTGTATAATACTTCTCTTCATTACACAAATAATACCATCATACACTGCATAATACTTCTATACAATACCCATATAATACCACCATACATTGCATAATACTTCTATACAATACCCATATAATACCACCATACACTGCATAATACTTCTATACAATTCCCATATAATACCACCATATACTGTATAATACTTCTATACAATACCCATATAATACCACCATACACTGCATAATACTTCTATACAATACTCATATAATACCACCATTCACTGTATAATACTTCTATACAATACTCATATAATACCACCATATACTGTATAATACTTCTATACAATACCCATATAATACCACCATACACTGCATAATACTTCTATACAATACTCATATAATACCACCATACACTGTATAATACTTCTATACAATTCCCATATAATACCACCATACACTGCAGAATACTTCTATACAATACCCATATAATACCACCATATACTGTATAATACTTCTATACAATACCCATATAATACCACCATACACTGCATAATACTTCTATACAATACTCATATAATACCACCATACACTGTATAATACTTCTATACAATTCCCATATAATACCACCATACACTGTATAATACTTCTATACAATACCCATATAATACCACCATACACTGCATAATACTTCTATACAATTCCCATATAATACCACCATATACTGTATAATACTTCTATACAATACCCATATAATACCACCATACACTGCATAATACTTCTATACAATACTCATATAATACCACCATACACTGTATAATACTTCTATACAATACTCATATAATACCACCATACACTGTATAATACTTCTATACAATACTCATATAATACCACCATACACTGTATAATACTTCTATACAATACCCATATAATACCACCATATACTGCAGAATACGTCTAAACAATACACATATAATACCACTATAATGTACACAATACCACTATATAATATCCATATAAAACCTCCATAATTTGGAGAATGTCCTTATTAATTCTTTCCCAGCGTCATTAGAAAACCCTCCTACACATCATATAGATGCAGATTAATATTGTGATTTCTGCTGATTCAGCAACTAGAATACCGCAGATCTTGCAATGACGTAACATCCCCCACAATCCCGAGGGGTGACATCCTTCTCTTTGATGTTGTATTTTTGCTGCTATGTCAGACTTAAGGGATAACGTCGCTCTCATATACGGGATCTGCAGAGTGTGGGACGTGTAATTAAAGGATTTGTTAACTAGCTCAGTACATGCTGTAACATCACATGAGTCAGCAGGACGGTGTATGGGCTTAGGGCACTTGAGGAGGGCATGCTGGGACTTGTAGTGCAAGAGTGAGAAGCAGGAGCTGGACTATCAGCTTCAATACAAGTTCTCACCCAGCTTTTCTAGATTCCTGACCAGCAAATTGATCTTGCAATACAGTAATACTAGAACAGATTTATTTAGAATCTGGGAAAAGTTGGGTATCAATAATATGGCTACCTTTAAGGAGAACCTTTCCCCACCTCCACCAACATGAACTCTCTGCATACTATAATAGTCCCCATTCCACTGATTCCGAAGCAGGTGGATTTTTTTCTCTAGCCCTCACCGTTCTCTAGTAATTAGCTTTGACAATCAGCATTCAAATATGGAGTCATGCACTGGCACCGCCTATTTGACCATATATGGTATAATTAACATATCGGGTATTAAAATGATCAGCCTTGATTGCTTGGGAATGGTGGGAGCTAGAGAAAAAATTCCAACTGTTCCAGAATCAGTGGAGCAGTTTCTATTATGGTGTTTAAATAGCTGGAGTTCCTGGGGGTGATTTAGGGCTCCTTTAAATGATAGCTTCATCCAGCTTTTCTGGATTCCTGAAAAGGAAACCTGTCTTGTAATGCAGTGATAACAGATCAGTGGATGTTTTACCTCATTCCTAATTACTTTTTTTTAGAAGCCTGGAAAAGCAGTATAGCAAGTAATATGGCTGTTTTAGAAGATCTGATATCATCCAACTTTTCTGGGCAACTGAAAAGCAAATATTACCCATACTGCAGTAATAATAGAAATGAGGGTGTATCCTACCACACCTAGGTATCTATGAGCCTAGAAAATTAGTTGACAAAAATTAGAAGCCTGGAAAAGCAGTTTAGCAAATAATATGGCTGTTTTAGAAGATCTGATATCATCCAACTTTTCTGGGCAACTGAAAAGCAAATATTACCCAAACTGCAGTAATAATAGAAAGAAGAATATATCCTACCACACCTAAGTATCTACAAGCCTATAAAATTAGTTGACAACCAATATCACTAGTTGTTAAAGTAGTTGTCACACAGCTTTTCCTGACTCCTGCACAGTAAATCTGCCTTACAAAGCTGCTTTACTGGAGCAATAGTTGCATCATTGCACAACAATGTTAACCTAAAGGAACCATTGAAAGATGGGTAGCGAACTAAATCTTACTTTCTATACTCCTCCGTGTTATCCAGCTTTTTCAGGATCCTGGACAGTGTTATAATACATTGGCTTGAAATAAAAAAAAAAATCCAATTCTATCAAATTCTGATTTCATGTTTTAGATCTATATCTCAGAAAGTTGGGTGACAACCAATATGTCCAACAGTACAGCTCCAACATGGATTGTCACCCAACTTTCCCAGAACCAGATAACAAACAAATCAGAATTTTCCACCACTAGATTTGAACTAGATTGGACCTTGATGAGCAGCTATAGGCGGAGTGTCCCCATAGCCCAGACCCATACTACAAGAATTTGATTGGCATTATATTACGGCGATTCGCCAAGTGTTATACGGTACGCAGCTCCTGCTGCTCAGGGGGGCCCTGAGGTCCTCGTGATTTCATTGTGAGCCTGAATATGCGGAAAGGCGTTGTGTAACCTCGACCCCACTGCGATCAGATCATCCATGTGAAGCGGGCGTGGGGCGAGGGCACGGCTGCGCCATCCTCAGACACAGAGGCCTTTGGTTTCAGTCTATATTTATAGTGCATGTAATTAAATGTTAGTTATCGTGCAGTCGTGCCAGAGCGGCATCATCACTTTAATTACCGTCTTCACCGCCGTGTCTTTTATGTATCCCCGCTCTTGCCAACGCTCCCCTACTGTCTCGCAATTGTCTCTATCTCATATGCGGCTCTGGTGCACAGCCCTTGTCTATAATTACTTCCAGTACAGAAATTTCAACCAGTAATCAACCCAGAACGAGCCGGGGCCTCCACAAGTCAATAGTTCAGCATTAGAAAGAAAATAAAGTAAATTTAGAAATTCCTTAAATCCTTTAAAATTATTATTTTTTTGTCACTAGATAACGACTTATTTTACCACAATCGTTCAGAAAATTTTTATCGCACTACATAAATTTGCTAGTAAAGTAGTAGCTTTTATACAGAGTATAACAATTTTTGTAAGTTTTTTTAACATTTTGTTTCTCATTTAAAGGGAATCAGAGGCCTAAGTCGGGCTCTGATGCTAAATCTGTCACAGTTCCCCCTATTTATTGGACTAGTCTCTACATAAAGGAACCAGTGGCGTAACTAGAAGCTGGTGGGCCCCAGTGCAAAGTCTGTGCCGGGCCCCTGACTATAATGTATGGTTTATAGTAATAGTCTTCTCATATGGGAAAGTGACACCATAAGGGCCCCCTAAACCTCTTGGGCCCAGGTGCGACCGCAAACTCTGCACCCCCTAAAGTTACGCCCCTGATAGGAACAGATAATTTAAAGTTCCTTGGCCCAGGTGTAACTTCTGCTTTATAGAAACTGAAAAACATGTCTGTCTCTTCCCCTAAAACCGGCCCGTTGGATGTCCTATTATCTGTAATACCAGGCACAACCTATGGACAAGTGTGGCAGTGTTTTTAGAAATAGGCAGCCATGTTTTTCTGGACCATGTCGTACTAAAGACATTGGGGCTCATTTACTAAGGGTCCGAATTGCGCATTGGGTTTCCCAATTAGCGCTGAATTGCCCCAGGATTTTGGCGCACACAATCGGATTTTGGCGCATCGGTGCCGGCTTTCACGCAACTGAAATCAGGGGGCATGGCCGTCGGACAACCTGACGGATTCGGAAAAAAATAGGAATTTAAAAAACTAATTTGTGTCGCAAGATCAGCACTCACATGCACCGGGAAGAAGAAGGTGAACTCCGTCGGACCTCAGCGCAGCAGCGACACATGCAGGAACTCGGGCGCACGGACCTTAGTGAATCCCGGCAGACCCGAATCCTCGTCAGAGAACACGCCGCTGGATCACGACTGGACCGGGTTAGTAAATGTGCCCCATTGTTGTGTATTGTCCCCGGAGTGCTGTGTAGTCAGACCTCTGTGTATGTTGTTAGTCACAGCAGGACTGTGAAATAAGGATTTTAGCTTCTCTAAGTGCTCTGGGAGCATATCCTCACACTGCTGTGCTCTGTGCTCTTTGCAGCCAATGTAAGTTATTGTCCCTGAAGATATGTGTAATCAGACCTTTGTTTATGGAGTTAGTAGCAGAGAGACTGTGAAATCAGAATTTATATTCCAGGAGTGTAGCTTCTCTACATGCCCTTGAAGCGTATCTACACTGCTGTGCTCTGTTCCCTCTGCAACCAGTGTTAAGTATTGTCCCTGAAGTGATGTGTAATCAGACCTTTGTTTATGTAGTTGGTAGCAGAGAGACTGTGAAATATGGATTTAAATTCCAGGATTGTAGCTTCTCTAAGTGCCCTGAGAGCATATCCTCACACTGCTGTGTTCTGTGCTCTCTGCAGCCAGTGTTAGGTATTGTCCCTGGAGAGATTTGTAATCATACCTGTTTGTATGTAGTTAGTAGCAGAGAGACTGTGAAATATGGATTTATATTCCAGGATTGTAGCTTCTCTAAGTGCCCTAGGAGCATATCTACACTGATGTACTCTCTCCTCTCTGCAGCCAGTGTTAGGTATTGTCCCTGGAGAGATGTGTAATGAGACCTTTGTGTATGTTGTTAGTAGCAGCAGGACTGTGATATATGGATTTATATTCAAGGAATGTAGCTTCTCTAAGTGACCTGGCATTGGATATAAATTTCTGGGATGTGACCAGCCCTTACTAATTTCCCACCGTACCTTAGGTAGACAGCAAGCAGAGATCTTAAAAACCTTGTGGAATCAATACGGGAAATATATATGGAAATGGTATATCTACATAGAGATAAGAACCTTTATTTAGTGATATCATAACATCCCTTACACAATAATCTGCTTTTGATATCTGAAAATCTATTTGATAACCAGTATGGCTGAATCTGTTTGATGGATCTGGACTATATGGATTTCTGATACAGCGTCATATATAGAAATCTATAAGCCAGTATTGTATACACTAGGCCTCAGTGATTATAACTAACACTCTACCAGTTGCCCATGGCAACCAATCAGAGCTCACCTTACATTTCTTCAGCTGTTCTGTTGAAATTAAAACCGTGCCCTGATTGGTTGCAACTATTACACTGAGGCCTAGGATTTTTCTGGATTTAAGCGCAGTGTTTTCTATTGCAGATCGGCCCCATTCACTTCAATTGGGCAGAGCTGCAGTACCAGACACTGCCTATAAGCAGATGTGGCGCTGTTTTTGGTAGAAAGAAACCATTTGTTTTCTAATTTTGCACAACCCCTTTAAATGTGCAGAAAGAAAACACATATTTCTAGAGGTCTAAATGTAACTGCAGGATGTATAAGGATTCATGGGTTTCTCTGTTCTTGCCAATCATTTTTACCGGGATGACAGATCCACACCTCTCACTCCTCACCGCTAGACCTGTCCTTGTCACTTCTAGGTTGACTACAGTAATTTCCTGATGATCTCTATACTTACATCCCTACAAATACATCAATAAATGTCTTCCACCTTCACTCGCTGCATATGCTAATGGCTCCTGTGTAACCATGACGCCCCCCGAATTACTGACATCATTAATGCAATTACTTGTTGTGGATGTTGTCTACAATTTACTTTATTTTAGTCTCCCAAGCAAAGCCCCTCACAAGCTTCTCCTTGCGATTTGGGAACTTTAAAGAAAGGGGTCACCCATGATGAGGACTGAGCCTCCAGTAAATATGCAATAAACTCCCAAAATGGAAACAATCCCTTTAATTCCCAATGACACTGTCCTTCTAAGAAAACAAAATAAAAATCCACAATCCGGCCCTGAGTCTTTCCCAATCATGTGACTACATGTGGATTAACGACTATCCCTCTTGGTGCAGTCACATGTCGCGTTTAACGCATGCATTTAAAAACGCATTGCAACAGCTGAAGAGAGATTAGCCCAATTAAACAGCTGTTAACACTTGCGTTTACAAAACGTCACCGTTAACACCGCGTTAACGCATGTTAATGCATGTGTTAACATGTGTGTTAACATTTGCGTTTTTTAAACGCAAGTGTTAACAGCTGTTCAATTAGGCAAATCTCTCTTCAGCTGTTGCAATGCGTTTTTAAACGCATGCGTTAAACTCGACATGTGACTGCACCCTTAATGTGCATTCTCAGCCTAGTAGTATATTCTAAATAGAAAATCACCCCAAGAGAAAATGATTTCAAGGAAATTAAACTAAACTAAAACCCATCATGATAAACTTAGCGACACTTACTCAATGACTTAGATTTGTTATCCATGGCCTCCTTCCTTCTAAAATCCACTTTTAAAATTATGCTAATGAGCCAGAAGGGCAATGTAGAATTATGTATCCATGACAACAGACTACAAACAAACCCTTTGTAGTCTGGTTTCATACTCATGTTCATTCTACGCCCTCTTCTTTTTGAAAAGCTAAACGTAGTAGAAGAGGAGGGCAAATGGCGAGTAAGATTGAATTTAGGATCAAAGAGTTTGTTTGTAGTCTGTAACCATGGAGACACATTGCTTGTGTAAAGATGCTACATACACAAAACGGTAGGACAAACTATATTACATTGTATATTATAATATATTATATTCTTATATTATATTTCAATGCATAAACATGTATATTAGAAAAAATAAAGCATAAATAAACCTTATATTACATGTCATGATATAAACGAGGTTGAGGGTGGCCATTTTGATAAATACCTTTAATTTTCCCGTCATTTTGATGTTTTCCTGTACATTTTCTTTTACTAGAAGTCTGATATCACTAAAAAAGAAATAGCTGAAGGCCACAAGAAGATAGACATAGCATGAAAGTTAGATGATGAGTTATAATGTGTAACCTCAGGGACCTACAACTGTGACTAATGTGCACAAAACCCAACAAGCAATAATGTGAGGGATCAACACGACGAACAAAGAGGGAACAGACCAAAAGAAATTACCGACTGGTTTCCACCTACGGGCTTTGTTCTGTACAGGGTCACCTAACCCTTGGTAGAGACTCCTACAAAAACTGTATCAGGGCCCCTTCCTAATATTTGTACCATAAGGATGGGATCGGTAGATATTCCATAAATGTCAAAACGGGTCTTCTGATTTCGAGCTATCATGACCAATGCATAGGATTGGTCATTATTAGTTGATTGGTGGAAGTCCAAGACCTTGGACAACCACCGACTATGGTCAGAGCTGAAGAACAGAACTTGGTCCATAGTGTAGCAGCCATTAGGCCAGTACTCTATAGATTTAGCTGTCTGCTCCTGGCTCCGTCCTTAGTGTATAACGGTTGGTTGGTGCGGGACATGGGTGCTGCACCCTCACGATCATTTATTGATGACCATTGGTCATTAATAGCTTTGTGGCACCTTTTAGGATTAGAAATCCCTATAAACTGATAGATAACCCAATAGAGGAACCTACTGAGTTTAATCATTGGAATTGCCTGTTCAACCAAACTATTACTCACCCATAGAATGGAGAGGTCACTTAAAGGTTTGGGCTAGAGAACCCTTTAAAATAAGATATCCCTATACACTGAGACATAGCCTTGTAGAAGAACCTATGAAACTGTTGCCAGTGCCTGTTTTGCCAAAATACCCCAGCATTGGTCATATGTCCAACCACTAAACCACTAATGTAGGGACACAACTAATAATTGATGATGAACCCCCAAAGAACATTTTTGAGTGCCACCCTTCCCCGTATGGGGAGACCACTTACTTGTTATAAAAGCCATACAAGCCACCAGGCATATACTCCCATGTGTCCTGTCATCTGTGTCTGCTACACTGTGCAAACTAGACCTATAAATTACTTCAAAGAGCCTAAAAATAATCTAGACCTGGACTTATTTCAGACCCCTGACCAGATCCAAGGAAATCCAAGTTCAGAGATTCTTGCTTCTGAAACAAGCCCCGTCACGTCATTGTGTTCCTCTTGGGTCACTTTTTTTGGAAAAGTGGACTGTCAGCCAAGATGTTGTTGAGATTCTTTTCAGCTTTAATCTTCTAAAGGACCTCAAGTTTAGATTATGAGGAAGATAGACCGACCCACCACAATACCAAGGGGACCATCAGTGGGCCCCGACCATGACTAGAGGTCCAAAAATCAAGCAGATATATCATCGGAGGTGATTTTGGAACTGATTTTTTTGCTACAATCATCAGCTAACAAGTAACTTTTTTGCTCTTGATAGTCAAGGGCCCCAGAACCCCAATGAGATACCAAGAGCAGTTGACCCCTCTCATGGTCTTGTATCTGCTCTCTCATCTACTTCATCCATGGGACCCAACCATGACTAGAGGTCCAAAAATCAAGCAGATATCTCATTGGAGGTGATTTTGGAACAGAGTTTTTTGCTACAATCAGTTCACAAGCAACTTGTAGCTGACTGTTCTTATACTTGATATTGAAGGGCCCAAGAACCCCAATGAGATACCAAGAGCAGTTGACCCTTCTTATGGTCTTAATTCTGCTCTTTCATCTACTTCATCCATGGGCCCCAACCATGACTAGAGGTCCAAAAATCAAGCAAATATATCATCGGAGGTGATTTTGGAACTGATTATTTTGCTACAATCATCAGCTAACAAGTAACTTTTTTGCTCTTGATAGTCAAGGGCCCAAGAACCCCAATGAGATACCAAGAGCAGTTGACCCCTCTCATGGTCTTAATTCTGCTCTCTTATCTACTTCATCCATGGGCCCCAACCATGACTAGAGGTCCAAAAATCAAGCAGATATCTCATTGGAGGTGATTTTGGAACAGATTTTTTTGCTACAATCAGTTCACAAGCAACTTGTAGCTGACTGTTCTTATACTTGATATTGAAGGGCCCAAGAACCCCAATGAAATACCAAGAGCAGTTGACCCTTCTTATGGTCTTAATTCTGCTCTTTCATCTACTTCATCCATGGGCCCCAACCATGACTAGAGGTCCAAAAATCAAGCAAATATATCATCGGAGGTGATTTTGGAACTGATTTTTTTGCTACAATCATCAGCTAACAAGTAACTTTTTTGCTCTTGATAGTCAAGGGCCCAAGAACCCCAATGAGATACCAAGAGCAGTTGACCCCTCTCATGGTCTTATATCTGCTCTTTCATCTACTTCATCCATGGGACCCAACCATGACTAGAGGTCCAAAAATCAAGTAGATATCTCATTGAAGGTGATTTTGGAACTGATTTTTTTCCTACAATCATCTGCTCACAAGTAACTTATAGCTGACTGCTCTTATACTTGATATCGAAGGACCCAAGGAACCCCAATGAGATATCAAGAGCAGTTCACCCTTCTTATGGTCTTATATCTGCTCTTTCATCTACTTCATCCATGGACCCCAACCATGACTAGAGGTCCAAAAATCAAGCAGATATCTCATCGGAGGTGATTATGGAACTGTTTTTTTTCCTACAATCATCTGCTCACAAGTAACTTATAGCCGATGCTCTTATACTTGATAGCCAAGGGCCCAGGAACCCTAATGAGATACCAAGAGCAGTTGACCCCTCTTATGGTCTTAATTCTGCTCTTTCATCTACTTCATCCATGGGCCCCAACCATGACTAGAGGTCCAAAAATCAAGCAGATATCTCATTGGACGTGTTTTTGGAACAGATTTTTTTGCTACAATCATCTGCTCACAAGTAAATTATAGCCGATGCTCTTATACTTGATAGCCAATGGCCCAAGGAACCCCAATGAGATACCAAGAGCAGTTGACCCCTCTTATGGTCTTATATCTGTTCGTTCATCTACTTCCTCCATTTTTCTGCTCGATTTTTTTTTCATGTTCAGTAGAAAATCGAAATATTCTCCCTAGCAACTGTAACCACATAAAGCTGTCAAGTACATTCCATCCATCCACAACCCCCCCCCACACACACTTGTGAATGTCGTGAATAGGAATATGTAAGCAACATCGCATATCTCCCCACTCGCTTCGTGTTTGTCAATTCTCTCCTTTTATCTCCCGAGTTGAATGATAATCGCTGCAGTCAACAATTAGAGACTCTTCGCTCACAGCAATCACTCTGACATCCGCGCCTGAACTCTTTAAAGTGGACTTGTCATCTTAATATAACTACGCCAGTGTTTTTTTTAAAGACATCAAATAAGGGTTTGTCTTCGTGTCAGAGAACGAGGCCTGGAAAAAAAAAATTATTAAAATATCTTAATTCGACCGGAGTCTCTTACTTTCAGCTGATTCTTTTTAACCCTTTTTGTAGAGTATTTTTTTAGCTTCAGCTTCGTGGTTTCAATGTTAAGTGTTGTTAACCGTTCAAAGGTTGTGTCTACTTTTGCAACAAATTTTTAACATATATATATGTTCTTTATGTAGAAAACAGTTTTTTATACAGATCCTAAGATGATTTATGTCACTCTGATCCTGCAGTCGTTTGTTACTTCTCTCCTTCCATTTGCCGTCTTCTTCCTAATTTACAAGAATTAGTTTCAGATGGACGAGAGTAACAGGACTGTGGGATCAGACTACACAGGGTTCGTTTGTAGTCTGTAACTATGGAAACGCCTGCGTACAGAAAACAATAGAAAACATTTTATGCCCTAAAAGTTTTTGCCCTAAACTCCTCCATATTAACGTGGAACTTTAATTGATATTTTTACTTGTTTATTGCATATGACTTTATTGTCATACCGTATTTTTCGGACTATAAGGAGCACGAAAAAATCCTTTGATTTTCTCAGAAATCAAAGGTGCGCCTTATAGTCCAGTGCGCCTTATATATGAACCGTACTTACAGACAACAGCTGCCTTGTACTGTGCACAAGTCTGCCCCCTGCTGGTCATTCATTCTTATAATCAGGTGCGCCTTATATATGAACCTAGACGTTTAAGCAGGCATTTATTGATGGTGCGCCTTATACTCCGGTGCGCCTTATAGTCCAAAAACTACAGTATTATGATTGCCTGTACATTTGTCAAGTTTCAATAAAGTTTGATTGTCAATGAAAATGTTTTTGTATCTTTGCTGGCATTCTCGCACTATGGAATTAGTTTTTGGTTGACAAACCCTGTAACAATGCCACAATTTTGGCAAAGAGACCTGATATTACCGATGTTCACTCTAAGGGAAGTTACTAAGGGACCATGAATCCTTCGACTCATGATTACTGATGGATGGATTCTGATCTGCCAGAAAGCCCATAAACCATTGACTTTGGCTTAAAATTTTCTGTATTTCTTTGCCAGTATTAAAGGAAAACTACCATTATAATCCATCCTGATAAACCAGGGACATTACTCCAGGCACCGTGACTGTGGTATCTTCTTATATTTGTTATCCATGGCCTCAACTTTTAAAATTATGCTAATCAGCCAAAAAGGGGTCTGAGGGGTATCATCAGAGCCTCACAGGCTGTTACACTGTCTCCTCTGCCCTTCTGCTTCCTATGCACTTCCCCCTCTCTCTTCCTGTTGTAATCTAACATGGTGGGAGATTTATGAATTGCAACTTTCTCAACATGTAAAAAACTTGGGGCTATCGCACTCCAGTGATTGGGAAGAATAAAAATAAACTATAGACGTTCAGACATTCTCATGTATCAGTGTTGTGCACCATTTTAGTAAAATTGAGCTGCTGTAGATATCAGCTATAAATTGATGTCTACCCCCCTCTTACTACCCACCCACTTTTCAAAATGGGGTCAATAGTGCCGCAAAATGGATGAGCAGTAAAGGAGGTTTCCTTGAAGACAGATATATACACTATACACCTGCCCCCAGCTCTTAAAGAAATAAGTTCTCTACCACCTATGTTTTTCAGCCTGGAGCTGGAGTTGGGTGTTACTACACTCCCTAGCGCTACACAATTGTTGGAAATGACTCTACCGCACAATCGGAAATTACTTTGAACAATTTTCAGTTAAATAATTCATTCCTTAATAGCCTCAGTTACTGAAGATGATGATTTATGTTCCCAAGCAGAGTAGTCATCGCCGGCTAGACATATAGGTAGGTGTGATAGACTTATAGATCTTTTTCCATACTTCTTCATGTGATGGGTTTAGGATCTGAAAATGATGAAGGCCACCAACTCAAGGTCTGGTCGACTTCAGTCTCTTACATGCCTCGAAAACTCAACCTTAGTTACCAAGATCTGGTACTTCAGATTCTTGGAGACCAATTATCTGGTTAAAGGTTCTAACCAGTTTCTGGAGAATATCACCTGACATGGTGCCATTGTCCATCATGGCTTGGATACTTGGAGGCCACAAAATAACCTGTGACAATTAGGCCACTAAATTGGTGTCAAAGGTCCTAACCAGGGCCAGGAGAAGTTCCTTGTCCATCATAACTTAGATAACTGAAGGCCACCTATATGTTCAACAAAGTCAACTGTAATAAATGGGCCACTGAATTGACGTCATAAGTCCTCATCAGTAACAGAACAGAACCTTATGGTATCTTGGTCACCATGACTTGGATACTAGGAGGCCATTTATCTGGTTAACAAAAATTTGTATGAAACGAGAAGGCCACTTAATTGGCTTGAAAGGACCTTACCAGGAGAACATCTTGGTCCAACCAAAAACATGTTTCAAATTAAGGGTGCTGTATATGGAACCAGCTGTGTCCATTTAAACCCAAGTGTTAATCCATAGGCCCAGTATTACACATTGTTCTTCCTCTACCATAGACCCACTAAGTATATGCGATGGAATTGTGGGGCTACATATAGATTATGTTATTCTCCATCATTTTAAAATCACTGGGCCTTTGTGTATAGCAGTATTAGTTAGGTACCCAAAAACTTGCCAATAGGGTCCAAGATGGAGATGGGCATATTAAGTAAGTTGGGGGGGGCCTGTCCATATCTATAGTGGCCTTGTGTCCAGGGCCCAGTATGCTACATTTTTGTAACTAAGGGATGGATCAAGACAACCAGGGTAGGACACCAGCAAGCAAACATGCCTTGGGCAGTAAATATAAATACAACAACTTTATGGAATTGTTTAGACCCAACAAGATATTAAGATGAGAAATAAAATGATGGAAATGGGGCAGAGGAACTGATGACTGGCTGAAAATGTGAGCACAACATCGGATGAAGGTCCTGAGGGCCCATTAGTTTCTTCTGTTTCTTGTTATCCTAATACAAAGGTGCATATTCAGAAACTCTCGTGTATCAGTTGCCCAAAAACTTGAGGAGAAGCTTAGGTCCATTGGAAGATCCAGTGGTACAAACCATTTTTCTGCCAGTTACACATACTGTGGCTGCAGTGGGAAAAATGTTAAAAATATGGTCTCCACATTGATAACTAAGCAGCTGGACCACTGACCAAAAAAATATGGAAACCTATAGATGACGTAATTGGAACTCAACACTCTCTACAGCTCTCAATGGATAATATTAAGTTGTCCCTCTAAATTTCCTCTTTTATCCCCATAACCAATCTCGGTTGACCTTCAATCCTTTAGGGAAATCAGTTTGAAATGTATCTGTCAGGAGTGATTCTGGCCATTGTGGGGGACTTTTTGGTGGTGTAGAAAACATTTAGGTCTTGGACAATGCCCACATCCATGTACTGGTGGTGTGAAGAGGATGATGGATCCTTGTTCTTGGTGGAATATAGATTCCTCATTGTGTTTTGTTGTTGGCTTCTTAAAGGGGACTCTTATCTTCCTGACATGACTGTTTCCTTAATATGGCTTAAATGTGGGAAAGTAACAAAGGTCTTTGTACGAATACAATGAAAGGTACAAACCGTATTAAGACGTATTATGAGGGATGGTGACATAAAAGGGCAGGCGTTAGGGTGGAAACAGAGTGTGCGCCTGAGGCTGAGACATAGGAAGGATGTACTTAGAGTAGGGCAGGAACATGTTGGAAGATGGAAGGGAGTGGTGAGTTAAGGGGGTACAAACAATCAGTGCGGCATGTATGTCACTAGGGATTACTGTAATGTACTCGGTGCCCACCCTCCTCTACTTACTGGCAGTAAGACAAACCTTGGTCCATTATATGCACCGTAGACTCAGCACGTTTCAGGTAATAGTGTTTCCCATGTTGTAGTATCAGCTATTGACCAAGGATTTCATGACATGGTACTGTGTCCATAAGACAACAAACCCATGTTCTGACCCAAAGACCCCATTGTTGTTAAATGAGACCTCTCTGTGGGACCATTAAGGTTTATGATTTTCCGGATCAGCCAACAGAGGCTCAGAATGGAGACTCCAATGGAAGTGTTAAAATGGGCATTCTGTTCAGAAACCTGAAGTATCAGTCATTGTTTTGGACACCCCCAAAATGTTTTATACCCCAAGTGTCATTGTATGACAGCTCTGAAACCCCCATGGACCAATTTTTCATTCTGGAACACAAAGTACTTACGGTTGTAGTGTTCTGAACAATGTGTCAGAGTGCAATTACTTACTGCTTCGAAATGTCCAACTATCACTGTACCCCCAAGTGTTGGCTGTGCCATTGTCATGGAATAGTAATGGGCACTGTTGGATTTGGGACATATAGTATTGTCTACAGATCTCAAACCCAAAAATGTCATTGTATTTGACTCCCCAGAATTGGTGATACATTGTTCTAGAACCCTAAGCATCAGCGTTCTTGAGTTCTTGAGTGTTTATACTGTATATCAGTGTTCTAGAACCCCAGGTGTGTGTATATCATGTTAGTGGAACCTTGATATGTGCTAGAAACCAATGGCCATGTGCTATAAATATTTGAGACTATTTCACTGCAAGTTACCAGCTTGACTCCAGTGTCTTTTAGTTTCTTACAGGGCAATATCAGTTCTTGGTACAAGGACCAGTGCAGGTTTTTGATACCATTTCAGATGTAGTTTAAGCCGAGACAATACCCTAAGATCACGTGAATAAATATTTTCTATAGAAACATCAACTACGCAACGTGAGTACTTTATGATCTTCTAGTAACGATATGTTCTTGGCAATTGCCTCCAAACTACACATGTCAGGGCACAATTGGTCTGGGACCTCCAACTGGACATATGCTATTTTATAAATCCCCAAAATCACTTTTTTTTCTACAGCTACCATGGTAGTTCTAGCACAATTGTATCACTAGGGGTAAGACCTGAAAGTAGTGGACACCATGCTGTAGAGACATGTTTTTGATGTAGCCAAAAATGTCAAATGTCCTAGTCAGTGTTTTAAATAGTGTTTTACATTTTTTGTATTTCTACTTATCATGATCTTGTGTTTTTTTAGGTTTTTACAGTATTTGGTTTAACAAATTATTAGAAAATCCCACCTTTTATGGTGAGATGTTTTGGCCAATTCAAGACCATGGCCACTTCCTCTAACCATCCCCGACCTACATTGTCCATCAATGGACCTTATAAGACCATTGTGATCCTACAACGCTTTCATCCTTGTATTGGAAACACTTCTGGGCTTAAGAGACAAGTGTTCGAGGAATGATGTTTGAGAGTTGTTAACAAATTGTACAATCCTGAATAGTGAACTGAGAAACTAGCAGCGAGTTTAATTCTTCAGTGGTGAAGAGATAGACGGAGTTGCCGGAGGGGACATGAGCGAGAGACACTGAGGCGGAGGCTCAAGCCAGATTTACTTCTTCAAAGACAGTTTGTCTAGCGCTAAGCTGTTTGTTTGCCTCAGATACGGAGCTCATGTTGGATTACATCTTTCTTAGAAGATTTCGGTTTCAGGGGGTTTGTGAAATGTAAAAAATACTCCTACAGTGTGTACTGGCGGAGGGTAAACAAATCGGACAAAAAGTTGACGATCAAGAAATATGTTTTTGTTTTTTCTCACCGTTTTTTGCTTTACAACCCTTATTTTGACATATTAGTATTATGATCATTATTGAGCTTGTACAGTGGAGCTTTCCATCGAAATTCTGCAATTGGAAAATGGATACTTGATATGGCACCAATTTTATTTGTGGTCAAATACAATATTTTTATGAACGGTTCAATGGTGTCCTCGGTGGAAGAATATACTGCCAAGTATCCGATCATCCTTCTATCTGACACACTGTCAGTGCCGGACCCGGGGCCCACCGGAGGGCCAGTGCGACGCTGCTGCCAACCACTCGAAAACAGACACTACTACAGTAAGTCACCAGGGGATGGAATGTATCATCGTGGATAATGGAATGGCCTGTAAGTCGTATAATGGATCGCGTAGAATGGACAGTTCTACATTAGCTTGCAGGGGATCGAATGCTCTACACTGGATGACAAGGATAGCAGACTACAAGATTTGATCATAGTAGTACATAGGAATGGTGATTACTACACTGGATCACCAAAATGGGCACTACCCCGTTGTACCACTACATTCGATCACCAAAACAGACACCGCCCCATTGTAATACTAGAGTAAAAGTGGCATCTAATAGATTGGATCACCAGGAATAAACACTTCACTGATGGATTGACTGTTCTACACTGCATCACCAAAAGTAAAGACTTCTACAATGGACCATCAGAAATGGGCATCACTAAATAGCAGTGCTAGGAATGAGCCGTGTTGGATCTCTAGGAATAGACAATACTACACTGGATCATCCAGAATGGACTCTATGGAGCACATTTACTTACCCGGTCAATTCGCGATCCCGCGGCACGTTCTCTGATGTGGATTTGCATCCTGCCGGGATTCACCAAGGTCATGCGCCTGGTATCCACCAGGTGTCGCTGCTGCACCGAGGTCCGCCAGAGTTCACCATCTCCTAACCCGGTGCTTGTAAGTGCGTGTCAAGCGACACAAATATTATTTTGAATACCGCGGTTTTTCCAAATCCGTCGCGTTTTCCATCGGCCACGGCCCACAATTTTTGTCTCGTGAAAGCCGGGCTGATGCGCCAAAATCCTGGGGCAATTCGTTTCAAATCGGAAATCGTCGGGAAACCCAATGAAAGTGCGGCCGCGGAGCCCTTAGTAAATGAGCCCCTATGCATTCGATCTCCAGAAATGTATATTACTACAGTGGCTCCATCTCACAAGGGCTTGACTATTCTACACTGGGTCAGGAGTAATAGAGGCTAAGACACTGAATGACCAGAAATGGGCACCACAACATTAGAGTACTACGAATGGGCTCTACTACATTGGGTCACTAGGAATAGACACTTCTACACTGATTCACAATGGATCGATTGTTCTACACTGCATCACCAAGAATAGAGACTACTATAATGGAGAACCAGGAATGGACACCACTCCATAGTATTGGATCACTAGGAATAGACAATGCTACACTGGATCACCAGGAATGAAGGCTACTACATTGGAGAACTAGAAATACAATACTACTAGAAAGACAATACTAGGCTGTATAAGTCAGAACGGACATTACCACAGAAGATCACCAACATGGACATTACTACCCCGCATCACACAACTTAATTATAGGGCAATTACCATATATACTCGAGTATAAGCCGACCCAAGTATAAGCCAAGGCCCCTAATTTTACCACAAAAACCTGGGAAAACCCTATTGACTCGAGTATAAGCCGAGGGTGGGAAATGCATTGGTCACAGCCTCCCCAGTATATAGCCTGCCGGACCCTGCCCCATTGTATATAGCCAGCACCTGCCCCAGTATATAGCCAGCCCCCTGCCCCAGTATATAGCCATCACCTGCCCCCCAGTATATAGCCAGCCCCCTGCCCCAGTATATAGCCAGCACCTGCCCCAGTATATAGCCAACAGCGGGGGAAGCCAGAAGGGTGAGTTTTGATATATTTTTTTACTCGAGTATAAGCCGAGTTTGGGTTTCCAGCACATTTTTTAGTGCTGAAAAACTAGGCTTATACTTGAGTATACATGGTAAGTTAGATTCCACCATTTGATCACAGCTGGTGTAGTCCTGTAAATAATCACCAACCAACTTCCTTGGTTTCAGGCATAGGGTTGACTGCACATGGTTTTCTTCCCATAATGCACCGTGGTGCTCACTCTTCCACAAATTAGTGATGCACCTGCACCCAGCCACCCACTTCATGTAAGATGTCATCCATCAAGACTAGACCACCCTCTTCCATTGCTTCCATTTTTGGAGGCCTTTGGAGAGGCATTTGGTAGTGCATGACATCTAACATGGACAACCTGACTGTTCTTGACCTATATGGCCCCATAAACAGCGAGCTACGATGTCTTGTGTCTCTCGACATGTTTCTATCCTAGGAAGTAGGAACTTTATTAAAATTTTGTCTTCCCTAAGCTCTTCCATTGTATCAGAATAGGCAGAAAGCCATCACTCTCCTTGCATTTCAATGAGTCCATCAATTGTCCATCCATGACTCAGTCTTCCCAGTTCTTGGTCCTTCTTTGGTATTTACTAACCAAGGCAAACTGGGAACACCATGAAAGACCTGCCATATTGGAGATTCTCTGACCCAGTTGGCATAATTTGCTATACAAGGGTGCAGGTAATTGACCCAAGTGCCCTAAGAAGATATGGGGGGCAAACAAGCTTCAAGTCTCCTGTGAACCGCGTGTGTAGGGTTGTGCACCAGATGGGAGCTCTTATCCAATATCTGCTCTGTAGAGCCCTCACTTATGATATGACTTGTATCGGAAACATGATGAAAAGGAGAAACACGTGAATATATCCTGTAGAAACTCCATAAAAGACGTAGAAGAGCGCGGTATTAATGCCAGGTGGAACAGACGGGTGAGATCCTTAAGGGCTCGGTATTAGAAGGTGGGGTGGAAATTTTACGAGTCAGAGTAATCGCCGGCTGAATCCTTGTTTATTGTATAATGCTGTACAGATAATCCTGCCCGAGTCACATTAACCTGTCAGCGTCTCGCAGTGATGTCTTTACTGGGTTGTATATGTCTCATTCCCATTGGAGAGGCTGGATACTCACAGCAGAGCTCAGTTATCCCTATGTGGCTGGTAACATTTGTGAAAAAAATTGTAGTTCCAATTTGTGGGTTGTTTCAGGAACCTAAAGACAATATCCCATTCAAGAAAACTTGAAGCCGCTCAGGCTATTCAATGGAGGCCTGTAGTCTTGTTGCTTAAAGGGGTTTAGCCAAGACCAAATGCTCGGTGCTCCCATAGAGTTGAATGGAGAATGGCCACGCATGCGCAGTGGGAAGGGGGCCGGCAGGTGCGGACCTCACCTATAGTCTATTTATGATATACTCTTTGATCTAGATGGGAATAGCAAAATAACTATATCAAGAACATAGATATTCATCACCTATCCTTAGGATATCAGATTGCTGTGGGCCCATTATCCAACACCCCCACTGACCAACTGTTTGAAGAGATTTACCAAGAAGGGTGCAGTCCATTGTATCATGACTGTGCTTGCTATTGTTACTGAGCCACATTCACATGTGATAACCACAGGTCTGGGGAGCTTCTGTATAAAAAGATGAAGCTCCAGGTGTCAGACCTTCACCCGACAAAGATAAACTGTACTAAGAAAGAGAACATCGATCTAATATATAAAGCTGAGTGTATGTATGTGTGTGTGTATGTATGTATGTATATGTTTGTGTGTTTATGTATATATGTGTGTGTGTGTATATGTTTGTGTATATATGTGTGTGTGTGTGTATGTATGTGTGTGTATGTTTGTATATGTGTTTGTGTGTTTATGTATATATGTGTGTGGGTATGTATGAGTGTGTGTATGTATGTGCGCGTATGTATGCATATATGTGTATTTATGAGTGTGTGTATGTATGTGCGCGTATGTATGCATATATGTGTGTGTGTATGTATGAGTGTGTGTGTGTATGTAGGTATGAGTGTGTATATGTATGTATGTGTGTAAGTGTATGTATGTATGTCCACTAAAGGAATCTGCATCGTCACGTTTACAATCACCACATTTTGCACAGCCGCTCTCTGTGACTCAGAACGTCATGGACTAGGTTTGGAGTCAAAGTTTAAACGCTGCACTTCTCCAAAATACCCTTATTAGCCATATACAGGAGCCATTGTCTGCTGGCTGCTGTGGCAATAAGCAACCAATCACATCTCAGCTTATATTTTACCACAGTTTATTAATATGAGCACTGAGCATTGAGAGAGAGAGACAAACAGACAAAGAGACAGATAGAGACAGACAGACAAAGATATAGACAGGAAGACTGAGAGAGACAGACAGAGAGAAACAGGGAGAGACAGATAGAGATGGCCAGATAGAGAAACAAAGAGACAGAGAAAGACAGAGACAGACAGACAGAAATATAGATATAGAGGGAGATAGATAGCAATGCCGGGGGCTACAGATAATAAATGTAAGAAAAAAATCATAAAATAATAATAGGCTTCCCCCCGGTTTATACAACCTTTAATTCAACAACAGCAACAACAGCAAGGAGAGATCTTCAAAAATAGCGTATGAGGATACATAACAGGTGGTGCTATAGTTGGGGCGTCCACGGCTGTGTTATATTTGGCCTTTTGTCCTATATGAAGGGACTTGTATTGTAAGTAACATATCGTAGTTACATGTGGGTCCAAGAGTCTCCTCCTAAGCCATAACAGAAACCCCTTTTATGGATGGGCCCCATACAATCGCTAGACCCTTGTCCCATTGGGCAATCACCTCATCCTCCTATGAGTCCGACATATGCATTTCCATATGGGAACGTATTCCATATTAAAGAAGTTCAGAGTGATCTGTGTAATTTCCTCCTGGGCTCCTGACGTGTCATCCCCCTAATCATCCTGGGGAGCGGAGGAGCCGGCCCTTCTGCTCACACTCCGGTGACTTAGCCTGGGTGGATAAAGTTCTCCGGGATTAGTGTCTGTTTGCACAGGAAGGATCAGCAGGAAGGGAGCTGACATACTGACATGAATCACGTCTGTCACTTCACAGGATCAGGTGAATGAAAGTTTCCGATCCGGAGAGAGAATTTATATATATATATATATATACAATGCAGATGAGGCTGTGGGGTAAATAGGGCTCATGGTCTCCCATATCATGTACCATACAGAACCGAGCACTGGCAACTTATTTGTGGGTACATTGAATGGATCTGGTAAAAAAAAAAAAAAGTGCATTTATTGAAATCCTTATAAGGGTGCACCAAAGCTCAGGGCCCCGCCCATTGTGCACCAAAATGCTCTTTTGTATATAGTTAAAAATGAAGATTCTTCTGCATTCAAGACATATCTGGACACAGAGTCCCTTTAATTTACATATATTTGAGCTGCACAACCTCCATGTTCTGCTGTCCAGCCTCTCTTATAGGACTCTCAACAAAGGCCGTACTACTCATAATTCAACCCATGCAGGGGGGATTAGAGGGGACACATAGCAGTCAGATGCAAATGTTTTTTTGGAGTGGTTGGTGAACTGGGGAGGAGGGGGAGGCTGACAATCCATCTTCATCTTTGGAATTGTATTGGCCTCCTTAGGAGGCCCATATAGTCTACAGCTATGACAGAGCAGGGAATAATAGACTCTCAGTTTTTCCATTAGAGATGGAGCTGTGTTTTATGGGGGCCAAAACCTAACTGTGCTTGGAGCCCCAGAAATGCCATGTGATCTACAGCTTGTATGGCTCGATTGGACCGGTCTAGGGTTCTGCACGGTGCCGTTCATGGACCTGTTGACTGCAAAATGCACTAAGTATCAACCGATAGCTGGTAGTAGCTGATAAGTAGAGTTTGCAATGAGGTGCACCCACCCCGCTACATGTAGGGTGTAGAGTCATGGAGGGATAACCTTTATACACTCGGCAATGTGATGGAACAAGTGGATTAAGAAGCTCTAGAACTATGGAGATTGAGGGAATCCAGTCCTACAACATGACATTGACACACAGCGGTCATATTACGCCCCTAGCTGTGCCACCTAGACCCTTGGATCAGACACTGGTCGTACATCTTTTAGGACTGAAGCCTCCTGTGTGGTAACATCTGTGGTGATCAGCGCTGAATGAGAAGCTCTAACCTCCGGGGCTGACTGAGACATAGATGATGAAAGGATTTTTCAGTCCTCGATAGACCGATCCCTCCTCCCCCTACTCTCGTAGCTTTGGTCAGGGAGGGGTGGTTGTTGCTTGTACTGTGAATAGTGCAGGTGTTTCCATGCATCTCTCACACGTGGTTACATTTTAGTTCTGTGTTTAGCCAAAAAGTTCTCCGGTTACAAAACAGTTTCTTAACGTATTAGCGAAGTGCACATATGGGACAAGAAGAAGAAACAAGAAGATGACCATACGGGTCAATGAAGAACTGGAAAAACTGCAGCGGGTTATATTGGTCCTGCCCACATTCTGCTGGCAGAGGGTTGGGTGATGTGTGTGACCCTTCTAGGAGAATGTAGTAGTAGGTCCACCACCATCACTCTAGATCCATGCAAATTCCAGAGCCTACCCAAAGACCCAAGAGGTCATCAACCTATGAAGGCCTATGAGGTACCTCTGTGCTCCCATGCTAAGAGAGACCCTGCACTGCCAATGGGTCCATAATGGAATTTATTTCAATACCACCTTCCATGTTTTCTGGGGCTTGGACCCATCCTGAGGGTTTTATATAAAGAATGATTGAGTCAAGCTAAAATGACACAAGACGTCATATCAAGACCTGAGAATCAGACATATACAACAGCAGCTTCTCGGGCAATGTAACAGACATTGGGGCACATTTACTAAGGGTCTGTCGGACACATTTCCGTTGGGTTTCGCGATTTTTATCAGATTTGCCCTGAATTGCCCCGGGTTTTTTGGCGCACGCGATCGGATTGTGGCGCAACGGCGTCGGCTTGCATGCGACACAAATCGGAGGGGGGGTGGACTTCGGACAACCCAACTGATTCGGACAAACCGCGGAATTTAAAAACCAAATTGTGTCGCAAGATCAGCACTTACATGCACCGGGAAGAAGAAGGTGAACTCCGGCAGATCTCAGCGGGGGAAGCGACAGATGCAGGAAATTGGACGCACGACCTTAGTGAATCGCGGCAGCTCCAAATCCTTGTCGGACATTCCGAATCGGCGGCGTCAACGGGACGGGTTAGTAAGTGTGCCCTATTGGGTTGTTGACCCATTGTGCCACCAGACAAGTTCAGTCTGAGGCTCATCACGGGCATTATCTAAAATTCACATATGGGGAATTGGACTCTGGTGCACTTCTGCCTCTCGTAGTAGCCCCAGTATTGGTGGCAGCTGCCCCTGGGAGATGCTGATGGACCTTGACAGCCAAGTAAATGTCAGGCAGAGTCCAGTTAAAGTCTAAGGTTGTGTCCACACGTTCAGTTTTTCCGATGCAGTTTTTGAAGCCGAAAGATGAATGATGATGGGTTGAGACAAATAACTGAAAAATGTTGCTCCTCCTCCTACTTTTACTCCATTACAGGTCTGGTCATCAAAAACTGCACCTGAAAAACTGAACGTGTGGTCGCACCCTAAGGGTAAAGGTTGGCGACCACAGTTCTGAGGCAGATTAAGCTGGGGTCATCAGAGATAATGAGAATAGCAGAATTGCAAGGTCAGAGACAGAGCGGGGTCAGGCTAAAAGGATCAGATAACTTCAGAGAACACGAAGGACATTTTATGACTGGCTGCAAACCAAAAGTAATATAACCAACAAGTAATAAAAATGAGAAGGTTGGGCAACCCTCATAATGCCATTGTAAGACTACAGTCTTCTTCTGGTCTACATCGGAGTCCTACTAATTGAAGCTTCCTACATAGAGAACCCATCCAAAGCAAAATGAAAATGGATGGGGTCATGTCCATTAAGAAGGCAAGTCATTTGTATGGAGGGGCTAAAGCTTTGTGAGACTCAATCGGTACAGGACAAACACCACCAAAAAGTACCAAACCTAAGTAGAGAAAGCGCAAATCTTCCAAGAGATGATCCAATATCCAAAAACAGACAAAAATGTGGAGTAGAAAGTGTCAGATATCAAACAAAAGCCTATAAATTTACAGGGATTACAAGGGGCTAATCATCAAAACATCATCAAGCACAATCTCTAGCCTCACCCTGAAGAGGTTGATCCACCCGACCAATGGTCCCCGGGATGTTATTGAACTTATGATACAAGTAAACTGGTCATCAGGTGGACATTCCAGTTCCTAAAACCAACCAGTATGTCACCCAGAAGTCTATGAAGAAACTGTCATCAGCCCACTGGGAAATGGATGACTTCTTAGTAGGAGGAGGAACAGAGGTCATAGTATCACCGTGACCTTCTGAACACCTAGACCTTTAAATCCTGTGTGGTATTTCCACAATGCTTGAGCAGGTTCAGCCACTTATATTTCAAGGCCTGTTAATGCTCATTGGTATCTATGGTGGCCCCACTACCTGCATCGTCTTCATTGAGGGAAACATAAGAATCAGCAGTAAGTATATGAATAATATCGTCCTAGAACTGACTTGATGCCTAAATGCTTGAACTTTGCAATTAAAGGGCATCTGTTGTAAGGAGAGAACCTGTATTTTGGTTGGTAAAAGGAACCCAAAATAGCTTATAGGGTGAGGGGTGATGAGACAGATCTTGCAAATGCTATGAGCAAGCTTCTACTTTGCTTCTTTGGGCTTCTTCTTGGATAGTCTTCTAACATGTATGGACACTCTGCTAAAGGTTTGGAGGCCTCCTGGCTTTCAACAGGGTTGTCTGTGATCAATGGCCCACATTTATCAAAACAAGAGCAGTCTGTACTATGTGCAGTTGCCTTTGTAGTGTGCAGG
Source organism: Engystomops pustulosus (assembly GCF_040894005.1). NCBI lineage: Eukaryota > Metazoa > Chordata > Amphibia > Anura > Leptodactylidae > Engystomops > Engystomops pustulosus. Next base: position 200,803,690 of record NC_092415.1, on the reverse strand, counting down.
GGGCGCCAGATTACTGAATACTGGAGCACATTCTTCATGAATCTGGTGCCCCCTGCACAGCTCGGGAAGTGGGCACCAACTCATCATTTGAGCACCTTTAGTATAGAGCAATGGTGGCGAACCTATGGCACAGGTGCCAGAGGCGGCACTCAGAGCCCTTTCTGTGGGCACCCGGGCCATTGCCCCAGCACACCAGACAGGACTCAAAGAATCTTCCTGAAGTTCCAAGTAACTTAAAAGATGCTGCTCTGGGTCATATTTTGATACTTACTTCGCTACTTGGGACTGTAGGAAGAGGGAGAATGAGTAGACGGGGCTGAATTATCATTGGAGGACCTCCTGCTGGCCCCACGATTCTCTGTGTACAGGGGGACACTGGAAAGAAGCTAAAATTTTCCATCTTTCTATTGTGTTGCGGCCCTCAGGAGGCCAATCTGATTGAAAGGTGTTGAAGAACAGGGAGCAATAAGTTACTGCTTTAATTTTCATCCATTTTTGTTTCACATTTTTTAGACGAGTAAACACTGGTGTTTGTCCTCCTGGGTTCGGCGGTGTGAGATGTTCTCCTGCTTGAATGGAAGATATGTCGGTGTTTTGACCACACTTCACCATCCTCAGGGCAGAAATGTAAAACATGTGAACCTGCCGGGTGTCGGAGAGAAGCTTTTATCTTTTGTCTACACGATGACTGTACAGGACCTGCAACTTTACAAGCGCCATATAATGTCCACATTCCACATGGCGCGGACAGTCTCCTCCATCCCCCTGACCTTTACAACCCACATAGGACTCACAGGAGACAACTTCACAGAGCAGACCCGTATAGTGTCCTCCCCCATGTCCCAGCACTAATCTGTTATCTATATATCTATCCATAGCTATGTACTTATCTCACGTCTATCTATCTATCTATCTATATCATATCTATCTATCTCATATCTATCTATCATCTATCTATCTCATATCTATCTCATATCTATCTAATATCTATCTCATATCTATCTATATATCTATCTATCTATCTCATATCTATCTATCTATCTCATATCTATCTATCTCATATCTATCTCCTATCTATCTATCTATCTATCTATCTATCTCCTATCTATCTCATATCTATCTATCTATCTCATATCTATCTATCCATCCATCTATCTCATATCTATCTATCTATCTATCTATCCATCCATCTATCTATCTCCTATCTATCTCATATCTATCTATCATCTATCTATCTATCTCATATCTATCTATCTCATATCTATCTATCTCATATCTATCTCATATCTATCTATCTATCTATCTATCTATCTATCTATCTATCTATCTCATATCTATCTATCATCTATCTATCTCCTATCTATCTATCTCATATCTATCTATCATCTATCTATCTATCATCTATCTATCTCATATCTATCTCATATCTATCTCATATCTATCTAATATCTATCTCATATCTATCTATATATCTATCTATCTCATATCTATCTATCTATCTATCTATATCATATCTATCTATCTCATATCTATCTATCATCTATCTATCTCATATCTATCTCATATCTATCTAATATCTATCTCATATCTATCTATATATCTATCTATCTATCTCATATCTATCTATCTATCTCATATCTATCTATCTCATATCTATCTCCTATCTATCTATCTATCTATCTATCTATCTATCTATCTATCTATCTATCTATCTCCTATCTATCTCATATCTATCTATCTATCTATCTCATATCTATCTATCCATCCATCTATCTATCTCATATCTATCTATCTATCTATCTATCCATCCATCTATCTATCTCCTATCTATCTCATATCTATCTATCATCTATCTATCTATCTCATATCTATCTATCTCATATCTATCTATCTCATATCTATCTCATATCTATCTATCTATCTATCTATCTCATATCTATCTATCATCTATCTATCTATCTCATATCTATCTATCTCATATCTATCTATCTCATATCTATCTCATATCTATCTATCTCATATCTATCTATCTATCTCATATCTATCTCATATCTATCTATCTATCTATCTATCTATCCCATATCTATCTATCTATCCATCCATCTATCTCCTATCTATCTCCTATCTATCTATCTCATATCTATCTATCTTATACCCATCCATCCATCTATCTCCTATCTATCTATCTATCTCATATCTATCTATCATCTATCTATCTATCTCATATCTATCTATCTCATATCTATCTATCTCATATCTATCTCATATCTATCTATCTATCTATCTATCTATCTATCTATCTCATATCTATCTATCATCTATCTATCTATCTCATATCTATCTATCTCATATCTATCTATCTCATATCTATCTCATATCTATCTATCTCATATCTATCTATCTCATATCTATCTCATATCTATCTATCTATCTATCTATCTATCTATCTATCCCATATCTATCTATCTATCCATCCATCTATCTCCTATCTATCTCCTATCTATCTATCTCATATCTATCTATCTTATACCCATCCATCCATCTATCTCCTATCTATCTATCCATCTCATATCTATCTATCCATCTCATATCTATCTCATATCTATCTATCTATCTCATATCTATCTATCCATCCATCTATCTCCTATCTATCTATCTCATATCTATCTATCTATCTCATATCTATCCATCTATCCATCTCATACCCATCCATCCATACATCTCTCTCATATCTATATCTATCTCTCTCCTATCTATCCATCCGTCACCTATACATCTACTCCCTTCTAACCCTCCATTTATCTATTCCACATCTAATATCTAGTCCACTCCCCTCTGCTAGTATATGAGTAGCTCATGCACCTTTTTTATAATTTTTTATAGTTGTAAAAAGCAGAGCAGGAGAACACTGCGACCAAAAGTGCTCATTCACTGACAGCAAGCGGTGATCTCATATATAAGGGATACAAAAAGCTTCCTTGCCTCAGCCTTATGTGCTTTCTCCGATTAACCTGTCCCAGAGTATATCCCCCTGATCCCTATATATATATATATATATATACACTAACAGATGGTGGAGACCTGAATACAAAAGATCCAGGTAAAACCAGGGGGATGTAATCAAATACAAACACAGCTGTGCTGCACCCACCGCGCACTCACTGCACCGCTACATCACTCACACCATACAGGACTCCGTACCCTTTGTCTATCTTCAGTCAGGCCTTGTCAGCTGTGAAATATGGATTTATATTCCAGGTGCACTGGGTGTGTGTCCTCACACTGCTGTGCTCTGTGCTCTCTGCAGCCAGTGTAAGGTATTGTCCCTGGAGAGATGTGTAATCAGACCTCACACTGCTGTGCTCTGTGCTCTCTGCAGCCAGTGTTATGTATTGTCCCTGGAGAGATGTGTAATCAGACCTCACACTGCTGTGCTCTGTGCTCTCTGCAGTCAGTGTTATGTATTGTCCCTGAAGAGATGTGTGATCAGACCTCACACTGCTGTGCTCTGTGCTCTCTTCAGCCAGTGTTCTGTATTGTCCCTGAAGAGATGTGTGATCAGGCCTCACACTACTGTGCTCTGTGCTCTCTGCAGCCAGTGTTCTGTATTGTCCCTGAAGAGATGTGTGATCAGGCCTCACACTGCTGTGCTCTGTGTTCTCTGCAGTCAGTGTTATGTATTGTCCCTGGAGAGATGTGTTATCAGACCTCACACTGCTGTGCTCTGTGCTCTCTGCAGCCAGTGTTCTGTATTGTCCCTGAAGAGATGTGTGATCAGGCCTCACACTGCTGCGCTCTGTGCTCTCTGCAGCCAGTGTTCTGTATTGTCCCTGGAAAGATGTGTAATCAGACTTCACACTGCTGTGCTCTGTGCTCTCTGCAGCCAGTGTTAGGTATTGTCCCTGGAGAGATGTGTAACCAGGCCTCACACTGCTGTGCTCTGTGCTCTCTGCAGCCAGTGTTATGTATTGTCCCTGGAGAGATGTGTAATCAGACCTCACACTGCTGTGCTCTGTGCTCTCTGCAGCCAGTGTTATGTATTGTCCCTGGAGAGATGTGTAATCAGACCTCACACTGCTGTGCTCTGTGCTCTCTGCAGCCAGTGTTATGTATTGTCCCTGAAGAGATGTGTGATCAGGCCTCACACTGCTGCGCTCTGTGCTCTCTGCAGCCAGTGTTAGGTATTGTCCCTGGAAAGATGTGTAATCAGACTTCACACTGCTGTGCTCTGTGCTCTCTGCAGCCAGTGTTAGGTATTGTCCCTGGAGAGATGTGTAATCAGACCTCACACTGCTGTGCTCTGTGCTCTCTGCAGCCAGTGTTATGTATTGTCCCTGGAGAGATGTGTAATCAGACCTCACACTGCTGTGCTCTGTGCTCTCTGCAGCCAGTGTTATGTATTGTCCCTGGAGAGATTTGTAATCAGACCTCACACTGCTGTGCTCTGTGCTCTCTGCAGCCAGTGTTATGTATTGTCCCTGGAGAGATTTGTAATCAGACCTCACACTACTGTGCTCTGTGCTCTCTGCAGTCAGTGTTATGTATTGTCCCTGGAGAGATGGGTAATCAGAGCTCACACTGCTGTGCTCTGTGCTCTCTGCAGCCAGGGTTATGTATTGTCCCTGGAGAGATGTGTAACCAGGCCTCACACTGCTGTGCTCTGTGCTCTCTGCAGCCAGTGTTATGTATTGTCCCTGGAGAGATGTGTAATCAGACCTCACACTGCTGTGCTCTGTGCTCTCTGCAGCCAGTGTTATGTATTGTCCCTGGAGAGATGTGTAATCAGACCTCACACTGCTGTGCTCTGTGCTCTCTGCAGCCAGTGTTATGTATTGTCCCTGGAGAGATTTGTAATCAGACCTCACACTGCTGTGCTCTGTGCTCTCTGCAGCCAGTGTTATGTATTGTCCCTGGAGAGATTTGTAATCAGACCTCACACTACTGTGCTCTGTGCTCTCTGCAGTCAGTGTTATGTATTGTCCCTGGAGTGATGGGTAATCAGAGCTCACACTGCTGTGCTCTGTGCTCTCTGCAGCCAGGGTTATGTATTGTCCCTGGAGAGATGTGTAATCAGACCTCACACTGCTGTGCTCTGTGCTCTCTGCAGTCAGTGTTATGTATTGTCCCTGAAGAGATGTGTGATCAGACCTCACACTGCTGTGCTCTGTGCTCTCTTCAGCCAGTGTTCTGTATTGTCCCTGAAGAGATGTGTGATCAGGCCTCACACTGCTGTGCTCTGTGCTCTCTGCAGCCAGTGTTCTGTATTGTCCCTGAAGAGATGTGTGATCAGGCCTCACACTGCTGTGCTCTGTGTTCTCTGCAGTCAGTGTTATGTATTGTCCCTGGAGAGATGTGTTATCAGACCTCACACTGCTGTGCTCTGTGCTCTCTGCAGCCAGTGTTCTGTACTGTCCCTGAAGAGATGTGTGATCAGGCCTCACACTGCTGCGCTCTGTGCTCTCTGCAGCCAGTGTTCTGTATTGTCCCTGGAAAGATGTGTAATCAGACTTCACACTGCTGTGCTCTGTGCTCTCTGCAGCCAGTGTTAGGTATTGTCCCTGGAGAGATGTGTAACCAGGCCTCACACTGCTGTGCTCTGTGCTCTCTGCAGCCAGTGTTATGTATTGTCCCTGGAGAGATGTGTAATCAGACCTCACACTGCTGTGCTCTGTGCTCTCTGCAGCCAGTGTTATGTATTGTCCCTGGAGAGATGTGTAATCAGACCTCACACTGCTGTGCTCTGTGCTCTCTGCAGCCAGTGTTATGTATTGTCCCTGGAGAGATGTGTTATCAGACCTCACACTGCTGTGCTCTGTGCTCTCTGCAGCCAGTGTTCTGTATTGTCCCTGAAGAGATGTGTGATCAGGCCTCACACTGCTGCGCTCTGTGCTCTCTGCAGCCAGTGTTCTATATTGTCCCTGGAAAGATGTGTAATCAGACTTCACACTGCTGTGCTCTGTGCTCTCTGCAGCCAGTGTTAGGTATTGTCCCTGGAGAGATGTGTAACCAGGCCTCACACTGCTGTGCTCTCTGCAGCCAGTGTTATGTATTGTCCCTGGAGAGATGTGTAATCAGACCTCACACTGCTGTGCTCTGTGCTCTCTGCAGCCAGTGTTCTGTATTGTCCCTGAAGAGATGTGTGATCAGGCCTCACACTGCTGCGCTCTGTGCCCTCTGCAGCCAGTGTTCTGTATTGTCCCTGGAAAGATGTGTAATCAGACTTCACACTGCTGTGCTCTGTGCTCTCTGCAGCCAGTGTTAGGTATTGTCCCTGGAGAGATGTGTAACCAGGCCTCACACTGCTGTGCTCTGTGCTCTCTGCAGCCAGTGTTATGTATTGTCCCTGGAGAGATGTGTAATCAGACCTCACACTGCTGTGCTCTGTGCTCTCTGCAGCCAGTGTTATGTATTGTCCCTGGATAGATGTGTAATCAGACCTCACACTGCTGTGCTCTGTGCTCTCTGCAGCCAGTGTTATGTATTGTCCCTGGAGAGATTTGTAATCAGACCTCACACTGCTGTGCTCTGTGCTCTCTGCAGCCAGTGTTATGTATTGTCCCTGGAGAGATTTGTAATCAGACCTCACACTGCTGTGCTCTGTGCTCTCTGCAGTCAGTGTTATGTATTGTCCCTGGAGAGATGGGTAATCAGAGCTCACACTGCTGTGCTCTGTGCTCTCTGCAGCCAGGGTTATGTATTGTCCCTGGAGAGATGTGTAATCAGACCTCACACTGCTGTGCTCTGTGCAGCCAGTGTTATATATTGTCCCTGGAGAGATGTGTAATCAGACCTCACACTGCTGCGCTCTGTGCTCTCTGCAGCCAGTGTTCTGTATTGTCCCTGGAAAGATGTGTAATCAGACTTCACACTGCTGTGCTCTGTGCTCTCTGCAGCCAGTGTTAGGTATTGTCCCTGGAGAGATGTGTAACCAGGCCTCACACTGCTGTGCTCTGTGCAGCCAGTGTTATGTATTGTCCCTGGAGAGATGTGTAATCAGACCTCACACTGCTGTGCTCTGTGCTCTCTGCAGCCAGTGTTCTGTATTGTCCCTGAAGAGATGTGTGATCAGGCCTCACACTGCTGCGCTCTGTGCTCTCTGCAGCCAGTGTTCTGTATTGTCCCTGGAGAGATTTGTAATCAGACCTCACACTGCTGTGCTCTGTGCTCTCTGCAGCCAGTGTTATGTATTGTCCCTGGAGAGATTTGTAATCAGACCTCACACTACTGTGCTCTGTGCTCTCTGCAGTCAGTGTTATGTATTGTCCCTGGAGAGATGGGTAATCAGAGCTCACACTGCTGTGCTCTGTGCTCTCTGCAGCCAGGGTTATGTATTGTCCCTGGAGAGATGTGTAATCAGACCTCACACTGCTGTGCTCTGTGCAGCCAGTGTTATATATTGTCCCTGGAGAGATGTGTAATCAGACCTCACACTGCTGTGCTCTGTGCTCTCTGCAGCCAGTGTTATGTATTATCCCTGGAGAGATGTGTAATCAGACCTCACACTGCTGTGCTCTGTGCTCTCTGCAGCCAGTGTTTGGTATTGTTCTTGGAGAGATGTGTAATCAGACCTCACACTGCTGTGCTCTGTGCTCTCTGCAGCCAGTGTTATGTATTATCCCTGGAGAGATGTGTAATCAGACCTCACACTGCTGTGCTCTGTGCTCTCTGCAGCCAGTGTTTGGTATTGTTCTTGGAGACATGTGTAATCAGACCTTTGTGTGTTGTCCGTAGCAGCAGGACTGTGATATATGGAAATATGGATTTATATTCCAGCAGCAGGTTCTAGGTGCTATAGAACCAAAAATTAGGGACACTACCCCTGCAACCTCTAAACATGACCCGTGTAAAAATGCATTTATTTTTTTTATAGATAATACAGATTTCACATACAAGAGGGCAAATCATACCCTACCTGAGGGGACAAGTAGTTTCGGAGTAAAACCTTGTGACAAGATCCCTTTAAAGGAAATCTCCTATCAGAATCCATCAGGATAGACCAGGGGAACTTAATCATAGAACCCGGCACCGGGACTTTGATAATCTTCTTCCATCTGTTATCCATTGCCTCCTTACTTCTAAAATCAACTTTTAAAATCATGCTAATGAGTTTAAACGGCTTTGAGGTGCGTTACCAGAGCTCTGTGCTCTCTGCAGCCAGTGTTATGTATTGTCCCTGGATAGATGTGTAATCAGACCTCACACTGCTGTGCTCTGTGCTCTCTGCAGCCAGTGTTATGTATTGTCCCTGGAGAGATTTGTAATCAGACCTCACACTGCTGTGCTCTGTGCTCTCTGCAGCCAGTGTTATGTATTGTCCCTGGAGAGATTTGTAATCAGACCTCACACTGCTGTGCTCTGTGCTCTCTGCAGTCAGTGTTATGTATTGTCCCTGGAGAGATGGGTAATCAGAGCTCACACTGCTGTGCTCTGTGCTCTCTGCAGCCAGGGTTATGTATTGTCCCTGGAGAGATGTGTAATCAGACCTCACACTGCTGTGCTCTGTGCAGCCAGTGTTATATATTGTCCCTGGAGAGATGTGTAATCAGACCTCACACTGCTGCGCTCTGTGCTCTCTGCAGCCAGTGTTCTGTATTGTCCCTGGAAAGATGTGTAATCAGACTTCACACTGCTGTGCTCTGTGCTCTCTGCAGCCAGTGTTAGGTATTGTCCCTGGAGAGATGTGTAACCAGGCCTCACACTGCTGTGCTCTGTGCAGCCAGTGTTATGTATTGTCCCTGGAGAGATGTGTAATCAGACCTCACACTGCTGTGCTCTGTGCTCTCTGCAGCCAGTGTTCTGTATTGTCCCTGAAGAGATGTGTGATCAGGCCTCACACTGCTGCGCTCTGTGCTCTCTGCAGCCAGTGTTCTGTATTGTCCCTGGAGAGATTTGTAATCAGACCTCACACTGCTGTGCTCTGTGCTCTCTGCAGCCAGTGTTATGTATTGTCCCTGGAGAGATTTGTAATCAGACCTCACACTACTGTGCTCTGTGCTCTCTGCAGTCAGTGTTATGTATTGTCCCTGGAGAGATGGGTAATCAGAGCTCACACTGCTGTGCTCTGTGCTCTCTGCAGCCAGGGTTATGTATTGTCCCTGGAGAGATGTGTAATCAGACCTCACACTGCTGTGCTCTGTGCAGCCAGTGTTATATATTGTCCCTGGAGAGATGTGTAATCAGACCTCACACTGCTGTGCTCTGTGCTCTCTGCAGCCAGTGTTATGTATTATCCCTGGAGAGATGTGTAATCAGACCTCACACTGCTGTGCTCTGTGCTCTCTGCAGCCAGTGTTTGGTATTGTTCTTGGAGAGATGTGTAATCAGACCTCACACTGCTGTGCTCTGTGCTCTCTGCAGCCAGTGTTATGTATTATCCCTGGAGAGATGTGTAATCAGACCTCACACTGCTGTGCTCTGTGCTCTCTGCAGCCAGTGTTTGGTATTGTTCTTGGAGACATGTGTAATCAGACCTTTGTGTGTTGTCCGTAGCAGCAGGACTGTGATATATGGAAATATGGATTTATATTCCAGCAGCAGGTTCTAGGTGCTATAGAACCAAAAATTAGGGACACTACCCCTGCAACCTCTAAACATGACCCGTGTAAAAATGCATTTATTTTTTTTATAGATAATACAGATTTCACATACAAGAGGGCAAATCATACCCTACCTGAGGGGACAAGTAGTTTCGGAGTAAAACCTTGTGACAAGATCCCTTTAAAGGAAATCTCCTATCAGAATCCATCAGGATAGACCAGGGGAACTTAATCATAGAACCCGGCACCGGGACTTTGATAATCTTCTTCCATCTGTTATCCATTGCCTCCTTACTTCTAAAATCAACTTTTAAAATCATGCTAATGAGTTTAAACGGCTTTGAGGTGCGTTACCAGAGCTCCTCTGTGATGTAGCTTCAGAGGCTGTTACGCTGTCCAGAAGCACAGTGTGTGAGATTACAGCAGGTAGTGGGTGGGTGAACTGCTTATGGAACATGGGGAGGGGAGACAGGGTGTAACAGCCTGTAAAGCTACAGCACAGAGGGTCTCTGGTAACACGCCTAGGGCCCTTCTGCCTCCTTAGCATAATTATAACAGTTGATTTTAGAAGGAAGGAGGCCATGGATAACAAATATAAGAAGATTACCACAGTCCCGGTGCCTGGATCTATGAGTAATGTCCCTGGAAGTAGCTGAATTGTTGCACTACTGTTACAGTTTTGGTGCTGGAAACATTGTTGCAATGTGTTACTGAACAGATCCATTAATATAAGTTGATACACCTGCTGTCAGTATACACTGCCGTCTTGCCTTCTATTCCTGCACCAGGATGATCCTGTATCAGCCACAAACCCCGCTAATCTCCAGCGCTGACATTTCCATCTCATATTTTCGTCTACAGCAGGAAATTGAATTGTGTTTTTCTGCGTTGTTTAAGCGAGCGGCGGCGATAATAACATAATAAATGCGCACAATTAGGCACAGCGAGGGTCAGGGCGCTTAACGAGGGGAAAAATCCCAACCCGGGGCCCCCGAGCTTTATCCATCCGTCGTCCAGAGTGTATTCCGCGCACATCCCATCTTCCTCCCATCCTCCGATAAATTAGATATTTTATTTTTCCATCTTTAACCCCCGCTGAGCTAAACGGCGGTGCGGCCAATTCAGCTTTCATTAGTTGTCCGGCTTCGGCGCTTGTCTCTTCAGGAATCACTAACAGCAATCAGACAGAGCGCGACCGCAGCAGCTGAATACAGAGCAGCAGCAGCAGCAGCCGCCGCCACTGCCGGGGAAGGTGCAGGCCCCATCCCGCGCACCCAGGGACCTGCTCTGTAATGGAGGTTATGGACGAGGGTAATTGAAGTGCTGAGAGAGAGGAGGAGGGGGGGGGGGGGGGTATGTGTCCAAAAAAGAACATCGCGGATAATTTCATTGCAGAGCGTCGCCCCCATCCGTCTCTCCCGCCGCTTCTACAGGTAACAACTGCGGCTGTGAACTTGTCAGGCGCCGCACGTAGATTGTGAAGATACGGCTCGCGGGTTTATTTAGGGGTCTTTTTTTTTTTTTCCGGATGGATGAGCGACGCTGAAAAGATACATCGCTATACCGCGACTTTAACCCTTCACACACCACAGGGCTCTAAAATTGTTTTCTAGGTACAAGGCAAGGTTACTGCGACGCCATCATGTCACACCCGTGGGCGCCTATAAGCAATTCAGCACCAATGTGTCCCAATCGGTCAAAATTGCCTTAAGACAAACCTCCGATCAGAATCCATCATGATGAACCAGGGGCACTTTGACTGATGTGTGTTATCCATGGCCTCCTTCCTTCTAACCTCTACTTTTAAAATGATGCTAATGAGCCAGAAGGGCCCCTGTGTGCTGTAGCTTCACAGTTTGTTACACCCCCATATACCTTAATGCAGTGGTGGCGAACCTATGGCACAGGTGCCAGAGGTGGCACTCTGAGCCCTCTCTTTGGGCACCCAGGCCATCACCCAGCACAAAGGTCACCATTCAGGACTCCTCCTCCAGCAGTCGAGGGCAGCCCAGAAAGTGCCGTGTTCAGCATTATTTTATAGGGACTTGAAGTACAAAAGGTGTGGACAGAGCTGGATTACCACTGAAGTCCCTTCTTAGGGCCTGTGATTTATCCTGTTAAGGGAACCTTAGAGGGGAAGCTACAATAATAATTAGAATTTCTCCATCTTTCTTCTGTTATTGGTGTCTTCAGGACGCCAGTGCGTTCGAATCTGTGACACAGCAGAGAGCAATAAGTTACTTTAATTTGGCATTTGGTACTTTGTGAAAAAATATGTGGCTTATGGTTCCAGTTTTGGGCACTCAGTCTCTAAAAGGTTTGCCATCACTTTCTTAATGTAATCTCTACTGCACAGTGTAACAGCCAGTGAAGCTACAGTGCTGAGGGGCTCTGTTAATACCCCCAAGAGCACTTCAGACTCATTAAAATAATTTTAAGTTGATTTTAGAAGGAAGGAGACCATGGATAACGAATATATAAGAAGATACCACAGTCCCGGTGCCTGGATCTATGAGTAATGTCCCTGGTTTATCAGGATGGATTTATATGGTTGATTTCCTTTAAACCTGATGCTCACGATAGGTGATTGGTTATGATAGAGAATAGGTGCAGACAATAGCGGGTAAACAACCCACACTCCATATGCTGCAATGCAGAAGGACACGGGTCATCACAAGTCCTACTGTCTGGAGTCAAGTGACCCGCAGCTCCCCGCGGTGAAAAACAAAAGTATAATATGGATGATAAGGTCTTATACTTAGCAAAGGCCAACCATTGAAACCCCCATCTGCCAGGACAACCTCTGGCAACTCAAAAGGCCTTTCCTTTTAAAAAGGTAGAGCGGTATGGATGGTGTCCACCCCTATGACACTTACCTGCTCAGACCGCTAGTGATGGAGGGCACCAGGTAAGTAGTTTGTACTGTCATATGGGAAAATGCTTGCACTACCCAATATACAGTGAGCATTCTCATTAATCTTGGTATAGTCCATAGCAAGATCTATGTGGATCTGGTTATAGTAATAATATTGGGAGCCTCTTATGTAACCCTGACATCTCTGCTTCACAGTCCAGCAGCTCCTACATGTAACCTCACAGGGGCTTGTATGACACATAAAGGTAAATATTTACTACAAGGTTCTCCGGAGATGAAAGTTATCCACAGGATAGAGGCTGATATGGGGGACTGATGGTCTCCCCACTGCTGTAGCAGGTTTACAATGAGAGGATCAGAGGGGCGCACACCCAATCATTGTCACTACAATCTTTATGGGGCGAGGGAAGGGGACCCAGTATCTATGACGACACATCGCAGACTCCGCATGGTGACGGTGGGCAGCCCAGTTTATTCCAAAGAAACAGCAAAAAAAAAAAAAAAAAACTTAAATGGCAACAAAATATTTACTGTAAAAACACACAAAACTAAACGATAAAGGATCCTCGGCTACGCCGTCTCCATCTTGTGTCCTTGTTTTTCTAGTTCAGCTCTGGAAAGAAAAGAATATAACGGAAAGGGACGTTATGCGAAGAGGAGATTAGAAACATTGTACGGTATGAAGAAGTGAACTAACAGGAAGTGCTGCTGGGGCCCCTGTGCTAGTGATACCAGGGGCCGCAGAGGCAGCAGTCTAGGGCCACAGTACGGTGGAACTTGTGACAGGCTGACAGTCCCCATCTAGGTCTATACCTGTGTAAGTCACTTGTACTCTATACAATCAGCAGGGTCTGAACACCTAACACTGCACTTCTTCCACTGTTCAATTAAAGGGGTTGTCCACGATTATAACAAGATGGCTACGCTTCCCCCAGAAACAGCACCACATCTGTTCACAGGCTACATATGGTACTTAAGCTAAATAGGGGAGAGATGTAATAGCACATACAACCACAGGAGAAGGGTGGCGTTGTGCCTGGATAGCTGGGAGTGTCACGCTATGGGACCCCGACTGATCACAAGATCCTGATATGAATGGAGCACCGGGTGGACGTTGCCGCTCCGTTACATCACTGCTGTCTAGTTCTCCCATTCACGGCACCTATCACCTATCTATATTATGGATGATAAATGTATGATCCCCCAGCAAACAGGAGAACAGGGGTTCCCAAGTCCAGCGGTAGTGCACCGAGTGATCCCCAATACATTCACCTGCACGGCACAGAGGGAGATAACTGAGTGCAATGTGATGGAGCCCCCGGACTATTGCATGGACCCATCTTTGTGTGTGGCATTGCAGATCAGCTCCATTGATGTAAACTGGGCCAGGCTGCAATACCACACACAACCTGTACACAAGCCAGGCGTTTTATTATGCAGAAAGCAGACAATTTTTTCCCCAATTGCTGTCTTTGTACCCCGCAAGCAAAGATTCTCCATCACTGAATTACAGGACAGACCCCCCCCCCCGAGGTTCTGACCCATCCGGGAATTATTTACCTTAACTGATTTGAAAAGTCGTCTTCTACATCGTCATCGTCCCAGTTATCTTCCCAAACGTGAGCGTCCTCATCCTCGTCACAGTCGGGCCATTCTGCAGAGATGAGAAAAGGAGCAAATCAATAGAGGTAAAATATTACAGACTTTAGTCTGTACACGAGAAAGTCCAGAATGGGGAAAAGAAAAAAAAACACTTAAAGGGGATGTCATCTTTAAAAAGACCTGTTGACACTGCACAAAATATCATCTGAGCTCTGCTACATCTGGACCACACACACTATATAACGCTAAGTAGCAGAGTATAAACATCTTGTAGTCACGTTATAATTTCAGATATTCATTTCCGGAGGTGAAGACATAGACAATGGTTTATTCTGGGATTAGCGGGGAGGTGATGCTGGGGAGGCGGGAGCGTTCGGAGCGGGGACAATTGTCGCTGCTGGCGCAGTATTTCTCATCTCCTCTATGAGGTGGTAGGTAAAATGATCCCAGTAGTGGGTGTAATGGGTGTGAATGGGCTGCATCTGTGAGGTGTAGCCCGACACTCCTAGGTCCGGTACAGAAATCGGTTCTGCCCTTGCCCCTGGTATAAGTCATAAGTATAAGTCATTATCACACACCTCCACTACCCGATGATAATGCGGCCCCCTCTACTACAGATGTGTACTGTTATCTTGTCCTCTGCTCTTAAAGGGGTTTGACTGTCCACAGGATAGGGGATAACAATCTGATGGGTGGAGGTCCGACTGGTGGGACCCTTACTGATCACAAGAACAGGGGTCCTGTCTTTATAAAATGATAGAGCAAAAGTAGAGTATGTGTCCTGCCGTTCTATTAAATACTATGTAAGCGTCCGAAGTTGCCGAGCACAGCGCTCCAGTATATCCATAAATCTCATTCATTGTCTATGTGAGGGCCAGAGGTAGCCGAGAGCTGGACGTTTCCATAGTATGGAATACAGAGACCGGACACATGCTCACCCTGCTGCTCCATTCAGGACCCCCGGTAATTGGTGGGGGTACCAGCAGTCACATTCCCACTGATCAGGTTGTTATCCCCCATCCTGTGGGAAATCAAATTGTTCTCCGGGTCTCTGGTTACTTATGACTGTTGCAGCCGATGATCAGACACCGTACGGTATCAAACAGAAAAAAGGAGGAGCGACAAGGACGACAGCGCTGAATTCATAGGATTGGTCTTCAATATCTGGTCACTTGGGGTCAACACTCAGGACCCCTGACCAATCAGATGATGGCAGATACTTCCAGCTCCGGAACAACAGCTGCGTCTGTGCAGTGGCCAGGCAGGGTCCAAATCCTAATGGCCCCCCCTTCCAAATGAATGTGTATAAAACCTCAGTCCCACCACTATACAACAGACAAAGCCTTCCGCTTCCAGGTCTGTCCAATGTATAGGTTCTGGAATGATCAGTGCGGGGTCCGAGCGACTACAACTGATGACATCATAGGCCGGGGAGGCAGAGGTAACACTTACAACAACTGCAAACAACTTAGTGATGAGAGAGACAGGTGTCGCATCATCGCTCTGACTGCACAGTCCTGTTTTCCTGTCCCTCTAGAAGTGCGGAGATAAATATACATAAAGTGCAGCCACATTGATCTCCAATAACAGCCTAGAAGAGGATTGCACAACCCTCACTAACAGGCTCTGTACAAGCCATGAGTCGTGGCCCACCCTGTGCCAAGTCACAAACCTACGAGGCCGATGAGCTCTTCCATAACTGATGGAAACGGTCATTGGTGCAGCAGAGTAGCGAGCAGCAGTGAAGTCCTCACCTGGGTCCTCTCCTGCCGCTCGACTCTGTGTCCTGACTTCGCATATGCATCAGGACCCAGAAGTGGTAAGTACTTGTCAGCTGTACTTAAAGGGGTTTTCCCATCTGGGCATTTACATTTAAATTTAATTCATTTGCCATCTGTAAAAGTTTCTTAGATTAGATGTTATTAAAAAAAAAAAAAAAAAAATGTTCCTGTGTGAAGATAATTTCTCATAAATGTAGCCATGTTGTCCCTTAGAAACGAGATAGCTTCCTCGGATACGACCACCCCGCACTCTGGCAGTTGTGGCCAGACATGCTACTATTGAGTCCTGCCTGACCTCCTGGATTCAGTGATCATTACCACAGGACGTCTACGGGACCTGCAGCATCTCCCGGACATTTCATATACAAAAAAAAAAACCTTTTGTTTATTTATGCAATTCCCTCCAGCAGAGGTGGCCGTATCCAAGGACACAGTCTTGTTTCTAAGGGACAACATGACTACATTTATGAGAAATTATTTTGACACAGTTACATTTTTTTTAATAACATCCAATTGAAGAAATGTTTATATATGACAGATTAATGAAACTGAATGTGACTGCTCCCAACAAACCTTGAGAAAACAAGGTTTAATCACCGGAGGCGACAGGGCTTTTTTACTATGAGAACTGTCAATCTGTGGAATAGCCGAGCTCAGGCGCTGGTCACAGCAGGGACAGCAGAGAGCTCAGGCGCTGGTCACAGCAGGGACAGCAGAGAGCTCAGGCGCAGGTCACAGCAGGGACAGCAGAGAGCTCAGGCGCTGGTCACAGCAGGGACAGCAGAGAGCTTCAAGAAGGGTCTAGATGCCTTTTTACACCTAAATAACATTGATGGTTATGTTATATAGAATTGTCTCCCCTAAATCCCTTCCTCATCCAATCCCTTCCCTTCCTTGGTTGAACTTGATGAACAAGTGTCTTTTTTCAACCGTATAAACTATGAAACAAAGCTCTGCTCCGGGTTCCGATGCGGGATCATAAAACCAGCAGGAAACACAGAGCATTGTACCACAGGGAGGAGAAGTAGAGGATTTATTTACTGCCTGCTCTGGGGTCTCCAGTTCCATTATTGTCTGCTCTGGGGTCTCCAGTTCCATTATTGTCTGCTCTGGGGTCTCCAGTTCCATTATTGTCTGCTCTGGGGTCTCCAGTTCCATTATTGTCTGCTCTGGGGTCTCCAGGACTATAAATGCATCTTGTTAGCGATGCGGCCCCTTAAAGGGAACCTGTCACCAGGGACCTAATTTTCACTAACGACAGATTCTAAAAGCCCATGACACCTGCAGTGCAAACATGCCTCTCTGCCTTTTCTAAGCATTTGCATTACTATATAATTGTGTGTTATAACTTACTCTTGCACCCTGACAAAATCCTGGGGTAGTCACAGGGGCTGGACTTTGGTTTGGATGCATTTCAAAAAACAACATGTGACTTGTCTGAGCTGCAGGATGCCTCCAGGTGCTCCTGTACAGCTCCTCCCTCCCCCACTGATGTCAGGCTCACCAGGCTATGACCTCTGAGAAGGAGCAGGAGGAGGAGCTGTACAGGAGCACAAAGGTGGGGGCTAAGCTCTGAGGAATGAGTAACACAGACAAGTCACATATTGTTTTTTGAAATGCATCCAAACCAAAGCCCAGCCCCTGTGACTACCCCAGGATTTTGTCAGGGTGCAAGAGTAAGTTATAACACACAATTATATTGTAATGCAAATGCTCAGAAAAGGCAGAGAGGCAGATTCACAATGCAAATGTAATGGGCTTCTGCAACTTGTCTTTAGTGAAAATGAGGTCCCTGGTGACAGGTTCCCTTTAAAGTCTGACAATAAGGCCCTTAGATCAATAAGTGTTTCTCACCCTAAACCTAAATCCGTGGGTCAGGCATAGAGGAGACCTTGTGTGGTTGGGGGGTGTGAGGCACCTCTTGCACTGGTCCTGGGGTGTGTGGGGTGGGGGACCCCTGCTCATGGGGTGTGTGGGGGGACCCCTGGCTGCCATAACAACCCCATAAGCCAATTCCCCATCAAATAGAAAGAATCCTCCCTCCATTGAGTGATCCGTGCAGATGCTGCAGTCACTACGTCCTATTCATGATGTACATGGAGTCAGCAGCTCCAGGGCCCAGTCCTCCTGAGTCACCACAGGCCTCACCCCACATTATCCCGCCTTATCCTCCTCACCCTCCGCAGGAAACTCCTCAAACTCGTCGTCTTCCTCCAGGAGACCCAAATCCACCTGCGGCTTCTTCTCAGCAGTCATCCCTGACACACAGAACCGGGGCAGACGCTCACAATGCTGGGTCACTCCAGGTATACAGTCCGTACACTAAACCGGAAGCGGAAATGACCGGCATACACCTCGTACGGCAGAGCAATACACAGAGAGAGAGAGGGGCGCATGCGTAGTGGTGTGAGGCGCCATGCACATATTGCGCATGCGTAGTGGTGTGAGAGAGTGATACAATACGAACGGAGTGGTGCGCATGCGTGAAATCAGAAGCTGGCAGATTCGACGCGAGGGACTGAGTTGTGTTGAGTTGAGAATGTTATGAAGCGGCACGTATTATATGCGATGTTGAGCAGCAATTTACCGGAACAAGCATACTGCTGTATCAAAGAGAATTCATCATGGGGATTGTATGTAGCGAATCTGCTTCTACAAAATAATAGATGGAGATTAATGAAACTAGAAGGCGAACCAACCTTGTAACCGATGGCAACCAATAACATCGCAGCTTCCATTTATTATAGCACTCTTGAAAATGAAAACTGAGCTGTGATTGGTTGCTGTGCAAAACAAAAAAATATTTTTAATAAACTTTTTTTGGGGAAATCCTACCTTTTGTGTTGTAATAATAGATTAACCCCTTCCAAACTGTCCACTTTTTGATCTTTTTGAGAGCCGTAACCTTTATTTAATTTTCTGAGGTGTATGAGGACTTGTGTTGTGTGAGATGAGATGCATCATGTGATGTACAAGTTGTTTTTAGATATTGTGGGTTTTGGGAGACTCTTTATTATCTTGAAAGCCAGTTGTTTTTATGTGGCTATACCATATTCTGAAATCCAGAATAATTTTTAGTTTCAGTTGACAAAATTGTGAAGGCTTGTTTTTTTTTGCAGCATTATTATTAACAAAAGTTATTGTTTTATTCAGCGTCATCTAAAGACGCAAGTTTTTGGTGATTTCTAATATTTGGTTTGTGATATACCCCAACCAAACCCCCCTTCACAAAATGACACCGTTTGAACCAAATGAAACCAGGAGGTTATTATTAGGCCTTTATGGTAAATTGTTTGTACCCCATGATTTTGTTGTGGAGGGGGTGCCGATGGCTTGACTAATCACATTAATGTGCAGTTTAAAAAAATAAAAGTAGAGATGAGCAGACCCGATACTTGGGTTTGCTTTCGTGTGCGGCTGCCTGACCCAGACATATTGCCGAATTGGTCGCCAGGTCCTATCTTTTTTCCGGGTACGGTGCCGCACGTGTGCTGCACCGTACCGCTCTTGTAGTGCACCGTGAGCCCATAGCGATGTATGGGGGACGTATATCGGCCGTGTGAATGTAGCCTAACTAGTACCCAAACACCGAACTCGACCATTAGGATCGCTCATCTCTAATCAGAAGTACAGGCAGTCCCCGGGTTACATATAAGATAGGGTCCATAGGTTTGTTCTTCAGTTGAATTTGTATGCAAGTCGAAAACTGTATATTTTATAATTGTAGATCCAGACAATTTTTTTTTGCCCCAGTGACAATTGGAGTTTCAAAATTTTTTACCGTAATGGGACCAAGGATTATCAATAAAGCTTCATTACAGACACCTTACAGCTGATCATTGCAGTCTGGGACTATAGCAAAGCATTCAGAAAGCTTCACCAGAGGTCACAGTGGGCAGAGGGGTCCGTCTGTAACTAGGGGTCCTTTGTAAGTCAGGTGTCCTTAAGTAGGGGACTGCCTGTATTTAAGAAATGTGACCCTAAACGGGCTGGTGTTTTTGAGCTCAGTCATATAGGTGGCCGGTATTTTTGAGTCTATTCCCCTAATGTGGCTAGTATTTTTGAGTTTTCCCCTTATTATTGCTGGTATTTATGAGACCCACCAGCTATAGTGACTGGGTCCCTATTCCTTTTAGGTGAAGCCCCTACTGTGACCAACATTATAAGGTAATGGAAGATATAGCTTGAACTGTGTCCCCCATATACAGTGCAACCACATAAAGGGTTCCCATTAAGGGCCAATTTTTTATAAACTTGACCCTGTAAGTTTGATTCTCTCCTGCTATTGTTGCCCAAATTCTGTTTCCTGCCCCCATAAACAGTGTTAATACATGTTCCTATTTACTTACAAATCCTGCTCTTCATTTGGTTGGTATTTTTAAGATTTAACCACACAACTTTATGATACACTTTAAAGATCCCTCTCTAGGCTGGGACCCACGCAAATCACTAACAACTACACATCCTATTAACTTCTAGGACACTAACCATTAATAATGAGCTCTCCGCCTCTAATGTAAACAGGCCTTTAGGCCTCACTCTCCTCTTCTATAGCCTTACAGCTTTGCTCATACTACTCCAGGAGTAGAATTTCAGAATTGCAGTGAAGACTGGCACAAAGGCAAAGTAGTAGGAGAGGGACACAAGGGCTGGTTGTATAACAATTATGTGCCCTGGAATTAGACTGCAGTGTGTATAATGAGTGGAGATCTAACATATCCCCCCATGACTTTAATCATAAGGACCAGGATTGGATTAATATCCTCAATATGAGAGAATCATTCAGCAATTTTGTCTTATCAGCAGCTTACATGAAGGCAGAACGACTCGTCTTCCCTCTACCTTATCTAGGCAGCCAAAATCTATTCATCATTGTGACAATGGTAATGGTTCACTTCCAGATGTTGTGCACGGCTTCCCCTGAATGGCAGAGCGCGCCTGGGATGTAATATGCTTTTTATTATGCCGTCTGATAATTGTTCTATTCTTACATCATACCCCAGATGACAGCGAGACGGCGGCCATTAATCCTGAAGCTTCACGCAGGAAATCACCATCCAAGTCAGATTCCTTTACATTCGTCTGTAAACCATAAAAAAATTTCAATGCCCTTTTCTAACCCCACTGAGAAATTAGGTGTTTGCAGCATAAAGGGGTCCTCCAGCCTTAAAAAAGATACAGGGTATACACAATGGATAGAAGAGCTGTCGCCTTCCATCGGGCGAATTGATGTGATTGCCAAGTGTTGCACCCCCACTGATCACCCATTTTCTAGTATCAGGAACATGTTTTCTAATCCCCAGAACCTGCAGGATGTGTCTGAAAATGAACATATAAATATATGCAAATGAGCCTGAGGTGCTCCGGCCCACTTCACTGGAGCACTTGTTGGCTAGGAGGACTAATTATATACGCACACCGCCACTCTCTAAAGCTGAGCCTGGTCCCGCCTGTTGATCCGCACACAGTCAGTGACATCACTGATGGACAGGACTTCATCTCTCTCTGGATCAGCAGGTAGGACCAGGCTCAGCTTAAGAGAGTGGCGGTGTATCCAATACAAAGACGTATTGAAATTGCTTGAAATGAAATGTCCATGGAGTGCCGTCCGTGTATTTACATTGCATATATCATTATTTTTCAATCTTCTTCATGCACATCCTGCAGTTCCTGCAGATAAGAAAACCTGTTCCTGATATTAGAAAATGCATCGGCCAAGTAAGTTTGGGCCTCCACCATCAGAAATTCTAACAGTAGATGTCCTTCATTGGTCTATGCTGTGAAAAGGTATTTGATAGTTTTGGGGGCGGAAAACTGATTGTTCTGCAGGTTTGTAAAAGTGTCTCAGAGACAGGGACAGCGGAGTATTAAAATAAATGAAGATCCTTAGCCTTATCCTTGCCTTCCTTTGGTCCCTGTTCTGTCTGTTTAGACCCACTACGTCTGAAAGTGCTAAATGCAGTGATTGACCTGGGCCTGGATGATGTCCAAACAGAAGGAAGAAGGGATTGGGGAGGTGTTTATTTTTTTATGCTATTCTGAACATACATTTTTTGTCATATTTGTCCACATCGGGCCCTGTGCAAGCATTTCCAGAACAGTTGGGAGTGTTAGAAAAATGGTGGCCACTTTAAAACTGAAGACAGAGCACGGCAACTATGCTCTCCCAGGGTATTTACCCTTTAAAGTGTAAAATCCCTAGGGCAGTGATGGCGAACCTTTTAGAGGCCGAGTGCCCAAACTGCAACCCAAAACCCCCCTTATTTATCGTGAGGTGCCAACCAAAAATTAAAGCAGTAACTTATTGCTCCCAGTTCAACAACTTTCAATCATATTGGCCTCCTAAGGACAGCAACATAGTAGAAAGATGGAAAATTTTCAGCATTTTAGCTTCTTTCCAGTGTCCCTCTGTACACAGAGAATCGTTGGGCCAGCAGAAGGTCCTCCAAAAATTATTTGACCCTGTCTAATTCTCCCTCTTCCTAAAGTCCCAAGTAGCAAAGTCAGTATCAAAATATGACAGAAAGCAGCATCTTTTAAGTTGCTTGGAACTGCAGGAAGATTCTTTGAGTCTTGTCTAGTCTGCTGGGCGATTGCCCGGGTGCCCACAAAAAGGGCTCTGAGTGCTGCCTCTGGCACCCGTGCCATAGGTTCGCCACCAATGCCCTAGTGTTCAGGGCTGGGGTGGCATTGTTAAAGAAAGTGTATTTACCTTGTTCTGACTATCACATCACACTGATATTTCTGCGGTCTTCGACCTCTGTACCTAAATAGAGGTCCTGGGGGGGGGGGCACAGCACCTGTTTGGGTCAATGAGTGCCCTCCTCTAACCACGAGACTTCACTTGTGATGTAGAGGAAATGGCGTTACATGGTCCCTGAAAGCCAATCATTGGCGAAGCGATCCCATAATCCCCTGGACTTCTAGGCAAGTTCAGGCTCCATGGACCAGAAGCAGCAGAGTGATGCCGAAGCAGGATAAGTATGCTTTGTATTTTTTTAGCATCTTTGTTTTTTATGGAACACCACGTTAATGAGATTTGGGGGTGTAGCCGAACCCTTTGGGCAGTTAACCTCATGCTCTCCATATATATAAACCCCAAAGACCCTCAGTGATTGTTTCTGTGAATTACTTTTTCGAGATTTGGAAATATTCTGATTCTCTATTCTTCTCCTATCGAGTGTGACATTTCTTCTCAAACTAGGAAAATTATTTGTGAGCAAAAATAGATTTAACTAAGTTTGTGTTTTTCAAAATTTCAATTATTTCCCCCGTCTATAAATCATTTTATGATGGACTGCGAAATAAACAATGACAAGATTGGAGATGGGAATGAAATTGTCACTGAAAATGTCATGTTTGATGGTAAAAATTATAAGGAGCCCCAAAAACATCGCTCAGCAAACATCAACCAAAGCCTAAAAGTGATTAGAATGTGTTTTCGGACGGTGAAATTATTTTATTAACTTTACAAAAATGTCACATTTTGCAAAGTAAACGCGTCTCTTTTAGTTGTAAAAATAACTTGGTGTGATTTTCTTTTTGGAGAAAAAGACAGAAGTAATTTCGGAGTGAGACTTTTATTGGCTAACCAAAAATATTCTATTTGTAAGTTTTCAGAGCACAGAGGACGCTTCTTGAGGCAAGTTTCCATTTGTAAACTTCTCTGATGAAGGGGCGTCTGTGCTCAGAACGCAGGCAAATAAAAATGTTTTGGTTTGTCAATAAAGAGCTCACCCCTAGCCAGTAGCTGGATGAAGCTCTGTTCAGTATTTTACTATTTGGCAGAAGGTAACGTAACATTACCATATGGTTCAGTATAGGATGGTATTAGAATTCTGCTGATTTCTGATATTATAATGGGAAGTGTCCAGCCAGTGTCCTACTGGGATCTTCTACCTCAATGACATTAGCACAGAACTGAAGTTCCCCGTGCTTTATGGGCTTGTAATTGTTTACAAAGGAAATTGGGAGACCAGACTTGACCCCAAATTAATATTTGATTTAAAGAACACCTACCACCGGGAACAAGGATTGTATGCCCAGCACACTGACATACTGGTGTGTGTCTGCTGTGCCAGGATCCACTCTTCTTTAAAGAGTTATGCAATCTAATCAACCTACAGTAGTGTGGGAGGAAACCGGAGGACCCGGAGGAAACCCATGCAAACACAGAGAGAAAATACAAACTCTTTGGAGATGTTGACCATGGGACTTGAACCCATCGGAATCCACCTGACGTGTCCTTGCAACGTATGGCACTTAAAGTGGTGTGTACCCAGCCTAAGGTGCATAGGTATTAGTCACACCAGTTTTCTTGGATTAATCCAAGGAGTTCATCCAAGCAACTCCATTGATTTTCACCCTTTAACTGCAGTAGGGGAATTTGGACTTCAACTTGAGTGGGCCATGAAGCTGTGACCACACGGAGTGGCACCTGGTGCAAGGGGGAAGAGAAGGTAGCATGTGGGCATGGACAGCAGGTGGGGGCCGTTACAATTCTGCATTGATGTCGAGAAGCTTTACGTATTGCCTAAACCAGTGCTGATGAACCTTTTAGAGGATGAGTGTCCAAACTACAAGCAAAACCCACTTACTTAACACAAACGTGCATTACCCCATTCCCTCGGAGTTCCCAAAAGTGCATTGTCCGTGTATAATGCCCTGTGCCGCTATTCACTAAGATCGTGCACCCGATATCCTGCATGTGTCGCTTCCCCGCTCAGGTCCGTGGAGTTCACCTTCTTCTTCCCGGTGCATGTAAGTGCATTGTCTTGCGACACAAATTAAATGTTAAATCCCACACTCAGTCCGAATCAGTCGGATCGTCCAACGGCACGTCCCCAGATTTGTGTCGCATGGAAGCCGCGTCAAAATCTGAAATCCCCTGCTAAATCCCTATCCCAGCGGCGCAAATCCCGAAAACCATGAACAGTCCGACGGAAATGCGATCTGCAGACCCTTAGTAAATAAGCCCCAAAGTGTTGACACAACAATATAATCAGTAACCTGAACATGAAGGAGCTCCTATATTAATCAGGTGCTGTTCACACCCCTATGCTCCTCCTGCAGTCCCGGGAAGTATTGCTTTAAAATCATCGGCTACCCTGGACCTGAGGAGGAGGCCTTGAGTTACATAACCAGTCTGATGAACTCTATGGTACCCACAAAGATGGCTTTGAGTGCCCTGTCTGGCACACATCCCATATGTTCAACTCCACCGGCCTAATCAGAGTTCATCGTACAAGTCCTTATTAGAGTAAAAAAATACCAAAATATCCCCTAAGACCACCAATGTCTGTACGAGTGCCAATGGTCCCTTCAGTAACACAGCTCAAACATCTGCACCCACAGACTCGTTTCAGAAAAGCCAAGGATGAGAGGCCAAAAACTTTTATTGGGTGCGTCTCCCACCCTCACCAACCGCACAGACCGGAGTTGGACTTTATTTTCTGAGTCGGCCAGTCAATTAGACGTACAATTAGGCTTTTTCAGCAGTGGAAAAATTTGTACTTGGAAATAGCATATATCTAATAAAGTATGACAAGTTGCATATGTTCCTTAATCTTTAGCAGATCCGCTTTGCTACATTAACGTTGTGCGTATCAACGGTTAAAGAAGAAAAAAAAGTTGAGGCCCACTGAAACATAGGAACGGAAACCTGTACACCTGATAGTAAGCGGGCCAGACCCAGGCCTGATCCAATTAGTAGGTCACTGTCTCTCCATTCGTTTTCCTTTGAATCCCAGGCCTCATCACTGATGAAAGTCCAGATGGCTAGTTAACATTTCAGTTCAAGATCCAGCTGGGGAGTTGATGAACGGCAGAGGTAGAAAACATCCAGGAGAGGAAGTGAAGTTCCAGCGGGGGTAATTATCACGGGATACTTCTGAGGAGCAAGTAGGAATATTATCTCCAGCAGAACAGACTGCACATGGCCCGGGCCTCCCTCCCAGGAGATGTCACTTTTCTCAAGGTGTAAGGGGCCATTCATCAAAGTAGAGGATAGAGTTCTCATGGATATCCAGAAGATTTATTGGAGGGTTCTTATGAGAAGTTTCTCCCATCATCGTTCCTGTTGTTTCCCATGATAAATAGCATCATCTCCACAGCCTGGGTAAGACTCAGTCGACACAAGGGAATTTGAATTGGATTTTTAGGGAATATTCTGCCTTGTGGGTACCTCCGGGTGTGTTCAATGGACCCCATCTGTTATTTCACAAAGATTAATAGTAAATTTGTTTGTCTATTTCGAGAAACTCAACGGGACTCCTGAAGTGCCCCATGTGCTTGGAGGGGTAATGCTCATGATGATGTGCTCCATTTGATTTTGGGCAAATCTTTGCTCAAGATGATCAACGTTTGCCAGTAAATACCAAAATATGGATGTATAGGACTAATCTTTATGTAACTTATTATTATGTTTGGAGAGGTGGTGAACCCCACCGCCGTTATACCAAGACCACACTTGGAACTGGCCTTGACCTTGGCTTCCAGATATATGGAAAAAGGTTGTATGAGCTACACGATATGCTCACTATGGCCTCATCTGGGACCATAAATGAAGAGAAGGTTACCACATATTCCAAATATATGACATATTCCTATAATTTCCTACAACTTGAACTTTAGATACAATAGGACATAAAGACATAAAATATGGATGTATAGAACTTATTTTGGGACATGCTTGATTAACGATCAAAGAGATGGGGAACCTGGCCACTGAATATGAATATATGAAACATGATTGTATAGAACCACAACCAGAACTCATCTTGGGTCCGTCTTTAGTCTTTATTGATGCTTGACCTGGCCACCCAATATGTAAAATAGTTTATGCATGTTGGACACCTAATTGGTCTCCAAGACAAAGGTTTGAAGAATTCATGAGGACCTCATGTATGATCGTGACTGGAGATGGTAAACCAACTAATATCACAGGTTATAACAGCAGAAAATCACATGTGGAAAACAAAACTACATTGTCTTTAGAAAAAGATGGTTAAGATCTATAGATACGCTTCATATCTGTTACCTTGATCAAAGAGTTGATCAAACAAACAGTTAACTTCACTGCCCAATATGGTTGCATGTCCAACATTTTCAATTCATGATGACTTAATCTATCTGCGATCCTCGAATAGATCCTTGATGGCCTAATCTATCCATCATTTTCTAATAGATCATTGATGGCCTAATCTATTCATGATCCTTGAATTGATCTTTGATGGCCTAATCTATCCATGATCCTTGAATAGACCCTCGATGGCCTAATCTATCCATGGTTCTCGAATGGATCCTTGATGGTCTAATCTATCCATGATCCTTAAATAGATCATTGATGGCCTAATGTATCCTGAATCCTTGAATAGATCATTGATGGCCTAATCTATCCTGAATCCTTGAATAAATCCTCGATGGCCTAATTTATCCATGATTCTTGAATGGATCCTTGATGGCCTAATCTATCCATGATCTTTGATGGCCTAATCTATCCATGATCCTTGATGGCCTAATCTATCCATGATCTTTGATGGCCTAATCTATCCATGATCTTTGATGGCCTAATCTATCCATGATCTTTGATGGCCTAATCTATCCATGATCTTTGATGGCCTAATCTATCCATGATCTTTGATGGCCTAATCTATCCATGATCTTTGATGGCCTAATCTATCCATGATCCTTGATGGCCTAATCTATCCATGATCCTTGATGGCCTAATCTATCCATGATCTTTGATGGCCTAATCTATCCATGATCTTTGAATTGATCCTTTATGGCCTAATCTATTATGGATCCTTGATGGCCTAATCTATCCATGATCCTAGAATGGATCCTTGAATTCATGGTTGAAGAGATTGCAACTATGGATTGTCCATATATGAAAATAATTTCCTACAACTTGAACTTTAGATACAATAGGACATAAAGACATAAAATATGGATGTATAGAACTTATTTTGGGACATGCTTGATTAACGATCAAAGAGATGGGGAACCTGGCCACTGAATATGAATATATGAAACATGATTGTATAGAACCACAACCAGAACTCATCTTGGGTCCGTCTTTAGTCTTTATTGATGCTTGACCTGGCCACCCAATATGTAAAATAGTTTATGCATGTTGGACACCTAATTGGTCTCCAAGACAAAGGTTTGAAGAATTCATGAGGACCTCATGTATGATCGTGACTGGAGATGGTAAACCAACTAATATCACAGGTTATAACAGCAGAAAATCACATGTGGAAAACAAAACTACATTGTCTTTAGAAAAAGATGGTTAAGATCTATAGATACGCTTCATATCTGTTACCTTGATCAAAGAGTTGATCAAACAAACAGTTAACTTCACTGCCCAATATGGTTGCATGTCCAACATTTTCAATTCATGATGACTTAATCTATCTGCGATCCTCGAATAGATCCTTGATGGCCTAATCTATCCATCATTTTCTAATAGATCATTGATGGCCTAATCTATTCATGATCCTTGAATTGATCTTTGATGGCCTAATCTATCCATGATCCTTGAATAGACCCTCGATGGCCTAATCTATCCATGGTTCTCGAATGGATCCTTGATGGTCTAATCTATCCATGATCCTTGAATAGATCATTGATGGCCTAATGTATCCTGAATCCTTGAATAGATCATTGATGGCCTAATCTATCCTGAATCCTTGAATAAATCCTCGATGGCCTAATTTATCCATGATTCTTGAATGGATCCTTGATGGCCTAATCTATCCATGATCTTTGATGGCCTAATCTATCCATGATCCTTGATGGCCTAATCTATCCATGATCTTTGATGGCCTAATCTATCCATGATCTTTGATGGCCTAATCTATCCATGATCTTTGATGGCCTAATCTATCCATGATCTTTGATGGCCTAATCTATCCATGATCTTTGATGGCCTAATCTATCCATGATCTTTGATGGCCTAATCTATCCATGATCCTTGAATAGATCATTGATGGCCTAATCTATCCATGATTCTTGAATGGATCCTTGATGGCCTAATCTATCCATGATCTTTGATGGCCTAATCTATCCATGATCTTTGATGGCCTAATCTATCCATGATCCTTGATGGCCTAATCTATCCATGATCCTTGATGGCCTAATCTATCCATGATCTTTGATGGCCTAATCTATCCATGATCTTTGAATTGATCCTTTATGGCCTAATCTATTATGGATCCTTGATGGCCTAATCTATCCATGATCCTAGAATGGATCCTTGAATTCATGGTTGAAGAGATTGCAACTATGGATTGTCCATATATGAAATATTGTTGAATGAACGACACTTTGAACTCATCTTGGACTCAATGAAGAAATGGTCTACATGTTCCTTAAATATATCAAGTGGGGCTGTATGACCCTTACTATTAATTTTTTGTGGTTTTATTGACATCTTCAAAGAGACAGTAAACATTATCTCAATATTAAAGGGGTAAACATTATCTCAATATTAAAGGGGTTGGCAACTTTTCAATAAATCTGTTCCATTGCACATTTCTCTGCATGTAGATGTACCTGTGTCTTTGCCTCCTTTGAGAGCTTCAGCCTTTCCCTGTTCCCACCATGCTGTCTTCTCGTATATACAACTTCCTGTTTCTCACTCCTTCAGTCTGTCCTTATGGCAAGCTCCACTGTATCTTTTTTTCTCACAGTCCGTCAGAGACACAGGGATAAGGGAGAGGGAAATAGGATGGGCCATAATCTCCTGCTGCAAGTCCCTTCTATTTATCAGCGCACAGGCATGTAAACAAAGATCCACAGAGAGTTTACAGACAGCACTAAAGTAAGTATCAGGGGTGATGAATCAATTGATGAACATTTAGGGATTATTATTAAGGCAGTAAAGGCACATGGGCAATTTATGTAGAAGAGCGGCCAACCCCTTTAAATATATATCAATCACTCTATGAACTGATCATGGCTGTATCAATGGTCATGCTCGAAGAGATGATCAACATGTCTCCAGATATAATCTAAGGCAGTAGTCACAGTTTAAACCCAAAATGGCTTAATCTATGGTGACCATGACCAAAGAGGTGGTTAAACATGGCTACCAAATAAATCAAGATAAATAATCAAGTAAACTACACTTTAAAGTAATTGTGGTTTTATCTGCGTCAATGATTTAAGAGAAGGTTATAATAGCCTCCAAGTATATGAAGAATAGGTGCATAAACCCTCGTAGAATTCATCATGGCCTCCAAATATAAAAAGTATGGTCATATGTCGTATGTCGACTGCAATGAACTCATCATAGTTTCACCTGTGGTCATGATGAAATAGATGGTCAACATGATTTCCAAACATATCAACTTTAGTTGTATTAAATTCAACATGGCTCATCTATGGCCATAACCAAATATATCATGTACGGTTGAACGAGCTACACTTAGAACTAACCCATTGGGGTCTCATCTATGGTCTTGGCCAAAAGGTTGGTTAGCATCGTCATCGGAATCTTGCCTATAACTAGTTGGAATATTTTCTCGAGAAGGTTCAGTTCATCCCTCTTACCCTCACTTTGCCTCAATCTATGCGGTTCATGTTGTACTTCTATACTACGTCCCTTGGTAAACTCTTCGCTTGGAGAACTTATTGTGGTCTCATCTATGTTCTTGACCAGAAGGATCGTTAACATTGTCATCGGAATCTTGTCTATAACTAGTTGGAATATTTTCTGGAGAAGGTTCAGTTCATCGCTTTTGCCCTCACTCTGCCTCAATCTACGCGGTTCATGTTGTACTTTTATACTACGTCCCTTGGTAAACTCTTCCCTTGTAGAACTCATTGGGGCACATTTACTTACCCGGTCCAGTCACGATCCAGCGGCGGGTTTTCCGACGCTGATTCGGGTCCGGCCGGGATTCACTAAGGTAGTGCGCCCGATGTCCACCAGGTGTCGCTGCTGCGCTGAAGTCTGTTGGAGTTCACCGAAGTTCACTATCCTATCCTGGGTGCAGGTAAGTGCGTGTCCAGTGACACTTTTTTTAAAAAAATACGGCGGTTTTTCCGAATCCGTCGGGTTTTCCGACATCCACTCCCCCCGATTTCCGTCACATGCATGCCCGCGCCGATGCGCCAAAATCCGACCGCATGCGCCAAAAACCGGGGGCAATTCGCCGCAAAACTGTAATATTCTGGAAACCCGGCGGTAAAACATGATTCGGGCCCTTAGTAAATGACCCCCATTGTGGTCTCATCTATGGTCTTGACCAGAAGAA
Organism: Engystomops pustulosus; assembly: GCF_040894005.1. Lineage (NCBI taxonomy): Eukaryota > Metazoa > Chordata > Amphibia > Anura > Leptodactylidae > Engystomops > Engystomops pustulosus. The sequence continues at coordinate 200,772,633 of NC_092415.1, read as the reverse complement.
TGGTTAACATGGTCATCAGAATCTTGCCTATAACTAGTTAGAACATTTTCTCGAGAAGGTTCAGTTCATCCCTCTTGCCCTCACTTTGCCTTAATCTACGTGGTTCATGTTGTACTTCTATACTACGTCCCTTGGTAAACTCTTCAGCTTTGGCATCTATGATTATAAGACGTTAGCATGGAGGAAGGTTGAGTGCTTATTATCATAGCTTTCCAGAATACCACCCTGGCTGTAGCACTTTAGTAGATCCCTACACCGGTAGTTAACTGTGTCCATTTTTTTAATGCAGCTAAGTGCAAAACGCCTTTCCATGTGCCGCCGAATTGCAGTCTAAGTCATGGGAATGGCAGGAAATGTGCTAAAAAGGCATAAACAAAGGGCTGTCCTTGTAACAGATCTGAACAAGACGACATGTAAAGTTCTGGAGGTGGTGCCACAAGCTGCCATTAACCTTAAGAGAGTCACCACTAAAAGGACTATTAGCATCAACATTAAAATCTCATGCAAGGAACATTCAGGTAAAATGTATTCACCTAACATTTCCCTTCAGTGCAGCAGAACTTCAACAATTAACTTCTTATCTAATGGATGTAAACAACCAGGACCATCATAAGTCTTTGTAGGACCATCTCCAACTCATGTGAAGACCTTACACATTTATCACGCAGGATGTAACTCAGGGTCAGTACAGGATAAGTAATGTCATGTATGTACACAGTGACTGCACCAGCAGCAGAATAGTGAGTGCAGCTCTGGAGTATAATACAGGATGTAACTCAGGATCAGTACAGGATAAGTAATGTCATGTATGTACACAGTGACTGCACCAGCAGCAGAATAGTGAGTGCAGCTCTGGAGTATAATACAGGATGTAACTCAGGATCAGTACAGGATAAGTAATGTCATGTATGTACACAGTGACTGCACCAGCAGCAGAATAGTGAGTGCAGCTATGGAGTATAATACAGGATGTAACTCAGGATCAGTACAGGATAAGTAATGTCATGTATGTACACAGTGACTGCACCAGCAGCAGAATAGTGAGTGCAGCTCTGGAGTATAATACAGGATGTAACTCAGGATCAGTACAGGATAAGTAATGTCATGTATGTACACAGTGACTGCACCAGCAGCAGAATAGTGAGTGCAGCTCTGGAGTATAATACAGGATGTAACTCAGGATCAGTACAGGATAAGTAATGTCATGTATGTACACAGTGACTGCACCACCAGCAGCAGAATAGTGACTGCAGCTCTGGAGTATAATACAGGATGTAACTCAGGATCAGTACAGGATAAGTAATGTCATGTATGTACACAGTGACTGCACCACCAGCAGCAGAATAGTGACTGCAGCTCTGGAGTATAATACAGGATGTAACTCAGGATCAGTACAGGATAAGTAATGTCATGTATGTACACAGTGACTGCACCAGCAGCAGAATAGTGAGTGCAGCTCTGGGGTATAATACAGGATGTAACTCAGGATCAGTACAGGATAAGTAATGTCATGTATGTACACAGTGACTGCACCAGCAGAATAGTGAATGAAGCTCTGGGGTATAATACAGGATGTAACTCAGGATCAGTACAGGATAAGTAATGTCATGTATGTACACAGTGACTGCACCAGCAGCAGAATAGTGAGTGCAGCTCTGGAGTATAATACAGGATGCAACTCAGGATCAGTACAGGATAAGTAATGGGCCAAGCAGCCTCAGGGCATCAACTAATTCAGTATTTTGTTAGTAGCAGCAGGGCTGTGAACTATGGATTCATATTCTAGGATTGTAGCTTCTCTAATTGCACTTTGGTGGAGGTGGGAGGGTACCCTCATACTACACTTACCTCTGTGATTTGAACCTGTGTATAGCCCCTCCCCTCTGTCTTCAGTGACTGCTGTAGTATTCAACTGGAAACCTGCTACAACCTAACTGGAGTGTGGAGTTTCTGTGGAACAGTTCAATGCAGAGGGCTAAAAACACGGCAGTGTGAGGACTTGTCCCTCCGTAAGCTGGGATAAGCTACAATCCCGGAATATTAATTCATATTTCACTGATAACATACTAACCACATACACAAAGGAATGATTACATATCTATTCAGGGACAATACCTAACACTGGCTGCAGAGAGCACAGAGCACAGCAGTGTGAGGACAGACCCCCAGTGCACTTGGAGAAGCTACAATCTTGAAATATAAATCCATATATTACGGTCTCTCTGCTACTAACTACATAAACAAAGCTATGATATGATACCTAACACTGGCTGAAGAGAGAGCAGAGAGCACAGCAGTGTGAGGAACCCCCCCCCCCCCCCCCACTCCCGTGCACTTGGATAAGCTACAATCCTGGAATATTAATCCATGTATCACAGACCTGCTGCTGCTGCTACAACATACACATTTGTCCGATTACAAAGTTCTCCAGGGACAATACTTAACCCTGGCTGCATAGAGCACAGAGCACAGCAGTGTGAGGACATGCCCAAAGTGCACTTGGAGAAACTACACTATTATATATTTCATAGTCCTGCTGCTACAACACAGCACATCAGGGGTTCATGGAAAAAACGGTACTCAGTCTCACTATGAGAGGTGTCATCACTCCAGGAAATGGGAGTTGAAGTTCTGCAGGTTAAGAGTCCATTGGCAACACAGGGTTAAATAGTTAGCTAATTAAACATTTAGAATTTTCACCATTTTTGAAAAATTTTGATGGCGAGAATGATCACTTTATAATGTTATATTTTCTTGATGTTATAATAACATGAATGTGGGTGGTGAGGATTCCATAGATTTGTATAATTAATAACCTAAGTTTTCTCGCGCTCCTCGGATGTGGCGGATAGAAGCGGGAATTCCCTGGGAGTGATTTATTGTCTGGTGGAGTGGATACAAAGTGGCTGGATGATGGCGCAATCCTGATAGTATCAAGGTCATTTCCTTCCTGATGTCTTGTAATTGATGTCTGATGATAGATAAGGACATCCCCAGAGGGAAGACGGACATTAACCCTTTTACCAAAGAACATCAAATAGGAAGAACCACCTACATTGTCACATCTATAGATCTAGCTATAAAGACGTTTCATATAGTGGTCGTATCCTTGTAAATAGGGGCAGTATTATAGTAGTTATATTCTTGTACATAGGGGCAGTATTATAGTAGTTATATTCTTGTACATAGGGGCAGTATTATAGTAGTTATATTCTTGTACATAGGGGGCAGTATTATAGTAGTTATATTCCTGTACATAGGGGGCAGTATTATAGTAGTTATATTCTTGTAAATAGGGTGCAGTATTATAGTAGTTATATTCTTGTACATAGGAGGCAGTATTATTGTAGTTATATTCTTGTACATAGGGGGCAGTATTATAGTAGTTATATTCCTGTACATAGGGGGCAGTATTATAGTAGTTATATTCCTGTACATAGGGGGCAGTATTATAGTAGTTATATTCTTGTACATAGGGGGCAGTATTATAGTAGTTATATTCTTGTACATAGGGGGCAGTATTATTGTAGTTATATTCTTGTACATAGGAGGCAGTATTATTGTAGTTATATTCTTGTACATAGGGGGCAGTATTATAGTAGTTATATTCCTGTACATAGGGGGCAGTATTATAGTAGTTATATTCCTGTACATAGGGGGCAGTATTATAGTAGTTATATTCTTGTACATAGGGGCAGTATTATAGTAGTTATAGTCTTGTACATAGGGGGCAGTATTATAGTAGTTATATTCTTGTACATAGGGGGCAGTATTATAGTAGTTATATTCCTGTACATAATAGGCAGTATTATAGTAGTTATATTCTTGTACATAGGGAGCAGTATTATAGTAGTTATATTCTTGTACATAGGAGGCAGTATTATAGTAGTAATATTCTTGTACATAGGGGGCAGTATTATAGTAGTTATATTCCTGTACATAGGGGGCAGTATTATAGTAGTTATATTCCTGTACATAGGGGGCAGTATTATAGTAGTTATATTCTTGTACATAGGGAGCAGTATTATAGTAGTTATATTCTTGTACATAGGAGGCAGTATTATAGTAGTTATATTCTTGTACATAGGGGGCAGTATTATAGTAGTTATATTCTTGTACATAGGGGGCAGTATTATAGTAGTTATATTCTTGTACATAGGGGGCAGTATTATAGTAGTTATATTCCTGTACATAAGGGGCAGCATTATAGTAGTTATATTCTTGTACATAGGGGCAGTATTATAGTAGTTATATTCCTGTACATAGGGGGCAGTATTATAGTAGTTATATTCTTGTACATAGGGGCAGCATTATAGTAGTTATATTCTTGTACATAGGGGGCAGTATTATAGTAGTTATATTCTTGTACATAGGGGGCAGTATCATAGTAGTTATATTCTTGTACATAGGGGGCAGTATTATAGTAGTTATATTCCTGTACATAGGGGGCAGTATTATAGTAGTTATATTCTTGTACATAGGGGGCAGTATTATAGTAGTTATATTCCTGTACATAGGGGGCAGTATTATAGTAGTTATATTCTTGTACATAGGGGGCAGTATTATAGTAGTTATATTCTTGTACATAGGGGGCAGTATTATAGTAGTTATATTCTTGTACATAGGGAGCAGTATTATAGTAGTTATATTCTTGTACATAGGGGGCAGTATTATAGTAGTTATAGTCTTGTACATAGGAGGCAGTATTATAGTAGTTATATTCTTGTACATAGGGGGCAGTATTATAGTAGTTATATTCTTGTACATAGGGAGCAGTATTATAGTTGTTATATTCTTGTACATAGGGGGCAGTATTATAGTAGTTATATTCTTGTATATAGGGGGCAGTATTATAGTAGTTATATTCCTGTACATAGGGGGCAGTATTATAGTAGTTATATTCTTGTACATAGGGGGCAGTATTATAGTAGTTATATTCCTGTACATAGGGGGCAGTATTATAGTAGTTATATTCTTGTACATAGGGTGCAGTATTATAGTAGTTATATTCTTGTACATAGGGGGCAGTATTATAGTAGTTATATTCTTGTACATAGGGAGCAGTATTATAGTAGTTATATTCTTGTACATAGGGGGCAGTATTATAGTAGTTATAGTCTTGTACATAGGGGGCAGTATTATAGTAGTTATATTCTTGTACATAGGGGGCAGTATTATAGTAGTTATATTCCTGTACATAGGGGGCAGTATTATAGTAGCTATATTCTTGTGCATAGGGGGCAGTATTATAGTAGTTACATCTTGTACATAGGGAGCAGTATTATAGTAGTTATATTCTTGTACATAGGGGGCAGTATTATAGTAGTTATATTCTTGTACATAGGGGGCAGTATTATAGTAGTTATATTCCTGTACATAGGGGGCAGTATTATAGTAGTTATATTCTTGTACATGGGGCAGTATTATAGTAGTTATATTCTTGTGCATAGGGAGCAGTATTATAGTAGTTATATTCTTGTACATAGGGGGCAGTATTATAGTAGTTATATTCTTGTACATAGGGGGCAGTATTATAGTAGTTATATTCTTGTACATAGGGGGCAGTATTATAGTAGTTATATTCCTGTACATAGGAGGCAGTATTATAGTAGTTATATTCCTGTACATAGGAGGCAGTATTATAGTAGTTATATTCCTGTACATAGGGGGCAGTATTATAGTAGTTATATTCTTGGACATAGGGGGCAGTATTATAGTAGTTATATTCTTGGACATAGGGGGCAGTATTATAGTAGTTATATTCCTGTACATAGGGGGCAGTATTATAGTAGTTATATTCCTGTACATAGGGGGCAGTATTATAGTAGTTATATTCTTGTACATAGGAGGCAGTATTATAGTAGTTATATTCTTGTACATAGGGAGCAGTATTATAGTAGTTATATTCTTGTACATAGGGAGCAGTATTATAGTAGTTATATTCTTGTACATAGGGGGCAGTATTATAGTAGTTATATTCTTGTACATAGGGGGCAGTATTATAGTAGTTATATTCTTGTACATAGGGGGCAGTATTATAGTAGTTATATTCTTGTACATAGGGGGCAGTATTATAGTAGTTATATTCCTGTACATAGGGGGCAGTATTATAGTAGTTATATTATTGTACATAGGAGGCAGTATTATAGTAGTTATATTCCTGTACATAGGGGGCAGTATTATAGTAGTTATATTCTTGGACATAGGGGGCAGTATTATAGTAGTTATATTCCTGTACATAGGGGGCAGTATTATAGTAGTTATATTCCTGTACATAGGGGGCAGTATTATAGTAGTTATATTCTTGTACATAGGAGGCAGTATTATAGTAGTTATATTCTTGTACATAGGGAGCAGTATTATAGTAGTTAAATTCTTGTACATAGGGAGCAGTATTATAGTAGTTATATTCTTGTACATAGGGGGCAGTATTATAGCAGTTATAGTCTTGTACATAGAGGCCAGTATTATAGTAGTTATATTCTTGTACATAGGTGGCAGTATTATTGTAGTTATATTCTTGTACATAGGGGGCAGTATTATAGTAGTTATATTCTTGTACATAGGGGGCAGTATTATAGTAGTTATATTCTTGTACATAGGGGGCAGTATTATAGTAGTTATATTCTTGTACATAGGGGACAGTATTATAGTAGTTATATTCTTGTACATAGGGGGCAGTATTATAGTAGTTATATTCTTGTACATAGGGGGCAGTATTATAGTAGTTATATTCCTGTACATAGGGGGCAGTATTATAGTAGTTATATTCTTGTACATAGGGGCAGTATTATAGTAGTTATATTCTGGTACATAGGTGGAAGTATTATAGTAGTTATATTCTTGTACATAGGGGGCAGTATTATAGTAGTTATATTCTTGTGCACAGGGGGCAGTATTATAGTAGTTATATTCTGGTACATAGGGGGCAGTATTATAGTAGTTATATTCTTGTACACAGGGGGCAGTATTATAGTAGTTATATTCCTGTACATAGGGAGCAGTATTATAGTAGTTATATTCTTGTACATAGGGGGCAGTATTATAGTAGTTATATTCTTGTACACAGGGGGCAGTATTATAGTAGTTATATTCTGGTACATAGGGGGCAGTATTATAGTAGTTATATTCTTGTACACAGGGGGCAGTATTATAGTAGTTATATTCCTGTACATAGGGAGCAGTATTATAGTAGTTATATTCTTGTACATAGGGGGCAGTATTATAGTAGTTATATTCCTGTACATAGGGGGGCAGTATTATAGTAGTTATATTCTTGTACATAGGGGGCAGTATTATACTAGTTGTATTCCTGTACATAGGGGGCAGTATTATAGTAGTTATATTCCTGTACATAGGGAGCAGTATTATAGTAGTTATATTCCTGTACATAGGGGGCAGTATTATAGTAGTTATATTCCTGTACATAGGAGGCAGTATTATAGTAGTTATATTCTTGTACATAGGGGGCAGTATTATAGTAGTTATATTCCTGTACATAGGAGGCAGTATTATAGTAGTTATATTCTTGTACATAGGGGGCAGTATTATAGTAGTTATATTCTTGTACATAGGGGGCAGTATTATAGTAGTTATATTCTTGTACATAGGGGGCAGTATTATAGTAGTTATATTCCTGTACATAGGAGGCAGTATTATAGTAGTTATATTCTTGTACATAGGGGGCAGTATTATAGTAGTTATATTCTTGTACATAGGGGGCAGTATTATAGTAGTTATATTCCTGTACATAGGAGGCAGTATTATAGTAGTTATATTCTTGTACATAGGGGGCAGTATTATAGTAGTTATATTCCTGTACATAGGGGGCAGTATTATAGTAGTTATATTCTTGTACATATGGGGCAGTATTATAGTAGTTATATTCTTGTACATAGGGGTCAGTATTATAGTAGTTATATTCTTGTACATAGGGGGCAGTATTATAGTAGTTATATTCCTGTACATAGGGAGCAGTATTATAGTAGTTATATTCCTGTACATAGGGGGGCAGTATTATAGTAGTTATATTCCTGTACATAGGGGGCAGTATTATAGTAGTTATATTCTTGTACATATTGGGCAGTATTATAGTAGTTATATTCCTGTACATAGGGGGCAGTATTATAGTAGTTATATTCTTGTACATATTGGGCAGTATTATAGTAGTTATATTCCTGTACATAGGGGACAGTATTATAGTAGTTATATTCTTGTACATAGGGGGCAGTATTATAGTAGTTATATTCTTGTACATAGGGGGCAGTATTATAGTAGTTATATTCCTGTACATAGGGGGCAGTATTATAGTAGTTATTTTCTTGTACATAGGGGGCAGTATTATAGTAGTTATATTCCTGTACATAGGGGGCAGTATTATAGTAGTTATATTCTTGTACATAGGAGGCAGTATTATAGTAGTTATATTCTTGTACATAGGGGGCAGTATTATAGTAGTTATATTCCTGTACATAGGGGGCAGTATTATAGTAGTTATTTTCTTGTACATAGGGGGCAGTATTATAGAAGTTATATTCCTGTACATAGGAGGCAGTATTATAGTAGTTATATTCTTGTACATAGGGGGCAGTATTATAGTAGTTATATTCCTGTACATAGGGGTCAGTATTATAGTAGTTATATTCCTGTACATAAGGGGCAGTATTATAGTAGTTATATTCTTGTACATAGGGGGCAGTATTATAGTAGTTATATTCTTGTACATAGGGGTCAGTATTATAGTAGTTATATTCTTGTACATAGGGGGCAGTATTATAGTAGTTATATTCCTGTACATAGGGGGCAGTATTATAGTAGTTATAGTCTTGTACATAGGGGGCAGTATTATAGTAGTTATATTCCTGTACATAGGGGGCAGTATTATAGTAGTTATATTCTTGTACATAGGGAGCAGTATTATAGTAGTTATATTCTTGTACATAGGGGGCAGTATTATAGTAGTTATAGTCTTGTACATAGGGGGCAGTATTATAGTAGTTATATTCCTGTACATAGGGAACCTTACAATTTACTTTATTATTAATTGCTATTTACATATCACGGTCCTTATATAGTCATAAGCGATGTGTGTATGTGTAGGATTGGAGTGTTATAAGGGAGGTTCCTGTTTTATAGTAAATAGAAGGTTATTGATTTTTAATTAAGATTAATGAATCCTTTCTTCCACTTGTTGTAGTATTGTATTTGCTTCTGAATCTCTTCTCCTCCTCCGCAGCCGCGGGGCCTCCTAGTTCCTGGCGCTGAACGCTGTTGTTTTGCCTCTGGATACAAAATACTGATCAAATAATAAGCTGGAAATAAACATGAAGGGCAGAGGGGGCTCCTCCCTGACACCACATCAAAAGCGGGAGGTGTCAGTCAGCGATTACATACCTGTACATGTTCTGGGGAACGTCCGTGCAGAATCCCTTAGACGTGCACTATGGGGCAGGGCGGTGCGTGGAATAATTACCTAATATCCAGGAATCCCGGGGTGTGAGGGTGGTGTATTTTCACAAGGAAGCAAATGAGCTTAGTCAAACTAGAAAAATACATGACCTAAATGAATGGAGTATTCACACCTATTGAGGTACATTAGTAAAACCCCTAGGCCCCAGGTGAATCTCAGAATAGGCCCTCTATATGGCACATGTGTCACCATTGGGCCTTAGCTTTATCACTTGGATGACAATGTATCTGAAGCCATATTATTATATTTTAATAAACGTAGTTTCTTTATCTTGACTTTATTCTGAAAAATCTGATTACTAGTGCCGGCTATGATAGAGACTCATTAGGGCACATTTACTAAGGGTCCGAGGGCTGCGATTTTGTTGGGTTTTCGAATATTTCCGTTTTGCGGTGAATTGCCCTGGATTTTTGCCGCACGCGATCGGCGCCGGCTTTCATGTGACACGAATCGGGGGCGTGACCGCCGGACAACCCGACTGATTCGGACAAACCGCGGAATTTAAAAATCAAATTAAGTCGCAAGATCAGCACTTACATGCACCGGGAAGATGGTGGACTCCGGCGCACCTCGGTGCAAAGGTTGTATGACAAGTGATCCCTAAGTGATGAGATATAATCTAATATCTTAGAATAAAGCCAATCTGATTACTATTGCTGGCCAAAATGTAGAGAATCACACGGTGTGACCAATCAAACTTCTCTGAGACTTGATAAGATGGTTGGATGACGAGTGATCTGTGAGGGAACATTCTAATATGTAATAGAATAGGGCCCATTTTGGTTCTGTTTCATTTGTCTGAAAATCTGATTACTAGTGCTGGCCAAAATGGAGATTCACATGGTGTGACCAGTCAAACTTCTCTTGATAAGACTTGATAAGATGGTTGGACGACGAGTGATCTGTAAGTGATGGAATTTTCTAATATCTTATAGAATAGAGCCCGTTTTGGTTCTGTTTCATTAGCTTTTGTCTAAAAATCTGATTACTAGTGCTGGCCAAAATGGAGAATCACTTGGTGTGACCAGTCAATCTAGTACTCTCCTCCTTTATTACCACAGACAATCCAATTTTAATGGGTCTTATCACCACTAATTATACAGCAAGAATATATTCATAAATGATAGAATAGCGCCCCCCTTAGTTTAAACAGCCATTTCTAATCCAGTTCCGCAAACGTAATGAGGTGGACGCACATGCTCAGTCCTGTCGCTTTGTTTTTTCTTGTATAAAATGTATTTCTGGTACTGGGAAGATGTCTTCTATTCTTATCAGAGGCATCACCCCATTTATACAGGGAATTCCCCAAAAAATTCCTCCACCGTCTAGCTAACATAGGTTCCATCTATGGAACTTCATAAAGATGCAGTGTGATACATTTGGTTGGGGGGCACTCAAGGCCCACAAACTCATTCACCCTAACCTTAGGTTGCCCTTCTACCCCAACCTCAGTATGATGATTTTTGGAAGGGGCGTCCTAGTAGGAGTCCATATATATATATATATATATATATATATGTACTCACTGTAGTATATATGTAGTACTCACTGTGGCCCTAAAGCTACTCTCCGATATAGGGACACGGGGTGAAGAACAGCTGATCAGTCAAGTATCGATGACTTACCTGGCGATAGGTCATTAATTTGTGATTGAGACCCTTTAGGGCCACATCTAAGACCCCATTATAACATATACTAATGGCAAGATATATACAGAACGTGGACTAATATGGGATTCGCATCATATACCCTGATACCCGATCCAGTATCTGACCACCAATCAGGGCCGGTTCTAGACAAAGTGGGGCCCTGGGCAAAACTAAAAGTGGGGCCCCAAAATAAAACTATTTTATGACCAGTCACGGTCAGCAAGAGGCTCCCTTTAATATGGTAAAATAAACTGTAATTTTGGAGAATTTTATAGGAGATAGATGATAGGGAGAATGATGGGTAGCATGGTGGTTCAGTGGTTAGTACTACAGCCTTGCAGCGCTGGTCAACATCTGCAAAGAGTTTGTATGTTCTCTCTGTGTCTGCATGGGCTTTCTCCGGTTCCTCCGGTTTCCTCCCACACTCCAAAAAAATTACTGGTAGGTGGATTAGACTGTGAGGCCCATTGGGGACAGGGACCGATATTTTCTGAAAGCAGACACTTGCCCCGTTTTCAAAATTGCATTAAAAAGTTTATAGACATAGGCGCCTTCATGCAATTTTGATTCAAACTGAAACATTTTATAAAAAATACTTAAAATTTGACTTTGATGGCAAAAAAATTGTTCCAAACAGAAAATGTTTACCTTCACATCTCCTAAATGTAATAGATGGACATTTGTAGAGTTCACAAATGTGCCCTATTGATATGTTCACATAAATAAATCCACATAATATCACTAATATGTAATAACTAGATATCTGCTTTGCAGCTAGAAATTTTAAGACAGTCACAACCTGCAAAATATATCAATAAAACAGAATAAAAAGTAAAGGCGCCATAAAACCTATAGAATTTAGAAAGCAGACAACCAGGCGATGCATTTGGCAATTAACATTCAAAATTTCCTCTAAAATATGTACAAATCCAGATACTTAAATAAAGAAAATATACTTTCCTAAGCCAGTAAGATGTGCGGAGTCATACAGACCCCACATGTGAATATTCACCAAAATATGCAGCAAAGGGAACGTTACATCCACAGGGGCACCAGACTATTTTTGCAGAAATTTGCACTGAGCGTCACACAAATCTATCATTGTGCGCTCCTTACACCATGGTAACCCAAATAATAACTATATATCCATAAACCAATCTAATGAGATAACAAAAGTTACGTTTAGATGTGCGCCAATGTATTATTAATAACAGAGCCCTTCGCGGTTCATAAGAATTTGAGTGAGAACGTCCTAACATGGGTGTAAGTAATGGAGGATGGTGTGAAATAAAAACTTTATCCCAGAACATATGTGTGTTTTTGGTGTTACATATATCACGAAATAAAAGGCAATAAGAGAGAAAGTGTGTTCTTAGATAGTTCTGCATAGAGAAGGGTTAAAAACATGAATATTAGTTGATATTATCCCTTGTCACAATATAGTACTAGTAACATATAAAGTGAATATTTCCATTATCTGTGAGGTGCAGCAGCTCCTGTGTGCAGCAAATTCTCCCTGCAGCCTGATGCCTAAGAATCTGGAGGGGGGTCACACTTCAGGGGTCTGTATCTCTGGCTCTGTGACATATAGAACCTCACTTCCTATGATAGAAGAGAGTCTCCTCTTTTATATGAATCTAAATTTGTGTTTCTAAGTGTTAGGAAAACGGAGACATTAACTGTTAAACTGCCGTTGGGATTGATTTTTTATGTATAAAAATGGCACCTGATATTCTCACTTTAAACCTGAATATCTCTGGATCCATAGCACCTAGAAACACAATTCAAGATTCATTTGAAAGAAGAGATTCTACCTTTTCAGGGCCCTGGGCAATTGCCCACTTTGCCTACCCATAGCGCCGGCCCTGCCACCAATGGTCCAACCAATGGGGCCCTCAATGAGACCAGGTCCTGCAAGAACTTCTGTGTATAAGGTTGTATAGAAAACCCCTTTAATGCCCCCATAAAGTAGATGTTTGATGTTTTTTCCCTCCCTCAGGTGCGCGCAGGACGTTACCGCTCCGGCGTCGCCTTCTGCAGCAGCTGTGACAATTTTCATTCTTTGGTTAAAAAGACAATTAGAGCCGCAGCCATTAGCGGGAATCTAATTGTTACTTTGCGGTCGTTAGCAGAAATTGACATTTTCTTCTAAATGAAATAATTGATTTGCAGAATATTGGAAGCGCTCAGGCGTTCACCCAGCGCCATCACAAGACCTGCCAGGGATTGTGGGTAATGATAGGGCACCTGCTCTATGTTATACTGAGAATGGAATTATACAATGTATTCACACCTTTCAGTTGAAAAGAAAATCACCTCCAAAAAGAAAAAATACTCTTGTCAGAGCTGCACTCACTATTCTGCTGCTGGTGCAGTCACTGTGTACATACATGACATTACTTATCCTGTACTGATCCTGAGTTACATCCTGTATTATACTCCAGAGCTGCTCTCACTATTCTGCTGCTGGTGCAGTCACTGTGTACATACATGACATTACTTATCCTGTACTGATCCTGAGTTACATCCTGTATTATACTCCAGAGCTGCTCTCACTATTCTGCTGCTGGTGCAGTCACTGTGTACATACATGACAGTACTTATCCTGTACTGATCCTGAGTTACATCCTGTATTATACTCCAGAGCTGCACTCACTATTCTGCTGCTGGTGCAGTCACTGTGTACATACATGACATTACTTATCCTGTACTGATCCTGAGTTACATCCTGTATTATACTCCAGAGCTGCTCTCACTATTCTGCTGCTGGTGCAGTCACTGTGTACATACATGACAGTACTTATCCTGTACTGATCCTGAGTTACATCCTGTATTATACTCCAGAGCTGCACTCACTATTCTGCTGCTGGTGCAGTCACTGTGTACATACATGACATTACTTATCCTGTACTGATCCTGAGTTACATCCTGTATTATACCCCAGAGCTGCACTCACTATTCTGCTGCTGGTGCAGTCACTGTGTACATACATGACATTACTTATCCTGCACTGATCCTGAGTTACATCCTGTATTATACTCCAGAGCTGCACTCACTATTCTGCTGCTGGTGCAGTCACTGTGTACATACATGACATTACTTATCCTGTACTGATCCTGAGTTACATCCTGTATTATACCCCAGAGCTGCACTCACTATTCTGCTGCTGGTGCAGTCACTGTGTACATACATGACATTACTTATCCTGTACTGATCCTGAGTTACATCCTGTATTATACTCCAGAGCTGCTCTCACTATTCTGCTGCTGGTGCAGTCACTGTGTACATACATGACATTACTTATCCTGTACTGATCCTGAGTTACATCCTGTATTATACTCCAGAGTTGCTCTCACTATTCTGCTGCTGGTGCAGTCACTGTGTACATACATGACAGTACTTATCCTGTACTGATCCTGAGTTACATCCTGTATTATACTCCAGAGCTGCACTCACTATTCTGCTGCTGGTGCAGTCACTGTGTACATACATGACATTACTTATCCTGTACTGATCCTGAGTTACATCCTGTATTATACTCCAGAGCTGCTCTCACTATTCTGCTGCTGGTGCAGTCACTGTGTACATACATGACAGTACTTATCCTGTACTGATCCTGAGTTACATCCTGTATTATACTCCAGAGCTGCACTCACTATTCTGCTGCTGGTGCAGTCACTGTGTACATACATGACATTACTTATCCTGTACTGATCCTGAGTTACATCCTGTAAATCTTTTATTTTATATATAAAAATGAAAAACATAACAACAATAAACATAAATCAAGCCATAACTTCTGGCAAAACAAAACAATAATAATAATAACAAAACAATAATACAAACTAAAAGAGACTTACGAAAATCTCCTGGCCCAGCCACACACACACCACACAATCAGCATTATAAAACAAAACCTTCACCCAATCCCACCACCTATTTTTTTTTTTTTTTTTTATATAATTTTTTATAATAATTTTTTTTTTTTTTTCCATAAATAACTAAAGAATACACAGCAAAAAAAAAGACAAACAGGAAATAAAAACATTAAATATAAACTAACTAAATCCCACGCCCATCACCCTCCCACCCAGACACTGGTCTAACGTCCAAAGTCCGCGCTATATAGTCCAGACCAGTGCCCAGGATCGTACAGTCCAAGTCCCGTCCACCCCCCTCCCAACCTAACACCCTAACACCAACACCCCAAAACCAACCAAGCTATATACACATTAACTATAACTACATAAATACACAAAATACAAACACATTAAACATATCAACATAACAAACCAACCACATAAAGCCCAGGTTCGGCGCCTGCAAGCCGCTACATCACTATAACCTCAGGACACAAAACAAAAATCTACAGTGCAGCATCAGCCCAACACCAGGAGAGGAGATGACAGACTAAGGGACACTAAAGGAGAACCCCCTCCAAAGGAGAGAGGCCCTCCCCGTGCCCAGCCTCTCATACTCCAGAGAGCGCACCTTCACCAGGTCACCCAGAATGTTCCTAACCACCTCATCCACCGGGAGGATTTTACGCTGCGTCGATACTAAACACCGTGCGTTCCACGTGTGGTACCTGACTACTAGGCTAACTAGGAATAACGTGCAGCGGTCCCGGCCACCCAGGCCTCTGAATGCTCCATAGGCCCACTCCGCATAGGAGAGACCGGCCAACCCGGGCCAATGGAGGGAAGCGCCCACCCAGTTGTACACCTCTGTGTTAAAGGGGCACTGAAGCAGGAAGTGGTCCATGTTCTCCAGCAGGCCACCGCACTCCTCCCGGGGACAACCCCTTTCCTCAGAGCTCCTACACTTCAGATTGTCCCTCACACACAGCTTTCCATGGAAGCAGCGCCAAGTCAAGTCCCAAAACTTCAAGGGGATCCTGATGGAATTCAAAAGACCTAAACCCACCCCCAGATCCCGACTTGGGCAATCCCTGAGGGCCAGAGGCTTCTGGAAATGGGTCAACAGAACCCTTTTGTCAAGGAGTTTCCTCGACATGGTCCTGATCTCCCACATTCCCAGACCCCACCGGCGAATCACCTTCAGAACCGGGGTAGCGTAAGCCGGAAGATGCCCATGTGGTGTACGGAGATCCTTCACTCGCCCTCCTGTCTCCCATTCCTGGAAGAAAGGCCGAAACCATCCCCTGCAGGAGTATACCCACGGAGGAGCCCTCTCTTTCCAGAGGTTTGCTACATTGATCTTAAGAAAGGTATTCACTAGGAACACCACAGGGTTGACCATACACAACCCTCCTTGTCTCCTCGTGCGGTAAGTAACCTCCCTCTTGATTAGGTTCAGCCTATTCCCCCATAACAGCTGGAAGAACAGACTGTAGACCCGAGTCCAGAGGGGTTCTGGCAACATGCACACACTGCCCAGATATATCAGCAATGGGAGCAGGTAAGTTTTAATCAAGTTCACCCTTTCCCTGAGGGTCAAAGACCAACCCTTCCACTGGTCCACCTTCTGAGCGGCGATCTTAAGCCTGCCATCCCAGTTTTGCATGGGGTAATCCCCCTGGCCAAATTCGATGCCGAGAACTTTGGCAGAGTCTTGGGGCCCTGGAAGAGTGTCCGGGAGATCAAAGCCTGGACCTCCCTCTCCCAGCCAGAGACTCTCACACTTATCCCGGTTGATCTTGGACCCAGAAGCCTCTGAGTAGCGGTCAACCTCTGACATCACCCATTGCGCCTCCCCTCTCGAGGACACAAAAACGGTGACATCATCGGCATACGCTACCACCCTTAGAGTGGCTTCCGGTGCCGCCTGGTCCATCCCGACTCCCACCAACGGCCCACGATCAACCCTCCTAAGGAATGGGTCAATCGCGAACACGTATAAAAGTGGGCTCAGAGGACAACCCTGGCGAACACCAGACCCGACCTCAAAAGAGCGGCCAATCCAACCGTTCACAAGCGGGAAACTCTCTGCCCCTGCGTACAAAACCTTTAGCCAATTGACAAACTCCCCCGGCAGGCCATACCTCAGAAGGACAGACCAGAGGTACTCGTGGTCAACCCGATCAAACGCTTTTGCCTGATCCAAGGACAGCAAGTACCCCTTCCAGTTACCAGCTCTGCCCTGCTCCACTGCCTCCCGGACACAAAGCACAGCACTAAATGTACTGCGGCCTGGAACAGAGCAGTGCTGGGTCCCCGAAAGGAGCCGGGGTGCAAACTGCACCAGCCGATTAAACAGCACCTTTGCCAAAACCTTTCTGTCCGTATTGAGAAGCGCTATGGGACGCCAGTTCTCAATACGAGATCGGTCCTTACCCTTTGACAGAATGATCAGGGCAGACCTCCTCATTGACTTCGGCAGAGCGCCCGAGGAAAGACACTCATTGAATACCTCAGTCAAGAGGGGAACCAAGGCATCCTTAAAGGTCTTATAAAACTCAGATGTTAAGCCATCCGGACCTGGCGATTTCTTGAGGGCGAGCCCTTCAATCGCCCGGCTGACTTCCTCTTCCCTGATCATCTCTGTCAAAACATCAAGAGAGGGGTCTACTCCTGGCTCAGGGACAGTTTCAGCCAGGAAAGCCGACATCACATCCCGATCTAGATCCTTCCTGCCCAAGAGGTGCGAGTAGAAGGATCTGACGACCTCCAGAATCCCTGATCTGGACCTTTTCAGGGATTCCGTACTGTCAACCAGTCCTGTGACAACTTTACCATTTACTGACATCTTGCAGTTTCTGTAAGGGTCGGGCGAGCGGTATTTCCCGTAATCCCTCTCAAAAACCAAAGATGCGTGTCTATCGTACTGACACCTCTTCAGCAAGGATTTCACTCTGGAGATGTCCTCACGACTACCTCCAGTCGAGACGAGATGCTCGAGTTTCCTCCTCAGGCCCTGATACAGGCGGTACCTGTCCAGGCTCCTGAGGCTCGAGAGCTGGCGGAAGAATCTCGCCACCCTTTTCTTGAGCATCTCCCACCACTCTGACTTACTGCTACAAAGGCCCAGCAATGGTACCTGGCTCTGAAGAAAGTCCTCAAAGGATTGTCTTATCTCCGCTTCCTCCAGGAGAGACGAATTGAGCTTCCAGTAGCCTCTTCCCATCCGGGGGGTCTCTGTAACATTCAGAGAAAACAAAATTAGACAGTGGTCGGAGAACTCCACCTCAACAACGGACACTGCTGAAGAGATGGCTTCCTCCTTTAAATAAAACCTGTCTATTCTAGAACTGCAGCTACCCCTATAATAGGTGAACCCAGCGTGGCCTGGGGTGTGCCGGATGTGGACATCCACCAGGCGAGCCTCACTGGCTATGCTATTAAGAGCGACGCTATCATAAGTCAGCTTGTCTCTGGAACCTCCCCTATCCTGGGACCTCGTGACAGCATTGAAGTCCCCTCCAAAGACCACCTGCCGACTTGTAAAAAGGTAGGGCTTGATCCTCATAAAGAGACACTTCCTGTCCCACTTGGACTGGGGACCATAGATGTTAATAAGACGAAGTTCTTGTCCCTTCATGAGGACATCCAGGATCAGGCACCTCCCCATTTCTAACTCAATAACTCGTCGGCATTCTACCGGTGCGGTAAAAAGTACCGCCACTCCGCTATACGGCTCGGCCGCAAGAGACCAATAGGAAGGCCCGTGTCTCCATTCCCTCTTAGCTTTAAACACGGCCGCCAAATCTGGCAGCCTGGTCTCCTGCAAAAATAAAATGTCGGCTTCAACGCGGCCGAGAAAATCAAAGGCCGCAAATCTAGCCGCATCAGACTTAATGCTGGCGACATTAATGGACGCCAGCGTCAACGGAGTGGGTGCCGCCATCATGAGTGATTGAGTTAGACGGCTTTTTTCTTACTACCTCCCTTCCCTCTACTGTCCTCTGAGGATGATCCCCTTTCTTTTTTACCATCAGAATTGGGGCAACTTCTCTTTAATGAAATTGAGGTGTCCATGTTATTACTGGCCCCCAAGGACCCACCCGGACCACCCTCTCCTTCGTCCTTGTCTCCTGACTCTGAGTCAGTCTCCCACTCTGAGGACCCAGCTTCCCCAGAGGATAGAGACTCGGCGCCCCCTGCAGGCTGCTCCGCCGCCACCTCCAGAACCCCACCCTCAGCCTCTCCTTCCGAGGAGGCGATCTCATCGAGGGTGAGGAACCGGTTGGAAAGCTCAACCAGAGGGGAGGAAGTTTTCCCTTCCTTAGGTACCTTAGATACGCCGCGTTTTTTCTTTTTCTGCTTGCGCTTATTTTCTAGCCAAATCCTGTTATCCTCATCCATACTCTCATAATGGGAGGACGTGGAGGACATGGCACCTTTCTCGCGCTCCATCCTCCTGACCTCCTCATCCAACTCATCATCCCTCAGGGCCTCAGTAGCAAGACCAGCCTCTGAGGAAGGACCCAGGGTCACCCCAGCAACCTGAGGCTTCCCCAGTTCTCTCCCTTTTTGTCTGGCTTCAAGCCGCCTCAACTGAGAAGGTGACTTATTCTTGCTTTTCTTCACAGGCCCCTCAGCTCCTCCACCTCTGCTGGTACCTTCCCCAGCAGAAGCAACCTCATGGCTCTCCTCCACTGGGGTCACAACCGCATTGGCAAAGGAGCGAGGACAACGGCTGAAAGGGTGACCGAGCTCACCACACAGGTTACACCTAATGTCCTTACAGGATGCAGCGAGATGACCTAGCCCACCACACAAAGCGCACTTCTGCACTTGGCAGCTGGCGCTAAAGTGGGTGGGGTCACCGCACCTGTGACAGACCTTCGGCTGCCCCTGGTAGAAAATCAGGATTCTGTCTCGCCCAAGAAAGGCTGAAGAAGGAATGTGGGCGACTGTGCCGCCTGAACACTTCAACTTCATCATGAAGGTCCAGGCCCCAGACCAAATGCCAAATTCATCGCGGTTTTTCTGCGGTACCTGTACAACCTCACCATAACGACTGAGCCAAGTCATGATGTCCATGCAAGAAAGTGACTCGTTACGGGTCAAAACGGTCACCTTCTTGACTGCGTTTTGGCGAGACACTGCTTGCACAGCAAAGTCTCGCCATGCGGGCTCGTTCCTTGCCAGCTCATAATTCGACCAGAAGAGCTCTAAGCCCTCCGGCCGAACAAAGCTGACATCGAACTCCGGAGTACCATAAGGATGTATCAGGGCAAAGATGTCACTAGCCCTGAAGTTCATCTTCAGGAGGAGCTCCACCACCCTTGACCTGGGTGGGCATGCGTCACTGCCCCTCCAGCGAAGACGAACCACATTCCTACGGGCAGCTCCGGGCCCGGTTGTGGGTAAAGACCATACAGTCTCTCCCCCCCTTTTCTCTTGGAAGGCTGCAAGGCCATGCCTGTCTGTCCAGAAGGACAGATCAACCTCTCTCCCCTCTACAGTGATTGACTTTTCCCCTCTCCTGAGAGCCTCCAGAAGACGCCTTTGCAAAACGCTATTCCCAGAGCCAGGAGACAAGGAGTTAACCCCACTTGCCCCAGCGGTGACACTCGCATAGCTCCTTATGGGAGCGGCCACCACTGGGGGTGCAGATGGTCCAGCACTCACACCAGGATCCCCCTCAGCACCATTCACCACCCCAACATTCACCACACTATGTACAATACTGCCTCGCTTCCTTGCATCACTCACACCAGCTGGGCCAGGAGGACCTGGGGTTGCCTCGGCGTCACTGGGCACTGGGGGTAGAGCCACCTCCATAGCTGATACAGCCTGAGAAGAGGCAGCTCCAACCCCGATCTTAAAGGTGCCCTCTGCCTCATTGGCATTAACCCCTTGTTGTCCTGCAGTTTTTATAATGTTTGAGCATCGCTGCTCGATTGGTGGTAGAGGCCTCTTGTCCTTACAGACTCCAGACAGTCTTTTTGCCCCTTTCATATCTTCAGAGTTTGATGCACCAATACAGAATAACACTTTTTCTGCGCCTTTCTTTGCAGGCTGCACGGGATGTTTGGGAGGCGCCGCACTACAAGCCCCAGCAGCCCCATCACACTGCCGCTGCTCACCGGAGCAAGCAACAGCGCTAAGGGCCACAGGAGCCACCGCCACTGCCCCTGGCACTGGGCCACCCCCCCCTCCCACTAGGGGGCAGCGCACAGTACCAGGACCTGCTGGATCGCCCTCACTGTCCGGCCTTTCGGCCGATGCCTTCCCTGCACCATCCTTGCTACTACAAACAAGGCTGGTGCTCTGCGCCATGATGGAACGTGGCTTTGCACTCTCCCCGCACCCTGGCACCGAGTCCACTGCAGGATTCGTGCTGGGCTGGGTAACGGGGCCTACACGACAGGCTGGCACTGCTGCCCGCCCGGAGGGAACAGGGAGGGGACGAAACACCAGATTCACCTCCTGAGACGCCTTGGTCTTCTTGGGTCTCGTCTTCTTTCTCTTTAGGTCGTCATCTGGCATATCATCGCCGAAGGAAAAGTTCTGGAGGTGAACTGGGGACTCAAGCTGACGGATCTGAGCCATTAGCGCCCCCCCCTGGCCGCTGTCATCACTTTCCTCCTCCAGGTTGGCAGGGCCGCAGCCTGATGGTAATGGCGCTTGCTCCGCAGGCAGCCTGTCGTGCGAGGCCTGCTGGTGTTGGTGCAGGCCACCAGACGGACACGGCAGGTCTTCCTCATCCTCCTCATCATCGCCATCATCCGCCTGGATCTCAAGCCCCTTCAGCTTTCTCAGCTGCTCCTGGCGCATGTCATCAAACCTCGCATCATTCTCCAATTTTTCACGAAACGGACCGCTGTGCTCACGGATAAGATGACGCTTCTCCTGCAGAGCGGTGACCTCGGCTTTTAGTCTGTCTATGGTGTTAAGAAGATCAGACTTTTTCTTTCTCTGCGTAGCCACCCCCGCTAGGGCCAAGGTCTCCCTTATCTCCTCCTGGAGCCTCCTCAGCGCTTTTCCAGCTTCCTCGTACTCACGGAGGTGCTCAGCAATCCGGGAGCCATAGATGGAAGCAGACTCCCGGGCCTTAAGATCACCCCATGCTTTTTGCACACCCCCGTGAGCACCCAGCTTTTCAGCTGAACCACCCAGCTTTCCCGCACATACATCCAGCTTTCCAGGAGGAGCACTTAGGCTGATGTCACTTGCCTTGATCTTCTGTGTTCCGGAGACCTTGCGGCTTCCCTGGGTCTTGGGGGTGGCAGCCGAGGTCACATCGCTGCGTCCTTGGCTCCGGGCAGATCTTCTCACGCCATCAGTTTTGGCCGGTAACTTGTTTTTCCTGCCTCCCGCCGGCCTGGTCCGGGAGACAGGAGCCTGGGACTTTCCAGCTTGATTCATCCCAGAGAACCCACTCCCTCCCTGGGGAGGAGAGAGCAGGCCTGGGTGGATTGGGTTTGCTCCAGGTGGTGCAGGAGCTCAGCAGCACACAACCACACCCGTCAGCAGCTCACAGCAGAATGAGAATGCACTCACTATTCTGCTGCTGGTGCAGTCACTGTGTACATACATGACATTACTTATCCTGCACTGATCCTGAGTTACATCCTGTATTATACTCCAGAGCTGCACTCACTATTCTGCTGCTGGTGCAGTCACTGTGTACATACATGACATTACTTATCCTGTACTGATCCTGAGTTACATCCTGTATTATACTCCAGAGCTGCTCTCACTATTCTGCTGCTGGTGCAGTCACTGTGTACATACATGACAGTACTTATCCTGTACTGATCCTGAGTTACATCCTGTATTATACTCCAGAGCTGCACTCACTATTCTGCTGCTGGTGCAGTCACTGTGTACATACATGACATTACTTATCCTGTACTGATCCTGAGTTACATCCTGTATTATACTCCAGAGCTGCTCTCACTATTCTGCTGCTGGTGCAGTCACTGTGTACATACATGACAGTACTTATCCTGTACTGATCCTGAGTTACATCCTGTATTATACTCCAGAGCTGCACTCACTATTCTGCTGCTGGTGCAGTCACTGTGTACATACATGACATTACTTATCCTGTACTGATCCTGAGTTACATCCTGTATTATACCCCAGAGCTGCACTCACTATTCTGCTGCTGGTGCAGTCACTGTGTACATACATGACATTACTTATCCTGTACTGATCCTGAGTTACATCCTGTATTATACTCCAGAGCTGCACTCACTATTCTGCTGCTGGTGCAGTCACTGTGTACATACATGACATTACTTATCCTGTACTGATCCTGAGTTACATCCTGTATTATACCCCAGAGCTGCACTCACTATTCTACATGCGCTGATACCACCAGTAGTCGTCTCCTCCTTCCAGGATTATGAAGAGTTAAGCGTATTTGACAGGTTGTTTTACACATCCCGGCTCTGAGTCGGTGAACGCTGTAACACTCTCTTACAAAGAATTATTTACCAATTCTGAAAGGTCTTGGCCCATCATCGTTAGTGTGGGGTTGGGAGCGCGGAGTCAGTTGCCCTGGTGACAAGTACTTATAAATATAACGCGTCGCCTAATGCGCTTTTTAACATAGTATTTTATGACATTAGCGGCTCGACGAGGTGACGGCGCTGAAAGGCCACTTTGTATAACCGTTCGTTCCCGCAGGTATTTGAGCTAAACGCCTGGTGTGACACCCGCGGCCTGACGTCAGCTACAGCATACATCTGCAGCACGTAATGGCGCGGTAACATCGCCACGTGCCGCCTCCATACATTCATCTATAGGCAGCTCAATTAGCGTATATGTATGTATTACACGCATATAAAATCCTGTATTAGATTTAAGCGTATAATTTTTTTTTTTCATGTAATAAATTGCTTTTCCTAAGAATGTCGTGTTCCTCTGTTATTCTTCCTGGAAATGTATTATCCAGACAAGCGTTCACCCCCGCAGCGTCCATACCACAATGCAGCCCGAGACACATCCTATCCATAAGATAAATGGAATTTATCAGATTTTCGAAGAATATTATGTGTCATTGTACCTCCGTTATTCCTCCTGGTAATGTGTCATCGATATATAATAATAATAATTTATTTATTTATATAGTGCACACAGATTACGCAGCGCAGCACAGAGGATGTCAAATCAGTCCCTGTCCCCAATAGGACTCACAATCTAATCATCCTACCTGTATGTTTTGGAGGGTGGGAGGAAACCGGAGGAAAGCCACGCTAACACGTAGAGAACATACAAACTATTTGCAGATGTTGACCTGGATAGGACTTGAACCCAGGACCCATGCGCTGCAAGGCTGTAGTGCTAACCACTGAGCCACTGCTCTGCAAGGCTGTAGTGCTAACCACTGAGCCACCGTGCTGCAAGGCTGTGGTGCTAACCACTAAGCCACCGTACTGCCCCTTGATATATATGGGGCTAGCCAAATTTTTCTCCCTATTTTGAAATCATTGTCACATCCCATGGACAAGAAGAATATACCCCTGTATATTATGTTTCACAGTTGCTCTGCTATTCCTCCTGAAAATGGATCAGTCATTTTATTGTTTTGAAAATCTGTTTCCTATGCTATCAATGTGACCGACTATGGATAGGATTAATGCTAATGCAATTTTTTTTCCTAAAAATGGTCGCTCTGAAACACTTTTAGGAATGTAGTTTGTAATCATTCCTCTGCGATGCCTCCTGGAAATGTGTAGTTTAATATACAGCTAAGAAAATCCCTATCACTCCCTATATCATCTACCACTACAGCGTCGGTGCTACTTCCAATTGATAAAGAGGAATGGTTATATTTAACTTTTTTCATCATGTGATTAATTGTTCCTCTTTAACACATCTTGGAAATATATCAGTGGAATTGGAAAAGTAGAAAAAAAGTCCCGGTATATCCTTACACAATCCGGACAATACCAGCTCAGTGTGATCAGTGTCACATCCTATTTCATTCTTTTTTCTTCCATTTTATATTTAGTATGTGTTCCCCTGCTATTCTTCCTGGAAATGTATCAATAAATTGGCAGCCCAGTATTGCCATTGAACATTTCCAGAGTATATGTCTGTATAGCGTTTGCCAATGTGCTATCACACTCAGAGGATCATTTAAGGGCATTTATCAGCAGGATGAAAGAAAGCACGGTGACTCAGTGGATAGCACTACAGCCTTGCAGCACGGTGACTCAGTGGTTAGCACTACAGCCTTGCAGCACGGTGGCTCAGTGGTTAGCACTATAGCCTTGCAGCACGGTGACTCAGTGGTTAGCACTACAGCCTTGCAGCACGGTGACTCAGTGGTTAGCACTACGGCCTTGCAGCACGGTGACTCAGTAGTTAGCACTACAGCCTTGCAGCATGGTGGCTCAGTGGTTAGCACTACAGCCTTGCAGCACGGTGACTCAGTGGATAGCATTACAGCCTTGCAGCACGGTGACTCAGTGGTTAGCACTACAGCCTTGCAGCACGGTGATTCAGTGGTTAGCACTACAGCCTTGCAGCACGGTGGCTCAGTGGTTAGCATTACAGCATTGCAGCGCTGGGGACCTGGGTTCAAGTCCCAGGGTCAACATCTGCAAAGAGTTTGTATGTTCTCTCCGAGTTTGCGTGGGTTTCCTCCGGGTCCTCCGGTTTCCTCCCACACTCCAAAACATATAGGTTGGTTGGGGACAGTGACTGATGTGACAAGTTCTGTGCAGCGTTGCGTGATCTGTGTGCGCTATATAAATAAAGGAATTATTATTAAATGCAAATGAGCCTGAGGGGCTCCAGGCTCCATTAACACCTATGGAACCTGGAGCCCCTCAGGCTCCTTTGCCTACAGTCCTTCATTCTGGTGGTAGATGCCCTTTAAGTATTTAGTCCTTATGCCTCTGCTATTCCTCTTGGAAATGTATCTAGTAATTTGCAATTGTCCATCACCATTCCAAATGTTCAGGACATTCAATTTTTACCCTTATATTCCTCCTGGAGACAAAGATGCTGTATGAATAAGTTTGACGCTGAGTATCATCTTTCGGTTCTTCGAGGTGACAGTCTGCTGCTGTGCGTTCAGTATATTATAGCATTGACATGAGGAATGGTTCCTCTGCTGCTCCTCCTGGAAATGTATCAATTCACTTGCATCAAGATTCTATCTCTGTTCTAATGGTCCAGGTGACATGTCCCCTGCTGTCTGTGTTACATCCAGTCTACAAGAATAATACTAATGATGGGATTTTTCGAGAAAACTTAAAATGTAAAGTTCTCTGAGTTTTTTTTCCGCAGTTTTCTGTTCCACAGATAACTTCACCATCTTGCACCAGGATTTGTCGGCTCCTTATTGTCGGGACGAGCTTGGACTGGCTCCTGTACCCGAGGCAGCAGCTCCATGGTGGCGCCTTGCAGACTTCAGACACTTCTCACTAGACCCAGGAGGAGCTGCAGCAGCTGAGATCAAGGAGGCTCATCCCCGGCCTGGGGGCGCCGCTAAAAAACAATCGACTTCTCATCAGCTTTATTGCTCAAGTTTTTATCTCTTATGCACAGTGACTGAGCAGATACAGGGAAGGGTTAACCTAGAATTTAAAATATATATATATATATTTACATAATAAAATTATCTTTAATCTTCATGCAAATTGTAATGCTGCCATTGAAGGGGTTAACTGATATAGATGCCCCAATGTATGAGCCTAATTTCGGACCTTCATTTTTTAGTGGAGTGTCCTCTTGCTCTGGAGGACCCAATACATCCGAGGATTGCTCCTAAACCCCATTGGTTTCAATAAAGATTCTTGTAGTTCCTTACTTCTCCTGTGGTGGCGCTGTAGAGAAATTGATTAGATTATAGCTCATTGTTGATTTTGATCGGCTCAATAATAATAATTCTATATTTATATAGCACACACAGATTACGCAGCGCTGCACAGAGCATGGCAAATCGGTCCCTGTCCCCAATGGGGCTCACAATCTAAACAACCTAACAGTATGTTTTGGAGTGTGGGAGGAAACCGGAGGAAACCCACGCAAACACGTAGAGAGCAGATGTTCACCTGGGTGGGCCTAGAACCCAGGACTCCAGTGCTGCAAGGCAGAAGTGCTACCCACTCAGCTCAAGGTTGAATATAAATTGACAGAGTGCATTATTAATCTGCTTCTGAGGGTGCATGTACCATCCTCTCTTCAAGGGGTTTTCCTACTAGATGCCCCTAAAACCCCAAACAATTTAATTGGAAATAGGAAATGACTTAGTCTTATACTATGCCAGAAATGATCATCACAGTAAAAAATTTGACGCGCCAAAAGACTGATGTTTTCCAGCGCAGAGAATGGCGGAACCTGGGACACATTGTCAAATTCTCCCCATTTTGTGACACAAAGAGCCACATTTATTAAAGAGAACCCGTCATGCAAAATAACCCCCCTAAACTAAATATATTTTCATAAACTGCCATTAGAGAGCATTGCCTCTATCCCTTCATTGTCCCTCTACATGCCTGTAAACCTAAGCAATGAGGTCCTAAAGCTGTATGCAAATGACCTGTGAAATGTCCAATGAAGCATTAGCATATTCAAGCTGTCCACCTTATTCATGAGTGGGAGGCACAGCCACACCCCCAGTGCATGACGGACAGCCTGTATAATGATGTGAGGCTGTATAATGAAGTGCATCCTGGTGCTGGTGGCCACGCCCCTTGCAGCCTGTGTGTGCATGTGTGTGTGTGTTTACGAGAGATACAGCAGCTCCAGGCAGCCATGTTATAGCAGAACATGTCAGGTACTTGTGTAGCTGATGTCTGTGTCTCTCACCTGTATATTAGGAGGATGCAGCACAGACACTAGCAATGCTTTACTATACATTACACACAGCCATGAGCAGGGGGAGGAGAGGGGAGGGGTAACAGGGGTGACATCACTGCCTCTGACCATGTGACCAGCCTCATTTACATAATAAAGAATAGATGATTTTACAATGATTAATGTATGAAATAACTAGATAAAGGCTGGGATGGATCCTTGTGAGCTGCTCCAACAGGTAGAGGTGAACGGACTAGTGACACAGACCTGATGACAGGTGTCCTTTAAGGCTTGGATTCCTAAAATAAGCGTACAAGTTGTTATTTAGTTGCAATTCCCGGCACAAAGCTCGGAATTGCGACGTCTCCGACCTGCTGCGCCAGTTGGGTGGGGGAGAATTTTCAATATTACGAAATTTTTGCAATTTTTTAAAAACTTGGGAATCACATCTCAACCGGAGGGTTTACTAATGACACAAAAATATTAACTTGTAATTTCTATCGGAGCCCTGGTTCCTGGTCAAGAGGATTTGTAGATCTTAATTAGACAATTTTTTATTAAAATATTGTCAAATTTCCGAAAACAGTGAATCGTCTTTCGAAACGGCAGAATTTCGCAATGACGCAAAAACATCAATTTGTATCTTCTATCAGAGCTCCGTGCTCGTCAGGGGATTAGCCGATTTTTATCCAATTTTTTTGCCAATTTTTATTCAATATTATGCCATTTTTGCCATTTTTTTTACCAAAATTTGGGAATCACATCTCATCTAATGACACAAAAACATTCACTTGTAATTTCTCTCCGGGTCTTCGTCGGGGGATTAGCCAATCCTAATCACTCAATTAACCAGCTATAGACAATGGGGAAATTGTCAATTTTCACTTCAGAGTAAACCAGTCCGTCCAGGAAACTGTCATTCACTGTCACCTATCGGATTTAATCCGGGAGCCGTTTTCCTATCTTTTCGATCCCTCCTAATCCCTCCTACTATTTGTATAGCTATAGGAAGTTGACAAAAACATCACCGTGTAACACTAGATAGACACATCTCCAGAATGCCGACCCTGGAAGGGGGGGGGAGGTGGTTGGGTTCCATTTGGCCTCTAAGCCGGCGGCCATTTTGTTTTTTTCTCTTCACTCGTCTGTCATGAGGTATTTAAGGGTTCCATATTTTCGTCTGTCACTCGTGAAAGCCTCTGTCAACCCCAAGCTTTACGGGACGGCTCGCCAAAAACATCCATACAGGTCGACAATGACAATATTATGCTATATCTGCCGGCAGAGGGATAATCCCCTCACGTCTGTTCCCTCGGCGGTCTCGTAATGTTCGGGGGGGGGCTTAAGTTGCATATTTGGTCAAGATTTCGCTGATGTATGCTATCAGCGGGAGAGAAATGAAATCCGAGGGGTTACGTCTCTTATTACAAGGCATCGCCCTCCTCGAGAGAGAGAGAGAGGTTTATCCAAAAAGTGGCCTTACTCCTCGCTCTAATATCTATATTCATGGGAACCGGCGGCTATGGTTAATTATAGGAGGTCTTCTCCTCCTCCTCATCCCACCACCGAAGTGTTTGTGGCCATATTAGACAAACAAGAGCTTCCCGGGTCCCTATTTAGGAGATTTTTTTAGTTTTTTTTCCGTCGGAGAAGAAGAGTAGAAAATGTAATTTTCCGCATCTCGGATGATTATAGCACGGATTAAAATGTAAAACCGGTTCCTCGCTGTGAAGAATACGGTGAATCTTCTCGGAGGTTCTTACCGCGTGGCAGGTTACAGAAATAATCTTCAGATTTCCCCCCTCGCGGTAATGACTGTAATAAGAATGTTTGCTATTACAGTGGATGGAAATAGTCTATTAAAAAGAGTCCCGGGCGGCCGGGATTTTCTCATTTCCTAGAGAACTAAATTAATTGATTCCTTCTCTCTCTCTCTCTCTCTCGTTCTCGATTTGGACGGTGGTGTCCAATTTTTTTTCGAGACGTAACATAACTAGGCCTGACCAGAGGGTTTCGATGGATTCGCTAGCCCCAATATGTTAAAATCGTATTGATACCACAATAAGACTTCATAAAACGTCAAAAAAACTGCTCCTGAGCAGACCTGCAGATGGTCCATATCTGACCATTGTGGACCGCTAACCCCTTAGATGCCGTGGTCAGATAAGTACACATCATCTGAAAGGTGACTTTCACTTTTACAAACATTCTCTACTGCTATCCAGCAGACTTATTTTCAAATGGATGAAGCTGATGCTCCATTACTGACCTCCAAATTGGACCTTTAAACCCTCGGATGTTGCAGTTAGATGAGACAATGGCATCTCAGAGGTTACATTCACTTTTGCAAACCTGTAGTCTATACTGCTTTTGTATACAGCTATGAAGCAGATTTATTTATAGGTTGATAAGTGATCTCTATCATTGACCTCTAACCCCTCAGATGCTGTGGTCTGATGAGAACACACCATCTAAGAGGTTACTTTCACTTTTACAAATATTCTCTACTGTTTTAAATATACAGCTATTAAGAAGACTTATTTTCCAATTTATGAAGCTAATGCTCCACTACTAACCTCCGGTTTGGACTTTAACCCCTAAAATACGGTGGTCAGATAAGAAAATAGCATCTGAGAGGTTACATTCACTTTTGCAAACATAAATTCTCTACGATTAGACATTAAGCAAATTTATTTTTAAGTTGATGAAGCTGATGCTCTGTAACTGATCTCTATTATAGACCTATAACCTCTCAGGTGCTGTGTTCAGATGAGACCAGGGCACCTGAGAGGTTAATTTCATACATTTATTCTATTCATTTTGCGTGCACAGCTCCCAGGCAGGCATATATATAGATTGATAAATATAAAGCTTTTGCTTCATAATTACAGACTGAAATGCTATGTTACTGTTTCTATCTTCTGCAGCTTCACCTGGGCACTGGGAGAAATTTAAGGTCAGGGCAGGCCTGTCATATTTATGAAAAGTTGGTTATATTTATTTGTGCTGCATTTTCTCCCCAAAAAACATATTTTTTACAATTTTGTCATGGCAAGAGAAAGAGGAGAAAAGCGAGTCATGGAGAAAACATCTTAATGGAGCTCTGAACCTGCAGGTCCACAAGCAAGTTATCAGATACATCAGGTTAATAATATAGAACATCTACATAGAGCTCTGAACTTGAAGGTAAACAAGTAAATTATCAGTATAAGCAGGTTAATAGTATAGAATATCTCTAGGAGCTCTGAACTTGTAGTTATACATGTAAGTTATTAGAAAAAGCAGGTTAATAGTATAGAACATCAACATGAGCTCTGAACTTGCAGGTAAACAAGTAAGTTATCAGAGACATCTGGTAAATAATATACAATATCTACATGGAGCTCTGAACTTGCAGGTAAACAATTAAGTTACCAGAAAAAGCAGTTTAATAGTATAGAACATCTACATGAGCTCTGAACTTGCAGGTAAACAAGTAAGTTATCAGACACATCTGGTAAATAATATACAATATCTACATGGAGCTCTGAACTTGCAGGTAAACAAGTAAGTTACCAGAAAAAGCAGTTTAATAGTATAGAACATCTACATGAGCTCTGAACTTGCTGGTAAACAAGGAAGTTATCAGAGACATCTGGTAAATAATATACAACATCTACATGACCTCTGAACTTGCTGGTAAACAAGGAAGTTATCATTGAAAGCAGATTAAAAGTATAGAACATCTCTAAGAAGCTCTGAACTTGCAGTTAAGCATGTAAGTTATCAGAAAAAGCAGGTTAATAGTATAGAACATCTACATGAGCTCTGAACTTGCAGGTAAACAAGTAAGTTATCAGAGACATCAGGTAAATAATATACAATGTCTACACGGAGCTCTGAACTTGCAGGTAAACAAGTAAGTTACCAAATAAAGCAGTTAAATAGTATAGAATATCTCTATGGAGCTCTGACCTTGCAGGCGAACAAGCAAGTTATCAGTAAAAGCAGGTTATCAAAATTCATTGCTGTACATAAACTAAATTGTAGTCTAAACAAGGTATAAGTGATTCATTTATTGTTCCTGGACCTCATACACTCAGTGTATTATTGCCTTGGGGCCAAAGTTACTCTTAATGCTTTATTTCGGAGTGCAGGTGTATTTCATGTTCTGATATGGAATAACAATGAGTTGCAGTACCAGACACAACCTATAGACAGGTGTGGCGCTGTTGCTGATAGACAGCAGTCATGTGTATATACGCCTGCTGCCCCTATAATATGTCATTTCTATAAGGCAAGGATTGTGATTACGTCTTGCAGGTCCTCATACATTGAATTCTCACAATTTATTACATTTTTGGAAGAATTGACCTTATTTTACTGAGTATTTTCTGTTATTTCGTATTGTACTGTCCCCTGCAGTCACGTTGTTACATGCAGCAATCAGATACAAGATAAGGAGTCGGATCAAAGAGGGAAAACCTTATTGATTAGAGACACAAGATGTTACGGCTTGCTCCACCGCTGTTCAGACTTGTCACGTCGCTCAGCACAATGGCTCCGGCTCCACGGAAGAAGGAGACTCAGGTTTCTTCATGGTCTCGGGTTGTATCAGAAGGAACAGCACAAAGCGACTCATTATAATTTCTTCTTCCGCTACTGCAGAGGATGGGGATCATTCCTTCATTTAAAGGGGAAGTCCATTTCAGAAAACCTTTTCTAGACCAATAGAAAAACTTTTTCAAAAATTTCCATCTAGAGTTAACTTACAAATATCTACTGTTTTATGTTTTCTGTGAAGATTTATATCTTTCTAGTTACAGACTACAACCGTAGTCTTATCCTCATATATTATATGGGCGGCACGGTGGCTCAGTGGTTAGCATTACAGCCTTGCAGTGCGGTGGCTCAGTGGTTAGCATTACAGCCTTGCAGTGTGGTGCCTCAGTGGTTAGCATTACAGCCTTGCAGCATGGTGACTCAGTGGTTAGCATTACATCCTTGCAGCGCTGGAGTCCAGGGTTCATGTCCCAGGGTCAACATCTGCACAGAGTTTGTTTGTTCTCTCTGTGTTTGTGTTGGTTTCCTGCGGGTCCTCCGTTTTCCTCCCACACTCCAAAACATAGTGGTGGGTTGATTAGATTGTGAGCCCCATTGAGGACAGGGACTGATTTGGCAAACTCTGTGCAGCGCTGCGTAATCTGTGTGCAGTATATAAATAAAGGAATTATTATTATTATATTATGTTAATGTACATTAAAGGAAATCTACCATCAAAATCCATCCTGATAAACCAGGGACATTACTCATCGATCCAGGCACTGAGACTGTGGGAATCTTCTTATATGTGTTATCCATGGCCACATTTCTTCTAAAATCAACTTTAATAATTATGCTAATGAGTCAGAAGTTCTCCTGGGAGTGTTACCAGAGCCCCTCCGTGCTGTAGTTTCACAGGCTGTTACACTGTCTCCCTCAGCACTTCCCCCTTCCTCTGCCTGCTGTAACCTCACACATTCGGAGGGGGAAGAGCTCCTGCACAGTTTAAGTAGGGGACTGAAAAAGGGGGATGCTGCATAATTTTGGCAAAATCTAAAGGAATTTTAAAGGTGATGTGATGGTGAAGGATCACTAGAGACATGAGGGGGATGTAGCATACGCTGCCGCATCATGCACCATTTGACCCCTCACTGGGGCGCATGCACCACTAGGTGCTGTATTTGGGGATCATGGGGCCACCCTTCTCATGATCATTAGGTTTCCACTGTTGAATTTCCCAGCGATTGTATCAGGTATCCACTATACCGATAACTTACCGTCACTGGAGTACCCCTTTAACAGTGTTGGTGTTTTCTAGGATAGGACATTATCATAAGGGTGGACAATCCCTTTAACATTCATACAATCACTAAGAACAGGGTCATAAAACCTTCACAGGGGAGACATTTCCTTCCTCTTCTGTGACTCATTCATGTCTTTAAGATTTATGGGTTCCTCAAGTCGTAAGATATCCCGGGGATCCATCCATTCCAGATACAGATGTCATCTGTGCGTCACGTAGTTCTATGTCACATTAAATACGTCAAATCACATCCTAGTGGAAGAAAAACATAAAACATAAATAAATCAACTTTGTTGTAGGATTGGGGCAATTTTTTATTTTTTTTTTACAAAAGTGAAAACTCCCTTCCCACCACCTCACAACCAGTGCTGTGACTTTTTGGGACCTGATATGCAAATTAGGTTCTCTACTGCCAAGTGGGTGGTCCTGGATTGACACCACCCACCTGACAATGTCTTCTTTATTTATTTTTTTTTTAATAAACTTTATTTCGATTTATATAATACAAGAAAAAAAAGAGTACAAAAGCAACCAAGTCAATCGCACAATTCATTACATATCCTCTACTACATAATTAGATGGAAAAAAAAAAAGAACACGATAGCCATTAAATGATTGCAATTTAATATTTGAGCCCTAAATAATTATTTAGTCTTTGTACATGGAGTCTGATAATATTCTCAGATCTGTACAATAAGACAATAATCACTCCCAGAGATGATCCCATAGACAATGATGAAGTCGTTACTGGAGAAATTTTACATTTTCCATGTTGCATAGAGATAATTTTTAATTTGGGAAGCGAAGACCTTTGTTTTTAGTAATGAAAGGTGAAGTTTTTTTGAAGTGCAGCTGCTCAGAGTAGGGGCATTTTTGGGCCTTTTTTGCAACTTTTTAGGAGCAAAATAATGATAGTTACCGAGCAAACATCTGTATAGCAGCCGCTCACTGGGGCAGATTTACTTACCCGGTCCCTGCGAGATCCCCGATCCAGAATGTCCGACGAGGATGAAGTCTGCCGTGATTCACTAAGATGGTGCGTCCGATATCCTGCATGTGTCGCTTCCCCGCTCAGGTCCCCGGAGTTCACCTTCTTCTTCCTGGTGCATGTAAGTGCATTGTCCGTGTATAATGTGCTGTGCGGGGAGTCACTAAGATCCTGCACCCGATATCCTGCATGTGTCGCTTCCCCGCTCAGGTCCCCGGAGTTCACCTTCTTCTTCCTGGTGCATGTAAGTGCATTGTCCGTGTATAATGTGCTGTGCGGGGAGTCACTAAGATCCTGCACCCGATATCCTGCATGTGTCGCTTCCCCGCTCAGGTCCCCGGAGTTCTCCTTCTTCTTCCTGGTGCATGTAAGTACATTGTCCGTGTATAATGCGCTGTGTGGGGAGTCACTAAGATCGTGCACCCGATATCCTACATGTGTCGCTTCCCCGCTCAGGTACCCGGAGTTCACCTTCTTCTTCCTGGTGCATGTAAGTGCATTGTCCGTGTATAATGCGCTGTGCGGGGAGTCACTAAGATCGTGCTCCCGATATCCTGCATGTGCCGCTTCCTCGCTCAGGTCCGCCGGAGTTCACCTTCTTCTTCCTGTGCATGTAAGTGCATTGTCCGTGTATAATGCGCTGTGCGGGGAGTCACTAAGATCGTGCTCCCGATATCCTGCATGTGCCGCTTCCTCGCTCAGGTCCGCCGGAGTTCACCTTCTTCTTCCTGTGCATGTAAGTGCATTGTCTTGTGACACAATTTGAAAGTTAAATCCTGCACTCAGCCCGATTCAGTCGGATCAGCCCCACCCCACCCCCCGATTTGTGTCCCTTGAAAGCAGCGGAGCTGTGCCAAAATCCGATCACATGCGCCAAAATCCTCTGCTAAATGCGGCACGGATCGAAAATCGTCGGACTATCCGACCAAAGTGTGGCCGCAGGACCCTTAGTAAATGAGCCCCAATGTCTTCCTAAAGTGTGAAACTAACGGCAGTGACTGTGCCGGAATCTACTAAAATAAGGCAGAGAGACAAAGTTGGTGGAGATGATAAAATAAAAACATAAAAGAAATCACAGAAAATCTATTAATAATATAAGAAAAAAAAAAATCGTATACAAATCAGAGACAATTCCCATGCGATGTTCCCCTCATTCTTGCGTCAACCACTTCACGGAGAACAATCGCCTGACAGTGATTAAGAGGTAACGCACGCGAGAAAGCTGAAAGACTGAAGGAGAGTGAAACGCGTTGTTCTTATCTCTTCCTTTCATGTCCTTCCTCCCCTGAAGATACAAGGTAACAAGTGGTCGTCCCTCAACAGAATCTTGGGCGAGCGGCCGAGCGGAAAGACCTAATATCTCTCCATCCATGATCTGTCATTTGAAAATCATTAGGGACGATTGACTTCACATGTCTCGGGTAATTAAAATAGTTATCTTTTTTTCCTCGGGATTTTTCAAAGCGAATAGTTCACATTCTGAATTGCGAGCGTTTTTGATGTCTCTCAGCGCACGGCGCGGCGTTGTCAGCTGTTAGATCACTGATGTGTATGGAGGAGGCCTGACCCCTGATTACTGGAGTCGCTGATGCATGCGGTGTACCGGGAGAAGGGGAGTCCTAAACGGATGTTCCTCTTTCGTTTGATCCAGAACTTACTTAAATGGTGGAACCTCTAGCACCTCCACCGGACTGGTGCTGATTAAAAGTCTAAGTTACTCACGCGTTTTATGTCCAGTTTTATGTCACAAGGGAATTTTTGGGAAGAAAGTGGCTTCTGATATTCCATAGGTGTCTTCTTACAAGGTGTCCATCAAAGTAACTTAAAGTTGCTTGGCCCCAACACAAAGGGGCACATTTACTTACCCGGTTCAGTCGCGATTCCGTGGCACGTTGTCCAATGAGGATTCAGGTCTCCCAGGATTCAGTAAGATCGTGCGCCCGATATCCAGCAGGTGTTGCTGCTGCGCTGAGGTCCGCCGGAGTTCACCTTCTTCTTCCCGGTGCATGTAACCGCTGATCTTGTGACACAATTCCTTTTTTAAATTCCGCGGTTTTTCCGAATCCGTCGGATTGTCCGACGGCCACGCCCCCCCCCCAATTTGTGTTGTGGCGCCGATGCGCCACAATCCGATAGCGTGTGCCGAAAACCGGGGCAATTCAGCGCAAAACAGCGCAAATCGGAAATATTTAAGAAAACCTGATGGAATCGCGGCCGCAGGACCCTTAGTAAATGTGCCCTAAAGTCTGTAGTTCGAGTTCCATGAGCGTTGACACATATTACTTAATCAAGTAATAAGCTGGAAATAGAATATCCCTTGGGGGTCACCTAGAACCTAAAGGCAGGAATGGTTTTACCCTTAAAGGAAATCTACCACCAGGATAAAGAATTGTAAACCAAGCACACTGACATACTGATGTGTGCCCCCTCTATCAGGTTCAGCTTTTCTTTTAGCTTCTTAGGACCTTGTTTTTACAATAAAAAGGTTTCACAAATTATGCAAATGAGCCTCCGGGGCTCCAGACTCTATAGATGTCAATGGAGTGAGGAGCCCTGAAGGCTCATCTGCATCATTTTTAAAACCTCTTTTTCTTAAAAACAAAGGCCTACCAAGCTACAAGAAGAGCAGTTTCTGCCAGAGGGGGCACACACCAGTATGTCAGTATGCTTGGTTTACAATCCTTCATCCTGGTGGTAGATTTCCTTTAACAACCATTTCAATTGCTTCGGGCTCCAAAAATCAGGAGGTCCTAAAACTCATGTCCTCAGAATTCCAATACAGCCTTGGTAGAGCAAGGAGAAGTAAACTCCTTGCTACACTATTTACAGTAGAATTATGTATTGGGGTCCCCAAATTGGACGTAATGTAAATGCAGGGGACCAGGAGGGTAAGAAGACCCAATGGTGGGATACAGGTTTAACCAGAACCAGACCACTCATTAACATAGCAGCCCGGTGATACCACGGAGGAGCGAGACAAAGACCCACATCCTTCATTACTCTTCCTCCTCGCAATCTGGATATGATCAAGCAGGAGGAGGACAATGGTGTGGAATCTGCAGTATATTTGGGGTACATTTACTTACCCAGCTGATGGAGTTCCCGAAATACGGAGTGTCCGACGATTATGCACTCCGGTGCGATTCACAAAGATCGCTCACAATTTCCTGCATCTGTCGCTTCCCCGCTCAGGTCCACTGGAGTTCACCTTCTTCTTCCTGGTTTTAAAGTCAAATCTCGCGCTCAGTCCGAATCGGTTGGGTCGTCCGAGGCCCCCCCCCCCCTCCCTGATTTCTGTTGCGCGATTGCGCCAAAATCTGATCGCGTGCGACACAATCCCCTTCTAAATACCTGTCACAGCCGCGCAATCCCCGAAAACGTCAGAATATCTGAGGAAAGTGTGCCGCGGGACCCTTAGTAAATAAGCCCCAGTATGTATCTAATGGTCCAAATCCTCCATACTGATCAGGTCGGGTGGCCGGGCCCCCTGACCCTGGGCCCCATAGTAGCTACTATGGCTGCTACCGCTGTAGTTACCCCCTAGCTGGAAGCAGCTGCATCCATGACTGGGACCATTGGAGGGGATAAGGCTCTGCCTCATAAGTAAGAACCGACTACACATGGCAGATAGGGGGCGCTGCTACAAACTCAGCATTAAATGCCAGGATGTTGTAGTTAATGATTGTCATAGGCTTCAAAAAATTCCTGTGCAGCTATTCTCTGTCATTCCAGCAATGCCATGTGATGATTGCACATTTTATATCCCCCGCTAAGAGCCTAAAATAACTGTACAAACAGATCCATGCACATTCTCTCCAGTAAAGACCCCCCGAGGAGCGCGGCACCTGCGCGCCGCACATGGACATTTACATATTCACATCACACTCAGGAGCTATAAATGATGCAGAGCCCCCGGGGGCCCCCCGTCACACCTGCCCCCTGTGCTGTGTACAGGAGGGGGCACCCAGGTCCCCTGTCCCCCCTACCACACACCTATCGCCCCTGAGCACAAGCGAGATGTGACAAAAGAGCCATAAATACATCCTAAAAGCCGGAGAATGACAGGGGAGAGGTGAGAATTTATGGCCGTCGTAAAGGAATAAAACCACTGAAACGCGTCAAACACCTAACGAGTTTCTGGATGGAAGTGTGAAAATCCCCAAAAATGTCAAAAATAACACGATTTGTTGTGTTTATATGAAACATCTCACAAAGGACTAACTGAAAGGTATAACATTACTACCCGAATACATAGTACATGTGCTTAAAGGGGAGGATCAAGATCAGTAAAACTTGGCTGCTTTACGCTACAAATAGCTCCACATCTGTCGTCAGGTTGTGTGAGGTATTACAGCTCGGCCATTTTCACTACCATACATGGACAGGAGTGGCGCTATTTCTGAGTAATCGACCAGAGAAGTTTTCTTAAAGGGATTTCCAGCATCTTGATATTGACGACCCCCCCCCCCCCATTAATATAATATAGAAGACATTGGGGCACATTTACTTACCCGGTCCTGTTGCGATCCCCGATCTGGATGGTCCAACGAAGATGAAGTCCGGTGCGATTCAACAAAATCGTGCACCCGATATCCGGCATGTGTCACTTCCCCGCTCAGGTCCCTGGAGTTCACCTTCTTCTTCCCGGTGCATGTAAGTGCATTGTCCGTGTATAATGCGCTGTGCGGGGAGTCACTAAGATCGTGCGCCCGATATCCTGCATGTGTCGCTTCCCCGCTCAGGTCCCCGGAGTTCACCTTCTTCTTCCTGGTGCATGTAAGTGCATTGTCCATGTATAATGTGCTGTGCGGGGAGTCACTAAGATTGTGCGCCCGATATCCTGCATGTGTCGCTTCCCCGCTCAGGTCCCCGGAGTTCACCTTCTTCTTCCTGGTGCATGTAAGTGCATTGTCCATGTATAATGCCCTGTACCACCATTCACTAAGATCGTGCGTCCGATATCCTGCATGTGTCGCTTCCCCGCTCAGGTCCCCGGAGTTCACCTTCTTCTTCCCGATGCATGTAAGTGCATTGTCCGTGTATAATGCGCTGTGCAGGGAGTCACTAAGATGGTGCGCCCGATATCCTGCATGTGTCGCTTCCCCGCTCAGGTCCCCGGAGTTCACCTTCTTCTTCCTAGTGCATGTAAGTGCATTGTCCGTGTATAATGCGCTGTGTGGGGAGTCACTAAGATCCTGCGCCCGATATCCTGCATGTGTCGCTTCCCCGCTCAGGTCCCCGGAGTTCACCTTCTTCTTCCTGGTGCATGTAAGTGCATTGTCCGTGTATAATGCGCTGTGCAGGGAGTCACTAAGATGGTGCGCCCGATATCCTGCATGTGTCGCTTCCCCGCTCAGGTCCCCGGAGTTCACCTTCTTCTTCCTAGTGCATGTAAGTGCATTGTCCGTGTATAATGCGCTGTGTGGGGAGTCACTAAGATCCTGCACCCGATATCCTGCATGTGTCGCTTCCCCGCTCAGGTCCCCGGAGTTCACCTTCTTCTTCCCGATGCATGTAAGTGCATTGTCCGTGTATAATGCGCTGTGCAGGGAGTCACTAAGATCGTGCACCCGATATCCTGCATGTGTCGCTTCCCCGCTCAGGTCCCCGGAGTTCACCTTCTTCTTCCCGGTGCATGTAAGTGCATTGTCTTGCGAGACAATTTGCGATGTTAAATCCCGCGCGTTGTCCGAATCCGATTTGTGACGCGTGAAAGCCGGCGCCGAGGCGCCAAAATCCAATCTTGTGTGCCAAAAACCCCAGTTAAATGCGGCGCAGCACAGAAATCGTCGACAAAAATGCACTCTGCTGACCTTTAGTAAATGAGCCCCAATATCAATAGGCCCGAAAATCCCTATTAGCTCTTCTACGGGTCCCTAAAGTGGACCATAATGAGAACATGGTTCTGCGCTTCCTCATCAATCTCATAGTTGTCAACAGAACCAAATTTGTTTGGATATCCTAACTTTTTGATCTGGAAAAAATTTGATGTGTTTCAAGCCTGAAAGGGGCGGAGTTTGTAGAAACTCTTACCCGTAAGTTGAAGATTTTATCAGAAGTTTCTGGGGTGAAACTGTTCTAGTTGCCCATGAAAACCAATTAGAGCTCAGCTCTCATTTTATTAACAGCTGTGGGAAAATGAAAGCTGAGCTCTGATTGGTTGCCATTGGCGACTAGAACAGTTCTGCACTCAGACACTTCTGATAAAGCTCCCCCGATGTTTCTATATAAGTCTGGGATGTATCTAGGG
This sequence comes from Engystomops pustulosus, assembly GCF_040894005.1. Taxonomy (NCBI): domain Eukaryota; kingdom Metazoa; phylum Chordata; class Amphibia; order Anura; family Leptodactylidae; genus Engystomops; species Engystomops pustulosus. Next base: position 200,731,783 of record NC_092415.1, on the reverse strand, counting down.
GTGGGGCTTAAATAACCACATGGTACGTAGGTAATCAATGTTCTAGGCATCTATAGAACCAACTTATTCCTTCATATCAGGACAACATAAATTACCCAGACACATGTGCTGGAAAACATTTTATGTTTTTTTTTGGTTTTGAAAGGACATCTACCACCAGGATTAAGGATTGTAAACCAAGCACATTCACATACTGGCTTTAAATTATGCAAATGAACCTGAGGGGCTCCAGGCCTCTTTAACACCTATGCAGTTAAGAGCCCCTCAAGGCTCATTTGCATAATTTTAAAAGGCTTTTTTTTGTAAAAACCAGGGAATAAGATGCTAAAAGAAGAGTGGATCCTGCCAGGGGTGGTACACACCAGTATGTCAGTGTGCTGGGTTTACAGTCCTTCATCCTGGTGGTAGATTTCCTTTAAGTTGTCCACTACACCCCATGGCATAACTTCTCCACACAGATCCAAATTCGCTGGGGCTACCCGTGGTTTTCAGTCAAATTTCTGAAGATGAAAGGATTAAGATTTTTAGAAAACCTTGACGAAAGTGGGTGGTCCAATTCAGGTTGGGCTGTTCCCAAGGTTGTGGCTTTAAAAAAAACGACAATTTTCCCGATGTAAATTTGGTATTCGTGCAATTTTCGCTTCAAATTTTTTGGACTCAGAATCTGATTTCCATATCCGTGTGCACTTGTTTTTGGAAAAATGCTTTAAAAAAATTACTTTTTCCACATAGAACTACAATTTCTGGGGTTGTTCTAAATTTTTGGTAAAAGTCTTGACAATTTTGGCCTTTTCCCAGTCTTAAAGGGGAGGGATATGTTTAAATCCTTGACCAAAAGTTGGTTTTCCAATGACAGTTTGGGCTGTTCCCAGGGATGGGGCTTAAAGGAATCTACCATCATGATCCATCCTGATAAACCAGGGACATTACTCATAGATCCAGGCACCGGGACTGTGGTATCTTCTTATATTTGTTATCCATGGTCTCCTGCCTTCTAAAATATTTCTTTTTTTAAAAAAAGCTAAAAATATGGACAGCTGCCCCCCCCCCTCCCCGGTCTTCTATGCCCGGGACTTCTCCGCAGGTGACTGGTAGGTCATTGCCCTGAGAGAAGCCCTCCTGATCTTTCCACCTTCCTGCGCCTTTGTTTGACTTGCACGCGCCGTTCTACGACTTTTACTGAATGCGCTTCTTTTTTACTCGGTGGCGTTGCGCTGTAAATTTATGGGATCTCGTTAAGTTGTTTGTTTTTGTTGGCCGGGGATGTGGTACTGGTCCGCTGCGCTCTCTCTACGGTGGATACAGCTGCGCCTGGAAGGAAATATTGTGTTGTCACCATGCGAAAAAAATGGAGTTTTGAGGAAAGTAAAAGGTAATAAACTAGTAAAAAAAGCTGGAAAATGGAGGTGGGAGTCTCCTTTAAGGCTACAGTCACACGTATTGGTGATTGTGGGGGCTGACCTGCAGTTCCCCAATATGGCCACTACACACTGTATGGGACTAGAACGCCCCATTCACAGGATATATGGTCTTACAGTCCTCACACTGCTTTGTTCTGTCCTGAGTGACTGATGTAGTGTTCTTACTTGGAGCAGAGGGGCTGAGCTGTGATGCAGCATCTGAGAGCACAGCAGTGTAAGCACATACCCCCAGTGCAATCGGAAAAGCTACAAGCCTCTGATATATCCACCTAAAATAAAGCTAAATATTTCACAGTCCTGCTGCTACTAACATCACACACAAAGGTCTGATTACATAGCTCTCTATGGACAGAACATAACAGAGCACAGAGCACAGCAGTGTGAGGACACACTCCTAGAGCACTTGGAGAAGCTACAATCCTGACATATAAATCCATATTCCACAGTCCTGCTGCTACTAACAACACACTCAAAAGTCTGATTACAAAGCTCTCTATGGACAGTACATAACTCTGGCTAGAGAGAGCACAGAGCACAGCAGTGTGAGGACACACCCCTAGTGCAATTGGAAAAGCTACAATCCTCAGATATATTCACTTAAAAAAAAGCTAAATATTTCACAGTCCTGCTGCTACTAAAATCACACAAAAAGGTCTGATTACACAGCTCTCTATGGACAGTACATAACAGAGCACAGAGCACAGCAGTGTGAGGACACACCCCTAGTGCACTTGGAGAAGCTACAATCCTGAAATATGAATCCATATTCCACAGTCCTGCTGCTACTAACAACACACACAAAGGTCTGATTACACAGCTCTCCATGTATAGTACCTGACACTGGCTGCATAGAGCATACAGCACAGCAGTGTGAGGCCATTCCCCCAGTGTACATGGAGAAGCTACAATCCAGGAATATAAATTGATATGTCACAGTCCTGCTTCTACTAACAACACACAAGAAGGTATCTTTACACTTCTGTCCAGTGACAATACTTCACAGTGATGGCAGAGAGCTCAGGGCACAGCAGTGTGAGAATAAGCCCTAAGTGCACGTGGAGGAGCTGCAGTCCTGGGATATGAATCCATATTTTACAGGATTTTTTAAAAATTCTAGTAATGTACACACATATATAGTATAAAGCAAATAAATCCGGAGCAAGAAGAAGACGTTGGAGGGAGAATCGCAGTCATTAATTAAAGCGACATTTACACCCGGAGCCGCTCCTACACTTCATTTAACAATAATAAAAAAGGATAATTGCTATTTTCTGGGGAAGACTTTTCATTATTGGAATAAAAATGAAATTAATATTTTATGGGAAAAAACCCAAGTGTAAAGATATCGAGCAAAACAGTTATCAAAATATTAATGCACATGAATGATGAGCAGGAGGATGGGAAGTATCTATCTATCTCATATCTATCTATCTATCTATCTATATCCTATCTATCTATCTATCTATCTATCTATCTATCTCATATCTATCTATCTATCTATCTATATCCTATCTATCTATCTATCTATCTATCTATCTATCTATCTATCTCATATCTACCTATCTATCTATCTATATCCTATCTATCTATCTATCTATCTATCTATCTATCTATCTATCTCATATCTACCTATCTATCTATTTATCTATCTATCTATCTATCTATCTCATATCTACCTATCTATCTATTTTTCTATTTATCTATCTATCTATCTCATATCTATCTATCTATCTATCTATCTATCTATCTCATATCTATCTATCTCATAACTATGTATTTCATATCTATCTATCTATCTCATATCTACCTATCTATTTTTCTATTTATCTATCTATCTATCTATCTATCTCATATCTACCTATCTATCTATTTTTCTATTTATCTATCTATCTATCTATCTCATATCTATCTATCTATCTATCTATCTATCTATCTATCTATCTATCTATCTATCTATCTATCTCATATCTATCTATCTATCTCATATCTATCTATCTATCTCATATCTATCTATCTATCTATCTATCTCATATCTATCTATCTATCTATCTATCTATCTATCTATCTCATATCTATCTATCTATCTATCTATCTATCTCATATCTATCTATCTATCTATCTATCTATCTATCTCATATCTATCTCTCTCATATCTATCTATCTCATATCTATCTCATATCTATCTATCTATCTATCTCATATCTATCTATCTCATATCTATCTCATATCTATCTATCTATCTCATATCTATCTATCTAAAGTTCAAAAACTGGCAGCACTCCGGATTGGTATCAAAAAAGTGACGGGGTGTCTTTTATTCCATGTGCAACGTTTCAGCTCACAAGAGCCTTTGTCAAGGCTCCTTGTGAGCTGAAACGTTGCACATGGAATAAAAGACACCCCGTCACTTTTTTGATACCAATCCGGAGTGCTGCCAGTTTTTGAACTTTACTACTGAGGCTCTCGGGCCAGAGAGCATCTGGACTCTGCACCCACCAGAATTGTGGTGCTGCTCCGAACTTTCACACCTATCTATCTATCTATCTATCTATCTATCTCATATCTATCTATCTCATATCTATCTATCTATCTATCTATCTATCTATCGATCTATCTCCTATCTATCTATCTATCTCATATTTATCTATCTCATATCTATCTATCTATCTACCTATCTATCTATCTATCTATCTATCTATCGATCATCTATCTATCTGCTATCCTCCTCAGTTAGGCAGGGGGCAGGGACATGCTATCCACACCCCTCTATCCACCTCAGTTTGGCAGAGGAGGAGGGGAGATACTATCAACACCCTGCTATCCTCCTAAGTTTGGCAGGGGACAGGGACATAATATCCACACCCACTATCCTCCTCAGTTTAGCAGGGGGGGGGGGAACACATACTATCCACACCCCACTATCCTCAGTTTGGCGGGGGGGGGGGGGACATACTATGCAGACCCTGCTATCCCCCTAAGTTTGGCAGGGGGCAGGGGAAAGCTATCCACACCCTGCTATCCTCCTTAGTTTGACAGGGGGAGGGACATGCTATCCACACCCTGCTATCCTCCTCAGTTTGGCAGGGGGCAGGGACATGCTATCCACACCCTGCTATCCTCCTCAGTTTGGCAGGGGGAGGAACATACTATACAGACCCCGCTATCCCGCTCAGTTTGTCAGGGGGGCAGGGACATACTATCCACACCCTGCTATCCTCCTCAGTTTGGCAGGGGACAGGGACATATTATCCACACCCCGCTATCCTCCTCAGTTTGGCAGGGGGGGCGGCGAAATGCTATCCAAACCCCACTATCTTCCTCAGTTTGGCAGGGGAGGGACTCATACTATGCAGAACCTGCTATCCCCCTAAGTTTGGCAGGGGGCAGGGACATGCCATCCACACCCTGCTATCCTCCTTAGTTTGACAGGGGGAGGACATGCTATCCACACCCTGCTATCCTCCTCAGTTTGGCAGGGGGCAGGGACATGCTATCCACACCCTGCTATCCTCCTTAGTTTGACAGGGGGAGGGACATGCTATCCACACCCTGTTATCCTCCTCAGTTTGGCAGGGGGCAGGGACATGCTATCCACACCCTGCTATCCTCCTCAGTTTGGCAGGGGGAGGGACATGCTATCCACACCCTGCTATCCTCCTCAGTTTGGCAGGGGGCAGGGACATGCTATCCACACCCTGCTATTCTCCTCAGTTTGGCAGGGGGAGGGACATACTATACAGACCCCGTTATCCCGCTCAGTTTGGTGGGGGGCAGGGGCATACTATCCACACCCGGTTATACCCCCCCAGTTTGGCAGGGGGGCAGGGACATGCTATCCACACCCCGCTATCCTCCTCAGTTTGGCTGGGGGACAGGGACACACTATACAGAACCCGCCATCCTCCTCAGTTTGGCAGGGGGCAGGTACACCCTGCTCCTCCATACCAAAACTTTTTCAACCAGGTTAAAATAAAGTAGTAAACTGCTTGGCTTCAATGATATCTCCCTTTTAGTAGGTTTGGCACAATCAATGGTTTGAGAGAAATTTTGGAGCGGGCAGATTCTCATCTCTTAGTGTATCTGTGTGATTACCTATAAGATTTATTCTGGTTTTTTAATGTTACAGTAAAGTTTTAACTTTTGGCCTCATGTACATCATCATGTGACCAGTTAGCTCCGCCCTTTGTAAGCCAAATGAAGCGATCACGAAGCGTTTCCTTTAAAGTCTCTCTGTAGCTTTTTCATTTCATCCAATTTTTGGGGGGTTTTTTTGCAAAATAATCCAAATTCAGAGCAAAACTAAAGCAAAAAGATGGTAATCCCCAGAGTCCGGTAGTGGTCGCTGAAGGGTCGCTGTGACCACATGGTGTCTTCACGGTTACTATCTGTAGATTGTGATGCACATCTTGACTGACATCTCATATATATCCCCATAGATTCCCCCAAGCGTGTAACCGGTTTTGGACGCACAAATGCATTCAATCAGCAGCGGGCGGCCCGAGTGTCCTATTAGTGGCGGGCGGCAGAGGCACCGGGCGCGTGACAGTTCACAGGGGCAGATTGTAACCAACTTGTAAAAAAAAAAGCTGCAACATGAGTCCAATGTATTTACTGCTGAAAAGTTCCGACTTTTTTGTGAATGTTTTTTTTTTTTAAAACAGAATTATTTTAGTAACTTTTCATATGACAAAACTGTTTCTAAATGAAATCGTGATCTCGGCATAACATATATCACTAGGTGAAAATCATATTCCAGATACAGGCGGTCCACAACTTATAGACGACCCCTAGTTACAGACAGACTCCTCTGCCCACTGTGACCTCTGGTGAAGTCTCTGGATGTTTCTATAGTCCCAGACTGTAAAGTGTCTGTTATGAAGCTTTATTGATAATCCTTGGTCCAATTACAGCATAAAAAATGGAAACTCCAATTGTCATTGGGAAAAAATTTTTTTGTCTGGATCTACAATTATAACATATACAGTTTCGACTTACATACAAATTCAACTTAAGAACAAACCTATGGACCCTATCTTGTATGTAACCCGGGAACTGCCTGTATTTGAAATTAACCCAGTACTGGACCCCAGTACCCCAGTATTCCACCACTGCTTGAACCAGTCCCAAAAAAGTGAATATTCCAATTTTATTTATTTGGGGGGGGGGGTTACCTTGCTCTTAAGGTCAACGGTGGTCACAGCGGTCAGGTCACAATAATTAGCAAGTCAGTCCACTAAAACAGAGGCAAGGTGTAATAGGGTACCAGAAAATGTACAGTATACTGCAACACAGGATAATTATGGTAAATGTACAAGTTATCAGAACACAGAAGGTTTCAACACCGCTGTTAGTTTTCCCTATAAAAATAATCGTCCCATTGTGTAGCAAAAGAAATTGCCCAAATGTTTGAATCAAGACTTTTTCCTCATTTTGTCACTAGGAAGTACTATTCATCCCACAAAAAACAAGCCCTGACACATCTCTGTTAGATGGTAACATTAAAAAGTTCTGGCTTTTGGAAGGAGAGAAGTAACAAATGGAAAGGGTTAAAAAAAAAAACGGAAATGGGCTGATAGAACTGATACATTGGCCCTCATCTAAACAGGTCCACCTTGGCAGAGAAGGGTTCAATATCTACTAAGAGACCAGAACCTCGAAGGCTTTCTTTATATCATCTCCATGCCAATTTCAGGCGCAGGCTATAGCACAATCTGGTGTGGAACTGCCTGGTGGTCAGGATTATAGGTAGGGTTCCAGGGGCGCGTGCCCTGGGGCCCCCACTACTTTACTCATAAGGGAGCCTCCACCAGCAATGTCTAACAGCGAGCTCACAGCTGGGAGCTGACTGTCACTGGGAGTGATGCCACCGTGGCGCAGGTGAGTCTGCCTTCAAGCTGTGACAGTGACTCCATGAGAACATGCCCATCCAGCAGTACTCAATCGCATTCTGCATTCTGCATACAGAGTGACCCCCCTCACTAGCCGGTTAACTGAAATTGTTGCCAACCATGTCCTAGCCAATCAGTGGTAGATTTACTTCATCTCGGATTACTCAGCCCAAGGTATGGCCGTGGTGACTGGAACTAGTAGCTGGAACTACTACCACAGCCACTGTGCCAGCTAGGAGAGCAGCTACCCTAACACCACAGCCACTGTGCCAGCTAGGAGAGCAGCTACCCTAACACCACAGCCACTGTGCCAGCTAGGAGAGCAGCTACCCTAACACCACAGCCACTGTGCCAGCTAGGAGAGCAGCTACCCTAACACCACCGCCACTGTGCCAGCTAGGAGAGCAGCTACCCTAACACCACTGCCACTGTGCCAGCTAGGAGAGCAGCTACCCTAACACCACCGCCACTGTGCCAGCTAGGAGAGCAGCTACCCTAACACCACAGCCACTGTGCCAGCTAGGAGAGCAGCTACCCTAACACCACAGCCACTGTGCCAGCTAGGAGAGCAGCTACCCTAACACCACAGCCACTGTGCCAGCTAGGAGAGCAGCTACCCTAACACCACAGCCACTGTGCCAGCTAGGAGAGCAGCTACCCTAACACCACAGCCACTGTGCCAGCTAGGAGAGCAGCTACCCTAACACCACAGCCACTGTGCCAGCTAGGAGAGCAACTACCCTAACACCACAGCCACTGTGCCAGCTAGGAGAGCAGCTACCCTAACACCACAGCCACTGTGCCAGCTAGGAGAGCAGCTACCCTAACACCACCGCCACTGTGCCAGCTAGGAGAGCAGCTACCCTAACACCACTGCCACTGTGCCAGCAAGGAGAGCAGCTACCCTAACACCACAGCCACTGCGCCAGCTAGGAGAGCAGTTACCCTAATACCACAGCCACTGTGCCAGCTAGCAGAGCAGCTACCCTAACACCACTGCCAGTGTGCCAGCTAGCAGAGCAGCTACCCTAACACCACAGCCACTGTGCCAGCTAGGAGAGCAGCTACCCTAACACCACAGCCACTGTGCCAGCTAGGAGAGCAGCTACCCTAACACCACAGCCACTGTGCCAGCTAGGAGAGCAGCTACCCTAACACCACAGCCACTGTGCCAGCTAGGAGAGCAGCCACCCTAACACCACAGCCACTGTGCCAGCTAGGAGAGCAGCTACCCTAACACCACAGCCACTGTGCCAGCTAGGAGAGCAGCTACCCTAACACCACAGCCACTGTGCCAGCTATGAGAGCAGCTACCCTAGCACCACAGCCACTGTGCCAGCTAGGAGAGCAGCTACCCTAGCACCCCTGTCACTGTGCCAGCTAGGAGAGCAGCTACCCTAACACCACTGCCACTGTGCCAGCAAGGAGAGCAGCTACCCTAACACCACAGCCACTGCGCCAGCTAGGAGAGCAGCTACCCTAATACCACAGCCACTGTGCCAGCTAGCAGAGCAGCTACCCTAACACCACAGCCACTGTGCCAGCTAGGAGAGCAGCTACCCTAACACCACAGCCACTGTGCCAGCTAGGAGAGCAGCTACCCTAACACCACAGCCACTGTGCCAGCTAGGAGAGCAGCTACCCTAACACCACAGCCACTGTGCCAGCTAGGAGAGCAGCCACCCTAACACCACAGCCACTGTGCCAGCTAGGAGAACAGCTACCCTAATACCACAGCCACTGTGCCAGCTAGGAGAGCAGCTACCCTAACACCACAGCCACTGTGCCAGCTAGGAGAGCAGCTACCCTAACACCACAGCCACTGTGCCAGCTAGGAGAGCAGCTACCCTAACACCACAGCCACTGTGCCAGCAAGGAGAGCAGCTACCCTAACACCACAGCCACTGTGCCAGCTAGGAGAGCAGCTACCCTAACACCACAGCCACTGTGCCAGCTTGGAGAGCAGCTACCCTAACACCACAGCCACTGTGCCAGCTAGGAGAGCAGCTACCCTAACACCACCGCCACTGTGCCAGCTAGGAGAGCAGCTACCCTAACACCACAGCCACTGTGCCACCCAGACCAGCATCTACCCTAACACCACAGCCACTGCGCCAGCAAGGAGAGCAGCTACCCTAACACCACAGCCACTGCGCCAGCTAAGAGAGCAGCTACCCTAACACCACAGCCACTGTGCCAGCTAGGAGAGCAGCTACCCTAACACCACAGCCACTGTGCCAGCTAGGAGAGCAGCTACCCTAACACCACAGCCACTGTGCCAGCTAGGAGAGCAGCTACCCTAACACCACAGCCACTGTGCCAGCTAGGAGAGCAGCTACCCTAACACCACAGCCACTGTGCCAGCTAGGAGAGCAGCTACCCTAACACCACAGCCACTGTGCCAGCTAGGAGAGCAGCTACCCTAACACCACAGCCACTGTGCCAGCTAGGAGAGCAGCTACCCTAACACCACCGCCAATGTGCCAGCTAGGAGAGCAGCCACCCTAACACCACAGCCACTGTGCCACCCAGACCAGCATCTACCCTAACACCACAGCCACTGTGCCAGCAAGGAGAGCAGCTACCCTAACACCACAGCCACTGTGCCAGCTAGGAGAGCAGCTACCCTAACACCACTGCCACTGTGCCAGCAAGGAGAGCAGCTACCCTAACACCACAGCCACTGCGCCAGCTAGGAGAGCAGTTACCCTAATACCACAGCCACTGTGCCAGCTAGCAGAGCAGCTACCCTAACACCACTGCCACTGTGCCAGCTAGCAGAGCAGCTACCCTAACACCACAGCCACTGTGCCAGCTAGGAGAGCAGCTACCCTAACACCACAGCCACTGTGCCAGCTAGGAGAGCAGCTACCCTAACACCACAGCCACTGTGCCAGCTAGGAGAGCAGCTACCCTAACACCACAGCCACTGTGCCAGCTAGGAGAGCAGCCACCCTAACACCACAGCCACTGTGCCAGCTAGGAGAGCAGCTACCCTAACACCACAGCCACTGTGCCAGCTAGGAGAGCAGCTACCCTAACACCACAGCCACTGTGCCAGCTATGAGAGCAGCTACCCTAGCACCACAGCCACTGTGCTAGCTAGGAGAGCAGCTACCCTAGCACCCCTGTCACTGTGCCAGCTAGGAGAGCAGCTACCCTAACACCACTGCCACTGTGCCAGCAAGGAGAGCAGCTACCCTAACACCACAGCCACTGCGCCAGCTAGGAGAGCAGCTACCCTAATACCACAGCCACTGTGCCAGCTAGCAGAGCAGCTACCCTAACACCACAGCCACTGTGCCAGCTAGGAGAGTAGCTACCCTAACACCACAGCCACTGTGCCAGCTAGGAGAGCAGCTACCCTAACACCACAGCCACTGTGCCAGCTAGGAGAGCAGCTACCCTAACACCACAGCCACTGTGCCAGCTAGGAGAGCAGCCACCCTAACACCACAGCCACTGTGCCAGCTAGGAGAACAGCTAACCTAATACCACAGCCACTGTGCCAGCTAGGAGAGCAGCTACCCTAACACCACAGCCACTGTGCCAGCTAGGAGAGCAGCTACCCTAACACCACAGCCACTGTGCCAGCTAGGAGAGCAGCTACCCTAACACCACAGCCACTGTGCCAGCTAGGAGAGCAGCTACCCTAACACCACAGCCACTGTGCCAGCAAGGAGAGCAGCTACCCTAACACCACAGCCACTGTGCCAGCTAGGAGAGCAGCTACCCTAACACCACAGCCACTGTGCCAGCTAGGAGAGCAGCTACCCTAACACCACAGCCACTGTGCCAGCTAGGAGAGCAGCTACCCTAACACCACCGCCACTGTGCCAGCTAGGAGAGCAGCTACCCTAACACCACAGCCACTGTGCCACCCAGACCAGCATCTACCCTAACACCACAGCCACTGTGCCAGCTGGGAGAGCAGCTACCCTAACACCACAGCCACTGCGCCAGCTAGGAGAGCAGCTACCCTAACACCACAGCCACTGTGCCAGCTAGGAGAGCAGCTACCCTAACACCACAGCCACTGTGCCAGCTAGGAGAGCAGCTACCCTAACACCACAGCCACTGTGCCAGCTAGGAGAGCAGCTACCCTAACACCACTGCCACTGATCCAGCAAGGAGAGCAGCTACCCTAACACCACAGCCACTGTGCCAGCTAGGAGAGCAGCTACCCTAACACCACAGCCACTGTGCCAGCTAGGAGAGCAGCTACCCTAACACCACAGCCACTGTGCCAGCTAGGAGAGCAGCTACCCTAACACCACCGCCACTGTGCCAGCTAGGAGAGCAGCTACCCTAACACCACAGCCACTGTGCCACCCAGACCAGCATCTACCCTAACACCACAGCCACTGTGCCAGCAAGGAGAGCAGCTACCCTAACACCACAGCCACTGCGCCAGCTAGGAGAGCAGCTACCCTAACACCACAGCCACTGTGCCAGCTAGGAGAGCAGCTACCCTAACACCACAGCCACTGTGCCAGCTAGGAGAGCAGCTACCCTAACACCACAGCCACTGTGCCAGCTAGGAGAGCAGCTACCCTAACACCACAGCCACTGTGCCAGCTAGGAGAGCAGCTACCCTAACACCACAGCCACTGTGCCAGCTAGGAGAGCAGCTACCCTAACACCACAGCCACTGTGCCAGCTAGGAGAGCAGCTACCCTAACACCACAGCCACTGTAACATGTAAGTAGGAGAGAGTTTAGAATTTTAATGATAATTTATAAAAGTAATGTGTACCACTGACTGGGCAACATTCAGTGGGGGCCCCCACCAGATTTTGAGCCCCGGGGCCTCCACCTACCTTAATCCGGTCCTGCTTGTGTCAATACCCAAGTGGAGCCCTGCTCCTCCCTTCATAATGTATAATTCAATGTAGTAGTCTTGATTGGAGTGTTCCTCTGCAATCGGGCCACGGATCTTCCCAGGTCGGCCATACTTATGACACTTCACCTACAAGGTCATTTATATGTGACCCCGAGCTGACAGATCCCTTTAAGCCAAAGTTATATCCAACTCTTAACTTTTGCAATGCACATCATTCTCACAGCCTTCCAAGTCCTTCGAAAATACAGTAATAATCACCTATTAGAATAATGGGGGTAGTAGTAATCATCAGACAAAGCCCCATCTTGTCGCTCCTGCCCCGCTTCCCTCTGACCTGACATTAACTCATAGGATAAAGTTCTAGAACTTCTCCGCTCTGTAATTTCACTTCCGAGAAACTTCTGCTCCAAATCTCTTAAATGTTACAGCGCTTGGTAATGACGGTGACCTTTGTCAGGAAGCCGCATGTTCTCCTGAATAATAATACTCATTATTTCCCTGTTTACTCTCCTATAGAAACATTTTTGGGTAAAGTTAGGGTGTCGCGAGATGCGGGGGGGCAGTTGTGATAAGACCACGATTGCGTTTGACCTTCAGCGGCGGCGGAGCGCTTCGGTAACTACGCGGCACGAGGCGGAGAGCTGCACTTTACTTACTTTCAATTGCTTGAATTTGACATCCAAGCTAATGTTAACCCTTACTGGTCAGAGGACGGAGGGGGTCCGGCAAATTTTTGGATATTACTTACCCTTTTTCAAAGTTTTTGCTTGCTGTCAATGAATGGAAACATTCCTAAACATAGACAAGACTAAAAATACTTAACTTGGCCTAAACCTTATTACTGAACAAAGCCGAATTTCAAATACTGAACATAGGCTGGTCCTAAGTAATGAGAAGATGTAAACATATACACCGTAAACATAGACACTGAACGTAGCCCAAGCCTAAGTAATAAACACATTCTAGATCTACGTACTATCCTTGGCCTAAACCTGAGTACAGACTATAGACTAAACCTTAATAACTATTGTAGTCTAATCCTTAGTTTTGATTAAAACCTAAGCTCAAGTACTAAATATACCATAAAAATAAACACTGTAAACATAGACACTGCACATAGCCGAAACCTAAGTAATAAACACATTCTAGATCTAAGTACTAACCACGGCCTAGACACAAGTACAGACTACAGACTAAACCTTAGCAATGATTGAGGTCTAAACTTTAGTGTTGATTACATCCTAAACTCAAGTACTAAACATACCCTAATCCGAAATATGGAACATACCGTAAACATAAACACTGTAAACATAGACACTGTAAACATAGACATTGAACATAGCCGAAACCTAAATAATAAACACATTCTAGATCTAAGTACTAACCTTGGCCTAAACACAAGTACAGACTACAGACTAAACCTAAATACCGATTGCAGTCTACCGGTAATCCTTAGTTTTGATTACATCCTAAACTCAGGTACTAAACATAACCTAATCCTAAGTACTGAACATACCGTAAGCATAGACGCTGAGCATAGCCTAAACCTAAGTAATAAAAACATCTTAAATCTAAATACTAACCACAGCCTAAGCTTCAGTACGTAACACAGCCTAAACCTTAGTATTGAGTATTTTCTAAATGTACGTACTGAACAAAGCTTAGACAGAATGCAGCCCAAACCTATGTACTGAGCATAGCCTAAACCTATGTACTGAGCATAGCCTAAACCTATGTACTGAGCATAGCCTAAACCTAAGTACTGAGCATAGCCTAAACCTAAGTACTGAGCATAGCCTAAACCTATGTACTGAGCATAGCCTAAACCTATTTACTGAGCATAGCCTAAACCTAAGTACTGAGCATAGCCTAAACCTAAGTACTGAGCATAGCCTAAACCTAAGTACTGAGCATAGCCTAAACCTAAGTACTGATCATAGACTAAACCTAAGTACTGAGCATAGCCTAAACCTAAGTACTGAGAATAGCCTAAACCTAAGTACTGAGCATAGCCTAAACCTAAGTACTGAACATAGCCTAAACCTATGTACTGAGCATAGCCTAAACCTAAGTACTGAGCATAGCCTAAACCTAAGTACTGAGCATAGCCTAAACCTATGTACTGAGCATAGCCTAAACCTATGTACTGAGCATAGCCTAAACCTATGTACTGAGCATAGCCTAAACCTAAGTACTGAGCATAGCCTAAACCTAAGTACTGAGCATAGCCTAAACCTATGTACTGAGCATAGCCTAAACCTATTTACTGAGCATAGCCTAAACCTAAGTACTGAGCATAGCCTAAACCTAAGTACTGAGCATAGCCTAAACCTAAGTACTGAGCATAGCCTAAACCTAAGTACTGATCATAGACTAAACCTAAGTACTGAGCATAGCCTAAACCTAAGTACTGAGAATAGCCTAAACCTAAGTACTGAGCATAGCCTAAACCTAAGTACTGAACATAGCCTAAACCTATGTACTGAGCATAGCCTAAACCTAAGTACTGAGCATAGCCTAAACCTAAGTACTGAGCATAGCCTAAACCTATGTACTGAGCATAGCCTAAACCTATGTACTGAGCATAGCCTAAACCTATGTACTAAGCATAGCCTAAACCTAAGTACTGAGCATAGCCTAAACCTAAGTACTGAGCATAGCCTAAACCTAAGTACTGAGCATAGCCTAAACCTAAGTACTGAGCATAGCCTAAACCTAAGTACTGAGCATAGCCTAAACCTATGTACTGAGCATAACCTAAACCTAAGTACTGAGCATAGCCTAAACCTAAGTACTGAACATAGCCTAAACCTAATTACTGAGCACAGCCTAAGTCTAAGTACTGAGCATAGCCTAAACCTATGTACTAAGCATAGCCTAAACCTAAGCACTGAGCATAGCCTAAACCTAAGCACTGAGCACAGTCTAAACCTAAGTAAAAAGAGCAAAACAATGTGCAGACCTGACATATCTCACAGAGTTTTTTAAATAATTTGATATATTTTAGGCAATATTTTGTGAACTTGGACTCAGGATACAGACAGATATTTTTTACAAACATTGATACGTTGTAGCAAACGTTCAGGACAGCAGTTCACAAGATAGCCAGATATTTAGACCCGGGATGTAAAAAAATAAAACCTCCATCCAGCAAAAACCAAGCAAAGATGATGAGAATTGTGAATAGTGAGACCTGATGATCGCTAACAGATTAACGCTCACAATACTTTAGTTTAGATATGGAACATCCCTTAAAGGGGTTTTCCCATGAAGACAAGTTAGGCCCTATCCATGGGATAATGCCTAACTTGCTGATCAGTGGGGGCCTCAGTGCTGAGACCACCGCAGATCGCAAGGGGTCCAATGGGGTCCCATGTACCTCCGTTGGACCCCTCGTTGCTCTTCAGACTAATGGGCGCACGTGATCGTTACTCTCATGGAGCGACAAGGGGTGGGTAGGGCCCCTCATTTTTGTGATATGTAGGGGTCTCAGCACTGAGACCCCCACTGATAAGCAAGTTAGGCCCTATCCCGTGGGAAAGCCCATTTAAACCTAGAAATTTTACTCAGCCTCAACCAAATACTCTACCTCCTTTTGTATCCTTCTGTTGTGACATTGCCAGTAGCTTTGCCTTAAAGAGGCTTCTCCACTTTTGGACAACCCCTACTTGTTAAAAAGTCCCTTGACACTGATCACAAAAAAATTGTGATCCCTATAGATCACCACACACTGTATGGAAGGCTTGTAGTAAGTGTTTGGTTTCCCTACACTGCCCCCAGAGGGAAAAGGAGGTATTACATTGTCCATTCATATTATTGAGTTGTCAGTGTGAGAAGATAGGATAAGACCGGTTCTCCAGAACAAGAAATGCTCTTTATAGCTACTCTCTACTTTCACCAAAAGAAGAGGATCCCTCTCCCTCTCTTAAAGGGATGTTCCAGTATAAATGGGAAACGTGGAGGTATGAAAGGTGTAGTGAGAAAAAAAACTTAATTTAGCTTCCACTCCCTGTGGCTCCAGTGAGTTGCTGGCCCCTCTGTCTGTGGCCGGTGTTGGCAGAAAGTCGGAGGCCACATGTCACTGCTACACATGGGTTTTCAGAATTGGACACTCCCTTTAAGTAGGATGTCATCTGCGAGGGTTTTGGTTGCTTTGATCTGCAGGCGGAGGATGTAGCGATGACATTTATGATATAACAGGCGGCGGCTGGAGGGGTGTACAGTAGCCACAAGCTCATAGCTCGCAGTTGGTCGAGCGTAGCGCAGCATTTCCCCCCCTTTGATCCTATAGCTGTACAGTATGGCGGCATCCAGCGAGGAGACGGACTCATCAACTTTGAACTGGGAGTTTGTTTAGTCCATAAAACTCGTAAAGTTACTTTTATTGCGTTATCAGAAGAAGACGAAACATCTGGAGGCAATTGTCCGTACATGGATGTACATTTCTTGTAATGCTGAGAAGTTCGGGGGAGGGGAGGGTACAGATGTCCTATCCCTATAGGTGCAGCCTGGCTCTGCCATACACCATGTATGTGCCATAGGGACCTTACTCCTGTAGGTATTGCTAGAGGTTGTAGGTGTTCTTGTACCTACTGTATAATGACTGTAAAATATGGATTTATGTTGCAGGATTGTAGTTTCTCCTAATACACTGGGAGAGAGTCCTCACACTGCTGTGCTCTGTGCTCTCTGCAGCCTGTGTGAGATGTTATCTGATAGAAAGAGATCCATAATCATTTGTATGTTGTAGCACCAGGACTGGATTTATACTCCAGGATTGTAGCTTATCCAAGTCCGCTGGGGGCATGTCCTCACACTGCTGTGCTATGTGTTCTCTGCAGCCACTGTTAGGTATTGTCCCTGGAGAGTTGTGTAATCAGACCTCACACTGCTGTGCTCTGTGCTCTCTGCAGCCAGTGTTATGTATTGTCCCTGGAGAGATGTGTAATCAGACCTCACACTGCTGTGCTCTGTGCGCACTGCAGCCACTGTTAGGTATTGTCCCTGGAGAGATGTGTAATCAGACCTCACACTGCTGTGCTCTGTGCTCTCTGCAGCCAGTGTTATGTATTGTCCCTGGAGAGATGTGTAATCAAACCTCACACTGCTGTGCTCTGTGCTCTCTGCAGCCAGTGTTATGTACTGTCCCTGGAGAGATGTGTAATCAGACCTCACACTGCTGTGCTCTGTGCTCTCTGCAGCCAGTGTTGTGTATTGTCCCTGGAGAGATGTGTAATCAGACCTCTGTGTGTGTGGTTAGTAGCAGCAGGACTGTGAAATATGGAATTATGTTCCAGGATTGTAGTTGCTCCTAGTACATTGGGAGAGTGTCCTCACACCGCTGTGCTCTGTGCTCTCCTCAGCCTGTTTGATATGTTTTTTCTGGAGAGATGTGTATTCGGACCTTTGTTTATGGCATTAGTAGAAGCAGGACTGTGAAATATGGACTTATATTCCACGATTGCAGCTTCTCCAAGTCCAGTGGTGATATGACCTCACACTGCTGAGCCCTGTGTTCTCTACAGGCAGTATTAGGAATTGTTCTCGGAGAGCTCTTTAATCATTTCTTTGTTTATCTAGTTAGTAGCAGCGGGACTGTGAAATATGGACTCGTATTCCAGGAATGCAGCTTCTTCAACTGCACTAGGAGGATATCCAAACACTGCTGTGCTCTGTGCTCTCTGCAAACCATCCCCTCTTCTCTGAGTAAAAGCTGTAGTAGGCTTCTGGTTGCCTGCTGCAAAAGTCACTCAAAGCAGAGCGCATGCAGAGAGCTAAGAGCCCAGCAGTGTGAGGACACCTCTCACCTAATTTACACTATGCTCCAATTAGCTGTTTCCCAATGGGAGCCTCTGTAACAAGGGGCATGGCAGAGTCATTAAGGAGTGTTCTCATTAGGGAGAAGCCGGAGGGTGGGTGCAGGTTAACCCTTAAAATGACAGCGTATATAAAACTAGAATCAACTTCTGGCGGGAGCAGTCGGTGAAGGGTTAATCCCCCGATACCTTCGCCTGGTAAAAGTTCGGTGTAAACGTCTCTTCTCCCCGATTCATCATTTGCAAAGCGATTTTCCTGTAAATTCCGGCAATCTGAGTGCCTTTCCTCCGGCTGTAATGTCTGCACATAACCAGCTCCTCCAGTCCGGCCGCAGAGCGGAGAACACGGATAAATTGCTTCTATTCCTCTGTCAGCGGGAGACAATATATTCCTGAAGTTTTCTCCTGACTCTGGGAGAAGTGCTCCCATTATTGGGCACAATTGCCTGGGGGGGGGGGCGTCATGTGGGTGATTACACTCCATGATACGACGTGATACACCATACACCGGGGAGATATAAAGCTCCTTTACATGGACTTCAAGGAATTTTCCAGGTTATGGATACTAATGATCTATCCTTAGTATTGGTGATCAATATCAGAACCCCTAGAGAGAGAGAGAGAGCGCTACTTCCGCTTCACAGGTTTATGACATCACATGAGTCAATCACATGGTCTGATTGCGTCTCTTCCATGTTCAATACCAAGTACAGCCACTATATAATGTATGGCGCTCTTGTCCAAACTATACAACTGATAGGTGGAAATACTGGGTTATTGGCTCCCTCTGATCAACACTTCTATGCCTAAATTACTGAAATAAATTAATTTAAAGGGAGTGTATCTGCAGTTTTGAACATACAAAATTGGACATAGCACTACCAATGGTGGAAGGGTGTCCTCACCCTGTTGTGCTCTTCAATCTCTGCATTGAACTGCTTTACAACATGCTCTGAGTTACTTCTGCAACCAGAAGCTTGCTACAGCTTTTACCCAGAGCAGAGGGGAGGGGCTGATGACACCTGCTCCCTTTACGTAAAACATATTTAATAACATCTGTCCTTATTCTATGTGCTTCATTAATACCTCCGCAGACTCAATACTTATCACAGCTGAGGGTTTGTTACAGTTATATCCAGGCTGAACAATGCTCTGTATATAAACAGCCTGAACTGCAGCATGTTACTTAAACTGATACATTGTAACAGCTACCAGGAAAGGGGAGAGGCTGGTACTGAGGATGTGCTGAGCTCACAGAGCATTGGTATGAATCGATACTATTGTAGCAAACCCTCAGCTGTAAAAAGTATTAGTTCTGTTACAGGTTTTTTTTATTTATAAGCATAAATTACTGAATGTTTTTATTTATTTAATGCAAATCCAGATAATAAAAATCAGGAGAAACAGAAACTCTCCCTGGATGTAAATGTTGATTTTATAATCTCTAATGGGGAATCCATCCACAAGGGTTTTCCGCTAGATTATTTGGCCCACCAGGACCAATATAAAAAAATTCAACAAAAAATAATAGTGCGCTCTGCCCCAGGTGAAGCTTTAAGATCTCATAAGGGACTTATTATGTAGGAAAAATATGTACTAAAATAAATCTAAAAATAATATAATAAAATCTAAATGTGTAAAATAAAAGCTTCACCCACACAAGACAGACTTTCGCCATTGCCGTCCAAGACTAGGAGGGGACACTGAGGACAGAGGGACCTTGTGTGTGACCCCCCCCCCCCCTCCGCCCCCTGGAATACATGTTATACACTCTTGTACACAGCCTACGTGTCTGAGACACAGAGACATCACATACATGAAAGTGGTCGCACACATCACAAATAAAATCACCAAAAAAATGTGCCATAGTGCCATAGTTCGGATAATCGGAATCATTATAAAGGCGACTTTAAACTTTGCAATTTTACTCCTTTTTATTGCAGCTTTAGCTCCTATCACTGTAACGTCCAACTCTCCGGCTTAGCAGACACTTCCTGATTCCTCTGTGCTGTGTGCTGACTATGTGCTTAGATTATCATGGTACAGGGTTTAGGGCTCCCAGCAAAAACAGCAACATTTCAACTTATTTGTGATGCTTGATAAGGACTCACATGAGTCGAAATGTCGCTGTTTATGCTGTGTAAATAAAGAACTTAATTTTTTTTTCACTGATACCTTGGATTGATAAGATCGGGTCCATGGAACCAGGACCTGAGGCTGCATGCACCGTCCAATAAGTTCTTTTACCAGACGAATAATGTATTTAATTTCCTTTCTATTGGTAAAAGGTTTAGCTACACTTACACTTATATTCGGAAGATCCTACTAATATCTGACACATAGAAAAAGAGACAGACCATAGAAAAGGTGCTGTCTCACCTAACCAATCACACACACTCAGCACTGCCGTCTCACCTAACCAATCACACACACTCAGCTCTGCTATCTCACCTAACCAATCACACACACACACAGCACTGCTGTCTCACCTAACCAATCACACACACTCAGCTCTGCTATCTCACCTAACCAATCACACACACACTCAGCTCTGCTATCTCACCTAACCAATCACACACACACTCTCAGCTCTGCTGTCTCACCTAACCAATCACACACACACTCAGCTCTGCTGTCTCACCTAACCAATCACACACACTCAGCACTGCCGTCTCACATAACCAATCACACACAAACTCAGCTCTGCTGTCTCACCTAACCAATCACACACACTCAGCTCTGCTATCTCACCTAACCAATCACACACACACACAGCACTGCTGTCTCACCTAACCAATCACACACACTCAGCTCTGCTATCTCACCTAACCAATCACACACACACTCAGCTCTGCTATCTCACCTAACCAATCACACACACACTCTCAGCTCTGCTGTCTCACCTAACCAATCACACACACACTCAGCTCTGCTGTGTAACCTAACCAATCACACACACACTCAGCTCTGCTGTCTCACCTAACCAATCACACACACTCAGCACTGCCGTCTCACATAACCAATCACACACACACTCAGCTCTGCTGTCTCACCTAACCAATCACACACACACACTCAGCACTGCTCTCTCACCTAACCAATCACACACACACACACAGCTCTGCTGTCTCACCTAACCAATCACACACACACACTCAGCTCTGCTGTCTCACCTAACCAATCACACACACACACACACACAGCTCTGCTGTCTCACCTAACCAATCACACACACACACTCAGCTCTGCTGTCTCACCTAACCAATCACACACACACACACTCAGCTCTGCTGTCTCACCTAACCAATCACACACACACTCAGCTCTGCTATTTCACCTAACCAATCACACACACACTCAGCACTGCTGTCTCACCTAACCAATCACACACACACTCAGCTCTGCTGTCTCACCTAACCAATCACACACACACTCAGCTCTGCTGTCTCACCTAACCAATCACACTCAGCTCTGCTGTCTCACCTAACCAATCACACACGCACTCAGCTCTGCTGCCTCACCTAACCAATCACACACACACTCAGCTCTGCTATTTCACCTAACCAATCACACACACACTCAGCTCTGCTGTCTCACCTAACCAATCACACACACACTCAGCTCTGCTATTTCACCTAACCAATCACACACACACTCAGCACTGCTGTCTCACCTAACCAATCACACACACACTCAGCTCTGCTATCTCCCCTTACCAATCACACACACACTCAGCTCTGCTGTCTCACCTAACCAATCACACTCAGCTCTGCTGCCTCACCTAACCAATCACACACACTCAGCACGATGATTTCCTTTTCACGCTGCTGGACAGGAAGTGCCTTTGGCTCTGCTACTCTCTACCTCCTTCCCATCCCCCCTGCTCCTGCAGTACAGGAGATGCACTTTCATGTGAGAGGAATCTTTTCAGACAGGAAGACCTGCCCGACCATAGTCAGGACTGAAGTTATGGTCAGATCAATGGGCAACCAAAAAAGCACAACAGCAGGTTGAAATTATATCTGTGAAATGCTACATTTTTTTTTAATAACATTGAATTGGAGAATGTGTTATTTTGCAGTTCTGAGTAAATGTAAGAATTTTGGGAATACCCCTTTGAAAACCCCTTAATGGGTATAGGGCAGCACGGTGCCTCAGTGGTTAGCACTTCTGCCTTGCAGCGCTGGGGCCCTGGTTTCTATTCCCACCCAGGTCAATATCTGCAAAGAGTTTGTATGTTCTCTCCGTGTTTGCGTGGGTTTCCTCTGGGTCCTCCGGTTTCCTCCCACACTCCAAAACATACTGGTAGGTTGATTAGATTGTGAGCCCCATTGGGACAGGGACCAATTTTGTCATGCGTTGTGCAGCGCTGCGTAATCTGTGTGTGCTATATAAATAAAGAACTATTAATGGGACTTATCTTCGATAAGAGGCAGAAGCTAATACCACAAGTAGAACTTGTTGGTGTCTGACTACCAGCCCCCCAAAAAGTGAGCAAATTAAAATGAGGACTGATCCTCTTTCAGTATTTACCAAACATTCGGTATTGCCAAATTTCAATTGGACTGAGGCGAGATGCAATTCATGCAATAGCCACCACTAAAACATGGCGCTGTCCTTTCAGCTCATCTATTAGGGTTGCAGGTGTTGGGCCCCCACCAATCTGTAGCTGATACTGATGGCCAATCCTGAGACTATGAATAGAATAGCAAATTCCTATTAACTACAAAGTATCAACATGCCCATAGAATCCGCCGCTAACGACTTGCCCATCAGTGACATTTCCGTAGACTCAAACACTTACAGCAGTTTTTATTCTTAACTTTCTCCTAAAGCGTCTTGAAGGGAATCGTGAGGAAATCGGAAAATGCTTTTTATCCTTCCGATTGTTTTTAGCATTTTAAGAGAAGATCCATAACAAAGAATAATGTGGCAATAATCTCGGATAATTCTCGGTGTAATGGGAATTCAGGACTGCGCATCGATTCACTTCCATCTTCTTGTAGATTCCTGTCTATTATAAAAGCCATTTGCAGAGACGGCATATTCATTTCCAGCGGCGCAGGTTTAGAAAACAATGGCGGGTGGTGATATTACACCGATACTCCCGACGCTAACTGCTGCCGGATACAATTTCAGCTCTGAAGACGCAGCGGAAGACACATTATCATACATTTGTTTATATCTCCATCTCTTCTGACCCTGCTGCCTCATCTCATGGCTATTTCTCACTATGTGCTGCTCCTATAAGCTCCAAAATGGTGTCAGAGGCAAAAATGCCCCTTGAGTCAGAATAAAAAAGAGGCGTATGCCCCGGGGCCCCCACCAGTCTCTTCTTACTGTCTACAACTGGCTAACACAGAACCCAAAGGACCCAAAAACAAGGGGCAAAATGTAAACATTGATAGGACTTTTATTAGGCCACTTGATTGCGATATTATGGTCAATGGTTTTAGGTAGTTAGGGAACTTGTCACCAGGGACCTCATTTTCACTAAAGACAAATTGTAAAAGCCCATGACACCTGCAGTGCAAAAATGCCTCTCTGCCTTTTCTAAGCATTTGCTTAACAGTATAATTGTGTGTTATAACTTACTCTTGCACCCTGACAAAATCCTGGAGTAGTCACAGGGGTTGGGCTTTGGTTTGGATGCATTTCAAAAAACAACATGTGACTTGTTTGAGCAGCAGGCTGCCTCCATCTTTGTGCTCCTGTACAGCTTGTCCCTCTCCCACTGATATCAGCTCACCAGGCTCTGACCTCTGAGAAGGAGCAGGAGGAGGAGCTGTACAGGAGCACAAAGGTGGGGGCTATGCTCTGAGGAGTGAGTAACACAGACAAGTCACATGTTGTTTTTTGAAATGCATCCAAACCAAACTCCAAGGATTTTGTCAGGGTGCAAGAGTAAGTTATAACACACAATTATATTGTAATGCAAATGCTTAGAAAAGGCAGATTTGCACGGCAGGTGTAATAAGCTTCTGCAACCTGTCGTTATTGAAAATGAGGTCCCTGGTGACAGGTTCCCTTTAAAGGTATTTTGCATTATTAGGCCAGTATTGGCCATGAGCTAGCATTGGGCACATGGGCAATTTCACGGGGCAGTGCATATGAGGAGTCGGGCCTCACCGCATCGGGAATGTGCCATCTGACCACATCGCAAAAGATAGGGTGGGTCCTTTTCCTGCCCGTCATTGTGGATAGGGCAGTCACTCCCTATGGACATCGGAAGGGTGAGCAACGTCCAACTGCAGATGTGAGATGAGCCGCGAGCAACCAAACATGGCTGTTTTTTAGCTCTTAAAATTGTAATTGTAAAACCCCTGGTTTAAAGCACAGGGCCCAGTGCTCCAACGTCCGATTTAGCCTGATATGTTGGCTATTGACTGCCGCAACTGTCACAGGATGTAGAACAGTAGGGTTCAGAAGTGAACACTCCCTACAGTGTCCTCAGTGGTCAAGCTTGGCCAACACTACGGGGTATCTACCAGGTATTGGAGCAACTCTTTTATTACCAACCTACTCTTTTTCAATTTTTGTTCCAGTTCTGGAAAATCCCTTTAAAAACCTAAATAATACTGACATACCATTGGCCAGGGCCTCCTGTAAAATGTTTTCTCAGGCACCAACAAATTTTGATCTATTCTCAGTCAGTCTCCACAACTGATCTGAAAGCACTTGGGCAAATTCTTAGGTACGTAGTCTCTAAACTTCTCAAAATTCTCACTATATGCAGTTTTTCTTCACCTTGACTCGGTTCACCTTGAGTATGTATTTGGGATCATTTTTGGTCAATGCATAGACAACACTGTATAAGTTATTGTCTGATGTTCTCAAAAGGTTGGTCTTGAGAGTCAAAGAGTCATGACCGTGGAGTTGAATGAAGCTTTGTATCTTTGTTGGAGACCTTGTTGAATGCCAATCCAATACTAAGGCCCATTGGGTCTGTGGCAGCATTTAGGTGCAGTGCCACAAGAGTACATTTGTCGATCTTCATTGAAGCACCAGATCCAGGTCCCACAATGGTCCTTGCCCATAAAGTTGACGTGCTGTCCTTCAACATCATGGTTGTTTGGGGTAAGTGATTACAGAAGAGGAGATTTAGGAATAAGAGGAGAGTGTTAGATTGTGGTCTACTACTCCAATTTTTGCCAGATTTCCATGTTCTGGTGAATCATTCCTGGGCAAGTCCAAGTCCACCCTTTCGAAAATGTTCCTATATCATTTGACACTGATAGCTGATTGGTGAGGATTCATACTATGATGGCACCAATTTCCCAAGTACAGTATTTGGCCTTTTCCATCAGTCCAATACGCATGGAGAAGATAGATATATGGGCGTCTTGGCACCCCTGTTGTGGTTATCATGTAGTGAAACAACTCCATGCAAAGCCTGTTGTTGATGGCCAATAATGAATGGGTGGCTGTGTTCTTACACCACTTTTTTGGTGATCAATGACGATCCCAATGGGGAAGCCCCAAACCATCATTGTAAAGTAATAAATATCCTCCAGAAAAATCCAAATTTTTCTTATTTTTGTAACTTTTGCCCCTTAAGGGCAAAACAACTCCATGCAAAGGCTGTTGTCGATGGCCAATAATGACTGGGTGACTGTATTCAGAGGTAATTTCACAAGTCAAGGCCGACTTCCCTCAACCTCACACATGTTTGTTTAAGACTTTTGTTTTTGACCCCCATCTTTAAGGCTCGGTCCCGTATTAATCATTTGTTTCCTTATGCAGAGAGAACATTTTCGGAACGAGGTAGAAAATTGTTCTCAAGCTGAAGTCTTAGATGGCAAGCGGACATGTGGAAATGACAAATAGCCCGGCAGATGACAGCTGAGGTTCATCCAGCTGTTAGAGGCCCTGCGGCACATGATTGATGGTGTTGATATTCCAAATAAGTCTTAAGATATGCCAAGCCTTGGAGAAATAACAAAGACACAGATTTATACTACAGATAGAATGGAGAAGTAGGGGGAATTATTCTCAACATGTGATCTTTGGACTTGTCGTGTCACCTCTATGGCTAACCTCACCGTGCCCGTCTGGGTCACCAATGGGTTAGTCTTCAGTAGACAATTGTGGAGACAGCTGTGATTGCTTCTTATAAGTGACTATGTTTTATGTATTTCTAAGGTTCTAAGACTAGAGAACCCTACATCCAAATACAGGGGAAAGGGCTTGACGAGGGGAGAAGCCATTAGAAAATATTAGACCTTGGCCATTATGCAGGAACATTGTAGC
This sequence comes from Engystomops pustulosus, assembly GCF_040894005.1. Taxonomy (NCBI): domain Eukaryota; kingdom Metazoa; phylum Chordata; class Amphibia; order Anura; family Leptodactylidae; genus Engystomops; species Engystomops pustulosus. The sequence goes on along the minus strand of NC_092415.1, from coordinate 200,705,566 downwards.
ATCTCAAAAATGCTTGGGAAAATGGCAGTGCACACTTGCGGCTGGTATTTAAATATCTCTGAGGGCACCGATCACAAGTGTTACCATCGGGCGCTTGGGTTTGGAACCGAACTTTCAAACCGGAACCTGAATGGGTCTGCTCGTCCCCAGGTATGACATCTGCGTTGTCCCGGCGCAGCAATCATGGTCCAGGCTGACGTAGATTTCAGCTATAACCGGCACCAGTTTTAAGGCACATGTTATAGTATATTTGTCTAAGACTACATTCACACAGACGTGTTCCGGCCGCACCGTAGAGAAATATTGTGCATGGCGCCATATTCCGGGAAAAGGTAGGACATGTTCTGTCTTTTCATAAGGTATGGAAAGGTACGGTGCCGCATTTGTGCTCCCCTAGGGCGCCATGCGCCCATTGCTGTCTGTGGGGGACGTATATCCAACGTCCCCCATACAGTTATGTGAATGCAGCCTAAGGACGGATTCACACTGCCATCGTTGCCCGCTGTACCGTAGCATGGCGGGCACACGGCAGCGCGCGGGGAGAGAAGGAGGTGAGCGCTCTCCACCGGGATACATGGCGTACGGTGCTGTATGCCATGAAAATATAGGACATGTCCTAGCTTTTCACGGGGTATGTAGCGATACGGTGCCACACGTGTGCTGGATCGTACCGCTCCCATGGGGCGCCGTGTGCCCATTGCCGTCTATATGGGACGCATATCGGCCGTATATACGTCCCCCATGTGGCAGTGTGAATGTAGCCTAACAAAGTATATTTGTCCTTGTCAGCTTTGTTACAAACCCTTCCACTCCCACTTTTTTTTTTTTAAAGTTTGATTTAAAAAGGGAGAAAAGTTACAATATCTTTGCGTTTCGAATGTTTCTTTCATCAAGATGGTAAAAAGCAAGAAAAGTTGTCCTTATACAACACCCTATGGGGAGACACAAGGTTTCCACTGGCCCATAATACGTACATGAGTGCAGACATCATTCAGATTTGTAACTATTTGATTTTTTTATAAAATATTTATTTAAATCTGCCATTATTAGCCATTAATTTATTTTAAAATTGTGACACCCCATTAAGAAACAGGAGCAAATGCCCAAAAAAGTGTAAGTTTACTTAGCTAATGAGCAGATTAATTAAGGAAATTAGATCAATTATATGGATTTTCTAGACCCCAAAATGACTGTTTTCTTCCAAAAATTGGCACATCTGGCTTACCTTAAAGCTAATTGTATCTAAATTTTACTCCCTACTTTATACTGAGGTATTATCGTACCCCCAACTGAAGTCTAGACCGTTTTTGGAGAGGTTCCCACTTTTATTAGGCCTATCTTAAAATCTTGATATAATATATATATATATTTTTATTACATCATTTTTATAATATCATATGTAAATAATTTTACAATTTTGGAACTTATTTACAAATCAAATTGACAAGCAGGGTAATTTGGAGCTATATAAAGCATAAAAAATTATATATAAAGTAGAAAATAAATCATTTATAAAGCATTCAAAAAATTATGTATGACGTAAAAAAAGAAATCATCTATAAAGCATAAAAAAGAATTTAAAGTATAAGAAAAGTCATATATAAAGTATAAAAAAAATCAACTACAAAAAAAATTGTAAATATTTCGGAAATACCGGTACATTAGAATAAAAATTTGAGAATTTTTTTTTTTTAAATGGAAAAGATAATTTCTAATGTACCTAAGGGGTCTACAAGAAGGAAAAGTCATATTGAAATAAAAATGTTCTTGGCAAATTGATGATAATTGAATGTTTACAGTATTTTTGAATAGAAAAACCTTATTAAATATAGGCGGTCCCCTACTTAAGGACACCCGACTTACAGACAACCCATAGTTACAGACAGACCCCTCTGACCTCTGGTGACCTCTCTGGATGTTACTATAGTCCCAGACTGCACTGATCAGCTGTAAGGTGTCTGTAATGAAGCTTTATTGATAATCCTTGGTCCCATTACAGCAAAAAATGTTTAAACTCCAATTGTCACCGGGGCAAAAATTTTTTCATCTGGATCTACAATTATAAATTATACAGTTTCGACTTACATACAAATTCAACTTAAGAACAAACCTCCAGACCCTATCTTGTACGTAACCCGGGGACTGCCTGTATGTTGATTATACAGTATTGTCATAAATATTTACTAAAAATTGGTAAAGATTTTTTTTGTAACTTACAGGCGATCCCCTACTTAAGGACACCCGACTTACAGACGACCCCTAGTTACAGACGGACCTCTCTGCCCCCTGTGACATCTGGTGATCTCTCTGGATGTTACTATAGTCCCAGACTGCAATGATCAGCTGTAAGGTGTCTGTAATGAAGCTTTATTGATAATCATTGGTCCAATTATAACAAAAAATTGTCACTGGGGCAATAAAAAAATTTTGTCTACAATTATAAAATATACAGTTTCGACTTACATACAAATTCAACTTAAGAACAAACCTATAGAACCTATCTTGTACATAACTCGGGGACTGCCTGTATTTTAATTTACCGTACTAAAGAGAGCAAAAAAAAAAATTTTAATGTGTTTTTGCTTCATGTCGCTACCGTAACCTTATAATTTCTGGGAGAACATATTGCTGATGTCAGGCCGCGAGCTGGGATCTACTTTTCCCACATGTAATAAGAACTTCACTCCCCAAAGACTCTGTCTGGTGCACTTGAGGAATAGAAAAAAAAAAAAAACTTTGTAGCTGAAGACTTGTTTGTGAGTCTAACAAAATTTTCTTTAGAGCTACAGACTTCGAAGATTTTTATAGAATTATTTTATTATTATTTTTTATTTATTTTTTATTATTATTTTTTATATATTTTCTGTATATTATTCTGTAATAATATCATATGCCAGAGACTAAAATTAGTCAAAAAATTCTACCTATATTTGTATCTTGTGTTTTCCAGGATCCTTTGATAATTTGCATATTTGTTTTTCTTAACATGTGGACAATTTTCACTATTTTTGTCCAGAGGTGACCTTTGGAATTCCAGAATAATTTTCTCTCTTTTTCCAAGTGCCCCCACGTGACCCGGGAGCACAAACATCCGAGAGACCTCTGGGCATCTTCACATCTGCTGGCATCTGAGCTGAAGGCCATTGTGTGATGTATTTTTAACAACAGGTGTTGGGGATAGGGAGGGGTGTCTTGGTTATTAAGGGGATGGGCCGTAACACCGGCTAATTTTTAGTTCCCAGGCTATTTAGGAACAATCCAGAAAACAAGCCTAATCTGTTTGTACAAAGCCGACACTGGGAAAACCACAACAATCAGTCCCAGTGTTTACAGTATGTGTAATTCCGTCGTCTGGATTTAACTTTTTACCAAAAATTTCCAAAAGTTTGATGGATCTCCATTGTATTCCCGAATTTTTTAAAAAAAATAGTTATTTATTTCTATAAGTATTTTACATTGGAGGAACAAAGAAGCAACACGACTGATTAATGACCTCAGTTTAGGATAATGATTCCCAATTTGTAAAATCTAAGTAGAGCCATTTTTATCTAATTGTTTCATTACCTGCGCAGCTCGCCACGAGAAGAGTCCATCGGTGTCGGCCAATTCTAGAAGGAAATTAGCGAAAATAGGCTGAGAGTTATTATTATTATTTTATTATTTATTGCTATTAAATGTTTGTTGGCATATTTGTGTTAATGATGGTTTTTCTTTTTGACAATTCCAAAAAATCTCATTTAATTTTAAATTTTTTTTTGTTTTTTACATTTATTTTCAGTTTTGAAAGGTATTAATATTTTTTTTCTTTTAATTTGTCTAATCTTTCAGCGCTACAAATTGTATAATTTATTGTCTAGGATATTATCATTATTTATTGCTCTGGACGAGGAAAATAACGTGGAAGTGCAAGGATGGATTTAGGAGGTTAACGAGAAATATTCGGAAGTTATGAAATATCCGGGGTTTTTTTATTTACCGGTCTCCTGATATTCGTATGATTCTGAAATCGGTGAGAATAGAATATCTAGATTGTTGGATGCCCAGATGGATTTATTAGGTTGAATGAATTGCATACATTTGGATGATAAATCAATAAATAGATAGATAAAACATAGACAGATAGATACATTTGAATAATTGAATGAATCTGAAACTATGGGGCACATTCATCACAGCTTGTACACCTGAAAACAGGTATATGAGCTGTTATTTTTGCGCAATTCCCACCACCGGGATTTTCGCCTTCTACCCCCTGTATGTCAGTTGGGCGCGGAGTGGGTGATGCCGCGCTGTGCAGTGGGCCTGGTTGGGCATGGTTGCTACGTCTTACCCTTACCCTGGCAAGTTGCCTGGTGGACATCAATCAGTTCTTCTGACACACATAGACCATGCATGGAAAGACGCTTGCCCTTGGCTTGGTGAACCTAGAACTGTTCTAGAACACAAAGTCTTCTTCTGCTTACACCGTAAGTTCTATCTGGTGCACACGGCCAGCATATTAACATCAATGCTTAGCGACACATCTTCAACGTGCCGGGCTTGGATAAAGTAATGTTTGAGAGTTCATGAGACACTGATACCTGGATTGGTGCAGCAATACGTACATACGTACACAGGCAATGGATGTAAACCTAATCAAAACATCCAGAACTTGCATAGGCAATGGATGGGAACCTATGTAGAAAACTTTGCCCTGAGGCCTGGTGGACACTTATCCCAGTCCAACTTCTACTGACATACAAAAGCAATTAAGTGAAACCTATTTCACCACTCTTGTCTACTGGGTCTACATAAGTACATCACACGTACATCACATGGACTAGTATGTCACACGTCGGCTATGGAAAGGGTTTACGGACTGAGCTGAGCATATTGCAGCTCACCGGTAACACCCGTGAAAGCCGCCAGCGACAATCAAAGGCCATCTCGTCTAAGATCTTTGTTCTCCATGACATCATCTGGGAACGGCCATCTGTCGTCACAGAAAATAGTGCCCAAAGCTCCAAAACTGCAATTTTTCACCATTTTGCAACATGAAAAAATTCGGACCGTGAGCCACATTTATCATGCAGTGTTCAACAGAATTGGGTTGCACGCTCTATCCTAAAGGTATACCAACAAAAAAGTTGCAGGAGCAGTGGGCGCCAGATTCATGAAGAACATGCGCCACAATTCATGAATCTAGCGCCCCCTGCACACTACACAGGCAAACTGCACATAGTACAGACTGCACTGTTTGTGATAAATGTGGGCCAGTGTATGGGAAACCTACCTAAGGACTACTGACCTGCTGGATCTAGACCAATTCAAGTTCCATTGTCTAAGGCACTGTGACCTAGTGGACATGGGAGAATACAAGTTTCTGATAGAGGTATACCATAGATAGAGCTCTTTAAGAGTTGAATTCTTCTTATACACTTAGGCATTGAATGGGAGTCTGGATGGGACCCTATCTCCTGCTGACCTGGTAAAACTGGGACAAGTTAGGTTGTTTTTGGTAAACATAGTCAATAGATGGAACCTTATCTAAGGCACTGGACCAATTTATATTTTTACATATATACAATAGATGGATTAAGTCCCCATCTATGGAGCTCTTACCTGGTGGACAGAGAGCAGTCCAAGTTCTTGCATAGGCCCTAGATGGAAGCTATTGAAGACACATGGCCCCTGTCCTGGTGGGCTTGAAGCAATGATAGTTTCTCATACGTATATATGTAATACAAGTAAACCAGTGTAAGGAACTCTGGCTATTGACTTGATCAAGTTGGACTGATTCAAATGCATATCTAGATGTTGAATAGGAACCAAACTACGGCACCACAGCCAAGTGGACTTTAGACCACTTAGGTTTTTCGGGAAAAAAATAACTTATGAATAGAAAACCCACATGTCCCGTGGCCCATGGCCGGGTAGTTCTGGATCAATTTATGTGCTACACAGTGAAAATAGATTAGAATGTCTCTAAGCATATGGACTCTTTTTGAATTCTATTAACATTTATATAGACATTAGATATAATTACTATCAGACTGGGGTTTTTCTAACCACATACTGGACCCCAAAGGTACAGTAGAAGACAACTCAGTTTGGTGGATACTAGGGTCTATTTCCTAGGAGTTGATGGAGGGTGGGCCTCCAACATAATTATTTCTGGTGAGTCCAAAGCACCCCAGTCCGACGTTGCCACTAGATAAAATTGTTCTAGGACCAACCCATCTATCAAATCTCTCGGAAAGAAGCCCCAGTAGCCCCTAAATTGGATTGTCTTCTTCTAGACCTCTGGAACCCATTACTATGTTGGAGCCAGGGCCCACCTCAGAATCCTCTGGTACACTAGTGGGCCAGTCTGACCCTGTATGGAAACCTTTCTAGAGCATTCTAGCCCTTTGCATGGTGGACTTGGACCAGTTCTTCGACCTAGGCAACCTTCTAACATATTCATAAAGGCCACGGGGTCTACAGATACAGCTAGTACTTCTGTGTGACTACTCGATAAGCCATGGGTATAAAGTATGTCACCCAGCTGCCATCACTACGGGCAAGCAGTGGTCCATTTAAGTGACTGTAACTCATGCTTAACACATTTGATTGCCGAGATGCCATCATGTAACTAACCTCGTAATGAAGGTCAGATGAAGTGTCAATTTGTTTCTTATTGAAGTCCACGCATCCCTAGCCACCTATGGAAAATTACTATGTGACAGAGAAGAGAAAATCTGGAGCGGGTGTCTGTATGCCTGGCTTATTATACGCTAATCAGAAAGAATTCTCCTTCTGCATTGTCTGTGTCGCAGAACATGACAACCTCCCGCACGGCTGTCAATGCTTTTATGTCAGGAGCTGGGATTAAAATATCAAACCACATTTATTATGCGAAACCCCGTGTTTAATGGCAGATTCAAATTACTTGGCCCACTTGCTCCGAATATTTCTCCCATGTGCTCTCCAACCTCAGATCCTACTTGATCCTTGTTGTGATGTTCAGGAAATCCTGATGAATTCTTATGAAATTTTTGAGGTTGTTTTTAGCAGTAATACTTGGGCATCAGCCATCATTTATGGCAATTTTGTGGTAGGCAACGTTAACGCTTCCATATTGCTTGTGATTGCCGTCCCGCGTGTTTAGAGGACATTAGGCTTGATGTCTGACGTGTGTTTTTGAGACAACAACCTCCCATTAGAAAGTTGCCATTGGCTGTAGTGTTAGATTTGGCCACATGCCACAGATATTTTTCTTGGTGTCCTGGTTGTCCCACTTCCCGGTGCTCCATTGGTGGACTCCATTAAAGTCCACCAACAACTAATCATGGGAATGGAGATATTTGTCTACATCATAATAGGCTGCAGAGACAAGGATATGTTGTTCCTTTGGAGAGTATCAATCACTTGGGATTCATTCATCCGTGTTACACTCTGCCAAATCCTTAGGCTGGGATGAAAACCAAAATTTTAGTTCATGATTAACCAACTTATGGACACATAAAATAGAGGAGGCATCGCACTGAAACCCAAGACTTCTTCCACTGTTATACGAGCCATGGTGGACCAGGTGTTGAACTGTAAAGAGTTTGACCACAGTCGGAAGGGGACAGCTTGCTCCCCTCTTCCCATTCCATTGGGTCAACATTTTTCCTTTGCATATGGATAGTAAATGATTTGTGCAGCCCCTCAAAACTTCAGATCAAAAGCTCAGAATGGTCTAAGTTGGTTTCCCTTGCCACTAGTCCTAGGGTCCTCCAATAATGACATTTCAACACAAACATCTCGAAAATATAGAAAAACAATATAGTTTCTGAAGGAGATTGGTAATGATTGGTAATATGTTAAGGGTACAGCATTGATAGGTCTATTCCTCACTTGTTTTCAGCAATAATAGAAGAGTTTAAAAATACAGTCTGCAGCTCTCTGTATTGAGCCTGTATGGTAGTGTATGGTAGTGTATGGAGGCAGTGAATGGACCTTGTATAGTAGTGTATGGAGCCAGTGCATGGCTCTAGTATACCAGTGAACAGAGCCTGTATGTAGGCAGTGCCTGGTTCTTGTATGGCAGTGTATGGACCTCATATGGTAGTTTGTGGAGCCTGTAAGTAGGCAGTGCCTGGTTCTTGTATGGCAGTGTATGGAGCCTGTATGTAGAAAGTGCATGGACCTCGTATGGTAGTGTATGGAGCCTGTATGTAGGAAGTGCATGGACCTCGTATGGTAGTGTATGGAGCCTGTATGTAGGAAGTGCATGGACCTTGTATGGTAGTGTATGGAGCCTGTATGTAGGCAGTGCATGGACCTTGCATGGTAGTGTATGGAGCCTGTATGGAGGCAGTGCATGGACCTTGTATGGTAGTGTATGGAGCCTGTATGGAGGCAGTGCATGGACCTTGTATGGTAGTGTATGGAGCCTGTATGTAGGCAGTGCCTGGTTCTTGTATGGTAGTGTATGGAGCCTGTATGTAGGCAGTGCATGGACATTGTATGGTAGTGTATGGAGCCTGTATGTAGGCAGTGCATGGACATTGTATGGTAGTGCATGGAGCCTGTATGTAGACAGTGCCTGGTTCTTGTATGGTAGTGTATGGAGCCTGTATGCAGGCAGTGCATGGACCTTGTATGGTAGTGTATGGGGCCTGTGTAGAGGCAGTGCATGGACCTTGTATGGTAGTGTATAGAGTCTCTATGTAGGAAGTGCATGGACCTTGTATGGTAGTGTATGGAGCCTGTATGGAGGCAGTGCATGGACCTTGTATGGTAGTGTATGGAACCTGTATATAGGAAGTGCAAGGACCTCGTATGGTAATTTGTGGAGCCTGTATGGAGGCAGTGCATGGACCTCATATGGTAGTGTATGGAGCTTATATGTAGGCAGTGCCTGGTTCTTGTCTGGTAGTGTATGGAGCCTGTATGTAGGAAGTACATGGACCTTGCATGGTAGTGTATGGCGCCTGTATGGAGGCAGTGCATGGACCTTGCATGGTAGTGTATGGAGCCTGTATGGAGGCAGTGCATGGACCTTGTATGGTAGTGTATGGAGCCTGTATGTAGGAAGTACATGGACCTTGCATGGTAGTGTATGGAGCCTGTATGTAGGCAGTGCATGGACCTTGCATGGTAGTGTATGGCGCCTGTATGGAGGCAGTGCATGGACATTGCATGGTAGTGTATGGAGCCTGTATGGAGGCAGTGCATGGACCTTGTATGGTAGTGTATGGAGCCTGTATGTAGGAAGTACATGGACCTTGCATGGTAGTGTATGGAGCCTGTATGGAGGCAGTGCATGGACCTTGTATGGTAGTGCATGGACCTTATATGGTAGTGTATGGAGCCTGTATAGTTCCTTGTGTAAGGAACTATTGCCCACTAGTTTGCTGAGAAGACCTGAACATGCAACAGTTTTGTTGTAACATATTCATATGAGATTCAACATTTTAAAGAACTCCATATACGTCTATATAAAATCATAGACATGTAGGGTTGCCATCGATGGCTCAAGCGCCTCCATGGAATCTCTACTACACACTGATCCCCAATCCATCCCTATACAAATATCGGTCTCCATCCTTCATCTCTACATATATTGTCCCTAAAAAATAAAAAAATTGCTCAAAACAAAACTTCCTGTAAGGCATCAGCACATGGTGCACTGCGGCGCGGCATCTGTACCAGATTATTAGTGCCCAATCTATGGGGGACCTGAGGCTCCACACAATAAACTCCTTCCATTAGAGAAGCCGAGTTTTTAAAAAAAAAAAATGTTTTTATTCTTTTTGAATTTCACGAAATAGTCATTTTTTTTTGTTTAAATTCAAAGCTTTGAAGTCATTTTCTTTTCTATCCCATCTTTCGTAATGTTTGAACATTTCGAAAATTCGTCTGTATTTAAGCAATTTTTTTTTTTGTTTGCAAATTATTCTTAAAAAAAAAAAAAGGGCGATATTTTAATATTCGCTTTTCTTCAAAAAAAAAAATGCTCGGTGCTCAGTTGAATGAGTTCACAGAGAAGCTACAAAAGAGAGGAAGATAATTATTTTTTACCTTCGTGAACCGGCAACTGAGGATCTGCAAACATATATGGAGATGAGTAAGAGGGGATTTGGAGAATAAATTATAGAAGATACTTTACTGACAGTCATCAAAGGAAAGGCTTTTGGGAGTAATCAAATCTAATTATGTCGGAGAGGTCCACAGATGTAACAAAGGAACAGACTCAGGTAGAGCCATCGAGAATGTAATGGGGGGGAGATGGAGATGCATATTCCATATTGAACAGATAATATGGGGAGTGATTAAACCGCTCTTTAGGAGAGATTCCAAAATACGAGGCGACGCTGTAGAATCTATCATTCAACAGATGGATAATCCAGGAATAAAACCAGGATGGAAAAAAATGGAAAAAAAAAAAAAAAATGATGCAGATATTATTATTAAAAAGTCTAAAAACGTGGCAAAAGTTGGCGAGGAAATGAATTAAAATTAAATTGAATTTTAAAAAAATTAGAAAAAAACTGGTGCAAATTTTCAATGGAGGAAATGAATTAAAATTAAATTGTATTTTTTTTTTAATTGGGGAAAAAAATTGGTGCAAATTTTCAATGGAGGAAATGAATTACAATTAAATTGAATTTTTAAAAAAAATTGGAAAAAAAAATTGTTGCAAATTTTCAATGGAGGAAATGAATTACAATTAAATAGAATTTTTAAAAAATTGGAAAAAAAAATGGGTGCAAATTTTTGATGGAGGAAATGAATTGCAAGTAAATAGAATTTTTAAAAAAATTTGAAAAAAAATTGGTGCAAATTTTCAATGGAGGAAATGAATTAAAATTAAATTGAATTTTAAAAAATTGGAAAAAAAAATAATTGGTGTGAATTTTCAATGGAGGAAATGAATTAAAATTAAGTGGAATTAAAAAAAAATTGGAAAAAAAATTGGTGCAAATTTTCAATGGAGGAAATTAATTAAAATTGAATTGAATTTTTAAAAATTGGAAAAAAAAATCGGTGCAAACTATCAATGGAAACTTAAAACAAAAAAATCTAAGAATAATTATGGTAAATAATCAGTTTGGAGATTTAAGGTAAACTGTTAAAAAATGTGGCAAAATATTGGAGTGTAAATTTAATGTAAAATTAATTTTTTTAAAATGGGAATAGATGATGGAGAAAAATTGGCCCAAATCTCCAAGATTGTTCTTTTAAAATCTATGAAATTTCTAATTAGCACAGTTACTTTTATCCTCCTCTATGTATTCTGTCTACCCATTTATAATGTATAAAAATTATGTTTAAATTTAAAAAAAAATTGGCGCAAATAATTATTTGAAAAATATATTTTTAAAAGATTATGGTAAATAGTTGATGTAAATGTTTAATTTTAATTTTCTTTTATTATTTAAAAAAAATATGATGCTAAAAATAATACAAATATCACATAGGGAATTTCTTTGAACAAATATGGTGGTAAAAAATGGGTGTAAATGTTACATTTGAACTTTTTTTCTAACAATTGAAAAATAAATTGGTTTACTTGTTTAGTATAATTATTTGCTTTATTTAAAAAATAATTATTGTAAAAACTGATTTTTTTTATATTTTTGATTATTACATCTTTTATTATTTAATATTAAATATTATTAAAATATTATTATTAAATATTTTATTATTAAATTTTTGATATTGATATTTTTTTTCAAGATGATTTTTTTAAAGATCCTCATTTACTCAATCTTGGACTGGACTCTACTTCCTCTGGATACAGGAAATGCCTATAGATATTCCTTCAGCCAATCACTAGTTGAGGTAGGTCACTACCATGGCCAATTGTGGGCTGGGGATGCATCTCCATAAACTGTATTACACCTTGACGTGAAGATCAGTGAAGACCATGTATAGGAACTGGAGAGGTGGGAGATGGCTCAGAGTGACTCTCAACCTACCGTAATAATGATAACATAATAATAAGTCTAGACAAATTTTTGGAAACTCATTTTTGGTTTATGGGTCTATGATTTTTTGAAGGTTGACGTGTTATATATCATTTGATGGTTTGAGTTGAAGGTAGGAGCACCTTCTGCAGTTTGGTTTTGGGATGACTGACTCTCAGCAGGTCTACGTTCACGATCACAGGACTACTTTATCTCCACTGATCTCTCTACAACCATACAGCCTATGTACAGATACAGGCGGTCCCCTACTTAAGTACATCCAACTTACAGATGACCCCTAGTTACAGACGGACCCCTCTGCCCACTGTGACCTCTGGTGAAGCTCTCTGGAAGCTTTACTATAGTCCCAGACTGCAATGATCAGCTGTAAGGAATCTGTAATGAAGCTTTTTTGATAATCCTTGGTCCAATTACAGCAAAAAATTTTGAAACTCCAATTGTCACTGGGGCAAAAGAAAAAAATTGTCTAGAACGTCAACTATAAAATATACAGTTTCAACTTACATACAAATTCAACTTAAGAACAAACCTCCGGACCCTATCTTGTACGTAACCCGGGGGCCGCTTGTATTTACATTTCATCAAAGTATCGGGCATGTTGGAATGAAACATGTTCAATTCATGTTTCCACTAGCATTGATTCCATGCAGATTTGATTGTCAATGACATAGGTGGCTGTCAAGATCTACCCATCAGGGTTTGTGGTGTCGTTGTGGAATATCCATTTAGTTTCTTATACTAAATATGTAGAGTTATAAGATGCAGATACCATTCACTTTTGGTGGGTTGAAACCTATTTGGCCTTCGAGCACCCAACTAGATGTCACACATCGGGTCTGACTTGCTTGCATGCAACTTCCGGGAACCATGGATCATTGTAACTCGGAGGGTGTGTAGCCACTGTCCCACTAAGCTGATTTGGCTTGGGTTTGCTCCTGAGGGTGTTGTCTAAAGGGCCTCTTGATTTTCACCCTTTAAACCCTGTATGTGAATTTGTTGAATTGAGCCGTCATGCCACTACCTCGGGGGTAGTTTTGGTTACATGAAAGGTCTAAGACAGGTCTGGAGACAATGGGGCACATTTACTTACCCGGTCCTGTCATGATCCTGCGGCGCGTTCTCCAATAAGGATTCGGGTCTTCTGGGGATTCACTAAGATCATGCGCCCGATGTCCACCAGGTGTCGCTGCTGCGCCGAGGTCCACCGAGGTCCGCCGGAGTTCACCTGGTTCTTCTCGGTGCATGTGAGTGATTGATTTTGCGACACAATTCGTTTTTCTTTAATCCATGGTTTTTCCGAATCCATCGGGTTTTCCGACGGCCACGCCCTCCCGATTTTTGTTATGTGAAAGCCAGTGTGATTGCGCCGAAATCCGATCATGCCAAAATCCCAGATTCATTCACAGGTAGGGTAAAAACATAAGTGTATTGTGAATTAACACATAGGCTCAGGCACCTTTCTGTAGGGAAGGTGCCTTATATACCCTGAAGAGAAACAGCATTGTTTTGGGTGTGCTGGTCAGGGAGACTCTATGGGACTGTTTCAGGACTGGTGGAAAGATGCTGCCCCTCCCCTTTTAGAAAATAAAGTGTAAGAAATTTCCACCAATCTAAAAAAACATCAATGGGGTGTTGTAAAATTAAAAAATTATATATTTTAAAAATGAATTTGGAAATTTGAATGGACAAATAGACCAAAACAAGTGTTAATAGATGATATACGGTAATATATATATATATATATATATATATATATATATATATATATATATATATAAAATATAGAGAAAATGTTACTAATATTTTACACATTTATTGTTTTTCCATTTTTTTTTAAATTTTTGACTACTATTAAAAATTCAGCTCTTCAAAACTATTTCTAACTAAACAGAAGTGCAGAAGTTTTCTTAGAACAAAACTTAAAAATGATTCCCTTATGTGCAGCTTTGAGATGTGTTGAGATTCTAAACTTTTTTTTAAGGCCCTTCAATCATTTTTGTTACAGCCTAGTATTATGTTGTTGAAGGGGAGATGGAGTGAAAGAGAGGAAGGCCGGGCCCATCTGCCTGGGATGAAGCTTATTTTATCTGCACTTTTTAACTTGATTCTATATAAATATCTTTTTCAGAAAAATTTAAAAATTATTCATTGACATTACTACAATCATTTTTTTAAATGCTAAATATATTTCAGAATATTTTGGACTATTTTTGGCCTCTATCCAAAAAATGCATTGGGGGGGGGGGGATGAAAATTACTTTGGGTCATTTACAGCTAGTTTGCCAGTCATGAAAAATAGGAGGGGACGGGGGAGGGGATAACAGGGCCGGCCTGGATGTGGCCACCATGGCTCAGATGTACTATAGCCTACACCTAGCTGTTATAGGTTGGAAATTCTTAATAATTCTGACATATCTGGTGCCGGCAAAGCCGATGATAAAGACCAGTGCTTTGTGTATTTTGGCCCCATAGTGTTTTCCCAGACAGTTTTTTCAGGCATTTTTTTCCTACAATGAACACCTGAAAAAACAGTCCCAGAGCATGACAAAGAACATAAAAAGGCCCAAAAAAATAAAGTTATTTATAACATATTATTTAAGTAACTTCATTAACTCCATTTACCTACTCATATTTATAGCAATGCCTACACATACCACCTATGCCAAAATGTAACAATATGCAAATAAGTCTGAAGTGCTTTGGGGGGGTGGGAGCAGAGCACCTCAGGGCTCCGCCTCCACATCTCACTGGCCCCATTAGTGACATAGCTGAAGGGGGAAGGAGAGAAGGCACTGGATGGGAGAAGTTTAGCTGGGGACGTTGCTACTGCTATGGAGGCAGAGCCCTGAGGTGCTCTGTTAGCATGCCCCAAAGCATTTTTGACTCATTTGCATGTTTCCCAAGTAAAGCTTGGTCACAGAAGGAGCAGCTGAAAAATAAAAAAACAAAGGTATGGGTGACATCTGTGGGCATAACCTTACATAACATTGCAGTTAGTTCATGTAGGTAAATCATGGTAATCGGTCCCTTTAAGAAATTATGATAGTTCAAACTATTGTTCAAACTACATTTATTTTCCTCATGAAATTGAAACCTATTGGGGGACAATTATCAAGGCTTGTACTGGCATAGCAACCTTCATAAAGGAATTGGACAGGAATTACCACTTTTTCACCCCTTACGCCATCTTCACGACAAGTGGGCATGAAGTTGGCCATGCCAGGATACTAGCTACAGCCTGCGCCCTTTCCTTATTCAGTGTGCCGGCCTCGAATTGCCCTCAGTAAAATTATGTGGATCTGCGTCGGATATATTAAGGAGCCTGGAGCCTCTTCATATATCCAGCTGGACGTAAGGGGCCACGAGATGTGCTACCACTTGATAAATTTCCCCCTTTAGGGCACATTTATCATACACTGGTACCAAGATGGTGCTCTCGCCCGCTGGCACCCACCGGATCTATCAGGTGGCTCTGGCCTCCTGATGGAAATCGTGTCAGGCAACTGTGATGTGCTGTGACCTGACGTAGAATCGCGCCGTAGCCTACGTCTGAAGGGGTGCAGGCTAAAGGCAATGAATTCCTGCCCGAGTGTTGCCCACTCTGCCGGCAACCACAACCCTCCTTCACACCCGTCCATGATCACTTGGCATGGAGGTGACAAAATAAGGTAAATTTCTACCCATGCAGCAGGAATTGCGTCCATTTCAGGGCTTGTACTTCAGATTTCAGACCTTTGTATCATAGAAAAAAAAAACTGTTAGAAAAAAACAGTAGTCCGTCAAGTCCAACCTATACATTATAGTCCATTGATTCAGAAGAAGGCAAAAACCTTGCAAGGCTGATGCCGATTGGCCCAAAGCAGGGAAAGTTTCCTTCCCGACCCTGGATCAACTGAAACTACTAACAAAAAGTTTTATTCCCATACGATGTGTTTATTCCTGACTGAATGCATCCGCTCTCTTTTTAAATCTTAGTTTTTGAATTAGTTTTAACTTTCGCGCTTTGCAAATAAAAATAAGTCGGAGAGAAAACATCTTATAGCATTTTGTATCCCTGCCCCACGATGGATAAAACTGAAATTTGTTTATAAAAATGAAATATTCTCCAACCATAATCGATCTTAATTTTTTTAAATACGTCATTTTTTTTTAAAATTTGCATTTGTATAATTTTTAATTTTTTTATAATACGGTCATAGAAAATAATATATAATCCTCTGATTTCTCAATTTCCGATCTTTCACAATTTTTTTAAGCTTTTTTTTAACTTAATTGTTGAGTTGTTAAAGACAGTGTATACATTACTGGAATGAACATTTTTATAAACTTTCTAAATATCAATGGCTCCTAAATTTTTTGGACAAAATATAATAGTCGTCATATAATTGTTTTATTTTATTTTTTTGTGTTTGTGTGATCTCACTAGACTTTTAGAAAGTGAATGGGGTTTTCTAAGCACTTTAAGTGATGGGTGTATCTAGTGTCCAACGTTCACACCCGTAATGGTGACATGGCAAAAGATTTAAGGATTTTTTTGGATGTTAGCCAGACTATGTTATTTTCAAAACGGAGTCCAATTTGGTAATGCTTCAGCAGACATCAAAGTCATTTTAAGTCACTTGAAGTGGGATGAAGATAGTCGTGGAATTCCCTCACTTTGTCAGAAAGATTGACATTCAACCTTCCCAAAGCCGCACACCTATTCCTAACATTATAGTCAATTGCCCAAGGCTCCAGTAGGCTCTTCCTGAACAGATTACTCAAGGCTTCGAGTAATCCCCCCCCCGATCAAAATCAATTGTCCTGAAACATGATCAGAAAAAGCTTTGTCACCAATCAATAAAATCTGTTCCTTTTATGTTTGGAAGAGAAAAAAAAATTTTTACATTTGATTGGCGCTGTCTTGTCCGTTGTCTCATTCTTGAGGCCAAAATCCCATTTTGGTGCATTCCACGACTGTTCAAAATGATAAAAATGTTAAAAGATGTTTTTGTCAGTTTGACGCCTATCGAGTGGAAAATAAAATAAGATTGTGATATATTTTTGAAAAAACAACCTTTTTTTACCGCATTTTACTAATATGAAGGAGATTTTTTGAGGACACGACTTCAGAGTTCAGAATTTGTTTACTGAAAAATGATGATTTGTACTCATTTTTAATGGTATTTTGAGGTTTTGTTGTTTTTTTTGGTTTTTTTTGCCTATTATTGGTTGAAATGTCTCTTTCCCCTAGGATAGAAATAAATATTGCGGAAAACATCATAAACAATAAAATGTGATAGACATGAAATAGATAATGGGAGTCATTCATCTAATTTCTCCCTTCCCTGAGCTCTTTTTGCACCTTTTGTGAGTCTATTTTTTTGCACCTGATTTGTCTTTGTCAAATAAAGTTTTTTTATGCGCCTTATTAGGTGCAAATTTAAAAAAAGGTGCCATGTTGTTGCACAAATCATACCATTGCTTGTCCTAAGCATGGTCTGCTACACGGGAACACTTCTCTGTCCTGTCTGCAGCTCCTACACACTTCTCTTCTAACGTGCTACATGGGGACACTTCTCTGTCCTGTCTGCAGGCCCCACACACTTCTCTTCTAACGTGCTACATGGGGGACACTTCTCTGTCCTGTCTGCAGCTCCCACACACTTCTCTTCTATCCTGCTACATGGGGACACTTCTCTGTCCTGTCTGCAGCTCCTACACACCTCTCTTCTATCCTGCTACATGGGGACACTTCTCTGTCCTGTCTGCAGCTCCTACACACTTCTCTTCTAACGTGCTACATGGGGACACTTCTCTGTCCTGTCTGCAACTCCCACACACTTATCTTCTATCTTGCTACATGTAGACACTTCTCTGTACTGTCGTTATCATCCTCCCCCTCATACACTTCTCTTCTAACCTGTTACATAAGGACAATTCTCTTCTATCCTGCTACACGGGGACACTTCTCCGTACTGTCTGCAAAATCCTGCTCTGAGCTGTTGCTTTTGCAGATTGTTTATAAATAGAATGTCATGAACTGTAAACAAAGGCTGCACATAGTGTCTGTAGTGTATGTAGTGTGTGCTCTGCTGCTCTCCATAAGAGCGTAATGTTGCTTCTCAGTTTCCGCCACTTTCAGGCTGGAGGGTTTTTGCGCCGTGATTGCGCCTAAATGAACAAGTTGCTAATGATGAATGATTATTAGACTCAGCAAAACATCTGGATTGGTGGGAAAAATTAAGAAAACATTGTTGCTGCACGGATATTTTGTTGTTTAGTCACAAAACTGGTGCAAAAAATGTGTGACAATATAAAAAGGCCCAAAAACAACAGAAAAAACAAGTGATACATCTGGCCAATAGTTGTTTGCCCCGTATAATGGAGTTTAATGTATCCTAGATAGATAGACAGATAGATAGATAGATAGATAGATAGATAGATAGATAGATAGATAGATAGATTAGATTATAGATAGATATGAGATAGATAGATTAGATTATAGATAGATATGAGATAGATAGATAGATAGATAGATAGATATGAGATAGATAGATAGATAGATAGATATGAGATAGATAGATAGATAGATAGATAGATAGATAGATAGATAGATAGATAGATAGATATGAGATAGATATGAGATAGATAGATAGATAGATAGATAGATAGATAGATAGATAGATAGGAGATAGATATGAGATAGATATGAGATAGATATGAGATAGATAGATAGATAGATAGATAGGAGATAGATATGAGATAGATAGATATGAGATATATAGATACATATGAGATAGATAGATAGATAGATAGATAGATAGATAGATAGATAGATATTAGATAGATAGATAGATATGAGATAGATAGATAGATAGATAGATAGATAGATAGATAGATAGATAGATAGATAATAGGTTCTGACTTGCAATTCCAGGTGAACCGATATAATTCCTAAAGATAATAATAATCTAATAATAGGGAACATATACAAATAAAATCAGACAATACAGAGTAAAATCATAGTTATAAGGAAACAATAGGAGTGAGGGCTCTGATCACCAATCTTCACATAGTCCTTTGCACAGTTTAATGTGTCATGGGCAACCTTCCCTTTAACCAGCCCGAGGATTTTGGAGATGTGTTAATATTTGGGTCCCTTTGATTATCAGGTCTTTTTGGGTGAGTTCTGTAACGAGATTATGCACCTGGAACAAGCGGCAGACAATGGGGGGCAGTAGTTTATAGCTCGGCATCCTTCTCTTCCTCCCTCAGGTAAGAGCGAGATCTAATCTCCTAATCACGGCGCACCCTCCCTCCGTCTGTTCAATTGCCAATAAGCAGCTTTAGTCCGGGGCTTGTGTTACCCACAGCAGAAGCCAGGAGGGATGGATCACATTAAACCCAGCCAAATTCTTGGACAAAACCCTCCAGAAATTCAAGGAGGAAAAAAACCATTCTTCTTCATCTTCTTCTTCCGGCCACAAATTTGTATTTTTTTTTGTCACTTTTTATAAAGAATTTTTTTAAATAATGACATTTTTTTTTCCTTAAAAAAGTGAGAAATGTGCAGTTTTATTGAAACACGTGGATAGTATCAGGTCACATATGTGAGTCTGCTGGGCCAAGGTGCGTGACTGAACTTGACTGATTTTTGGAGTAACCACTAATCCTGAATATTTTTGGTGGGGGAAGGCGTTTCCCGGCGAGTGGGAATAAAAAAATAACACGGGCTGGAATGTGATGTCTCATCGTAAAGGCTGGAAATACATAACATCACGCACATCGCCGGGGTAACTTCAAAAGGTTGACAAAAAAAAATTACTTAATAAAATGTCCGGATAAGAGGTTAAACTGAAACTGAAATATTTGATAATTTTGGAAAAGTTGGGTTAAAAAAACATGGCTGACCTTACTTATAGGGTCAGTGGCGTAACTTGAAGCTGGTGGGCCCCAGTGTAAAGTCTGTGCCAGGCCCCCGACTATAATGTATGGTTTATAGTAATAGTCTTCTTATATGGGAAAGTGACACCATAAGGGCCCCATAAACCCCTTGGGCCCAGGTGCGATCGCAACCTCTGCACCCCCTAAAGTTACGCCCCTGAATAGGGTTCTACCAAGTTCAGCCAAACCGGAACCTGAAAGTTCTGTTCAGTAGTGAAACCCAACCACTCACCCGTACCGGCAATGCCCGTAATAGTGGGTGTTACCTTTTAGATGCCAAGGGCAAGGCAGCCATGACTGCCGCCATTTTCCTGAGAATCATCGCTCCATGTGATCTTGTGTGAATGGCGGCATTTGAAGAGTTATCACCCATGATCTGTGCCAACACCAATCATGGGTGTTACCGGCGGGAGGGTGGTGACACCAAACACTGAGCTTGAACCCAAACTTCTGGGTAAAGTCTGGATTTAGGACCCAAACCGGCAATGTTTAGCATTGTGGTTCGGGCCTACTCATCACTACTTACTAATTCCACATAGGTTGCCACTTCCATGTACATCCAAAGAATATCTGAACTTATACAGAAAAGGTTTAGGGTTGTATAGAAAAGTTGTTGTCGTACCTAGGCCCTGGGATCTGAGAGGGCACAGGGGGTGTCCTGTCCCACAGGATGAGGTGGCTGCCAATTAGTGGCCCTGTTACAGATTTTGCAGTTTCAAGTTAATGGTAACTGTGGCCATGGTTCTGGTGACTGCTTTGGGGTCCATAAGGTAAAGATATGGCCCACTTTGCCATTCAAGACCCTATCCTGAGGAGGTACTTAAAGTATTAGGGCCCACATGTCCACGTAAGGCCCAAATTGTCTTTGAGAGTTCAAGGAATAGTAAATAAACACTGGGCCAAACTGGGCACCATTATGGTTGGCCTATTCTTGTATTTCCACTATGGAGTCCCCACTTTACTATGATTTACTAAGAGATTTGTGTGTATCACCGTGTAAAACCTTGAGTCGTAGATGGTATTACTGGCTACAGATAGGAACTGTAAGGAGAGCGGCATTGTTTCCAAGTAACAGCTATAAGGGTTGCAATAGTATTTTCATGGGGGAACAGTAGGGGCGTTATTATTATTATTAGCACTGAGGAAGTTGTAAAGGATATGAGGACATCCATACCATACTGCCTACCACAGTGATTAGGACAGCCATGTTGTTTCCCTGTGGAAGCTACCAGGACGGCCATTTTGTTTTCCTGAGTAAGCTGTACATATATAGCCATATTGTTTCCCTATCAGAGCTATTAGGACAGACATATTGGGGGTCATTTACTAAGGGCCTGATTCGCGTTTTCCCGCCGTGTTACCCGAATATTTCCGATTTGCGTCGATTGTACCTGAATTGTCCCGGGATTTTGGCGCACGCAATCGGATTGTGGCGCATCGGCGCCGGCATGCACGCGACGGAAATCGGGGGGCGTGGCCGAACGAAAACCCGACGGATTCGGAAAAAACGCCGCATTTAAAAAAGGAAATTGTGTCGCGGAGCTTGCACTCACCTTCATCCAGGATAGGAACTTCAGTGCATTTCAGGAAACTTCCTGGTGGACGGCGGAGGAACTGCCTTGATGAATCCCGGCAGAGAACGCGCCGCTGGATCGCGAATGGACCGGGTAAGTAAATCTGCCCCATTGTTTCCTTGTGACAGCTATAAGGACGGCCATTTTGCTTTCTAGAGAGTGATGTACGTATAGTCATATTGTTTCCCTATCAGAGCTATTAGGGCAGCCATATTGTTTCCTGTGGAAGCTGCCACAACAGCCATTTTGCTTTCCAGAGTGCAATGTAAGTCAAGTCATAAAAGGAGATTTATCATCAAGTTTCTGAGGTAAAACTGTTCTAATTGCCCATTACAACCAATCAGAGCTCAGCTTTCACTCTCCCACAGCTGTTTATAAAATTAAAGCCGCGCTCTTATTGGTTTCCATGGACATCTAAAACAGTTTTACCTCAGAAACTTGATGATAAATCTCCCCCATATTGTTTCCCTATCAGAGCTATTAGGAAAGCCATAGTGGGGGAGATATATCAGTGGTGTCTGAAGTAAAACTGTTCTAGTTGCCCATGGCAACCAATCAGAGCTCAGCTTTCACTTTCCCACAGCTGTTTATAATATGAAAGCTGAGCTCTGATTGGTTGCCATGGGCAACTAGAACAGTTTTTACCTCAGAAACTTGATGATAAATCTCCCCCAAGTTGTTTTCCTGAGGGAGTTTGAAGCACAGCCATATTGTTTTTATGTGGTTGCTATATGACAGACATATTGTTTCCCTGTGGGACCCATAAGGATATTTATACTGTCTCCCTGTTGGAAGTGTACGGACAATCCTTATATAATCTGTAAGGACAACCATACTTTTTCCTCTCGCGGTTCTACGATCGGCCATATTGTTATGGACTCTCTGTGGGAGCTACATGGACGGCCATATTGTTCCCCAGTGGGATCTGTAAGGACAACCATATTGCTTTTAAGACACAACTTGTGGGAGCCATCTTGTGACAGCCATCCCAGAAACTTAGGGCACCCAGCTTTCCCAAAAACCAATAAACCTTATATAACAAATACTAAAACCACTCAATCTGACAGGTTAGTGAAGGTTTGTAACCCCCACCTTATGTATAGGTGGGAAAATTGAGGGCGCGCCCAGGTGATACTTCCATCCTGAAACTCATTAGTGGTACATGGAGGTTTACACGGGACCCTGAGGGGCAGAGGTGACACTCAAGTGAATTCTATTCGGAGCTGCTCATGCATTATAATGTGGGCTGAATGGGGACAATCGGCCTGACCTTTCCTGTCTTTCCCAGAACTTTTACAACAGGTTTTTGGAATGAAGCAGGTACCTGCAGGACTCTCTTTGTCTTATACATTATGTACAGGTCATTCATATTCAAATTCTAGAATTGTTGGCCTTTAAGCCTACAGAATGTGTAAGATAAGGTGGTCCAAACCTGCATCGTTATTTCCTATATATTATATATACTTGTCGTCAGAACCTTCCCCTCATATAGTGTCACACGAAGGAGATATAGTCCATATACAGACCCGTATACTACCTACAGCACAGTAACCACATAACAGTTCTGAAAATCTGACATCTACAGGTTTGTGATGGTCACAAGTTTTGGGTGCCAGGGTATGGGTGCTATGCATTTATCCATGGGTGCCAGGGTATGGGTGCTATGCACTTATCTATGGGTGCCAGGGTATGGGTGCTGTGCATTTATCTATGGGTGCCGGGGTATGGGTGCTATGCACTTATCTATGGGTGCCAGGGTATGGGTGCTATGCACTTATCTATGGGTGCCAGGGTATGGGTGCTGTGCATTTATCTATGGGTGCCAGGGTATGGGTGCTATGCATTTATCCATGGGTGCCAGGGTATGGGTGCTTTGCATTTATCTATGGGTGCCAGGGTATGGGTGCTATGCATTTATCCATGGGTGCCAGGGTATGGGTGCTATGCATTTATCTATGGGTGCCAGGGTATGGGTGCAATGCATTTATCTATGGGTGCCAGGGTATGGGTGCTATGCATTTATCTATGGGTGCTATGCATTTATCTATGGGTGCCAGGGTATGGGTGCTATGCATTTATCTATGGGTGCCAGGGTATGGGTGCTATGCATTTATCTATGGGTGAAAGGGTATGGGTGCTATGCATTTATCTATGTGTGCCAGGGTATGGGTGCTATGCATTTATCTATGGGTGAAAGGATATGGGTGCTATGCATTTATCTATAGGTGCCAGGGTATGGGTGCTATTCATTTATCTATGGGTGAAAGGGTATGGGTGCTATGCATTTATCTATGGGTGAAAGGGTATGGGTGCTATGCATTTATCTATGTGTGCCAGTGTATGGGTGCTATGCATTTATCTATGGGTGCCAGGGTATGGGTATTACACCTTTATCTTTGGAGGATAGGATGTTGGTACTACATCTTTAGCTCCAGGTGTCAGGGTATGGTCACTATCCCATAAGCTATGGGTGCCAGGGTATGGGTGCTATGCTTTTATCTACGGGTTTCAGGGTAAAGATGCTATACCTTTATCTATGGGTGCAATGGTAGGGTGCTACACCTTTAGCTATAGCTGATAGGACTTTGTTACTAAATCTTTAGCTCTGGGTGTCAGGGTATGGGCCCTATGCCATAAGCTATGAGTGACAGAGAATGGGTGCAACATCTTTAGCTATGGGTATCAAGGTATAGGTGTCACTACTTTCGTTCTGGATGGCAGGATATTGGTACTTTGTCTTTAACTGTGGGTGCCGGGGTATGGGTGTGATACCTTTAGCTATGGGTACCAAGGAATGGGTGCCACACCTTTATCTTTGAATGCCAAGGTATGGATGCTGCACCTTTAGCTATGGGTGTTATGACTATGGGTGCCACATTATGGGGGCTATGATGTAGGTATGGGTGCCATTAGCTATAGTTGCTACGACTTTAGCTATGGGTGCCAGGGTATGGCTGTTATGCCATTAGCGCTATGTCACAGGGTATGAGTGTTACACGAGTTACATGAGTGCCAGGCCACAGAGGATATTTTATAGTTATGGGTGCCATTAGCTATAGGTTCTATGCCATAAGTTATGGGTGCCAGTCAGGGGCTTAACTTGAGGCGGTGCAGAGGGTGCGGTCGCAACTGGGCCAAAGAGGCTTAGGCGGCCCATAAGACATCACTTTCCCATACAAGAAGCCTAGTACTTCTCACAATACATTATAGCCAGGGTTAGGGTGCTACATCTAGCTATGGGTGCCAGGTTAGGCACCCCTAAATATATATTGATGATGCAGCCTGTGAATTTGTGTCATAAATGTATATAGCAGTGGTGGCGAACCTATGGCACGGGTGCCAGAGGCGGCACTCAGAGCCATTTCTGTGGGCACTCAGACCATCACCCCAGGACAGAGTTCACCAAATAGGACCAAATCCACCAAGTCCCAGGCAACTTAAGAGATGCTGCTCTCAGCGCTATTTTAAAGCAACATTTCATTGGCTGTTAGGAACTGCGGGAAAAGGGAGATGGTGTTGACAGAACTGCATTATCTTTGGTGGTCATCCTGCTGAACCAACCATTTTTCCTCTACAGAGAGACACTGGAGAGAAGCTACAACGAGAGTCTAAATTTGCTCTCCTTCTTTCAACTGTATTGGTGGCCTCAGGTGGCCAATACGAATGAAAGATGTGGAAGAACAGGTAGCAATAAGTTACAGCTTAAAATGCCATGTTGGCACTTTACGGGAAAATAAGTGGATTTTGGTTGTAGTTTGGGCACTCTGTCTCCAAAAGGTTCGCCATCACTGGTATATAGTGCAGACATAAATGAAAAATTCCTTTAAACAGTTTTAAGGAGGAAGAGATTTCCAGCGATAAGGTGAAGAACGAGATTGTGGAGATGATAGAACATAAGTAAAAGAAGATGTACAGAATAATCTGCTCTGCAGCCAGAGATTTAATCACAGGGACTAATAGGATTAGTGATATGGGGAATGTACCAGGGCTCATATACACAGGTGCACAAACACAAACATTACAACATGATCCCTGCTCCTGCCAAAAACTGCAACAACTAGTGAAATAAGTCATATCCCGAGCGCCATCGAGACCGGTAACACTGCACCGCCAACTACAGGGGATGCACATGGCCTTCCCAACCACTAGTATTAGAAATGCTACCTGTTACGTGGAGGCCTCTGATTGATTTAGCATTGGGGCCCCCGGATCTGGAGCCTCTAGTTATGGCTCTGGTCTTCAAGAGGCCCCCATATGAATGAGGTCAAAGTCAAACATTAGTTCATCTGTGATATCCAAATTCTATGAGACTACCTACATTTGTTTCATAGACTTGGAACAAACTGGTAACCCACATACTCAACCATCATCATGGAAGCTTCAAGGTCCCAATTCTCACAATCGGTGGAGGACTTAGCGCTCAAATTTCCTTGTTAATTTAGCCAGTTAACTTCTCCAGAAAAGGTGCCTGACCAGGATCTTTGATATATTACTACTACCATAGTACTACTCTTAACGCAGTGGTATGGATTAAAGGCATTATCTGTATATGCTTCCACAACACAAATTAAAGGGGTTTGTTGGGTTTTCTGGAAAAACCCTTGAAGTCTGAGGCTAAGGGAAGATAATTATCAAATGTCCTGTTCCGTTTCCCATACTGGCGAGGCAGCCATTGGTCTCTCCACTTGGTCATCATTGGTCACTCCCAGCTTGGCTCACATGGTAAAGGTTTCAGTGACTTCTGCAGCCAATCAGTAGCCTCTGAGGTCACAGGAAGGAGAAGAAAGAAATCACTACTAAATGCCACTGTCCGCATTCTGTGCCATTAGAGGTAATTCTGAGCCAGCTAATAGTATACACAAAGAGACCAGGGGGCAATAAACCCCTTTAATACTGGATGGTATCAGATTTCACAAAAATGTATCCGTGGCGGGTCAACCACAAACTATAAAATTGTACTTAATTTGCTCTGGTTTCAGAGTTGTGGTAGTCTTTCAGTTTTTGACAGTCCCCCAACTGTTCTGGGGGGTAACAGGTCCACTTCAGCCAATCGATGGCCTCAGCAGATGATAGAACGCCACTTTCTCTATGTTATGAGTGCAGCCTCCAGTAGTGGTGATGTGTTGGAGACCACCAAGACTCTGGAACCAAGAAGCAGAGCCAGGTAAGTACAATTTTTTGTGTTACCCTTCCCCTGGTTCCTGCGTTGTGGAAATCTCCCAATCACCATCACTGCCCAGACAGAGTACAGGGAGTCACAAGACCCATTTTGTCCATTTGCGTGCTCAGAAGACCAAACACGGAAGACCGGGAAACTGCCACGATACTGGAATAGGGAGCCCCATCAGGGTAATTATACTTTTTTGGGGTGGACATTATATGGGGTGTTCCAGGATTCCAGGTAAACATTTTTAAACTTGATATAACCCCAATGTATGGATGTCCTCTGAAGCTCATTAGAAGACTACTGGCCACCATATATTGGACTACCGGATCACTAGCTGAATTAACTATTTCTTTACAAGAAATAGTAAATCCCTGGCCCTAGTCCTAGTTCTGGCAGGCAGCAGGTGTCTGTTCCCCCGGGGCGCTGTCCACTCCTGTAGGCAATCTTCTCCTCTGAACTTTGTAGATAACTTCTTTGAAAATGACCACCGAATGCAAATGTGGCTTATAATGGAGCAAACCTCCTCCTGAGGTTCTCCCTCCATAAACAGCTGCCTGACCCTGAAGGATGACATCTGCAGCTTTCCGTCTGCGCAGTTTCTTTGCTGATTTTTTTCTGAAACGGACATTAATTAAAACCCCTAAAACTTGTATTTCTAAAACAACAAATAGTAAAGTTTTGACTTTTTTTTCCCGCCATTGCTTCCAGATTGTGCTGCTCGTGTCTTGGGTAATTATGAATCAAATGCACAATTTAATTCGGACAAGTATTTGTTATGTGCCTTGTATTTTAGGCTTATTACAGGTGATGCTATACAATAATCCTATAAAATATCATCCAAAATAATCCCTAAGTGACATCCTGGCGTGGATATAGGCTAATGAATGGCCTTGGATTTAAGAGTTCGGTTGTTGGCTTCCTAGTTCACGAATCTAATGCCAGGACTACAGTGATGACTGTAGTCTCACGCAAGGCCCAGGAGCCTGAAGGGTCCATAATGTGTCTCTCCCCCAATAAACAATATCAGGTTCTAGTACAGATTTTGCAATGCAGCCAAGCAGCTGATCACTTGACCCAAAGGTTCCTTGCTATTGCTCCAGTGGTTGGTCAATCATAGTCTATGCCATTGTTGTGCTTCACAACTTGAGGATGTACACTTAGTCAATGTCCACCATTTGTCCGAGCAGAGAATTTTGCCCATTGTTAATGGTCTACCTACTATAAGAGTAGCATCAATTCCCAAATTCCAAGTACAGGGCTTTGGTGAGGACTGCTTTTGCCCATCAAACCCATGGAATCTTCACCAACCATCCCATCAACAGTTACGTCTAGTGTTGGGCCTATGTTGGTGGAGAATATGGCAGGGATTCTATCTTTGGTTTACTGCCCCCATCCTCAGAGTGCAGTTTATTCCATATTGTGCACCATGGGTGTTCCTTATGTTGGAGGAGAAGTCATATATAAAAATAAATCCTAGCGACCCACAATCTTCTGTAGGATATACATACATTTTTACGTCTTATGATTGTCTCATAACATTTTTTGTCCTCTACCATGGAGCTTGCCTTTCTATATTTCAGTGCTGGGGTCATGGGTTCGTTCCCAATGTGCCTTGTATTTTAGGCTTATTACAGGTGATGCTATACAATAATCCTATAAAATATCATCCAAAATAATCCCTAAGTGACATCCTGGCGTGGATATAGGCTAATGAATGGCCTTGGATTTAAGAGTTCGGTTGTTGGCTTCCTAGTTCACGAATCTAATGCCAGGACTACAGTGATGACTGTAGTCTCACGCAAGGCCCAGGAGCCTGAAGGGTCCATAATGTGTCTCTCCCCCAATAAACAATATCAGGTTCTAGTACAGATTTTGCAATGCAGCCAAGCAGCTGATCACTTGACCCAAAGGTTCCTTGCTATTGCTCCAGTGGTTGGTCAATCATAGTCTATGCCATTGTTGTGCTTCACAACTTGAGGATGTACACTTAGTCAATGTCCACCATTTGTCCGAGCAGAGAATTTTGCCCATTGTTAATGGTCTACCTACTATAAGAGTAGCATCAATTCCCAAATTCCAAGTACAGGGCTTTGGTGAGGACTGCTTTTGCCCATCAAACCCATGGAATCTTCACCAACCATCCCATCAACAGTTACGTCTAGTGTTGGGCCTATGTTGGTGGAGAATATGGCAGGGATTCTATCTTTGGTTTACTGCCCCCATCCTCAGAGTGCAGTTTATTCCATATTGTGCACCATGGGTGTTCCTTATGTTGGAGGAGAAGTCATATATAAAAATAAATCCTAGCGACCCACAATCTTCTGTAGGATATACATACATTTTTACGTCTTATGATTGTCTCATAACATTTTTTGTCCTCTACCATGGAGCTTGCCTTTCTATATTTCAGTGCTGGGGTCATGGGTTCGTTCCCAACCAGGAACCCAACCACACGGATGCAGTATGTTCTTCCAGTATTTGCATGGTTTTCCTCCAGGAAATCTGGTTTCTTCCCACAGTCCAACAACATAGTGGTAGGTTTGGAGGCTGAAAATAGCAGTATTATGTCCATGTGGTCTGGAAGTCTGGAGGGGTGAGAATGTGTGCATGGAGAGATATGTGATCATTAAATATAATGCCAGATATCAGGTTTTCATAAAAGATTTGCCCTATACTATGAGTATATAACTGATGTCATATTTACTACACAATGTAGAATGTAAACTGTACCCTAGTAGAGATGAGCAGACCCAATGGGGTTTGGTGAGTTTAGCCAAACCTTGAAAAAGGAAACCCAACCCATGCCAACATCTCTCTAAATTCATTTAAATGCCTGTGTCCGCCTGGATTTAAAGGGCTAACAGACAGGGGTGAATCCACATAGTTATCATAAAAGCATTATACATTGGGTCATTTATTAAGGGGCCGAGTCGTGTTTTTCCGTCGCGTTACCCGAATATTTGCGATTTGCGCCGATTTTCCCTAAATTGCCCAAGGATTTTGGCGCACACGATCGGATTGTGGCGCATTGGCGCTGGCATGCACACGACGGAAATCGGGGGGCGTGGCTGTAAGAAAATCCGACAGATTTGGAAAAACCGCCGTATTTTTTTTTAAAAAAGTGTCGGTTGACATGCGCTTACCTGCACCCAGGGTAGGACGG
This sequence comes from Engystomops pustulosus, assembly GCF_040894005.1. Taxonomy (NCBI): domain Eukaryota; kingdom Metazoa; phylum Chordata; class Amphibia; order Anura; family Leptodactylidae; genus Engystomops; species Engystomops pustulosus. The sequence continues at coordinate 200,675,797 of NC_092415.1, read as the reverse complement.
TGAACTCCAGTGAACTCCGACGGACTTCAGCGCAGCAGCAACAAGTGGTGGACATCGGGAGCACTACCTTAGTGGATCCCGGCAGAACCCGAATCCTCCACAGAGAACGCCCCGCTGGATCGCGACAGGACCCCTATCTACATACCCCATAGTATGGGTCTCGTCTAGAAGCCACCATGCTCTGGAGGACTTATCATGACCCTGAACTGTAATGGCTCTCATTCATTGCAATGAAGGTCATGTAATACCTCATTTATCCTGAAGTGGCCACTGTAGGAAAATGAACGACCAACCACAGCATCTCCATGCGGTTAACGGCTGATATCAGGTGCCTTCACTTGAGTGATTAGTTGATCGATAATGGATCCTTCCTTAGAGAGAGTGTTATACTGATAGGACAACCCTCCAAGACAACCCCTTTTAGATAAGGTGTTGCTAATTTTACCAAAATGGAGGTCTTTCCGATGAACAGAGTGCCTTTCCTTGATGATCCATCTAAGTGAGGGCCCCAAGCTTTTATGTCTACCTATTATGTAATTTCGGAAACCATAGAATACAAAAATTAAAGAAGATTCATCAACAACACCTCCCTGTCCACAAGGAAGACAATAATTATCTCGAGTCGTAAATTTCTGTATGGGACAGGTCAGGGGTCCATTGTAACCAATCACGAGGTAGGAATATTTTTGAAGACTAAATTCCTTTAATCCTGTTACTTTGTTTAGATTGTGCATTTAAAGGTGTTGTCCATCATTTTTTAAATCCCTACAAACTACCAATCCAGCTCTCCGTCAACATCTGTCTTTTCAATCTTCGTAATCCTTCGTAATCACGTCTAATCACTGCAGCCATGTTCATGGTGACTGGGATGGTCAACGAGAAGTAGTGTTGGACATTTGGGGGAATTGGCAGATAAATCAGGATCTTTTTAGTTTTGGTAATTTACAGGGGTCTTATTGGAACCTAGAAATCACCTTTTAATACATCCTATGACAAAGTGAAGATATAACCTCTTGAGTATGACGTGATATCATTGGCTTCTCTGAAGGATCTCACTGATGGAATTTACGGTGAAGTTTACCTTGAAAATAAAACTTTTTGAAAAAGCTTGATTTTCGACCCATTTTCTTGATGCTCGGCCATTGCGTTACCAGATGTGTAAAAAGAACGCCTTGATATCTCTTCTCCTCCTCATGAAGCAATCCCCAAAACCTTGAGATCACTCACAATCAGCATCTCGTGGAGGTTTCTTAAAGAGAAGTTGTCACCATACTTGTAGTTGTCAAATCAATCAAAGAGCTACTCACCTGGACCATAATCCCCCAGGGTTGACTTTCATGTCTGGAAAAGCCTGGTTCGCATTCTGTTTTGCTCGTGTGATCAGCTGAAATTCTAGCTGGAAGCTCCTCGAGTCTGGACATCAAATGTCACCGCTCACACAGCAGTCAGATTCTCACTTTGTACAAGTGTAGGCCTTTGTTTTTCTTCAAAAGGAGAACTACTCCCATGAAAATAAATTAGTCTTAATTACTCGCTAAAAAAGAAAGGTTTATTTTCTCAGGTATCCCACGGACATTTCTAGGTCAGTTAATATTTATTGTTACTAGTTATTGACAGCAATTACAGGTTAGTTTCACTTTTATTTTATTTTTTATTTTTTTCAACTATTTTTTTTCATTAGATTTTTTGGAAATGTTTTTTTTTTTAAATTAAACTATTTGACTTTCATCAAATTATTTTTAGGTCAGTTAATATTTATTGTTACTAGTTATTGACAGCAATTACAGGCTAGTTTCACTTTTATTTATATATTATTATTTTTCAATAATTTTTTGCATTCGCATTTTTGGGAAATTATTTATATACTCGAGTATAAGCCTAGTTTTTCAGCACAAAAAATGTGCTGAAACCCCAAACTCGGCTTATACTCGAGTAAAAAAAATATAGGTTTTACCATGTTTTTGTGGTAAAATTAGGGGCCTCGGCTTATACTTGGGTCGGCTTATACTCGAGTATATACAGTATTTGACTTTCATCAAATTATTTTCCTTAGTATTTTTTTTTAGGGATTTCTTTTTTCAATTTTATTAAGTATTTAATATAATATATTAATAATCAAGTAATATTTTTTGTATTTGTTTTTTAAATAGTTTTTTAAAATTTGATTATAGAGAAAAAAAAAACAATGTATTGCTGTGGAGCTCACCTCTTTAGATGCTGTTTCAGCGCCACTGGACAGAGAAAGCTTAATCGGAGTTAGTATAGTTGACAATATACACGAAAGTTGGTCAAGTCCTCATAAAAAAAAAATTTCTGTTAAAAACATGTCTTCATTTCATATGGGTTAAAAAATTATCAAGGCGCCATGAGAAAAGAATGAAAACTGAAGTGTTTCACATTAATATTTATGGGGTTTTTATGTATGATTTTATTTCTCAATAGGTTTAATTGTTTCTAGTCAATTATTTAAATAAATCGTTTAATGTAATAATAATTATTTTGAATTTTTTGGGGAATATTTTATTTATTTGTTATAATCTTTTTACTTAATTTAATTAATTTACTAGAATCTTTTTACTTAATATTTTTTTACAATTGTAACTTTTCCTTAGTATTTCTCTAATACTTAATTTTATTTGCAGATTTTTTCCTGTATTCCTTTCTTTAATTTTACATTTTTATTTTTACCTTTTTTTTAGTTTACTTCTTTTAAAGAAAATATTACCGTATTTGTGCCAATGTCCCTGGCATTATATTGATACCAATATATAAAATGCAAAAAGTAATCTATGAACAAAAAGAAAGCTGCTTATTTTGTTACTTATTGTTAAAATATTACATATCCCTTTAAATTGTAACAAATATTTTGACCAATTTAACCAAAATCATGTTTGAACCCTATTTTTTTTAATCCACAAATTTTTATATTGATAAAAAATAGGGTTAAAAAAAAGAAAACTTGTTGTTGTTACTGTAATCGTAGTTGGTCATCTTAAACCTTGACCCTTAAACATTGGTGACAAGCCTTATCCTTCTATTATTTAGGAAATGCATTTTGAGTTGCAGGGCCCCCATTGTGATGAGACCCATCACAAGACCCCCATAACTGTAACATGCCGCCCATTAAAGTCCCTTAATAGGACCATTACATCAATTTACATTCCTCCCACATGACCTACATAATAATGTCTAACAATTGATCCACAAAACAATGGGGCAGATTTACTTACCCAGTCCATTCGCGAGTTCACTGGAGTTCACCATCCGTTGCTGGGTGCAAGTAAGCAACAAAGTAACAAAATTCCGCGGTTTTTCTGATTCTGTCGGGTTTTCCGATGGCCACGCCCCCCCCCCCCCATTTACGCTGCGTGCATGCCGGCGCTGAAGCGCCACACTCCGATCGCGAATGCCAAAAACCTGGGGCAAATCGTCAATTTTCGGGAAACCCAACGAAAAAAAGCGATTCGGGTCCTTAGTAAATGACCCCCATTATATGTTTCACGAATTAGCTAAAGACACTGAAACCCCACCCCTACCAAAGGCAGAGCTTGCCATTGGATCTTTGAAGGTAATGGCTGCAGAGGAACCGGCACACACCTATCATCCCAGAACCTCAATAAAAATGTCTTCAACAAGACCACCATAGCAATGCCCATCATGAAACACAAGACCACCATGACGGTGACAGCCACAGAATCTTTATGAATGTGATGGAACAGAGTGGAATGTAAGAAGTGATGTCATTAAATTGCCCTCTACTACAAAAATAAGGCCACACAGAACCTAGAGCCAATGTAAGGTATTGGAGGAATTGGTGGAATTTTTTTTCGGAAATGGTCTTTACTTCGAATTAGGTGTTCGGTCTGCAGGGCCTAAAAAACGTACTCCCCTGATCAGGGTGTTACTAGAAATGATTGAACTGTATAGCAAACTATTGTGCGCTTCTGTAACTCCTCCTCTGTAATTGTATATTACAATAACATACAGTTACCACTACCATCTAAAGTCACACAGAGTAACATCCTCCTTCCATTAACCCAATACTTATAACCTCACTTATTTTTAAAGTGTCCACTTTCAAGTCGACCCAAACACACTTTAAATGTCCCCCTTTCCGTAGCCTTCCACCGAGTGTCTCCCTTTCTGTAGCCCTCCACCTTGTGTCTCCCTTTCCATAGCCCTCCACCTTGTGTCTCCCTTTCCGTAGCCTTCCACCTTGTGTCTCCCTTTCCGTAGCCCTCCACCTAGTGTCTCCCTTTCCATAGCCCTCCACCTTGTGTCTCCCTTTCCGTAGCCCTCCACCTAGTGTCTCCCTTTCCGTAGCCCTCCACCTAGTGTCTCCCTTTCCGTAGCCCTCCACCTTGTGTCCCCCTTTCCGTAGCCCTCCACCTTGTGTCTCCCTTTCCATAGCCCTCCACCTAGTGTCTCCCTTTCCGTAGCCCTCCACCTTGTGTCCCCCTTTCCGTAGCCCTCCACCTTGTGTCCCCCTTTCCGTAGCCCTCCACCTTGTGTCCCCCTTTCCGTAGCCCTCCACCTAGTGTCTCCCTTTCCATAGCCCTCCACCTTGTGTCTCCCTTTCCGTAGCCCTCCACCTAGTGTCTCCCTTTCCATAGCCCTCCACCTAGTGTCTCCCTTTCCGTAGCCCTCCACCTTGTGTCTCCCTTTCCGTAGCCCTCCACCTTGTGTCTCCCTTTCCGTAGCCCTCCACCTTGTGTCTCCCTTTCCGTAGCCCTCCACCTAGTGTCTCCCTTTCCATAGCCCTCCACCTTGTGTCTCCCTTTCCATAGCCCTCCACCTTGTGTCTCCCTTTCCGTAGCCTTCCACCTTGTGTCTCCCTTTCCGTAGCCCTCCACCTTGTGTCTCCCTTTCCGTAGCCCTCCACCTAGTGTCTCCCTTTCCGTTGCCCTCCACCTAGTGTCTCCCTTTCCATAGCCCTCCACCTAGTGTCTCCCTTTCCATAGCCCTCCACCTAGTGTCTCCCTTTCCGTAGCCCTCCACCTAGTGTCTCCCTTTCCGTAGCCCTCCACCTTGTGTCTCCCTTTCCGTAGCTCTCCACCTTGTGTCTCCCTTTCCGTAGCCCTCCACCTAGTGTCTCCCTTTCCGTAGCCTTCCGCCTTGTGTCTCCCTTTCCATAGCCCTCCACCTAGTGTTTCCCTTTCCATAGCCCTCCACCTTGTGTCTCCCTTTCCGTAGTCCTCCACCTCGTGTCTCCCTTCCCGTAGCCCTCCACCTAGTGTCTCCCTTTCACCTTCTCCCCTACCTACACCTCTTTTTTGTTTTCCCTGTACGCCCCCCTTTATTTCCCTTAGGAGTCAAATAAAAAAAAAATCACAGTATCAAAGGTCCAATGGTGGAGCAGGAAGCCAACTGCCCCAGCTTTACCTTTGAAGTCAACTCTATCTCCAATCGGAGGAGTGGTCGGCAGCTTAGTGCCCTTGTGGCTGCTGCGGGAGTAGTTCCTTTGTGCCATTGACATGAACAGAACTGAATTGCAATACTAGATACAACCATGTACTAGAGTGGTGCTGGGTTGTTTTTTTTAACAAAGGTGACCATTTTCTCTGATTTTATGCAACCTTTTGTAACTTTTTTACTGTATGATTCAACATTTAAAGAATTTTCATATAATCCCAGTCGGTGTTTAAATGACAGTAGGTGGACCATCCGTGGGAACACGAGTCATAAACCTGTCTATTAACAAAGAAGAACAGATGTGGGGACTAGTAATTCCTCGGTGACACTGCCACCAACAAAGGCCTCTCCTGCCGCTCGCTCCCTTGAGAGTCCGTGTTTCTCTGATACAGTGTTGTGTTGCTAGATAGGCAGAGGTGGCATCAATCGTCTTGAGAAATGTAACCATCTGGCAAGTCCACAACATGTAATTTGGTTCTTCGGAGAAGAACATGGGAGGAGGATGACGATGAGAAAAAAAATACTTTATAAAATGTTTTTTAAAAACGTATGGGTCTACTTTAATCAACCACCTCATCTGTGACATATACCAACAAGCTACTCTATGTGGTCTTCCACCCGAGTGGTCACCATAGGTCTAACATCTCCAAGGCCCACATTATCCCTTCTGCTGTTTACTACCTCCACGAGTCATTAAAAGTGACTTTTGGTCACATTGATCTGCAGATGAGTAATTTTTGTAGATATTTCATATAATTCAATGTGTAGAAGCTAGAATTCACGAAAGAGCACATTGCTGAACTAGATGCCCTCGAAGCATTAGTGCCTCTCCTGGGAAGGAATTGCTAAGATTTATTAAATGTCACCTCGAAACAGGATTTGGAAATAACATCTCCAAAACAAATAACTTGTAACTTATGTTCTTTTCTACTGAGCCCAAAATTTACTTATTTTGTCGGGAAGGAAGATGTTTTAGAACAAATATTTTCGATGAACATTTTTATTTCTTACTTCTTGACAATTTGTTTTAGCTTCTAAGTTGCTCTACGAAAAGTCCAGTGGCTCCGACGGATGGAAACAAGATCTTCGCTAGATCTATAATATGTACCATAAAAAGTCTTAATTATCTTGACAGGTCAATAAATATCACATGGGGTCAGATCATAAAAGGGGAAACCAATTGAAACTGGTTGTTCCTCCGCTGATTCAGTTGACACTTTTTCTTTAGCCTTCACTGTTTCTGAACAATCGGTACCAATAGTTAGTTGATGGCTATGTTAGTGTATAGATAGCTCTAGGATATCCTTAAAATTGGTCACAATGGGGCTCAATGGGTCCGTCAGATGCATTTTCATTGGGTTCCCCGACGATTTCCATTTTGCACCAAATTGCCCCAGGAATTTGGCGCACGCAAGCGTATTTTGGCACATCGGCGCCAGCTTGTACATGACGGAAATCGGGGGGTGGGCTGTCGGACAACCCGACGGATTCGGACAATGTGCAGGATTTAACATTACACACTTACATGCACCGGGAAGAAGTAGGTGAACTCCGCCGAACATCGGGGCAGAAGCGACGGATGCAGGCACTCGGGCGCACAAGCTTAGTGAATCGCTCCAGACCCAAATCCTCGCCGGACAACGCACCGCGGGATCTCGTCTGGACCGGGTAAGTAAATCTGCCCCAATGTGTCAATGGTGGGTATCCAGTCATGAAATCCTTCCTTCCTTGAGTGTACATGGTCATTCACTTGGTTTGGACCCATGTCAACAACTCCAGTGCTATATTGTACCTGGTAAAAGTAAAATAAAAATAAAAACTTATTTGCTTCATTTGCCTAATTTTTCAAGAAACTTGTGACTGCGGAAACGTGTAATGTATTAAGAACATGGTCAAACATAACCTCACTACTGATCAGTACAAGCATCGGGTCAAAATGTGTTAACAATTCCATAAATTGCATATTTTTCAAAAATTATCACACGTAATAAACCCCTTCACGTTTTTTTCCCTTATTAACACCTGTTTTGTATTTCTGCAACTTTTCATATTTTTCCAAGGGAGGAAGGAAAGCGATAATAAATAGAAGTTTAACGTGTTTTGCATTTTTTTCTGTCTGCCCTCTCCAAATTATTTGGCTTAAAGTGAATGACCACCCTAAGAAGCCATATTGTATTTTTTATATTTTACCGGTAGAAATTCAGTGCAGATATTAGCTGATCCAAGAGTTAAAGGGGTTGTCCCTATTTATAGTTGATAGATACCTGATCCATGGAGGGGGCCTGACCACTGGTGTTTGGAAGCCTCAGGGATTGCCGGCCTCTCCCGTGATTTCAAGAACTGAGATCCCCAAGCAACGAAACTAAATTGGTATCTCGGGAATCCAATAGTAGTGAATTGAAAAGTGATATGGGCCACCACTCGATTTACATGGGGCATCAGCTCTTGTTTTCACTGTGGTCGGACCCCGGCTTACAGACACTTATCCTCTAACCTGTAAGAAGGGCATTAGTAACATTAGAGTTACAACCTCTGTAAGATATAATAATTTTTTAAATAATTTTTTATTTATATAGCGCACACAGTTTACGCAGTGCTGCACAGAACTTGCCAAATCGGTCCCTGTCCCCAATGGGGCTCACAATCTAATCACCCTACCAGTATGTTTTGGAGTGTGGGAGAAAACTGGAGGACCCGGAGGAAACCCACGCAAACACGGAGAGAACATTCAAACTCTTTGCAGATGTTGACCTGGGTGGGACTTGAACCCAGGACCCCAGCGCTACAAGGCAGAAGTACTTTCTCAGTTGGCCAAAAGTAATTCTCTAGACTCCCCAACCCACATACAGAGTCAACTGAGTGTGCATGTTGTTTCAGTCGGGCGAAGGGAATTTTTTTAGATATGACTTTATTTTCAAGTGAAGTTATTTAAGTAGGTATGACCTCGGAGAGACAATACATCTTCAAGGACCATGAAGAAGCTGATCTTTTACTTTCCTTTGACTACCACCATGTAGATACATTTATTTACTCTTTATCATATCCTTCTACTACAAAACTGCAGAAATATGACCACTTTAAGATGAACCAATCAAAACTAAGAGTGGTGCCCTGTGGGAGGGGCTACTTTCTCCTACCATAGATAAAAACTCTGTAGTTCACTAATAAATTAGCAAACTGTGGGTGTCTGTGTGATTGACTTATCTGATTTGGCACTCAGGTTTTAGTGTGCATTCCAAAACAGGACGATAACTACCAGAGCCCACATTGACAACAAATGTGGGCAGATCATGTGATCACCACTATGTTTGGCTGTAGTCGATCGGTTGCAGTGCACCCAGTATGGCCGTTGACGGCAGTAATGGCAGTTACACGGATCAGGGAGAGGGAGGAGCCATTACTGAGAACTGTGGGATCATGAGACTTGTAGTTGTAGATTTCGGCCATCTTGGAGATAACTCCGCCTACTTTCGAAAGGCCATAAAATTTGGTGAATCATAAAATCATATATTTAAGCTCCATTTTGTGAGTTGGTTGTATTCATTTATTTATAGGATTGTGGGTTTTTGTATCAGACTTTAATATCCCGGAGTACCCCTTTAAGTCTATAAAAGCAAAGACAATTGGTTTACAGTTTATTGACCAGTCAAGTTTTTAAAAAATGTAGCTATTTTTGGATAAAATTCTGAAAGATTTTAAGGGCAATGGAATTTTCTTGACTAGTGATTTCTAATATGTGTTTTTTTGCCATTTTTTTGTTGTCCTGAAGCAGATAAGTCTGTACCAAGCCCAAACTGTATGTTTTTTGCAACAAAATGCATTCCATACATGATACGCAGAGTAAATTAATACCAGACCTTTTCTATCTGTCCGGCATGGGAAAAAAGTTAATTTGGTCAAACGTATGATAGTCCTAATGTGGATGTTACCGGAGGAACACCCTCGGTGTAAGTATCTCGGGATCAAATTCCTCCGTAATCTGGATCCATTACATGACGTCAGTTTTAAGTGTTGCTAAATCTTGGATATCTGCAGCTCTGGAGGTTGGAGACTCTTTCTAGAGATGCCATTTGGTGGAATAACTGTGGTTTACAGTGAACTTTTTGCCCCCTGATGAAGACTCTTTACTCTTGTTCCTTTGAAAATACAAAGTTCAGCCAATTTAACTCATCAGATTGTAATTTTTTTTTTACTGGCAGAGAAAACATAAAAACTGCAACTGATTATCTGAAAGTTGAACTTCTGTAGACCTGTAATTTTTTCTTTTTATTTGGAAAAAAAAAGTTATTGGATTTTTTTTTTTATTTAGAGGGTTAGACCTTTTGTCCCTGTGAAATTCTTATAGAAAAGTTAGCTCTTATGACCAAGTGGATGAGGAGACAATGGGGATCATTTACTCACCCGTCCTGCGCGATCCCCGAAAGTGCATTGTCCGACCGGAATGTACATCTGCCGCGATTCAAGAAGATCGTGTGCCTGATATCCTGCTTGTGTCGCTTCCCTGATCAGGTCCACCGGAGTTCACCTTCTTCCTCCCGGTGCATGTAAGTGCTTGATCTTGTGACACAAATTGAAAGTTAAATCCCACGCTCAGTCCAAAGCAGTCGAATCGTCCGACGGCCCGCCCCCAATTTCTGTCGCATGAAAGCCAGCGCCGGTGCGCCAAAATCCGATCGCTTGCAACACAATCCCCTGCTAAATCACTGTCCCGATCCCCGGGACCCTTATAAGCCCCAATGTCTTTTGGCCATGTTGTCTGATAAAGAAGCTTTCATACTGTTGGCTGTAGGAAAGCTCCTAGTTCCTAAAGGGGTTTTCCACAGGATAGGACCTAACTTGTTGATCGGTGGGGTCTCAGAGATAATACCCCCCACAGATCAGAAGAACCGAGATCGTTTGTCTCTCCCCTAGATGAGCGGGGCAGCTGCGCATGGCCGGGCTTCCCCATGCATCTCTATGAAGCTGACGGAGATTGCCGACTAGGGCGCTCGGTAATCTGCATCAGCTACATAAAGATGAAAAGGGCAGCCCGGCCATGTGCGACCTACTGCTCCACTCACCTTGGGAGCGACGAGGGCTCCGACTGGGGCACATCAAACCCTATTGTTCACCTCGTACTAGTGATTTTTGGGGGTCCCATCAGTGAGACCCCCATTGATCAGAAGGCTAGGCCTTATCATGAGCATAGGAGATAACTTGTTTGTTGGGAAAACTCCTTTTGGGAAAATGTATGCATAGGGCCTCAATTATTCAGTTTGTACCACAAGGTATCCAGGTGACATACTACAGGTCAGTGTGTCTTAGAATACCCCATCCCATATGAAGAATCCTTCCAATGAAAGCAGTAATAGCCTTCAATTTTTTGTGACACTTTGCCTAAACCCCTTGTCCCTATTTGGACATGACGTAACCTTTTTGTGAGCTTGGCTGGTGCAGGAGTACTCTATGCGGCACACTGTTGCCCATTGTTTAAAGACACCATGAGGGCTAAATTTTTTGTTTTTTTAACTTGGATGATCCAGGAGAGGGGGCAAGTAGGATTTATAGATATTTATGACCTATCCAAATATCAGATCACTGGTGGTCCCGGCACTCATTGTCTGGCACTGGATACAGAGAACTGGAAGAATAAATCAAGTGAATGTGAGATCGGAGGCCCTACACTGTAGAGAACCATGTTGAACGCATTCAGGTCATGGGTTTAGGACCCATCAGGGTAATGTACAAGTTCAGGTGTAATCTTAAGACTACCATAAAGAAGGCATTCTAATAGAAGAAGAATCCAAAATTATTGCGTTTTTAGATTTTCATGTCCTCGAAGAGGAATTACTTTCCCACCAGTGACCTTGGATCTAATTAGAAAACCTCCTTTGCAAAGTAACTAGACGTGAACCAAACACTTGACATTGCATCAGATGTAAAAACTCCATTGCTAATGGGAAATATTGTTTCTGGCTCTCGGAAAGTCGAGAGATTATTCAGTTCCAGATTACTAACGATGTTGGTTTTAACTCCAACTTGTTCCATTTTCCTCATACAAAGTTACAGAAAGGAGAATAATAATTCAGGAAGGATGATCGTAATAGTTCCTGCACCATTATATTCCTTACGCACATTACAATTGAGAAGTTCTCCTTTAATCCTTCTACAGTAAACTTTTCAGCTCCCTCTAGTGGTGGCCTCGAGCAGAAAGAGTCTAATTAATTTATATCTGGTCATCAGTATCAATGGTCCAAGTGCTTATATCAACTGATATGGTTGGGGTTTTCAGTTTTGGACCCCCTCTGTACCACAGAGGGTTCAACTAATGGGGACTGACAGTGTGGGTATGGGATAGGTGTCTTTGGTGGGAAAATCCCTTTAAAATAGTTGGACAAAGTTATATGGGCAGGATAATGGTTAACATCCTAAGTATGTTAGGGTCTGACCAACTGATCACAATAACAGGGGTTAAGCTGCTCAACTTAAATGGAGCAATAGGGTGGTCATGCACAGTAGATCACCATATACTACTCTATGTAGGCATATAGGGGTCCCACTGCCACATTTACATCGGGTTTTGGGGGATCACGACAGGGATTGTGTCACACGCATTTGGATTTTGGCGCAATCGGAGCTGACTTTCGTTGGACAGAAATCGGGGGCCGTGGCCGTTGAACGATCCGATGGATTCGGACTGAGCACGGGATTTAACTTTGAATTTGTCCAATGCACTTACATGCACCAGGAAGAAGAAGGTGAACTCCGGGGACCTGAGAGGGGAAACTACAGGTGCAGGATATTGGGCACACACTGGGAGTGAATCGTGGCACAGTGCATTGTCGTCAGGAAATGCACCTCGGGGATCGCGCAGGGACTGGTAAGTAAATCTGCCCCATAGAGTCAAATACAGAATTAATGAGGTGCTGTTTTTGCTCCTTAGACTAGAGTATGGGGTGCAATTTTAATGGCAAATTAACATGTTCCCCCAGTATCCACAGGAAGGCATTGGAATCTGTGCCAGTCCCTTTAAGGAGCAGTGGTAACTAATGGAGTCTTGAGGCTCCATTGCCAATTAGTACCAGGACCCCCCACCTACAATGTGCTACTTTTAGCCATGGGTCAAAGGGACTTGGACTTAGTGCAATTGTTATGCCTGCCCCCCCCCCCCCCCTACAGCTCTACCCCTAGTAACCACCACAGCCCTCGTCATTCCTGTAATGGCATCTAATGAGTGCGCTAATAAAACGAGACCCATATTCAATTATCTACAGTATACGGCAGTAAAGCATTAATATTAAATCTGGCATAAAATCCACTTCCACCTTTATAGGTTTCCCCACTGTGCATTCAATGCGAGGAGCTGCCATGTCCCCCAAGGCTGTTTCTCACCAGCGGAGTATTGGAGAAAATCCTTCGTGAATTCCTAATTAATTTACAACCTGTTGATTTCCCCAGGTGCTCCTGGCATCCAGCGCCGCGGCGGCAGGAGAAGACAATGTATCTGTATAAAGTCAATCATTAGGAGCCGCCTTTCATATTTATGTCAAGTTTCCATTCAGCGTTTTTTATAATCCGAGACTTGAGCCTCATTGAAGGGGAACGAGTTTCCAAATTATTTCGGGATTAATTTAGGAAACGTCTTACGTGGCGCCATGTTTCATTTCCTAGCAATGATACTGCTGCTGATTTGTTGGCAGGGAAGTTGGGGATCGGCAGCGATGCCCCCGGGGGGTGAACATGGCAGAGGTTCCCTGGAACATTGTGGTGTATGGGTAGTAATTGTTGGATGAGACCCAGTAGCCAATCAGATTTCATCTATCATCATGGGGGACTAGAGACCTTGAGTTGCATCTGGGACCAGGCGCCCAACACCTCCTGCCACATAACAAGACTCCATTTTGGTAGGGGGAGAGGTGGGACTTGCCCCGTCTTTTGTGGCTGCACATATCAGGTACGGGCTCGGCCCCATAAACTTGTATTACTTTTATGGCTTTTAAAGGTGTAGTTCCACGAAAGAAGTTAGGTCCTATCCATAGTATAGGGCCTAACTTGCTGATCGATGGAGGTCTCAGTAGAGAGACACCCACAGATCACAAGAAAAGGGGTCCGAGGTACCTCTTTCGGACCCTTGGTCCATTTTGCTCCTTTGATCTCTATGAAGCTGACGGAGATTGACGAGCACCATGCCGGGTGACGAGAGGTCCAACGGAAATACCTAGGACCCCATGTTCTCGGGATGTGTGGGGGTCTCATTACTGAGCCCACCACCAATCAGCAAATAGGCTTTATCCTGTGGGTGGGGCCTAACTTGTTTCCTGCACAAACCCCTTTAATGCCTCGAAGTAGCATTATATAAGCACATAATGGAAGTAGTAATATATAATGTAGCACAGTGTAACAGTGTATTTTAATCACCTCTTTTAGCACATGAGCAACTAATGGAAGTGTTTTCTATAGGAAATCTACCATCAGAGACCATCATGATAAACCAGGGACATTACTCATAGATCCAGGCACCGGGACTGTGATATCTTCTTATACTTGTTATCCATGGCTTTCTTCCTTCCAATATCAACTTTAAAATTATGCTAATGAGCCTTTGGGTCTCTGGGGGTTTTACCAGAGCCCCTCCATGTTACAGCTTCACATGCTGTTACACTGTCTCCTCCAACCCCTGCTCCCTCGGCACTTCTTCCTCCTTCTGCCTAATGTAATCTCACACAGTGAGAGGGGGTAACTGTACAGTGTAACGGCCTGTGAAGCTATAGCACAGTGGGGCTCTGGTTAGAAATCACATTAACATAATTATAAAAGTTGATTCTAGAAGGAAGGAGGCCATGGATAACAAATATAACACGATTACCACAGTCCCGCTGCCTGGATCTATGAGTAATGTCCCTGGTTTATCATGATGGATTTTGATGGGAGATTTCCTCTGATACAGTACGGTAGTAATCAGGGCCGGATTAAAGGAGGGGCTCCCGGGGTTCGAGCCCTGTGGCCCCCACCACTTTCACTTTTAAAGGGGCCCCCATTAGTTTCCCAAAGTCAGCGACTCAGCTCAGCTGAGTAGCTGACTGTCTCTGTGTGTGATGCGCACATGTTAGAATATAATTATTATAATATCAAATTCAAGCCAATAATAAAAAAAATTATTATAAAAAATAAATTAAAACTATCCAGGCCCCGAAAACCTTAGGAAATGAAGTGAATTTAAAGTTTTTGCAGTTTCTCTTTTTTTGTTACTCATTGACAAGTTACATTTAGTTGTAACATCTGGATAAGTGAATATTTCAGCTTCTCATCCGCCCACAGATAAATGGAATCAGCCTCTCCGTCTCCCAAAAAATAAGAATTTTTTTTTTTTTAAAGAAAAGTCAACCTGGAGGTGTAACATTCAGGGGAATCGTGGCAGAGACTTTGTGCTATTTTTCATCCTCCGCTCGGAGCCTTCAGACAAGTTTTGGAAGGAGCTGCCAAGACTTTGGGGTTTTGGATGGAGGAGGCAGAACGTGTTGGAGACTCTGGAACGAGGGTTTCAGCTGCAAGAAATCAGTTTTTACACAGAAGCCGTGACCCACCTCAGACGAGGAGAGAGTCCCCGGTTACCTTGACACGTTACCCAATTCCGTGTTATCCCTGGGCCGGTGGAATAGAGGCGCCTTGTGTTCCCGGGCAGCGGCTCCGTACAATGCCACGGGAGATGTTGGCAGAACGTGAGAGCCGTTTCTGACCGCAGCTCATGGACCACACGATATTTACCTTGGCCGAGGACCATTATTTGTTCATAAGTTTTTCTTGTCTCCGGCTCGTTCCAATTTTGGGAACTAAATGTTGCCAGTTTTTTTTTTTTGTTTTGTTTTTTTTTCCGGAACGTTCTGCTACGCTAAGCAAACCTGGCCAATGGGTAACAATCTCCTGCACGGAGGGGCACAGGTATCACACGTCAGGCACTTCTACTCTGTCGGATGATTTCCTTTAGATGAATTGTGCACTTTTTTGGAGCATTTTTTTCCAGATATTTGCACAATTTTTGTTGCAACCTATACAAAACAGTTTCCTATTACTGGTGGACACTGCAATGTAATTGCAGATTTGTGTGCAACTTTTTATGCGCAAATCAGTGATACATCATTTGCCACCAGCAAGGGTGGATTAAGGCTGCCATGGGCCCTGTGGCTCAGCGGTTAGCACTACAGCCTTGCAGCACAAGGCTCATTCGTTATCACTACAGTGTTGAAGCACGTCGCTCAGTGGGCCCTGTGGCTCAGCGGTTAGCACTATGGCCTTGCAGCACATGGCTCAGTGGTTAGCATTTCCGCCTTTGAGCACCTGGTTCATTGGTTAGCACTACAGCCCTTCAGTACATGACTCACTGGTTAGCACTACAGTCTTGCAGCATGTGGCTCAGGGATTAGCACTACAGCCTTGCAGCACGTAACCCAGTGGTTAGCAGTACAGCCTTGCAGAACGTGGCTCTTCGGTAAGCACTACAGCTTTGCAGCATGTGACTCAGTGGTTAGAACTACAGCATTGCAGCTCGTGGCTCAGTGGTTAGCACTCCAGCCTTGTAGCATGTGTCTCAGTGGTTAGCACTCCAGCCCTGTAGCATGTGGCTCAGTGGTTAGCACTACAGCCTTGAAGCATGTGGCTCAGTGGTTAGCATTACAGCCTTGCAGTGCTGGGTCCTGGGTTCAAGCCCCATCCAGGGGCTTGCAAAGAGTTTGTATGTTCTCTCCGTGTTTGCGTGGGTTTCCTCCAGGTGCTCCGGTTTCCTCCCACACTCCAAAACATACTATTAGGTTGATTAGATTGTGAGCCCCATTGGTGACAGGGATTGGTTTGGCAAGTTCTGTGCAGCATTGCGGAATCTGTGTGCGCTGTATATATAAAGGAATTATTATTATTAATTATGGACCCTGAGCTGTATGAATATTATACTATAATCCACTACTGCCCACCAGGCGCTGTACAAAGATGAAGCAGGAAAACCAGTGCGAGGCGAACTTCAGAGGACACATGAAATAGTCACAGAAAAAAGTGCAAAAAGAAAAGAAAAAAAACACAAAAAAGATTCATTTCCCAGTATTCCTTATATATATAAATAAAAAAATATATAAATCCAAGTGTATGTTTTTATTTTAAAATTATTAGAATTTTTTTTATTAAGAAAAATATAAACCATGCTGGAGTAGAAGATGCTAACAATACTTTCACTCTATCCATGTTTACAATATTTTTTTTTACTTTTTATTTGTATAAATGTTTTCCTTTTTATAAAAATACAATTTTTATCTCATAAATATTTTTACTTTTCCCCAATGAAATAGATAGAGAGATATGAGATAGATAGATAGATAGATAGATAGATAGATAGATAGATAGATATATAGATAGATATGAGATAGATAGATAGATAGGTAGATAGATAGATATGAGATATGATATGAGATAGATAGATAGATATGAGATAGATAGATAGATAGATATGAGATAGATATGAGATAGATAGATAGATAGATAGATAGATAGATAGATAGATAGACATTGGTCTCCATGCTGATAGTTGTAGTTCCTCTGGATAGGTGTCTCCATTGTACTGTACATTATGGTAACTGTTGCACATGTCCTTAATTCCTGGGTGACATCATGTTGTAGTGATCACATCTCCTCTGACTTTCTCTTGTAATAACCTTCCTGCAGCTTCCGCACCGGAGGGCGATCATTAACTGCACTGTAAAAGCCCAGGACGGTGGGGATCACATTAAAATTTGTAATTCTTTGAACGCAGCCCACATAAAAGAGATCCCCGTCTGTCAGTCAGCGGAGCCTTCCCTCTGCTTAATGAGGGGCTGGAGAACTTCCCTCGCTGAGGTCCTGCTGGGGCTTAGTCACCGGGAGATGTCCTCTGGAGTTCGGATCCAATGCTCCACAAGACAAATTACCCTTTCCTCAATATTTTTGGATAGTAAAAAGTTGCAGGTCATGTGACCAAAACTGAAAACTTTTGAGGTATTTTACGGATTTTATTTCAACTTGTCCAAAGTTTCGATCTCCTTGAACTCAAACCTAATTTTGGATTTAGGGTTTGGCCACTACTACGACACTGCAACAAATTTATCCACATCACCAGCACCTTAGTGTGTCCCTGGGGGAAAACCGTTGTAAGTGGCTTTGGGAATATTTAGGCAATCACATGGGAACAAGAATTGTCCAGAGATTGTCCATCGTCTTATAGACAGGCTTTAGGTTTGGCCTCCACTTTGACAAGTCTACAAAATGTTCACATTTTTCTCTTTTGGGCAGATTTACTTACCCGGTCCAGTCGCAATCCAACGGCCCATTCTCCGTGGAGGATTCGGGTCTTCCGGCGATTCACTAAGGTAGTGCGCCCGATGTCCACCAGGTGTCACCATCGGAGTGCACTGGAGTTCACCATCCGTTGCTGGGTGCAGGTAAGCGCGTGTCAAGCGACACTTTTTTTAAAATAAATTCACCGGTTTTTCCGATTCCTTCGGGTTTTCCGACAGTGCCGCCCCCCGATTTCCATTGCGTACATGCCGGCGCTGATGCGTTACAATCTGATCGCGTGCCCCGGGACACTTCGGCACAAATCGGAAAATATTCAGGAAACCCTGAATTAGGGCCCTTAGTAAATGACCCCCTTTGTGTCCTTATGGGCTAAAAAAGGATTCCCAGAAACACCCCTGGGGGCTAAACTACTAGTAACCCAAAAAAAAGAGACAGTGTAGCATGTTCTGTCTCCCAGGTCCAGAAGGGGGTTTCGTGACCATCCCAGCCGGCAGTGCCAAAACCGAGAGACAAGACAACACTGGAACGATGGACCAATGAAGGGAAAGACATTTTTTATGTTTTGCCACAGACCCCAGGGGTATTTACAGGGATCCTTGAAAACCTATTTCAAGTCATGGGGGCAAAAGTAGCAATGGATATAGAACCTGTTGCCTTGGGGTTCCAAAGATTTCCATCACTATAATAAACAGTACACAGACGCTGGGGCCCCAATTTGGCATTTCAGCTTCTACCCTAAGCCCAGTTAGGGCCGTGAAGCCCTCGTGGGCAACTCAACCCTAGAGGACATCTACATTTGTGGTGGGCAGTGAGGAGCTGTCTGAATTGAGCAGTCTAATTAGACAGAATCTAAATTTCAGACCAATTTTTATCATAAAAACGCAAAAAAACCATCCAGTGCTCATTGTATAAATGTTGACTTGAACTTTTATCTCCTCGTTTCGTTTCATAATTTCCAGGCGAGAAGAAAAAAATCATCAGTTTCAAAGAAAACATGGCAGCGAAATGAAATAACTCTGATGTTTTCTTGGTGTTGAAAGATATGAAATAAACCTTGTGGTTTGCAAACCCAGAAACCGTTTATACAATCTCTTGTGTTTTTCGGGCCCCCCGGCCCTTTCCCTGGAGATCATCTGGATTGTAAGGAAGCGTCTGTGGCTAACATCACCGCACAAGGTATGGATGGAGGATCCTGATATTCCATGGCAGGAATTTTATCATAATAGAACCAATGCATCAAAGTCCATACCGAACCAAAATAATAACCTGGAAAATTGGACATCGAAGACCAGGTGCGGGAAGACGCTAAAGACTTCAATGAGCTAGAACATCTTGTGAAGCCTCCTGAGATCAGGTCTGCTCTCAAGACCTGGATTAGCTCAGAGTTAAGCATGCAGATCTGAGTTGAAACTCGGTAAAATTGTGCTCAATTAGAAGAGAAGAACGAGAAGAAGTTGTCAAGACGCAACAGGCGAGTTCTTAGGATGGGACTGTATCTGTTCCCGACAGACCTATCAGCTTGATGAGTCAAAAAGAACCACAATGACCTGCTGGACATAGCCAATGCCGGATTAAGTCCAGATAAAATAATTCAGGAGGTCAAACCCTAGGACAGTGGTGGCGAACCTATGGCACGGGTGCCAGAAGTGGCACTCAGAGCCATTTCTGTGGGCACTCAGGCCATCGCCCCAGGATAGAGTTTACCTAATAGGACCAAATCCACCAAATCTTCCTGCAGTCCCAGGCAACTTAAGAGATGCTGCTCTCAGCGCTATTTTAAAGTGAAACATCATTGGCTCTTTGGAACTGTGGGGAAAGTGAGAAGGTGTTGACAGAACTGCAATACCTTTCGAGGTCCTCATTCTGGACCCACCATTCTTCCTCTACAGAGAGACCCTAGAGAGAAGCTACAACGAGAGTCTTCCTTTCAACTGTATTGGTGGCCTCAGGAGGCCGATACGATTGAAAGATGTGGAAGAACAGGTAGCAATAAGTTACTGCTTAAAAAGCTATGTTGGCACTTCACGGTAAATAAGTGGGTTTTGGTTGTAGTTTGGGCACTCGGTCTCCAAAAGGTTCACCATCACTGCCCTAGGAAATAGGCTTTAACTGCCTCCTAATTGGGTTGTTCTTTTCTGGACTTCTGTGACCCAACATTGCGTTATAGACTGGGTCCACCAAACCATTCATTTCAATGTCTTCCATATGGCACTATATTTTCCCTTCAATGGTCAATACTCAAGACCCAAGACAGCTAATGGACCTGGTGTACAACTGTGACCCCCATGGCCCCACTTTTTACCAACAAACCTTCTCAAATTAATTTACTTACATCCACAATCTCTTGATTTCTCACAATGGTTCCTTCATGAGTCATTGGAGACATCTCCAGGAACATGGTGCCCCATCACATTAGTCTTTCTCCAACGATCAAAACCTTTGAAGTCACCTAAAATACATCTATTCAGAAAATCCCGTAAGCTATAGTAAGCCCACTACCACTATGTCACCATCTGAGCAGCTTCTGATCCTCAACTTTGTCTCCTTCATCCTACCCTATTAGACTCTAAGACTGCTGTAAAGTGATAGGTGCTGTGGACTGGTGGGGGGCTCTTTCCTCAGTACCAGTCAGTCCCTTAGCGAGCTCAGGTTTTTTGTACTTCTTTCACTTGTATTAGATGTTTAAACTGTTTTCCTGTGTGCCGTACCATGGATATAATGGACAGCAGATGTCCAACCTGCACTGGTCCGATGTATGATTCGTCCAGCCCTAGTAGGCTTGTAGACTAAGGAAGTTGAAATAATATCCTTACTGGTCCAGAGCAGTAGAGAGATCATTTATAACATTGCCAAACCTTTACAAAGTTAAAGGGAACCTATCATTAGGATATGACATTCTAACCTGATGACAGGTTCCCTTGGAATAAAGAATTTGAGTGAGGAGGAGGTGGGGTGATGAGTGAGGTGGAGGAGGGAGCATGACTTGAGGAGATGACTCCTTCCATTGAAGCCGATGCCCCCGTGACTCGCTGGAGGTTACAGAAATGTTGAAGCTGGGCTATTGGAACCTGTGATCAAGTGGAAATGCCATATCCTGATGATAGGTTCACTTTGAAGGTTAAATCCTTCCTAGTCTAGTGCTAGAAAGAATAAATTACAACATTTCTGGTGGGCTAGTCACTAGTGATCTAGGGTCGCAAGAGGATGAATGGAAACATCCCTGGTGGGCCTGTGTAATAAAGAATTGCGAGCTCCCTGTTGATTTGGGAAGGTAAAAGTTACATGATCATATCGCTGATGAGAGAGTTTATTAAATGTTAAGTGTTGGTGCTTAACATCCCTGATGGGCCGGTGTATTATAAACGTTAGATCCCTGGTGGCCTTTGTTAATGAAGCAATAAATGATGGAATCCTTGGTAGGATAGCACAGTTGAACCTGGGGGTCTAGGGCAGTAAAGTGATTCATTATTACCCTAGTAGTTTAGAACAGTAAGGGGTTTCATGATAACATCCCTGGTAGTCTAGAGTAGTGAAAGGAATAGTTTTAAAGGGAACCTGTCATTAGAAATTGGCCTAATTAACCACTAGCAGTATGTTGTCAAGCAGCTGAGCAACTTCTATATGATGTTTCTTTCATGGCCTGGTGTGGTGCCATCATCCAGAAAATCAACTTTGAAGTGAGGTGTAAATTGGTTTTATGAAGTCAAGGAGGCGGAGAGTTTAACATTAAAGTCAAGCTCTCCCTGCCTTAAAATGCCCCCTTCACCTTAATTGATGGTCCTACGACCAGGGACATCATTGATCAGATCTCCTCAAGTCCAGCGCATGATGTCAATCACATGGCAGGAAGTGTTCACAGGAAGGGGAGCTTGACTTCAGTGTTAAACTCTCTCCGCCTCCCTGACTTTATGCATTTAATTTACATCTAACTTAAAAGTTGATTTTCTGGATGACTCCACCAAGCTGGGTCGTGTAAGAAACATGATCTAGAAGCTGTTCAACTGCTTGAAAACATACGGTCAGTGGTTTATTAGGCCAATTTATGATGACAGGTTCCCTTTAAAGAGAACCTACCACCACGAATCTACCTATAAAGGTAGATTGGGTTGTAGGTGGATGTAAGGGACGTGAGGAGAGCTCTTTTTAGAGCTAATCCTCACGTCCCCGCTAACTTTTGGGAAACTTTATTGACCGAATATGTAAATTTAGTTGTTATGCGGCTACTGGGGCGTGGAGTAGCCGGCACGAGGCTACACAGCGCGGCTACTCCACGCCCCAGTAGCCACATTACTCCTCCTACCCTGTTGTGTGCGCTACGAGGGTAGCTGCGCGCCCTCGTCCGACAATCCGGCTACTGTGCATGTGCAGTAGCTCCGGTCTCGGAGCTGTGACTGCTCAGCCGGCGTTCTGCGCATGCGCAGAACGCCATCATGACGGACGAGGGCGCGCAGCTACGAGGAGTAATGTGGCTACTGGGGCGTGGAGTAGCCGCGCCGTGTAGACTCATGCCGGCTACTCCACGCCCCAGTAGCCGCATAACGAAATTTGCATATTAGGTCAATAAAGTTTCCCAAAAGTTAGCGGGGACGTGAGTATTAGCTCTAAAAAGAGCTATCCTCACGTCCCTTACATCCACCTACCACCCGATCTACCTTTATAGGTAGATTCGTGGTGGTAGGTTCCCTTTAAGTTACATTAGTACACTAGCATACTATGGCTTGAGCTGTAGTTCCCAGAACAGCCACTATCATGAGCATAGCACTGTGTCTGGGTACACAATAAATAGGAGCCAAACTCTACCAATCACCTACAGTTTCACATCCCACAATCCCCCTGGTGACATTTTGACTCATCATAAAAAAAAAACATTTTTTCTGGTATTTTATCGTTGCTCTTTCCGAGCCGCGACTAACAAGACTAAAAATGTCAACTTGTTTTATTCTAGTGTTTTTTCTTTTATTCCTTTGACATATCAAGCAAGCGGATGGGAAATAATTAGGTCCAAATTGTTCTTCTCGCTCAGATTTAATACAAAATACAATAGATTTTTTTTTTTTTTTTTTCATACTCATTTTCTAAACTTCAAAGCAACAAAAGCAAAAATGTGACAACCTCCTCATGCACTAGCTCGAAAGATGTAAGAAATTGGTAAATTGTTGCCTTGAAAAAAGTCGAGCAAAACTTTTCTTGAAACTGGTGATTTTAGTTTCCTTCATCTGTTTTTGACTTAATTTTTTATATTTTTTGGGATCTAACATGGGTCATCCATCAGCATATAGGTACCAGTCAGTAAGTAACAGTTTCATACCTAATACCCAGAAAGCTCCAGCCCGGGAGGGCTAAGTTCACACTACTGTTATTAGCAGTATCTTTGGCCCTATAAATGTGCCTTGATGCCCCCCCTCCCCCCCCCCCAGATGATTAGAACTGATATTCACCTAGAATATGAGGCAATAGACTTGGTGGTGACACTAATTTTACAAGTAGCCAAAAGCTTCACAGTTCCACAAGGCAATCAGCTTTATAGTTGTCTTGTGTAACTGTGGATGATGATTGTTGAGAATTTTTTTACTCATTTTCGCTTTCATCTAAAGTTGGCAAAACTATGATGGTAATATGGTAAATATATTAAATATATAGAATGATGCCTGGTAGAGAACTATACAATGGAACACTATGGTCGGCATATCTAGAATGAAGACAGAGCAATGGGCAATGGAACAATATGGTTGATGTATCTAGAACGATGACAGGTAGAGCAGTGGACAATGGAACAATATGGATGATATATCTAGAATGATGACAGGTAGAGCAGTGGACAATGGAACAATATGGTTGATATATCTAGAATGATGACAGGTAGAGCAGTGGACAATGGAACAATATGGATGATATATCTAGAATGATGACAGGTAGAGCAGTGGACAATGGAACAATATGGTTGATATATCTAGAATGATGACAGGTAGCACAGTGGACAATGGAACAATATGGTTGATGTATCTAGAACGATGACAGGTAGAGCAATGGACAATGGAACAATATGGTTGATATATCTAGAATGATGACAGGTAGAGCAGTGGACAATGGAACAATATGGATGATATATCTAGAATGATGACAGGTAGAGCAGTGGACAATGGAACAATATGGTTGATATATCTAGAATGATGACAGGTAGCACAGTGGACAATGGAACAATATGGTTGATGTATCTAGAACGATGACAGGTAGAGCAATGGACAATGGAACAATATGGTTGATATATCTAGAATGATGACAGGTAGAGCAGTGGACAATGGAACAATATGGATGATATATCTAGAATGATGACAGGTAGAGCAGTGGACAATGGAACAATATGGTTGATATATCTAGAATGATGACAGGTAGCACAGTGGACAATGGAACAATATGGTTGATGTATCTAGAATGATGACAGGTAGAGCAGTGGACAATGGAACAATGTGGTTGATGTATCTAGAATGATGACAGGCAGAGCAGTGGACAATAGAACAATGAAACCATATTGTTTCATTGTCCACTGTGCTACCTGTCATCATTCTAGATATATCAACCATATTGTTCTATTGTCCACTGCTCTACCTGTCATCATTCTAGATACATCAACCATATTGTTCCATTGTCCACTGCTCTACCTGTCATCATTCTAGATACATCAACCATATTGTTCCATTGCCCATTGCTCTGTCTTCATTCTAGATATGCCGACCATAGTGTTCCATTGTATAGTTCTCTACCAGTCATCATATATATATTTAATATATTTACCATATTACCATCATAGTTTTGCCAACTTTAGATTATTCTATTGTCCACTGCTCTACATGTCAGAATGATGACAGGTAGCACAGTGGACAATGGAACAATATGGTTGATATATCTAGAATGATGACAGGTAGAGCAGTGGACAATGGAACAATATGGTTGATGTATCTAGAATGATGACAGGTAGCGCAGTGGACAATGGAACAATATGGTTGATATATCTAGAATGATGACAGGTAGAGCAGTGGACAATGGAACAATATGGTTGATGTATCTAGAATGATGACAGGTAGAGCAGTGGACAATAGAATAATATGGTTGATATATCTAGAATGCTGACAGGTAGCACAGTGGACAATGGAACAATATGGTTGATATATCTAGAATGATGACAGGTAGAGCAGTGGACAATGGATCAATATGGTTGATATATCTAGAATGATGACAGGTAGAGCAGTGGACAATGGAACAATATGGTTGATATATCTAGAATGATGACAGGTAGAGAGAACTGGACAATAAGACAATATGGTCAATATATGTAGAAAGATGACAGGTAGAGCAGTGGACAATGTCATACTATGACTGATATATCTAGAATGATGACAGCAGTGGACAATGGGACACTACTGTTGATACATCTAGAAGGATAATAGGTAGAAAACTATACAATGGAACACTATGGTTGATATATCTAGAATGAGAACACGTGAAGTCTCCAGATAACCACACACAGAAAGACACATTGATATCTTTCTATTGACATCCTATACAACCTCATGTCAGCGGCCTACAAGACCATCTTAGCCCATATCATTTCTTTGCTTTGACCCTACTGGAAATGATTTATTTGAGACATAAAAAAACCACAACAACCCCCTCCCCCTTATAGTTTTTGATAGAAATGATAACCTGCCCAGTACATAGTCCTATAGTGTTCTCCAGCTGTGCAAAGAAAGACTTCCCTCCGCGCTTGTACTGACACAAGGTGACAACAAGTGATAAATGAGGATTTTTGCTTAGTCTGCGTTAAAAAAAATCCCCATAGATCACAGAGAAGCGTTCAGGAGTCTCTTTCACAGACAGATTGGCCCCGAATGCTTTGTCTATTTATCCGTCCTGCATCGAGGGCTATTTATTCCTAATTAGGACCACATGTCCCGGTGTGTGCGTGCGGGTGGGGGGGGGTCCATATAATGTATCTCTCACATCTCGGGATCCTACCTTCTCTATGTGACAGCGATAGGTAAGACACTAACATGTGGACACGAAGCACTTGACACTTCTACTTTTCCGCCTGATTCTAATTTCAGAAAATCGCTCCCTGCTGCTTCTTGTATATTTTGAGTCATGATGGCTGGAAGCTCTAGAAGAGCGGCTGTCATGTCATGTCATGGACCTGGATGTCTAATCTTTATCATTTTAGGAACTTTAGGCCAATATCAAAAAACCCTTTGTTGCTACCTTGGTGGCGTCATCGGGCAGGGGGGAAATGTAAATGAATGAGCTCTAATTCTTCTCAGGTTATTTTTAAGGTTTGGGTCATGGGGTTCTGGAACCCTCACAAAATGGCAACAATGATGAACAGAAAACAGATGCATTGATAAATGGGTTTCAGGACAGCTTCACACTTGAGTGTCTGGATCTCTGATGTTACTTAGAGTTTCAGTTAGAGGCACAATCGATGGGTGATCCATTATCGATGTTCTGTTAATGCCCCGAAGGCAACAGATACATTTTATTTCTAGAACAATAAAACTTGAGGTCCAATATACTCCAATATAGTCACCTGAATAATGACATACAGACACGTGTGATGTACTGACACTTTGGCTCAAGGACAGTGGAACATGAGCAAATGGTGATCCAGAAAAACCGGACACTGATAGTTGGGTTTTAGGCCAATGATATGGCTACTCCCGAGGTGAAGGACAGTGAGATACTGACATACTTGAGGTTCAAAACAGTGATATACTGATGCTATGGTGCCAATACAGTAACACCTGGAGCTCCAGATGACAAGACACTGACACCCGGGTCTCCATAAGAAAAATATACACATATTTTGAGTTCCAGAACAATGACACAATGAACCATGGTCCTACAGAACAGCAACACCCTGGAGATGCTCCATGAGAACAACATCTACTGACGCTTTGAGATCCAGAACAATGCTGTAAATTCCAGAACAACATCACACCAACAATTGGGTTTCCAAGGTAATTACACACTGATGACAAAACACACTAACACTTTGGGTTTCAAAACTGTGGTATCCTTATTCTTGTGGTAGGGTACAAAACAATTACACATGGGTCTCCAAAACAGTGAGATACTGATACTTTGGGCTCTAGAACAATGACAAACTGGTACTTCAAGTGCAAAACAGTTACAGACTTACATGCCAGGGTCTAAAACAGTAAAATACTAATATGTTGGGCTCCAGAACAACGACAAACAATTGAGGCCCCAGAAAAACAGCAAACGGCCGCTTGATGATCCAGAACAAGGACACAGTGGCACATAAGAATCTATAACAGGAATGCAAAAATACTTGGCACTCCAGAAAAAGACACCCTAGTACTTAAGGATCTAGAACAACCGCAGTGGGGTACTTGGTGCTACAGAACAAAGACACACTAGCACTTGAGGACCTAGAACAACAGCAGTGGGATACATGGTTCTCAACTCACAAACAACAACACAATAGCACTTGAGGGTCTAGAACCACAATGCAATGATACTTGGTGCTCCAAAACAAGAACCCAGTGGCACCTAAGAATCTATAAGAGAAATGCAGTGATACTTGGCACCTCAGAAAAAGGACACACTATCACTTGAGTATCTAGAACAACAGCAATGGGATACATGGTTCTCTAGAACGCTGACACAATAGCACAATGTAGAACAGCAATGCAAGGATACTCGGTGCTCCAGAACAAGCACACAGTGGGATCTAAGGAACTAGAAGAACAGCACTGAGATTCGTTGTTCTCCAGAACAAGGACACACTAACACTTGATGATCTAGAACAACAGCACTTGGATACTTGGTCCTCCAGAACAAGGACATACTAGCTCTTGAGATTCTAGAACAACAGCCATGGGATACTTGGTTCTCAAGAACACTGACACAATAGCACTTGAGGGTCTAGAACAGCAATGCATGGATACTTGGTGCTCCAGAACAAGGACACACTAGCACTTGTGGCCCCAGAATAACTTACTGACAATTTTGGATCCAGACTAGAAACAAGTTGACACTTTGGATCTCTGAAACCTAAATAATTGACCATCGCTACCCATCCCCTTTCAGTGGTCACTGCATTTTTTGAGACTCCTGAATGGTAAAGAATAAGATGCCTTGTTATATAAATAGCGATTATCACCGACCCCCTGGGTTTGATAAGATAAAATCAGGA
Organism: Engystomops pustulosus; assembly: GCF_040894005.1. Classification (NCBI taxonomy): domain Eukaryota; kingdom Metazoa; phylum Chordata; class Amphibia; order Anura; family Leptodactylidae; genus Engystomops; species Engystomops pustulosus. Next base: position 200,647,881 of record NC_092415.1, on the reverse strand, counting down.
GGTCAGCCAACAAACTCACAATAAAATATGTGACCCCCCCTCCCCTTCCACGACAATATTTGAGGTAAGAAAAAGATTGTCTAATCCCCAAAAAATTTTCCAACATCCCGGAAAAATCTCCTGGTGTGTTATTACGAAGGATTTCAGTTGCCAGGAGAATTTTATAGCTGGGCAAGCATGATATTTTATTGTGCCAGATCGCTGCCTCCAGATATCACACCAGGCAGGGACACTTTTCCATTCGGAACTTTTTTTTTTTTTTTTTTTTTAGAATTTATTGAGAATTTTTGTTTAGTCTCCTCGTTATGCTCATTAAATGAAGCCATTATTTGTAAACATTACAAAAATATGGACCTTATATAGGTAGTAAAAAAAAAATAATTTCTGGGGGTTCATGTGGTGTCTGGCTGTCATTCTGCATGTGCACGGCCGTCTTGACAGATGATAGAAGGCAGCTCAGGGTTTGCGGCCATAAAGCAGATGTTAATAATTACAATGTATGCGATGCATTATTTTTGTTTGGATAGCTGCTCATTTTGTAAAAATCAGCGCTGGGTTTTTTTTGTTTTTTTTTTTAGTCTTTTTTTTTTTTCTTGGCTGTTACTTCTGCAAGAAGACAATGGCCGAAAAACAGACTCTGAGGGGAAGCGTTGTAAAATGTAACAGCAATAAAAATGGAAGAGAGTAAAAAATATTTTTATTATATTTTGATTTTTAATTATTTTTTAAGCCATTAATTATTGATTTCTGCTCAGATTTGTAAATTATACCTTTAACTCAAGATCCGTTTGGTGGGGTCCAACACCCACTACCCACCTACAGATAGACCTAAACTCTCTGCTGCCTGAGGCGAGCTGTAGATTGCCGCCCCCCACCCCCATCCATGTTATTTTTTATTATGTAGTCTCTCCATGCAGTGTCTCACACCCATGCTGACATCAGGTGTGAAGAGACACTATTTTTAGGTGTCAGGTCCTGCTTTGTAGAAGATAACTGCGCCCCTGATGCTGCCCTCCATCTTGCTGCAGATGGTGCTGCCTGAGGCAAAAGGCTCATCTCGCCTTATAACTGGTGCACCCCTGGCCCACAGATCAGCAGTAAAGGGCCTTTCTTTAGGATCGGTGATCAATAGTGTTGGACCAAAAAAAACCCTAACTTTTAATGATTATTTTCCCATCCTAAGGAAATTACAAAAAGGCCAAAATAAAAATTTTCCGAGATTTCTTAAAAAATTTTGAAGCTCCATTATCCATAATATTTGTGGCAATGGGCCTGAGCTGGTGGCACAAAGAAGATATTAGAAACCTGTTCTAGTTGGACAAATTTGGGTTACAGGTTTAGATTTTTTTTATAAATAAAGAAAAATATGTTTTTCAACTATTCCATTCACTTTACGTTTCAAAATAATGCAAAAAAACATCTGTGTAGTCAGGACCTTGTTTTTTATTTTAGTAATAAAGGAAAAAAAACTCTTGTAGGTTCTGCCCACTCTTAGGTTTTTTTTTGCTCTTTAAGTAATTCTCCAAAAGGTTCAGGAACCTGGCCGAGCAATAAAATAAAATTGAACCCCAATATGTAGAGTTGAGGGGGGGGGGTGCTAGGAGTCCAACCCCACCATCTGACCTTGAGCAGTTATTCTATTATTACACTTTAAACATGCTTAGTCCAGAAAACCTGTTTAAGATACAAAGAAACTAAATACCAAAAACATAAACTAATATAAAATACTCCTTAGTGTTTACCATTGTCCATTACAAGAAGGGTTGGTCTTGGAGGCAAAGGACCTAGGTTGCCATTACGCCCTCCGGATTCCAGACTTAAGGTCCAGATTCCAAGTTCTGACTGCAGGTAGTGGACAGGACAATAAACCTAGGACTAAGAATAAGCGACTATGCCAGAATGGACCATGTGAAAATGGAGGATACTCAAACTTCAAACCATAAGACAACCAAGGGAGTCAAGAGAGAGCGTGGCTACATGGACAGAGGCTCGCCGAGGAGAAGGTCGGTGCAGAGGGAAGAGGGTGCACGGATCACGTTGACGTTGATCCAGTAATATATTCTTCCATATTTAGAGTCGGGAAATTTTTTTTCCTACTATGGGACAATTGTCATCTGCCTTTTTTTCCTGCCTCTAGATCAACACCATAAATTATAGATTGGACTGAATGTATGGAGTGCACTTGCGTTAAACATCATCAATCCCACCCTATTATGAGAAATAATGATGAACATGGACTTGGATCCAACTGTCATCAACCGGATCCTTGACTATCTAGAAAACAGACCACAATTTGTACAGATTATCAAAAAGCGTTCAAACAGAATATGGAGCAGCCCAAGGCCGGGTACTATCTCTGTTACTCTTCTCCCTTTATACATTGTATCGTGATAAATAAGGTTGGAAAAAGACACAAGTCCATCAAGTCCAACCTATAAGATGTAAACAAATGTTTTTACCCCATAACCCGTGATATTTTTGCTCTTAAGAAAGGCATCCAGACCTCTCTTGAACATATAATTCTGACTTCAGACGCCAAACAGACCTTTGCCGTCTACAAATATTCCCAGATGACTAGAGACACAGACAAGACAAACTCTACCGGAAGGTCATGGACAAGTTTGCCGAATGGAGTGAGAACAATAAACTCATCTTAAACGTGGACAAAACCAAAGAGATGGTCATTGATCTATGAAAAAACAAAATAGACTCCAGACCCATTGAAATCGAGGGCCAAGTAAATGAACAGGTTCAAGCATTGGCATCGTCATTGACTGGACGGCCAACAACGACAAAAAAAACAAAAAAAACCCGCTCTCGTATGTACTTCATCAGGAAACTCAAATCTTTCATTTTCTGAAAGGAGATCCTGAAGATGTTTTATGAGTTCACTATTACTAGCATTATTTTCTACGCAGTCGTATGTTGGGGTCGTTATCAATGGAAAAGTCTAAAACAAAGTGGGTAAAATCATGAAAACGGCACAAAGCTTGATCAGGTACATCTAAGCTCATTTGGACATGTATGGAAGGAAAGATGCCTCCACAAATTCAGGGAGGTCAATATGAACAAACATCACCCCATGTTCCGACAATACTACTGCAACAGTGTTCCTTCATCGATAACTACCATGAGATGTCGAAATGTGAAATTCCACAACTCCTTTTTCCCCAAATCAAATGAACTTTATAACCCAACCTTAGACAAACTCTAGCACAGTGATGGTGAACCTTTTAGAGCGTGAGTGCCCAAACTTCAACCATAAGCCACTTATTTATTGCAAATAAACAACTTTCAGTCGTTCAGCCTCCTAAAGACAGCAAAGCAGTTGAAAATTCACCTATCATTGTAGGAAGAATCTTTGAGTCCCGTCTGGTGAACGTCATGCTGGGGTGATGGCCTGGGTGCCCACAGAGAGGGCTCCGAGTGCCACCTCTGACACCAGTGCCATAGGTTCGCCACCACTGCTCTAGCGGAAGGTCATAGACAAGTTTGCCGAATGGAGTGAGAACAATAAACTCATCTTAATCTTTGGACAAACCCAAAAAGATGGTCATTGATCTATGAAAAAACAAAACAGACTCCAGACCCATTGAAATCAAGGGCCAGGTAAATGAACAGGTTCACACTTTGGCGTTGTCATTGACAAACATTGGCAAACATTGGCTAACAGCGACAAGGTCTACAAAAAAACCTGCTCTCATATGTACTTCATCAGGAAACTCATCGTATGTACTTCATCAGGGGGTCAATATGAACAAACATCACCCCATGTTCTGACAATACTACTGCAACAGAGTTACTTCATCGATAACTACCATCAGATGTCGAAATGTGAGCTTCCACAACTCCTTTTTCCCCAAATCAAACGAACTTTATAACCCAACCTTAGGCCCTAGGAAAAAATAACTATGAACTAGCCCCTAACCGGCCAACTCCTCCCCCCACCCCACCCCCTCTGCTATGGGTTTGAATTCCCGTTTCCTTTTTCACTTGTAACTTATCTTAAACTGTTTGTAACTATCCGTCACACCGTGCCTGTCTCCATGTACAAAACTGTTTTTTAGGGGATTATTAAAGTTGCATCATATTGTATCATATCAATTTTGCTCGTACAATATTTTTGCACAATTTTAAACCCAATGAGGCCAAATTTCATTGCCAATAATCCCTTGGTAAAAACAAATCTGAGCATGATTGCTGAGCATGGATAGAAGACTTATCTGTACATCTTACAGCTATCGCTAGAGGAATGTATTGAGTGCCATGAGCTGTTAACTCTCCCGGTAGTTATCCCCGATTTTGCTGTAAATTCCCCGAACTTAATTCTAATTGTGTAAAGTAATGGGCAGGAAATTTCTTAACTTTGATGAAATCGCAATTCATAAATAGAAGCCAATTAAAATTATGTAAATGTTCTTATGCAAATTGCGTCATTTTAGTGCCTTCATCAGCTCGGGAAGGGCACTGATTAAGAAATTGGCCAATTACTTCCCAGTTTGAGGTCAAAATACAAACATTTCTTAGTAAATGATAAACTTTATCCATCATGTTATTATTAACCCTTACACTCCTTAGGCTTTGTCAGGCTTAGAGGTAGTGGATCCTCTGTGCCACCACGGACAATGACGCAAGCCAACACCTGGGACCGGAGTCTAAGTGGTACCCGGTTTTCACCAGAGCCGCCGCAAAGCGGGTTGGATTTACTGTGGCATGATACCACCAGGTCGCTCCACAGGCGCAAATTTGTCTGCAGTGGCGACCAAGGCGTAGTACAAAATCGTCAGGCAAACTCGTGGTCGGGGACAGGCAGGAGGTCAAGACAGGCAGCTGAGGAGCGTAGTCAGGAACGGAACCAGGGTCACAACAGGAAATCACAATATCAGAACAGAACATGGAACACAGCTTTCTCTAGGGCACAAGGCACGTAGATCCGGCAGGGTGTTCAGGAAGAGGCTGGCTTATATGGAATTCGGAAAAACAGCCAGCGCCAATTAATGCCACGCTGGCCCTTTAAATCTAGAGAAGCCGGCGCGCGCACACCCTAGGAGTTGGGAACGCACACTCATGGCGGATGGAGCCGAGACAGGAGCCGGGACAGGTAAGAGGCGCGGGCGACGCTCCTGTGGGAGCAGAGGGGCATGGTTGAGCCCGTGACCCGCGATATGGGTCACGGGACGACCCATAACAGACTCATTGATATGTATTGACTCATGGAATTATGGTGGGATGAGCTAACCTCAGATTAAGTTTTTTTGTATTTTACATTTTTAGAATTCTGGTTGGCCAACTGGCCCATGAACCATTTCTGTCCACCAGGTAACCAAAACTAGAATGGAGGAAATTACTTGCAATTTTTTTTAGGGCTTGTTCAAAAATTTGTATGACTGCTGAGCTTTCTCCAATATTCAAATGATAATCAAAAGGGGAGTTTTCTAGGTGAATTTAAAGTATATCTGATTTTTGGGGTAAATTTACAGAATAAGCTGCCACATGCTTGTGCATGAGAGAAATATTAATAGCCACTAATGGCTTGGATCGTTTGGCCATTTTTCCCCTTTATCACGTATTCTCAGTTGTCTGAGACCTCCTGACAGGTGGAGACTATCTGCTTTGATGTGTCCAATAAGGAGAACTCTTACTTCCCGACCCTAGTCACAAGCCTCTCACACAGCCAAACCAGTTCCCTACACTGTACTGAGGAGACCCAAAAAGTTGGAAACAGCACTGTCTACAGTTGGGAGTCTGTTCATTCTGGAATGGATATACTGGTTTGGTTTTAATCCCGTATCATGTTATAAGGCCTCTTGTAGGTCATGCTTGATGTCGAGGGAGCTGCCTTACAAGGTAGCTAAAAGGGGCGTGGCTTTCCTTATCCCATCCTGGAAAACTTTGCATATTTTCCTTGATGTCTTCAATACACTGCATAAAGAGAAAACAGGAGAGGACAATACTACCTTATTTCTGTGACCCAGATTTAATCAGTAGTTCTATATAGGACAAAACCAGTAGCTTTGAGAAAGTAAAATACTCACTATACACTGCTGCAGGATGTTTGCCTTGCGCCCCTGTTCATCTTTGACTTTTCCCTCTCCCCTCCCCATAGACTTCATGCTATAATCTACTCACCAGCACTGAACTGCAGGTAGTAAAAGAGATACAAGGTCTATGAGGGCTCTTGATAGTTGACCGTTGACCATATTTCCGAGAAATTGGGTGAAGAACTTTGGATGAATTTCAGGCTGCTGCTGAGCATCCAGCTGGTGCATATATATAATCTCCTTGCTCCAGTGTCCCACTATTCTTGTGATGTTAATTTATGTCCAGGACTCCAAGATTTCATCTGGAACAAAATTCATTGGCTCCCAACAAAGCCAAATATCAAAATTGGAGCTAAATGCAAATGTTGAACCCAACAGTAACAATTGTACCTCTAGTGCTGTGTCGGCTTCTCTTGACCAACTTGAGTCAGCCATCACCAAAGTGCAGATCTAGGTGCAGTAGACGGACCGGCTTACTAGGATTAATGAACTCTTCCCTGACCTTGGCCTATCTCTTGACCATGACTCTGTCTGTACCTTTGGTGCTGTTCGTCTGCATCTCTTGACCTACTTTGCCACCACAAAAGTGAAGATCTATGTAGGGGGCTTAAAAGGTGCAGAGCAGAAGACACGTTTACTACGATAAATAAATGGACCCTGCCCTGACCTTGGCTTGTCCTGACCTTGTCTCTGTCTGCACCTTTGGTGCTGTATATTGGTAGCTCTTGATAAACGAAGGTCAACTGTCACCAAAGTGCAGATCTTTGTAAAGGGTGAAGAGAAGAAGACCCATTTCCAATGACCGAACTCTATCTGCCCTGATCTTGGCTTTTCTCTGTACCACTCCTCTGCCTTAACCTTTGGTGCTGTGTGTCAGCATCTCTTGCCCAACTTTGGTGTCAACAATGTGCAGCTCTATGTGGGGTTAAAGTGTGAAGAGCAGAAGACCACTTAGACAACACCATAAGGTATATCCCCAAATCCTAAAAGTTCTGTAATAGTTCACACCAGATGTATTGAAATTGATGGCAGTTGTAGCGTGATAAGTAGGGTAATACTATAAAGAGGCCAGTGACTGTATACATGGAACTTTCATGAGATCGAGTCAATTTGTGAAATGTAATATCTGCTAGATGTTTCTTGTCTTCTGTGAAGTTACATAGTTACTTTGTTAACATGGTTAAAAAAAAGACCAAAAATATCCATCAATGTTATTTTAATGTAAAAAGGCATATAGACCCTTCTTGAAGCTCTCTCCTCTCCCTGCTGTGCTCAGCTCCTGAGCTCGGCTATTCCACAGATTCTTACAGTAAAGAATCATCATGTCTCCTCTGGTGATTAAACCTTGTTTTCTCCAGGCGGAGACAGCGCCCCCTTGTATTTTGATTTGATTTAACCAGGAACAACTTTCTACCATATTTTCTGTTTGGACCATTCATATATTTAAATAAATTAATCATGTCCCCCTTTAGTCATCTCGTTTCGAGACTAAGTTGAGGCAGATGAACCATGATGTGGTTGACCCTACTTACTCTCGATTGCTACTTGCTTGTCCCTTTAAAGGGCATCTACCATCAGGATGAAGGACTGTATGCAAATGAGCCTGAGAGGCTCCAGGCTCCATAATGGAGTCTAGAGCCCCTTATACAGTCTTTAATTTTGGTGGTAGATTTCCTTTAAGAGTTCATATTGCATGTAGAAGTGACCTCAGCACAAGAACTTCACATCAGAAGCTTCATTGAATGGTTTGCCGTGGCCATAAAACTGAAGACAAGCCTGAGATCATTGTGCACAATCAGGGCTGGATTAAAGGAGGGGCTCCTGGGGCTCGAGCCCCAGGGCCACCACCACTTTCACTTTTTAACCGGCCCCCACCAGTTTCCGAGAGTCAGCGACTCTGACTGTCTCTGACTATCTGACAGTCACTGACTGTCTCTGTGCGCAATGCGCAGTGGCCCGTGGCCGCCCGCAACACACATAGGGGTCTAGAATGTCAGCTGTGTCAGTGAGACACTTTTCTACAGGGGACTGGTGGCTAAATTCTACAGGGGGCTGGTGGCTGTATACTACAGGGGGCTGGTGGCTGTATACTACAGGGGGCTGCAGGCTATATACTACAGGGTCTGGCAGGCTATATACTACAGGGGGCTGGTGGCTGTATACTACAGGGGGATGCAGGCTATATACTACAGGGTCTGGCAGGCAATATATACTACAGGGGTCTGGCAGGCTATATACTACAGGGGGCTGGTGGCTATATACTACAGGGGGATGCAGACTATATACTACAGGGACTGGCAGGCAATATATACTACAGGGGGCTGACAGGCTATATACCTCCAAAAACATTGTTGGAAGGGCCCCCACCAGTTTGCGCCCAAGGGCCCCCACCACCCTTAATCCGGCCCTGTGCACAATGCCAGGTGTCTGCTACAGGGGTGTAAAGCACAATGTTTCCGAACATGTCAGCCTCCAGTTTTAAAAAAAAAAATTTAATTCATTGTATTCAATTTTTTTTTATTTACAGCAAAATGTCAACTTTTTGTCATATCCACCAGAAAAACTTGAGCAGTAAACCTGCATCCTATTATTCCCCATCACCTACTGAAGTATAACATATCTACAATGCTATTTCCTCATTGCCTATATACCAAAAAAAGTAAAAAAAAAAAAAAAAAACTTACCTCCCTCCAGTCTGAGACCTCAACAAGTTAGAAACACATCATCTATAGTAATATTTAAGCTGGAATCGCTTCAAAGAGCCCCGTAAAAAAATATCTAAATATCGGCCATTTCCCATCCATCTGTTTGCTGTTACGTCCTGCACTTTTTCAATAAATAGACGGTAACGTTCTGTATAAAACTATTGACTCCGCTCCGGAGACATTGATGTAGTTATATATCCTCGTAGCTCACGGCCTTTTCCGGGCCACCTACTCCCCCCCCTCCTCCTGCCCCCACACAAAAACACTTTATCATTTTCCAAACCTTCGAAATTCCAAGTTTTTGGTTCCGGTTTCTGATGTACACAGTAAATAACCAAAAATCCCAAACTAAGTTAATCAACCAAGTAGTGGATTTCCCTTTTTATTTATTTGGGATTTTCAGGGGGGGGGGAGCTATGACATCATCTCGTTAAAGGGGCCGGTTCACAATCTTTTTTTAGGAAAATTTAACTTTAAAGATTTTTTTTAAAGATTTGATGAGAATATTTTGAACATAAATAATTAGGGATTGTAAGAAGGGGAACGAGAGCTTCTTAGGAGTTGAGTTATATGGGGGTATTGGGTGCAGGACGGGATTTTCCGATGCTAATCACTCCAGGGTCTTACATGGAATCTTGTACAGGCAGTCCCCTACTTAAGAACACCTGACTTACAGATGACCCCTAGTTACAAACGGACCTCTAGATTTTGGTAATTTACTGTACTTTAGCCCTAGGTAACAGTTATCACAGGCGTCTGTATTTGAGATTTAGTGTTACTCCTGGTTCTTATGACAACCCAACATTTTTAAAATCCAATTGTCACAGAGACCAAAAAATTTTTGGCTGGGGCTACAATAATAAAATATATAGTTCCAACTTACATACAAACTCAACTTAAGAACAAACCTACAGAACCGATCTTGTACGTAACCCGGGGACTGCCTGTATAAATCTTTAAGATCCTCACATGTGATGTATGATGTGTGATGTATCATGTACAGGCCCTTAAAAGGGCTATCCTCACGTCCTATAGATGTACCTACCACCCAATCTACCTTTATAGGTAGAATCGGGGTGGTAGGTTCCCTTTAAACATATTGAAACATACCAAAAGCAGTTGGTTTCACCAAAGAAATCGAACTTCTCCATTCTCTATAGATAATGAGATGACTCTGCACATATAGTTCAAGTCTACACAGTAAAGCCGACAAAGAAGCTGCAGAAAAGAGGAAACAACTGTGGGCAAACGTAGAAACTGTATCCCTTCAATACCGGAGCCCTCCGGAGCTTCCTGGGCTTTTCTGGACGGACAGTTTTACCCGGCGACTGAGACACAATACCCACCCCTAGAAAAGGTCTTCTAAAAAATGTACATTTTGCCAAAATAATACAGACAGAAGAATTTGTAAAGAATGTTTATTATATTAGGAAAAACAGTATTTTTTGGATTCCATTCTCGGCTCTCGTATTACAAAATGTGGGCGGAAACAGAACAAACATTGGGAAACATACAAAAACATCACACCAGTGAATTTTGGGCAATTTGGGACAAACCATCAATATGATTTTGGTGATTTGTGTGAAGATTTTTATTTTCAAAAGAAGAATTTTTTGGAAAGTTAAATATTATATATTCATCAATGCACTGTTTAATTTAATATACATCCAGCAAAACACTGTTGTACCAAAATTTTCTTCCTTCCATTGGGATTTCCTTCAGTTCTGCTGCTTAATTATCAAAAAATGCCTTATTAAAAGAAATCTACCACCAGGATGAAGGATTGTAGACCAAGCACACTGACATACTGGTGTGTGCCCCCTCTGGCAGAAGCTGCTCTTTTTGTACCTTCTATGCCTTTGTTTTTTTTTTTAAAAAAGAGTAAATTAAAAAATTATGCAGATGAGCCTCAGGGGCTCCAAGCTAGAGTCTGGAGCCCCTGAGGCTCATCTGCATAATTTCTGAAACCTTTTTATTGTAAAAACAAGGTCCTAAGAAGCTAAAAGAAAAGCGGAACCTGCCAGAGGGGGCACTCTGCAGTATGTCAGTGCCAGAGGGGGCACTCACCAGTATGTCAGTGCCAGAGGGGGCACTCACCAGTATGTCAGTGCCAGAGGGGGAACGCACCAGTATGTCAGTGCCATAGGGGGAACGCACCAGTATGTCAGTGCCAGAGGGGGAACGCACCAGTATGTCAGTGCCAGAGGGGGCACGCACCAGTATGTCAGTGCCAGAGGGGGCACGCACCAGTATGTCAGTGCCAGAGGGGGAACGCACCAGTATGTCAGTGACAGAGGGGGAACGCACCAGTATGTCAGTGCCAGAGGGGGAACGCACCAGTATGTCAGTGCCAGAGGGGGAACGCACCAGTATGTCAGTGCCAGAGGGGGCACGCACCAGTATGTCAGTGACAGAGGGGGAACGCACCAGTATGTCAGTGCCAGAGGGGGCACACACCAGTATGTCAGTGCCAGAGGGGGCACGCACCAGTATGTCAGTGCCAGAGGGGGAACGCACCAGTATGTCAGTGACAGAGGGGGAACGCACCAGTATGTCAGTGCCAGAGGGGGCAGAGTGTGCTTAGTTTACAATCTGATTTACGTCAGATATGAAGGTACCTTCACATGGCACCTATGTCCAGGTCCACTTAGACACTGGTAGGCTCTAGAGACTGACGAGACCATTGATATCGATCCACAGATCCGGATGTCGGTATATGGCGGCCAATCTTCTCTTAAGCGTCACCTGTAAAATAAAATTAATTAAAATGTTAATATTTCACTTCCACAACTAGAGATAATTCAGGCGAGATATCAAATTCCAATACTTTGTTAAGGAAAACCAACCCTGTTATAAAAAAATAACTTTCTTACAAAACACAGCGCCACCCCTGCCCGCAGGTTGTGTGTGGTATTGCAGTTCAATGTATGAATCTGATTAAATCGGGCTGATTTGCAATACTGAGCACAAGCCATCGTCAGGTATGGAAAAGCAGCCGTGTTTCTGATCCCTTTAGAGAGTTATGTAGCATGTCTGTACATACATTATCTACGTCATACAAAGTGCATTCACTTCAGAGCCTGAAAAATGTTTTTAAAAAAAACATAAATATAAACTGTAAATCACAATTATGGGAAGAGGGGATATTTTTTTGTAGAAAATTTCCCAGCCTAGATGAAATGGTCCAAAAAAATGACTTTTCCCATGAGATGAGTCATGTTGAGGGGTTGCAGAGGTAGTCTCACGCCAGAAGCCCCTATCTTCTGTTCCATAGCACCGTTAAGCTTTTTATGTCAAATTAAAGATAAGAATCTCATCTTTTAGATCCCATCAAGCTTATGGTTCTGAGATTTAGAGAACTGGACATACAGGGAGTTATCAAATAGGCAGGACCTTTATCTTTATCTGCAGCTTGCATCCTTAACTATGTCTTTAGCTCGGCAGTTCACAAAGCCATAAGCCTGTGATCTGAAAGATGAGATCCGTATATTTAATATAACACCAGCAGCATGTTTCTAGGTGCTATAGAACAGAAGATAGGGGCATTGGAAGTGAAACTCCCCATGCAACCACTAAACTTGACTCATCTCACATGAAAATTTGGTGGGAAGAGTCATATTTGATTGACTTTGGAGAAGTTTTTTTAGGAATATGGGTGACATTTCACATAAAAGATGGAATTCTCGAATTTCTTACCTTACTTGAGGGGGATTATAGTTTAATGGGGTAAAATATGGTGACAGGTTCCCTTTAAGTCTTCCCCCCCTTCCTTTCCTTGTAATTCAGCAGAAGGCAGACTGGCTCCGCCTCTTTGCATATCCCTATATACTCTATAGAGAGTCATGTGCAATAGTGTACAAAGAAGAGAAGGATCCTCAGGGGCGTGACTAGGGTGTGGCTACCAAATCATATCAAAGCATATGCCCTGAGTTCCAGGGGAAGCCAAGCTATTCCTATGGGTAGGTCAATAGGTAAATGATTCTCCACCCCAGTCAATAAGGAATACCCCTAGGACCTCATAGCATGGGATAGGTCTATGATATCGCTCTCTACCCTACTCTTCCCATATTATTGCAGATGTCTCTATTTTCTGATTTCACAAGGACATCAATCACGCGTCCTCCTCCGCCAATCTTCTTGGCACCTAATGTCCCATTTATCCCATTGATTCTCCCTGCAATCCTACCTGAGCGCGCTCTCCAGCTAGAAGCCCCTGAACTTGTATGAACCTGACCTAGTTTGCTCGTAGGCGCTCGTAGACGTTAATAATAACGTATACTGCCAGACAATTACAGCCTCAGCCTGCAGACACCAGGACAAGGATGGATTACACACAACGGTATGATGCTCCGCCAGCGCTGCTCCACAAATCACAAGGTTTTGTTGGACACAGATCACTTTACCGGAACCGGAATGGTGAGTGCAAGTATAAAGCATGGATGGAAGTATCTGAGAGTAATAAAGGATGGCTACACAGCTGGACCGGGGATGAAGGTCCCCATACTCTTAGCTTAGGGGATCCAGGTCTCAGGTTTATGCAGTGTGGGTCAATTATTTGGCTTATGACTATTAAAGGGGATCAATATCTTGGTCTTTCCTTGCAAAGGTCCTTAATACCACATTGGTGAGGACCCAACACTCTTCACCCCACTGACTGGGAATAGAGTAGACCCTCCAGGATTGTATATCAATTTTATGGGTAATCAATATCTGATTGGTCGAGACGCAACTCTGATCAGATATTGAGGGTCAGTTATGTGGATAATAACTATTAAAGGGGCATTCCGATATTTATATATTGATGGATTTCATATAGGTCTTCAATATCACATCTCTGGGGGCCGGACTATGAATGAGGGGATCCAATTAGGATCGAAAGTTCTGTTCGGGTTTGCATACACCCACCTGTAAGACCTGTAAATGGCGCTGACCCCAATCATGGGTGTTACCCTTTAAATGGCACCATGACCTTATCAGGGAGTGACGATCCTGGAGTAAATTGAGGCGCACACCCACAGCCGGTGCATGCACCAAAAATTAGTGTCACCAGTGGAGGAGGGTAAGCGCGTACCCTGAACAAGAACTACTGGCTGTTCGGATCTGCTCTTTACTAGGCGTGATACTCATGAACCCACCATTTAGTTGATTCCAGCTGCCTCCAGCACCAGAATCAATTCTGAGAACAGAACCAGACCCAGCCGATCATATGATCAATCTGATGATCTATCCATCGGACACCAATTTGATATTGATGGTCAATTATTTGTAACATTTTAGGCCTGTTTATGGTCTTTCCATTGGAAAGGTCATCAGTACCAGACTGGTGGGAGCCCAACACCTACCTCCAGTACCTGAATCGACACTAAATGGGACCCTCATTGATCTTATACCTCAGACTGGACTACCAGGTTCTAGTGGTCCAACTACCATCAACCTCTAGCCTTGATATTGAGTTCTCTTCTGATGGACCTCTTGGGGCAGATATGAAGGCCAACTTTTAGACTTCTTTTGCCCAGGACAATCCAAATTTAGTCTTTATAGAAAACCACCCACCATATTATGGATCTATAATAGGAATATTGCCAGAAAGCCAGAAGACAGCCATGCTTTAGGGTCAGTATTAAGGCCCGATATTCCAAAATTATTGGGAACCATATGGCCATCCCATAAATAGATGGAGATACAATGTTGGATTCATCATCTAAACCTATTCTAACCTAATATGTATCTGTATGACGGAGATCTGTACCAAGGCCGCGTCACTATACGAACACCGTACGAGCGGAACATAAGCTTTTCCAAGACTCGGGAGCACTAGGTGGACGTGTTAATAGCCGCTCATACTAAGTAATGCCGAGTGAAATACAAGGTCATTACATGCGGGACACAAATATCAAAGCTATAAATTATCCTAATGTATTTCTTCCCATTGCGCTGTCCGGCCGCCACCTGGCATGAAGACTATTTCTCGGGCGCTGCCTATCAGCGTGATGACCTGCTTTCTGCCTCCTGAGATCAAAGCAGGATTAGTGTAATTGCACGGTGTTTGCATCGCTCCTATCACGGATTGTGCGACCCGCTATAACAGTGGTGGCGAACCTATGGCACTGGTGCCAGAGGTGGCACTCAGAACCCTCTCTATGGGCACTCAGGCCATCACCAGAGAGGACTCCAGGTATCTTCCTGCAGTCCCAGACAGCCCAGGACTTGCTGTGCACAGAGCTACCTGGGACCACTGGAGCAGTGGGAAGGTGCGGACTGATCTGGATTATCATTGTAGCTCCTGCTCTGGCCCTGACAATTCTTCCTGTTTTTGGGACCCTGGAGGGAAGCTACAATGATCATCCAAATTTCTCCTATTTTCTGCTGTGTTGGTGTCCTCAGTGAGCTGAATGGCACTTTGTGATAAATAAGCGGGTCTTGGTTGTAGTTTGGGCACTCGGTCTCTAAAAGGTTCGCCATCGCTGCGCTATAATATATTCTGTCCGCTAATACCAGACAGTGGGAGCAGCAAAACCCTGCATTGTGCTCTCAAAAACGGACACTAAGAACCACATATTAAATGTATGGTATATAAAATAAGACTAGACACAGAATAAAAGCGAAGAAAAAAATGTTGTTAGTAGCAGCAGAGCTGTGGAAATGCACTGCGAATGTGTTCTCACACTGCAGTGCTCTTAGCTCTCTGCATTGAACTGCTTCACAGCCCCTTCTATCTGCTCTGAGTTACTGCTGTACTGTTCAACCGGAAGCCTGCTACAACTTTTACTCTAAGCAGAGAGGAGAGCGTAGTGAGTAGTTTAATATAGAGAGCTAAGAGCACAGCAGTGTGAGGACAGGCACAACTGTACTTTGATAAGCTACAATCCTGGAATCAAATAAAAAAGACTGCCATAGCTCTGAGTAACTAATGCTTTTCTCTAGTGGTTATGAGATAACCCTGCTGACCATGTCACAACCTACACAGCCAAGCTAATTACATTAAATACTGCTCCAAATAATGATGGGGTGTCATTGTGTCCTCTCATCCTTATCACAAAGACATTAATGACTCCACCATCTAATGATAATGAGATGGCTTTACTGGTGGCATCTTCTGATGATAGTGAGATGACTCTGTGGACCAGGACACAATCTACACAACAAATCTGATCACATAAAACGTTGATCACATAAAATGTTGACATTACCATTTGTCCCCTTGTACTAATTATAAAGAGATCATGGACTGTAGCCTCACATAATAATGAGATGACTTCACCAAATTCATCTTCTTATGATAACGAGATAACTCTGTTGACCTTGTCACAATCTATACAACAAATCTGATCAAATAAAATGTTGAACCTGCCCTTAAATATTAATGAGATTGTATTATGTTTTCTTCATAAAATATGATGTCACTCTTACTGATGCCATCCTCTAATGATAGTGAGATGACTCTGTTGACCTTGTCCCAATCTACACAACAAAATTGGTCAAATAAAATGTTGAACCTGCCCTAAAAACTGATAAGTTTATATGTTATCCCCTAATTCTAACTATAAAGAGATCATTTCCTCTAGTCTCTAAAGATAAGGGGAAGACATCACTGATGCCACCATCTGAGGATTATGAGACTACGATGAGTCGTAATCTACACAACTAAGATATTGATAATATTAAGACATTAAACCTACTATACACTTCAATACTAGAAAGGTCATTGACTCCACCCTCTGATTATAATGAGATAACTCTACTACTCTTGTTTAATGATAATGAGATAACTTTGCTGATAATGTCCCAGTCTACAAAGCAAAGCTGATGAAAGCTCCAGAATATATTACATTTCTTCCTATTGTATATGCTCTGGATGATTTAAAGGGGTTTGCCATGAAAGAAAAAGTTCTCAAATTGCAATCCCTTGGTGATGTTTCTACAATAAAGGTCATTTCTAACCCCTTACTTTACAATTTTACTCAGTTTTATTGCTGATTTAACTCCTATCAATGAGTGATGATCAGTGTAAGATGATTTGTAGGCGAGAACTCTCTAAAAAGATGCTTTATGATCCCTCTGTGCTGTGAGATGCTGTGTGCTGACAATGTGCTTAGATTATCAGGGTACGGGTTTATCTACACTTGTCTTTAGCTTCTGAGCATTCTACTAGCATCTGACACATAGAAAGAGAGATGAGACGGATTAGAGATGAGAGATGATGAGATCCACGAGATGAATATAACACACAATGACACTCTCAGCTCTGTTAACTCACCTATAACACAGGGTCAGGTCTGCTATGTGACTCTCCCTCCTGGATAAAGTCTCACTGCACACTGCTGCTTGCCGGCAGGAAGTGCTTGTGTCTGAGCTAGTCTTGTAATGCAGGGGGAAGAGGCAGGAGGCAGAGAGCACTGCAGTGTGCAGACAAGAGAAGCTATTCGTGAGAAGAATCCAACCATAGTCAGAACATTTATGGTCAGATCTGGGGGCAACCAAATTGTATACACCAGGACTGATAGAGACAGGTTGTAAAATCTGTAAAAATGCTGTATTTTTGTCAATAACAGTAAATTAGAGAATGTGTTATTTTGTTATTCTGAGTATATTTAGGAATCTTGTCTTCATGGGAATAACCCCTTTAAGTTTTGCCCCTTAAATATAGATGGACACATAAAATCAAAAATAAATTGAACTTTTTTTGAACATAGGTTTAACAGTGTATCCCGTTCCAATGGTACTTTTCCTATTAAAATAATTTACAAATTTCTGCCGGTGGAGGAGGGGCAGAGGAGAATTTCCCTTCTCCAGTATCTGCTGTTCCTATTTTATCCATGTTTGGTTTTTGCCGCAGTTTGTGGCTTTGGGAGTCATTAAGCAGTCAGTGAATATTTGACTCAAATGTTTGCTCGCCTAAAACACACAGCAAAGCGAAGAGACGGATAAAAGTGAAGAGTAACGGCCTCCTGGACACATAAAAATAGAAATGTGCTAATTATGTAGCAGGGGACGTGAAAAGGACATTTCAAAACATCATGAAAGTTTTACACATTTTTATAAACCATAAAAAGGTCATGATTTTTAAAAAATGCACTCAATGATGAAAAGCAAAATATCCAGCAAACCACAACATAAGGGGATGGAAAGTTTTTCTGTCTAGTGGCCCTTAGAGTTGGAATCAACCTCTGTGATTTAAGACTTTCCTGCTTTCGTTTTGTGTGGGTGGATAGAGAGATAGATAGATAGATATGAGATAGATAGATAGATATGAGATAGATAGATAGATAGATAGATAGATAGATAGATAGATAGATAGGAGATAGATAGATAGATATGAGATAGATAGATAGATATGAGATAGATAGATATGAGATAGATAGATATGAGATAGATAGATATATAGATAGATAGGAGATAGATAGATAGATAGATAGATATGAGATAGATAGATAGAGATGAGATAGATGGGAGATAGATAGATATGAGATAGATAGATAGAGATGAGATAGATGGGAGATAGATAGATAGATATGAGATAGATAGATAGATATGAGATAGATAGATAGATAGATAAATAGATAGATAGGAGATAGATAGATAGATAGATAGATAGGAGAGAGATAGATAGATATGAGATAGATAGATAGATAGATAGATAGATAAATAGATAGATAAATAAAGTAAAAAGCGGGCAGCACTCCATGGTTCAAAATTTCAAAATAAAAGGTGAACTTTATTGAACAAGTGGCGACGTTTCGGTGTGTAACACCTTCATCAAGCTTGATGAAGGTGTTACACACCGAAACGTCGCCACCATGGAGTGCTGCCCGCTTTTTACTTTATTTATCTACAAGAGGATCAAGCCAGAACCTTTGGGGGCGCTGCACCCCTCCTTATTAGGAGTCCATAAGATTGTGCTGACTTGGATTTTACTTCTTCTAAATAGATAGATAGATAGATAGATAGATAGATAGATAGATAGATAGATAGATAGATAAATAGATAGATATGAGATAGATAGATAGATAGATAGATAGAGATATGAGATAGATAGATAGATAGATAGAGATATGAGATAGATAGATAGATAGATAGATAAATAGATAGATAGATATGAGATAGATAGATAGATAGATAGATATTAGATAGATATATTAATCGATACTGTAAATAGAGGCAGCACTGGTGTTGCAAGGTATATGCCCCTTTTACACAAACATGTGTGTGACCAATATCCGGACGCACAATTTGCAGCCGGATATCAGAGTCCATAGACACCTATGGCACCCAGCCGCACTATGATGTGTCACCGTACCGTTGACAGTAAAAAGATAGATCTCTTAGGGTGGGTGTGCTATACCCACGGCGCATGCGCAGTAAAGCCGGGGTGTACTACTTCGGCTTCTTTCCTGCACCGCACAGGGGCCAAGAGCTCCAATCCAGATAAGCATTAAAGTTTGGGGGTTTTTTACTGCCACCACTTGGAACTTATACAGGGCGTTTCGGGACACTAAACTACAGGTCCTTATGGGGGAATTGGTGTCCCGAATCTCCTTGACAGGTTCCCTTTAAGTGGTGGTATGAACTTGTAGGTTCCTGATTGTTTCCTATGTAAATGTATGCACAGGACAGGTCTGATGTATGGATATTTCCATGACCACCCCTGTGTATGAATATGAATAGGATCCGTCATGTACAGGGACGTTGTGCTGGGGGCGAGCCATGGCCTTTGTGTGGGGCTCATCCTCTGACACGCTCCCGGTGACTCACATGTGAGACTGATAAAGGGGGAGAACTCAGAAGAGCACGACTGACATCACTTCTACATAAAAACAATTATGACCTCCTTTGATACATGTGATTGCAATCTGCTCATCCTCACAGTTCTCAGCGGCAGCTCTTATTGACAGGACTCCATTCCCCGGGTGACATGAAAGGGAGATCGCTGCTGCTTTAAAGCATATTGAATTACTCCCTTTGAGGCAACAAATCCAAAACCTCAGCTGGAAAGCTCGAAACACACTAGAAAACAAACTATTTATGTTATTATGGATGGATGGATGGATGGATAGATAGATAGATAGATAGATATGAGATAGATAGATAGATAGATAGATATGAGATAGATAGATAGGAGATAGATAGATATGAGATAGATAGATAGATAGATAGATAGATAGATAGATAGAAGATAGATATGAGATAGATAGATAGATAGATAGATATGAGATAGATAGATAGATAGATAGATAGATAGATAGATATGAGATAGATAGGAGATAGATATGAGATAGATATGAGATAGATAGATAGATAGATAGATAGATAGGAGATAGATAGAAGATAGATAGATAGATAGATAGATAGATAGATAGATAGATAGATAGGAGATAGATAGATAGGAGATTACTCTGCTCATTCCTTTCTAGTCTATACGGCAAAGCTGCTGAGTGAGCCGCCGAAATGTTGCTGCTGAAATAGATAGCAAACCAGATAGATATAGTAATAGAGCAATAGATGCAGGATCAGCTCCAGGTGTCAGCAGGCCCCTGGGCGGCAGAGCCTCAGTAAACCCCTTTGCAGTGAACTCACATGGAGGTATTAAAAATTCAGAATCTAAAACAGTCTCCTAGTGCTGACGCCGGCCATGAATAGATACATGGATAAATAGATAGACAGAAGATAGATAGACTGATGGTGCATGCTTCTGGAGCAGAGCCTTAGTCTGAGTACACACCAATGTAATAGGCCATACTCCACAACTTGCAAATATCATGCGTTACTTTATTCGGCTAGCTTGTGTCAGGAACTTGGGAAGATAGACAGACAGGTAGATAGAAAATAGATAATGAAATTACTCTGCTCATTCTGTTCCAATCTATACGGCAAAGCTGACGAGTGAGCTGCTGAAATTTTAGATAGCAAACCAGATAGATATAGAATTAGAGGAATAAATGGATAGATATATAGATAGATAGATGATAGATAGATAGATAGATATGAGATAGATAGATAGATAGATAGATAGATAGATAGATAGATATGAGATAGATAGATAGATAGATAGATAGATAGATAGGAGATAGATAGATAGATATGAGATAGATAGATAGATAGATAGATAGATAGATATCAAATAGATAGATAGATAGGAGATAGATAGATAGATAGATAGATATGAGATAGATAGATATGAGATAGATAGAAAGATAGATAGATAGATAGATATGAGATAGATAGATAGATAGATAGATAGATAGATAGATAGATATGAGATAGATAGATAGATATAGAAAGATAGATATGAGATAGATAGATAGATAGATAGATATGAGATAGATAGATAGATAGATAGATATGAGATAGATAGATAGATAGATATGAGATAGATAGATAGATAGATAGATACGAGATAGATAGATAGATAGATAGATAGATATAGATAGATATGAGATAGATAGATAGATAGATAGATAGATAGATAGATAGATAGATATGAGATAGATAGATAGATAGATAGATAGATAGATATAGATAGATAGATAGATAGATAGATAGATAGATAGATATGAGATAGATAGATAGATAGATATGAGATAGATAGATAGATAGATAGATAGATAGATAGATAGATAGATATGAGATAGATATGAGATAGATAGATAGATATGAGATAGATAGATAGATAGATAGATATGAGATAGATAGATATGAGATAGATAGATAGATAGATAGATAGATAGATAGATATAGATAGATAGATAGATAGATAGATAGATAGATAGATAGATAGAGGTAGATATGAGATAGATAGATAGATGGATATGAGATAGATAGATAGATAGATAGATAGATATGAGATAGATAGATAGATAGATAGATAGATAGATATGAGATAGATAGATAGATAGATAGATAGATAGATAGATAGATAGATAGAAAATGCAAAGTCCAAAGCAGCACAAGCCAGTAATTAGTAGTTGGTGCAACAGCCGATGATCCCTTGGCGTGGGTCCTTGATATACGTAGTGAAGAGGCAGCACTCAATGAATTGTAGAAAAGTGGTGAACTTTTATTCCATCACATAGCGACGTTTCGGTGCTAAAACCGCACCTTTCTCAAGCATAACAACAGTGAAACAGATCCAACTATTTAAGGACCAACAGCCCTGCTGATTGGTCAATCATTATGTGAAACAATAGTTGATACAAAATACAAAATTGATCCAGTAGTGCAATATCAGAATGCATGTAGCATTATTAAAGTGCAATAGTATTGATACATCATAATAAACAGTGTAAACGATACAAAAGTGACATAGTGCTTTATTAAAACCAGTGATCCCGCCCATCGGTATTCAGACCTGCCCCACGTCTCCTGAGTTTCATTCATAAATAGTTTTTTGTTTTCGGAACCGCCAGCGGCCATACGTCATGGATCCACGTGATACCGGAGGTGGGTGTGTGGAAGCGCCGGAAGTGATGACATTGATGTATACGTCACCACTCGTGCAGGCGTGTAAGACAAGTGCAGGTAGCGGTGGCCATCTTGGAATCTGGCAGCCCATTTCCACCAATAATACTTATGATGAAAGGAGGTAAGTATAAAAATATTATATAAGTGAGGCGCACGCTTGGAGGTGGGATTATTATCCCTAGGGGCAACAACACGTTGTAGGTGTATAGTACTTTGTCCCATAAACACACAGGTCTGTCGACTGATGGACCAGTGACAATTGGGCGGTACCAGACATACTGTGGGTCTTATATAGTCTAGGACCCCCAGAATTTGTCCACCTCGTTAGCGTGCGCCTCACATATATAGTATTTTTATACTTACCTCCTTTCATCATAAGTATTATTGGTGGAAATGGGCTGCCAGATTCCAAGATGGCCACCGCTACCTGCACTTGTCTTACACGCCTGCGCGAGTGGTGACGTATACATCAATGTCATCACTTCCGGCGCTTCCACACACCCACCTCTGGTATCACGTGGATCCATGACGTATGGCCGCTGGCGGTTCCGAAAACAAAAAACTATTTATGAATGAAACTCAGGAGACGTGGGGCAGGTCTGAATACCGATGGGCGGGATCACTGGTTTTAATAAAGCACTATGTCACTTTTGTATCGTTTACACTGTTTATTATGATGTATCAATACTATTGCACTTTAATAATGCTACATGCATTCTGATATTGCACTACTGGATCAATTTTGTATTTTGTATCAACTATTGTTTCACATAATGAGTGACCAATCAGCAGGGCTGTTGGTCCTTAAATAGTTGGATCTGTTTCACTGTTGTTATGCTTGAGAAAGGTGCGGTTTTAGCACCGAAACGTCGCTGTGTGATGGAATAAAAGTTCACCACTTTTCTACAATTCATTGAGTGCTGCCTCTTCCCTACGTAGATAGATAGATAGATAGATAGATAGATATGAGATAGATAGATAGATAGATAGATATGAGATAGATAGATAGGAGATAGATATGAGATAGATAGATAGATAGATAGATAGATAGATAGATAGATAGATAGATAGATATGAGCTAGATAGATATAGATAGATAGATATGAGATAGATAGATAGATATGGGATAGATAGATAGATAGATAGATAGATAGATAGATAGATAGATAGATAGATAGGAGATAGATAGATAGATAGATAGGAGATAGATAGATATGAGATAGATAGATAGATAGATAGATAGATAGATAGATAGATATGAGCTAGATAGATATAGATAGATAGATAGATAGATAGATATGAGATAGATATGAGATAGATAGATATGAGATAGATAGATAGATATGGGATAGATAGATAGATAGGAGATAGATATGAGATAGATAGATAGATGGATATGAGATAGATAGATAGATAGATAGATAGATAGATAGATAGATAGATACCTAAGATTCAGCATTTAGAGTGAAAGATAATTAACAAATACATGAATAACTGATAAATAGGTAGATAAATATAATAAAAGAGATATAGGCATGAGATAAAGTGATAGAAATCTTATAGAAATCATAAAGATGATAAACTAATAGAGTGATAGACATAAAGATAGACAGATAATAGATTGATAGAATGACTGCTAATTCTGTCCCAGTCACTACAGTAAAGCTGACCAGTGAGCTGTGGGAAATACATACAAGATAGGGTCTGTAGGTTTGTTCTTAAGTTGAATTTGTATGTAAGTCAGAACTGTATATTTTATCATTGTAACCCCAGCCAAATTTTTTTTGGTCTCTGTGACAATTGGATTTTAAAAATGTTGGGTTGTCATAAGAATCAATATTAACACTAAATCTTCATTGCAGACACCTGTGATAACTGTTACAGCTGATTATTGTAGCCTAGGACTAAAGTACAATAAATTACCAACATCCAGAGGTCCGTTTGTAACTAGGGGTCGTATGTAAGTCGAGTGTTCTTAAGTAGGAGATCGCCTGTAGTCCATATCAGACCTCTGTGTCTCGTCTATTTGTCAATAGTTAAACTATAATTGTTATAATTAAAAGTAATAATTACACTTTACTTGTTATAGATAATCACATACAAATAGATTATTTATGTGTCATATAGTAACGATCTTTACAGGGTTAATGATATTGAGCTTTCGGAACCTGATCCTTATCCTATCAGGAGGGGTTGTGTCTGGTAGGAGACGATCTCTGGCTTGTTCTGTAAGTAAAATAAATCTTTTTGGGGGTGCCTGGCATTGGATGCGTGGAATCCCTGACGTGAGGACCTCACCCGTCTGACACACCAGACAGCAGTAACATCACAGAAGATCAAAGGACCTTCAACCTGGTCTACATTGCCTAATAGCAGGCCTGTGATTGAAGGACCTGCGGTAGAGAGTCACCTAGGGATATGACTGAGGAATGCGGCTACAGAAGAGTTAAATCGTAACATGTTCCACCCAAAATGGTTTTCTAATGATGTCATCAATGGCCGAGACACTTCCTGACCTGGACTGGTGGGTCGGTGATTGACAGCTTCGGAGACTTCTCTCCTTCCAGATGATGACTGGAGGCTGATGGTTGGAGCTCAGGGGGGGGGATATAATAAATCAGTGGGGATTATTCTATAATCATGATTAAAGGGCAATTCCATTCTAATCAGCATCCATGTGTAGATGTGGTATTAAGGTTGATTATGCGTTCCTGAAATGGCAAGTATCTCCTGGACCGGGACGAAGGGGGGGGGAAATCGAAAATTAGAAATTCTTGTTTCCTCCTCACTGTTGTGCAGAGGAATAGAAGGAGGACTCGCGAGCATGGTCATAGGCCACAGTTGCACTTGAGCTCCCAAATTCCCCATATCACCTTAGGCAACACCTGCCTAGATTTTACATAGGGGCCTATGATCTTCAAGCCAAACCTCTAGGAAGACTGATGACTAAGTGCCCAAGAGGCATCCAAGATTTTGTATCCACTGAAGAACCCAATTTAGGCTTTTTTAGCCAATCAAAGGTTCTTAAACCCTTGAAGAACCCAAGGGCCATTGCCGTTTCCAGTTGTTCAACCTCAAAGTATTTGGTCAATGGTTCTTCAGTCTTTGAAGAACAGAAGGGATATAACTCATAAGGTGCTGAGGGATTCATCAGTCATTGAGAAACCAAAGAAGCAAAGTCCATTTGGGCATTTCAGAACCCAATGGGGCATGGTTCTCTTTGGTTGTTCAGATTGGTATTATCCGATTTGATGGTTCTCATGTCTTTGAAGAACACAAAGGACATAACCCTTTGGGTTATTCTGCCAAAAGATCTGCAGCCCTTGAAGAACACGAGGGGTACGACGCTATCGTTACCCAATGATTATGTGGCCAAGGGTATTTAGCCTTTAAAGAGCGTAAAGGACGTATCCAATTCAGGTTCTCTAGCCAAGGATTGGTTTGCTAAAGGATACTTTACTGTTTAAATGTTTTCGAAGACTCCACTTGAGCCTGGCTTCATTAGGTTTTGCTTAGTTGATGGTTCTTTAGCCTTTGTAGAACCCAAATTGCGTGATACATTTAGGTTTAGAATCTGCAGCCCCTTCAAGAACTCAAAGGGACAGTAGTGTATTATTATGTTGTTGGATAGGGCGGCAGCCCGGAGCCCAAGTATTCTAGGGGGCCCATGTTCCCTTAAGAATTATGGGGCAGATTTATTTACCCGGTCCGGTCGCAATCCCGCGGTGCGTTGTCCGACGAGGATTCGGGTCCGGCGCGATTCACTAAGATCGTGCGTCCGAGTTCCTGCATCCGTCGCTTCTGCGCTCAGGTCCGCCGGAGTACACCTTCTTCTTCCCAGTGCATGTGAGTGCTTCATCTTGCAACACAATTCTGTTATTAACTTCCGTGGTTTGTCCGAATCCATCGGGTTGTCCGACAGCCATGCCCCCCCCCCCCCCCGATTTTTGTCGCATGCAAGCCGATGCGCCACAATCCTATCTCGTGCGCCAACCCGGGGCAATTCGGCGCAAAACAGAAATATTTGCGAAACCCGACAAAAGTGTGTCGTTCGGACCCTTAGTAAATGTGACCCTATGGGCCCGATTCGGGTTTTCCTGAAGTGTTACCCGAATATTTCCGATTTGCGCCGATTTCCCCTGAATTGCCCCGGGAATTTTGGCGCACGCGATCGGATTGTGGCGCATCGACGCTGGCATGCACGCGACGGATTACCTTAAACCTGGCAAGAAAAGCCAATTCTCTAATCATCATTGATGACATCACAGCCGACATCACCAACTATAAATGAACAGCAGTGACATCACTGTTGAGAAAACATTATATAAAGGAGTAACATTGTCTACTAGGGAAATATAAAGCATTCGGCTCAGATATACCAAGGAGACGCTGTTGATGACATCACTGTTGAAAAAGGATTTCTGCTCAATTAATACATTTTTAAATCTCCAGGGGGGGGGGATCCCACTTATGACATCACACAGTTATAATGCACATCACTGACCGGTGTTAGATCCCTGATCTGCACACGGAGAGCACAAGTTACAGAATGTAGTCACCTAATAAAACGTATATTGATGCATCGTGTCAAATTTAAAGGAAAAACATCACGACTGCTTAAATATGAGTTATAATGTACAGCAATGACATCATAGAAAAACATATATAAGAATAACACCACTCCAGGATCTCTGCTCTACAAATCTAAAGAATGACACAAAGAAGTGACTTCCCTGATGACCTCAGTGGTGACGTAATAATATTCATAGTGACATGTTATGTAAAACTTATATGGCTGGTAGAGTCCCCCACTACTAAAATATTATTTATAATGTTCAGAAGTGATGTCACTGATTAGTTATAATGTACAGGGATGATGTCACTAATAAGTTATTGACAAGTTATAATGTACAGGAGTGATGTCTCTAATAGGTTATATTATCAGGGCTATACATCACAGGTGTGTATTATAGTCACATGCCAGAACAAGGCTAAGCCGGGCATATTATACACTCACCGGCCACTTTATTAGGTACACCATGCTAGTAACGGGTTGGACCCCCTTTTGCCTTTAGAACTGCCTCAATTCTTCGTGGCATAGATTCAACAAGGTGCTGGAAGCTCCTCAGAGATTTTGCTCCATATTGACATGATGGCATCACACAGTTGCCGCAGATTTGTCGGCTGCACATCCATGATGCGAATCTCCCGTTCCACCACATCCCAAAGATGCTCTATTGGATTGAGATCTGGTGACTGTGGAGGCCATTTGAGTCCAGTGACCTCATTGTCATGTTCAAGAAACCAGTCTGAGATGATTCCAGCTTTATGACATGGCGCATTATCCTGCTGAAAGTAGCCATCAGATGTTACAGGGTACATTGTGCTCATAAAGGGATGGACATGGGCAGCAACAATACTCAGGTAGGCTGTGGCGTTGTACCAAGGGGCCCAAAGACACCATGACACCACCACCACCAGCCTGAGCCGCTGATACAAGGCAGGATGGATCCATGACACCACCACCACCAGCCTGACCCGCTGATACAAGGCAGGATGGATCCATGACACCAGCACCACCAGCCTGAGCCGCTGATACAAGGCAGGATGGATCCATGACACCACCACCACCAGCCTGAGCCGCTGATACAAGGCAGGATGGATCCATGACACCACCACCACCAGCCTGACCCGCTGATACAAGGCAGGATGGATCCATGACACCACCACCACCAGCCTGAGCCGCTGATACAAGGCAGGATGGATCCATGACACCACCACCACCAGCCTGAGCCGCTGATACAAGGCAGGATGGATCCATGACACCACCAGCCTGAGCCGCTGATACAAGGCAGGATGGATCCATGCTTTCATGTTGTTGACGCCAAATTCTGACCCTACCATCCGAATGTCGCAGCAGAAATCGAGACTCATCAGACCAGGCAACGTTTTTCCAATCTTCTACTGTCCAATTTCGATGAGCTTGTGCAAATTGTAGCCTCAGTTTCCTGTTCCTAGCTGAAAGGAGTGGCACCCGGTGTGGTCTTCTGCTGCTGTAGCCCATCTGCCTCAAAGTTCGATGTACTGTGCGTTCAGAGATGCTCTTCTGCCTACCTTGGTTGTAACGGGTGGCGATTTGAGTCACTGTTGCCTTTCTATCAGCTCGAACCAGTCTGCCCATTCTCCTCTGACCTCTGGCATCAACAAGGCATTTCCGCCCACAGAACTGCCGCTCACTGGATGTTTTTTCTTTTTCGGACCATTCTCTGTAAACCCTAGAGATGGTTGTGCGTGAAAATCCCAGTAGATCAGGAGTTTCTGAAATACTCAGACCAGCCCTTCTGGCACCAACAACCATGCCACGTTCACAGGCCACAAATCACCTTTCTTCCCCATACTGATGCTCGGGAGAACTGCAGGAGATTGTCTTGACCATGTCTACATGCCTAAATGCACTGAGATGCCGTCATGTGATTGGCTGATTAGAAATTAAGTGTTAACGAGCAGTTGGGCAGGTGTACCTAATAAAGTGGCCGGTGAGTGTAGAGCAAGGTTGGACATATTATAGAGCAGGGCCGGGCATATGATAGAGCAGGGTTGAACATGTTAAAGAGAAGGTCTGGGCATATTATAGAGCAGGCCTGGACATATTATAAAGGAGGCCTGGGCATATTATAGAGCAGCACCGGCATATTATAGAGCAGGCCCGGGCATATTTTGGAGCAGCACCGGCATATTATAGAGCAGGCCCGCACATATTATAGAGCAGCACCGGCATATTATAGAGCAGGCCCGGGCATATTATAGAGCAGGCCCGCACATATTATAGAGCAGGCCTGGGCATATTATAGAGCAGGCCTGGACATATGATAGAGCAGGACCAGGTATATTATAGAGAAGGCCTGGGCATATTATAGAGCAGGCCCGGGCATATTATAGAGCAGCACCGACATATAATAGAGCAGCACGGGCATAATATAGAGCAGACCTGGGCATATTACAGAGCAGGCCCTGGCATATTATAGAGCAGAGCTGGGCATATTATAAAGGAGGCCTGGGCATATTATAGAGAAGGCCTGGGCATATTATAGAGCAGCACGGGCATAATATAGAGCAGACCTGTGCATATTATGGAGCAGGCCCTGGCATATTATAGAACAGGGGTAGGGAACCTATGGCTCGGGAGCCATATGTGGCTCTTTTGATGGCAGCATCTGGCTCTCAGACAAATCATTGATTAATAGCAATCGGCAGTGTGTACATCTAAGACACACAAGTTGCTTTTTTTGCCGTCACTACCTATCTACTTGGGGCATGTTTTGGCGCTACCTATCTACTGGGGAACATGTACTGTGGCTACCTATCTACTGGGGAACATGTACTGTGGCTACCTATCTACTGGGGAAATATGTGCTGGCACTACCTATCTACTGGGAGGCATTTGCTGTGACTACCTATCTACTGGGATCTGGGGGCATGTGATGGGGCTACCTGTCTGCTGGGAGGTATTTGCTGTGGCTACCTAACTACTGGGGGCATGTGCTATGACTACCTATCTACTGGGGGCATGTGCTTTGGCTAACTTTCTATTGGGGAGCATGTGCTGTGACTACCTATCTTCTGGGGGGTCATGTGTTATGGCTACCTATGTGCTGAGGGCATGTGCTTGGGCTACCTTTCTACAGGGGGCTTGTGCTGGGGCTAACTATCTACTGGGGGAATGTGCTATGACTACCTATCTAATGGGGGCATGCGCTGTGGCTACCTATCTGCTGGAGGGGGCATGTGCTGTGGCTACCTATTTACTAGCAGGCATGTGATGGTGCTACCCATCTACTGGGGGGCATGTGCCGTGATTACCAATATACTGGGAGGCATGTGCTGTGGCTACCTATCTACTGGGGGGCAAGTGCATATTGTATGGCTCCCCACAGAATTACATTTTTAAATATGTGGTGTTCATGGCTCTCTCAGCCAATAAGGTTCCTGACCCCTGTTATAGAGCAAGGCTGGGCATATTATAAAGGAGGCCGGGGCATACTATAGAGCAGTGGTGGCGAACCTATGGCACGAGTGGAAGAGGTGGCACTCAGAGCCCATTCTGTGGGCACTCAGGCCATCACCCCAGGACAAAGTTCATCAAACAGGATCAAATCCATCAAATCTTCCTGCTGTCCCAGGAAACTTGGAGAGAAGCTACAATGATAGTCTGAATTTGCCCTCCTTCTTTCAACTGTATTGGTGGCCTCAGGCGGCTGATACAGTTGAAAGAAGTGGAAGAACAGGTAGCAGTAATTTACTGCTTAAAATGCCACGTTGGCACTTAATGGTAAATAAGTGGATTTTGGTTGTAGTTTGGGCACTCGGTCTCTTAAAGGTTCGCCATCACTGATATAGAGCAAGGCTGGGCATATTATAGAGCAGCGCGGGCATATTATAGAGCAAGGCTGGGCATAATATAAAGGGGGCCCGGGCTACGCCGCTGTCTGCCTACGCTTTGGCGGTCTATGCAGCATCGGGCCGCCACATACAGAGCGTCAGTCATCACATTCCTCATATTCTCCGTGAAGAATGATTTACGATCCTCCCGACAAATGTAGTGATAAAAATAAAGAAAAGATCCTGAAAACGCTCGATAAATATACGCGGCGGCACCTCAGCCTTTATACGGGCGGAGACTCTGGTGCCATAAAGATTATTTACTCTGCAAGATCAGAACCTGCGAGCGAAGGAGAACCGCGAACATCCACATCCCAGATATTCATGGAATCTGCACAGCAAGAACATAACCCGGAGATAATATACAGAAGATTTATAGAGACATCACGTTATTACATAAACTGCCCCATCAGCAATTACCCTATATCATTATATACACCAAGGGGGCAGGTAACCAAGACAACCCATAGCAAAACCGGGAACAAAGCCATCAATTACCAAGACCACCCAAACAATGCCTAATATACAGGAAAATACACACAGTGATGTCACATTACAGGGGTAATACACACAGCGATGTCACATTACAGGGGTAATACACACAGTGATGTCACAGTACAGGGATAATACACACAGTGATGTCACAGTACAGGGATAATACACACAGTGATGTCACAGTACAGGGATAATACACACAGTGATGTCACAGTGCACAGGGATAATACACACAGTGATGTCACAGTACAGAGATAATACACACAGTGATGTCACAGTACAGGGATAATACACACAGTGATGTCACATTACAGGGGTAATACACACAGTGATGTCACAGTACAGAGATAATACACACAGCGATGTCACAGTACAGGGATAATACACACAGTGATGTCACATTACAGGGGTAATACACACAGCGATGTCACAGTACAGGGATAATACACACAGTGATGTCACAGTACAGGAATAATACACACAGTGATGTCACAGTACAGGGATACTACACACAGTGATGTCACAGTGCACAGGGATAATACACACAGTGATGTCACATTACAGGGATAATACACACAGTGATGTCACAGTACAGGGATAATACACACAGCGATGTCACAGTACAGGGATAATACACACAGTGATGTCACAGTACAGGGATAATACACACAGTGATGTCACAGTACAGGGATAATACACACAGTGATGTCACAGTACAGAGATAATACACACAGTGATGTCACAGTACAGGGATAATACACACAGTGATGTCAGAGTACAGAGATAATACACACAGTGATGTCACAGTACAGGGATAATACACACAGCGATGTCACAGTACAGGGGTAATACACACAGTGATGTCACAGTACAGAGATAATACACACAGTGATGTCACAGTACAGGGATAATACACACAGTGATGTCACAGTACAGGGGTAATACACACAGTGATGTCACAGTACAGAGATAATACACACAGTGATGTCACAGTACAGGGATAATACACACAGTGATGTCACAGTACAGGGATAATACACAGTGATGTCACAGTACAGGGATAATACACACAGTGATGTCACATTACAGGGATAATACACACAGTGATGTCACAGTACAGGGATAATACACACAGTGATGTCACATTACAGGGATAATACACACAGTGATGTCACAGTACAGGGATAATGCACACAGTGATGTCACCGTACAGGGATAATACACACAGTGATGTCACAGTACAGGGGTGATACACACAGTGATGTCATAGTACAGGGATAATACACACAGTGATGTCACATTACAGGGATAATACACACAGTGATGTCACAGTACAGGGATAATACACACAGTGATGTCACAGTACAGGGATAATACACAGTGATGTCACAGTACAGGGATAATACACACAGTGATGTCACAGTACAGAGATAATACACACAGTGATGTCACATTACAGGGATAATACACACAGTGATGTCACAGTACAGGGATAATACACACAGTGATGTCACAGTACAGGGATAATACACACAGTGATGTCACAGGACAGAGATAATACACACAGTGATGTCACATTACAGGGATAATACACACAGTGATGTCACAGTACAGGGATAATACACACAGTGATGTCACAGTACAGGGATAATACACACAGTGATGTCACAGGGCAGAGATAATACACACAGTGATGTCACAGTACAGAGATAATACACACAGTGATGTCACAGTACAGGGATAATACACACAGTGATGTCACAGTACAGGGGATAATACACACAGTGATGTCACAGTACAGGGGATAATACACACAGTGATGTCACAGTACAGGGGATAATACACACAGTGATGTCACAGTACAGAGATAATACACACAGTGATGTCACAGTACAGGGATAATACACACAGTGATGGCACAGTACAGTGATAATACACACAGTGATGTCACAGTACAGAGATAATACACACAGTGATGTCACAGTACAGGGATAATACACACAGTGATGTCACAGTACAGAGATAATACACACAGTAATGTCACAGTACAGGGATAACCCACACAGTGATGTCACAGTACAGGGATAATACACGCTGTGATGTCACAGTACAGGGATAACCCACACAGTGATGTCACAGTACAGACATAATACACACAGTGATGTCACAGTATAGGGATAATACACACAGTGATGTCACAGTACAGACATAATACACACAGTGATGTCACAGTACAGGGATAATACACATAGTGATGTCACAGTACAGGGATAATACACATAGTGATGTCACAGTACAGGTATAATACACACAGTGATGTCACAGTACAGAGATAATACACACAGTGATGTCACAGCGAAGAGATAATACACACAGTGATGTCACAGTACAGAGATAATACACAAAGTGATGTCACAGCGAAGAGATAATACACACAGTGATGTCACAGTACAGGGATAATACACACAGTGATGTCACAGTACTGGGATAATACACACAGTAATATCACAGTACAGGGATAATACACACAGTGATGTCACAGTACAGGGATAATACACACAGTAATATCACAGTACAGGGATAATACACACAGTGATATCACAGTACATAGATAATACATAGAGATATATCACAGTACAGGATAATACACACAGTGATGTCACAGTACAGGGATAATACACACAGTGATGTCACAGTACAGGGATAATACACACAGTGATGTCACAGTACAGAGATAATACACAGAGTGATGTCACAGTACAGAGATAATACACAGAGTGATGTCCCAGTACAGAGATACTACACACAGTGATGTCACAGTACAGGGATAATACACACAGTGATGTCACAGTACAGGTATAATACACACAGTGATGTCACAGTACAGGGACAATACACAGTGATGTCACAGTACAAGGATAATACACACAGTGATGTCACAGTGCAGAGATAATACACACAGTGATGTCACAGTACAGGGATAATACACACAGTGATGTCACAGTGCAGAGATAATACACACAGTGATGTTACAGTACAGGGATAATACACACAGTGATGTCACAGTACAGGGATAATACACACAGTGATGTCACAGTACAGGGATAATACACACAGCGATGTCACAGTACAGGTATAATACACACAGTGATGTCACAGTACAGGGATAATACACACAGTGATGTCACAGTACAGGGATAATACAGACAGTGATGTCACAGTACAGGGATAATACACACAGTGATGTCACAGTACAGGGATAATACACACAGTGATGTCACAGGACACAATTGTTACAAACTCTATTTATTGATGATTATTAGGTCTCAGGTTAAGAATTATAGATTAATTAATTCTGTAGCTATTTTTGCGCTCTAGATAATGTAAAGTCACCAAAGTGTTTTCGTTATTCAATTTTATATTTAAGAATGATTAAAGGGATTGTCCACTTTCAGCAAATAATTGATTTTATTCGTGTAAGGAAAAGTTATACAATTTTCCAATATACTTTCTGTATTAATTCCTCGTGGTTTTCTAGATCTCTGCTTGCTGTCCTGCTATAGGAAGCTTCTAAGTTTACTCCAGTGGATAGAATCTGTCTATGGTGATGTCATGGACACACAGGGGCATGACAGGCAGTCACTGTCCATAGCTAGGCAGTCATCGTCCATAGTCAGGCAGTCATCGTCCATAGTCAGGCAGTCATTGTCCATAGCTAGGCAGTCATTGTCCATAGTCAGGCAGTCACTGTCCATAGTCAGGCAGTCATTATCCATAGTCAGGCAGTCATTGTCCATAGCTAGGCAGTCATTGTCCATAGTCAGGCAGTCATTATCCATAGTCAGGCAGTCATTGTCCATAGTCAGGCAGTCATTATCCATAGTCAGGCAGTCATTGTCCATAGTCAGGCAGTCATTGTCCATAGTCAGGCAGTCATTGTCTATAGTCAGGCAGTCATTGTCCATAGTCAGGCAGTCATCGTCCATAGTCAGGCAGTCATCGTCCATAGTCAGGCAGTCATTGTCCATAGTCAGGCAGTCATCGCCCATAGTCAGGCAGTCATTGTCTATAGTCAGGCAGTCATAGTCCATAGTCAGGCAGTCATTGTCTATAGTCAGGAAGTCATAGTCCATAGTCAGACAGTCACTGTCCATAGCTAGGCAGTCATTGTCCATAGTCAGGCAGTCATTGACTATAGTCAGGCAGGCATTGTCTAGAGTCAGGCAGTCATTGTCTACAGCCAGGCAGCCATTGTCCATAGTCAGGCAGTCATCATCCATAGTCAGGCAGTCATTGTCTACAGTCAGGCAGTCATTGTCCATAGTCAGGCAGTCATTGTCTACAGTCAGGCAGTCATTGTCCATAGTCAGGCAGTCATCATCCATAGTCAGGCAGTCATTGTCCATAGTCAGGCAGTCATCATCCATAGTCAGGCAGTCATTGTCTACAATCAGGCAGTCATTCTCCATAGTCAGGCAGTCATTGTCTAGAGTCAGGCAGTCATTGTCCATAGTCAGGCAGTCATTTTCCATAGTCAGGCAGTCATTGTCCATAGTCAGGCAGTCATTGTCTATAGTCAGGCAGTCATTGTCCATAGCTAGGCAGTCATTGTCCATAGTCAGGCAGTCATTATCCATAGTCAGGCAGTCATTGTCCATAGTCAGGCAGACATTGTCCATAGTCAGGCAGTCATTGTCTATAGTCAGGCAGTCATTGTCCATAGTCAAGCAGTCATCGTCCGTAGTCAGGCAGTCATTGTCCATAGTCAGGCAGTCATTGTCTATAGTCAGGCAGTCATTGTCCATAGTCAGGCAGTCATTGTCTATAGTCAGGCAGTCATTTTCCATAGTCAGGCAGTCATTGTCCATAGTCAGGCAGTCATTGTCTATATTCAGGCAGTCATTGTCCATAGCTAGGCAGTCATTGTCCATAGTCAGGCAGTCATTATCCATAGTCAGGCAGTCATTGTCTATAGTCAGGCAGTCATTGCCCATAGTCAGGCAGTCATTGTCTATAGTCAGGCAGTCATTGTCCATAGTCAGGCAGTCATTGTCTATAGTCAGGCAGTCATTCTCCATAGTCAGGCAGTCATTGTCCATAGTCAGGCAGTCATTGTCTATAGTCAGGCAGTCATTGTCCATAGCTAGGCAGTCATTGTCCATAGTCAGGCAGTCATTATCCATAGTCAGGCAGTCATTGTCCATAGTCAGGCAGTCATTGTCCATAGTCAGGCAGTCATTGTCTATAGTCAGGCAGTCATTGTCCATAGTCAAGCAGTCATCGTCCGTAGTCAGGCAGTCATTGTCCATAGTCAGGCAGTCATTGTCTATAGTCAGGCAGTCCTTGTCCATAGTCAGGCAGTCATTGTCCATAGTCAGGCAGTCACTGTCCATAGCTAGGCAGTCATTGTCCATAGTCAGGAAGTCATTGTCTATAGTCAGGCAGTCATTGTTCATAGTCAGGCAGTCATTGTCTATAGTCAGGCAGTCCTTGTCCATAGTCAGGAAGTCATAGTCCATAGTCAGGCAGTCACTGTCCATAGCTAGGCAGTCATTGTCTATAGCTAGGCAGTCATTGTCCATAGTCAGGCAGTCATTGTCTATAGTCAGGCAGTCATTGTCCATAGTCAGGCAGTCATTGTCTATAGTCAGGCAGTCATTGACTACAGTCAGGCAGTCATTGTCCATAGTCAGGCAGTCATCATCCATAGTCAGGCAGTCATTGTCTACAGTCAGGCAGTCATTGTCCATAGTCAGGCAGTCATTGTCTACAGTCAGGCAGTCATTGTCCATAGTCAGGCAGTCATCATCCATAGTCAGGCAGTCATTGTCTACAGTCAGGCAGTCATTCTCCATAGTCAGGCAGTCATTGTCTACAGTCAGGCAGTCATTGTCTACAGTCAGGCAGTCATTGTCTATAGTCAGGCAGTCATTGTCTACAGTCAGGCAGTCATTTTCCATAGTCAGGCAGTCATTGTCCATAGTCAGGCAGTCATTGTCCATAGTCAGACAGTCATTGTCCATAGTCAGGCAGTCATTGTCTATAGTCAGGCAGTCATTCTCCATAGTCATGCAGTCATTGTCTATAGTCAGGCAGTCATTCTCCATAGTCAGGCAGTCATTTTCCATAGTCAGGCAGTCATTGTCTAGAGTCAGGCAGTCATTGTCCATAGTCAAGCAGTCATTGTCTATAGTCCGGCAGTCATTGCCCATAGTCAGGCAGTCATTGTCTAGAGTCAGGCAGTCATTGTCCATAGTCAGGCAGTCATTGTCTATAGTCCGGCAGTCATTGCCCATAGTCAGGCAGTCATTGTCTATAGTCAGGCAGTCATTGTCCATAGTCAGGCAGTCATTGTCTATAGTCAGGCAGTCATTGTCCATAGTCAGGCAGTCATTGTCTATAGTCAGGCAGTCATTTTCCACAGTCAGGCAGTCATTGTCTACAGTCAGGCAGTCATTCTCCATAGTCAGGCAGTCATTTTCCATAGTCAGGCAGTCATTGTCCATAGTCAGGCAGTCATTGTCCATAGTCAGACAGTCATTGTCCATAGTCAGGCAGTCATTGTCTATAGTCAGGCAGTCATTCTCCATAGTCATGCAGTCATTGTCTATAGTCAGGCAGTCATTCTCCATAGTCAGGCAGTCATTTTCCATAGTCAGGCAGTCATTGTCTAGAGTCAGGCAGTCATTGTCCATAGTCAAGCAGTCATTGTCTATAGTCCGGCAGTCATTGCCCATAGTCAGGCAGTCATTGTCTAGAGTCAGGCAGTCATTGTCCATAGTCAGGCAGTCATTGTCTATAGTCCGGCAGTCATTGCCCATTGTCAGGCAGTCATTGTCTATAGTCAGGCAGTCATTGTCCACAGTCAGGCAGTCATTGTCTATAGTCAGGCAGTCATTGTCCATAGTCAGGCAGTCATTACCCATAGCCAAGCAGTCATTGTCTATAGTCAGGCAGTCATTATCTACAGTTAGGCAGTCATTCTCCATAGTCAGGCAGTCATTGCCCATAGTCAGGCAGTCATTGTCCATATTCAGGCAGTCATTGCCCATAGTCAGGCAGTCATTGTCTATATTCAGGCAGTCATTGTCTATAGTCAGGCAGTCATTGTCCATAGTCAGGCAGTCATTGTCTATAGTCAGGCAGTCATTGCCCATAGTCAGGCAGTCATTGTCCATAGTCAGGCAGTCATTGTCTATAGTCAGGCAGTCATTGCCCATAGTCAGGCAGTCATTGTCCATATTCAGGCAGTCATTGTCTATAGTCAGGCAGTCATTGTCCATATTCAGGCAGTCATTGTCTATAGTCAGGCAGTCATTGCCCATAGTCAGGCAGTCATTATCCATAGTCAGGCAGTCATTGTCTATAGTCAGGCAGTCATTGTCCATAGTCAGGCAGTCATTGCCCATAGTCAGGCAGTCATTGCCCATAGTCAGGCAGTCATTGCCCATAGTCAGGCAGTCATTGTCCATATTCAGGCAGTCATTGTCTATAGTCAGGCAGTCATTCTCCATAGTCAGGCAGTCATTGCCCATAGTCAGGCAGTCATTGCCCATAGTCAGGCAGTCATTGTCCATAGTCAGGCAGTCATTGTCCATAGTCAGGCAGTCATTGCCCATAGTCAGGCAGTCATTGTCTATAGTCAGGCAGTCATTCTCCATAGTCAGACAGTCATTCTCCATAGTCAGGCAGTCATTGCCCATAGTCAGGCAGTCATTGCCCATAGTCAGGCAGTCATTCTCCATAGTCAGGCAGTCATTGCCCATAGTCAGGCAGTCATTGCCCATAGTCAGGCAGTCATTGTCCATAGTCAGGCAGTCATTGTCCATAGTCAGGCAGTATATGGATCACAGACAACATGACCCTCTCCTCAGCCTCTCCACCAG
Organism: Engystomops pustulosus; assembly: GCF_040894005.1. Taxonomy (NCBI): domain Eukaryota; kingdom Metazoa; phylum Chordata; class Amphibia; order Anura; family Leptodactylidae; genus Engystomops; species Engystomops pustulosus. The sequence goes on along the minus strand of NC_092415.1, from coordinate 200,608,857 downwards.
CATCAGACACAGCCCCACATCTGATATTCCATGATCCCTCATAGTGGAGCTGCTGAAAGTAAAATTGATTTAGACCTTATTGATTTTTATGAGATTTTCTCTTCCAAGACTGAAGAGAAATAACCAGCGACACCCTGACACCGATTAGTGGTGCCGCACCGAGGCTGAATACTGATGAGTGCTGGGGAGGGGGTGCAGGCTCATAATGGGAGACCCTCGGTGTCTTCTTATCTTAAGAGGAGGACAAATAGATGTAGTGTTTGGATGTAACGAGGTGAAGGAAGGGACAGAATAGGCAATGATTGCATGAATGTGTCTGTATGTGCGAGATGATTCATTTCTTAAAGGGATCCATCAGCAGTCCTCACCATTGAAAACTGCAGCCAGTGTTATGTATTGGCCCTGGAGAGATGTGTAATCAGACCTCACACTGCTGTGCTCTGTACTCTCTGCAGCCAGTGTTATGTATTGTCCCTGGAGAGATGTGTAATCAGACCTCACACTGCTGTGCTCTGTGCTCTCTGCAGCCAGTGTTATGTATTGTCCCTGGAGAGATGTGTAATCAGACCTCACACTGCTGTGCTCTGTGCTCTCTGCAGCCAGTGTTATGTATTGTCCCTGGAGAGATGTGTAATCAGACCTCACACTGCTGTGCTCTGTACTCTCTGCAGCCAGTGTTATGTATTATCCCTGGAGAGATGTGTAATCAGACCTCACACTGCTGTGCTCTGTGCTTTCTGCAGCCAGTGTTATGTATTGTCCCTGGAGAGATGTGTAATCAGACCTCACACTGCTGTGCTCTGTGCTCTCTGCAGCCAGTGTTATGTATTGTCCCTGGAGAGATGTGTAATCAGACCTCACACTGCTGTGCTCTGTACTCTCTGCAGCCAGTGTTATGTATTATCCCTGGAGAGATGTGTAATCAGACCTCACACTGCTGTGCTCTGTGCTTTCTGCAGCCAGTGTTATGTATTGTCCCTGGAGAGATGTGTAATCAGACCTTTGTGTTTGTTGTTAGTAGCAGCAGGACTGTTATATATGGATTTGTATTCCAGACTTATATCTGAGTGTGTGTCCTCACACTGCTGTGCCCTTAGCTCTCTGCATTGTACTGCTTCACTTTTTCCACATTATTAAACCAGACATCTACTTTTGTGCAGAGAAAAGGCAGGAGCTGTGGAGCGCTGTCCACTATTTAGTGGTGACACTAGGGAACTACATTCCTTTCAAGTGAATAAGAGTTGCCAGGCAGAAAGCCTCTGCTGATTGGCCCATATTAAAAATCAAACAGGGACCAGAAAACCCATCTAAATAATATATTGCTGTTTATCTGCAGGCACCAGTAGGGGGAGCAGCTGTGAACAGAGCCTAACTTGCTATGATTGGAGAACCCCCTTAAGTATGCAGTGAGCTTCAGAGCGCTATCTAGTGGTGGCGTCAAGCAGACAGAGGTGATATGAGATACATGACCATATCAAATAGTGGGCAGAATCATAGAGGGGGATAAATAGGTGAGTGGAACAGTTTTTTCTAATTCCATTATTATGGTAGATAAACTATTCCATAGAGATGGTCTATGATTAGGAAGAAAAAAGCTTTAATTTTTCAGAAACAGCGCCACACTTGTCTACAGGTTGTGTATGGCACTGCATCTCAGCTTATTATCCATGGATTTTGGGGGCAATATTTAATTCTGGCACAAGGATGCTATGTTTTAGGGGTTCACATACATTTTTATCACATTCGGGCACATTTACTTACCCGTCTGAGTCGCGATCCCCAATCCGGACTCTACGACGATGATGCACTGTTCCGTGATACCTGTAGATCCTGCACCCGATATCCTGTATGTGTCGCTTCCCCGCTCAGGTCCGCCGGAGTTCCCCATCTTCCTCCCGGTGCATGTAAGTGCATTGGATGCAACACAAATTTAAATGTTAAATCCCGCGCTTAGTCCGAAACCGTCGGATCGTCCGACGGCCACGCCCCCGATTTGTGTCGCAGGAAAGCCGGCTCGATTGCGACACGATCCGATCGCGTGCGACACAATCCCCGAAAAGTCTGGAAACCCGACGAAACTGCGGCCGCAGAACCCTTAGTAAATAAGCCCCATTGTTATGTACATATGGGTGTGTATCTACATATATATTTAGACATTTTTAATGGTAATTTAAAATATAATTGGAATTATTTTCTCATATCCATCCATATCATATCTATCTTATATCTATTTATCTAGACATACGCACACATCTATCCACATCCAGACAGACGTGACACACATCCCCCCCCTCGGGCGCTGATCATTCGAGTAGCTTTCAGGGCCGGCTGATGGGAATGCGGAGCCCCTGCCCTCTATTTGTGCAGAGCAGCGTCCTGGCAACAGAACAATTTTCTATCATCAGGGATAAATGGCCTGAACAGAACATTCTGATAAAAAGGAGAGAAAGGGAAGAAAGAGCCTCAGCCCGGAGCCCCTGATTGCTGCCGCTGCCCTCCCTGCCTGTCATCCCTTCACCAAATCCTCCTCCCCTGCACAACCTGAGCCGCCGCTGTCACCAGTAATAATCCCGTCTCCTCTCCACACACAGAACAGGCGCACAATGCACCCATTTATTATTATTATTACACACTCTCCCCATTTATACATCGCCGGGGATCCTACACGGCTCCTGCCAGAATTAAGACCAAGATGTTACAAAGTAGCAGAAGAAAATTCTGTAATAATATAATAACTTATAGAGAGATAGGTTGGTAAAAAACCCTCCCCAAAAAAAAAAGCGCAGCGCTCCCAAGTAGTGAAAAAACGGTGGAGGTTTTTAATTCATATTATGGGCAACGTTTCCACTATACAAGGATTCCTTGGGCCTTTCTCGGAAAAAAACCTCCACCATTTTTTCACTACAGGCAGTCCCCGGGTTACGTACAAGATCGGTTCTGTAGGATTGTTCTTAAGTTGAATTTGTATGTAAGTCGGAACTATATATTTTATAATTGTAACCCCAACCAATTTTTTTTCCTTTTGTCTCTGTGACAATTGGATTTTAAAAATGTTGGATTGTCAAAAGAACCAGAATTAACACTAAAGCTTCATTATAGACACCTGTGATAACTGTTACAGCTGATTATTGTAGCCTGCGGCTAAAGTACAGTAATTTACCAACATCCAGTGGTCCGTTTGTAACTAGGGACGTCTGTAAGTCAGGTGTTCTTAAGTAGGGGACCGTCTGTACTTGGGAGCACTGCCTTTATTTTAGATTATTTTATTATTGTCTTGTTTTTGGACAAGGATTAAGGGTTGCCCCCTCTCTTTGGATTCATTGTCCTGTGCTGCTGTTATTTTTTCATACTTGATAGGTTGACAGATATATCTGAGATAGATAGTCTGTGAAATAGATATCCACCCAATCTGGGGGGGGGGTCATTTATCTTTTTTCTCCCTTCCCTGGGCTCTTTTTACCCCTCATTTGTCTTCGTAGTGTCAGATCTTTGTCAAATACAGGCGGTCCCCTACTTAAGAACACCCGACTTACAGACGACCCCTAGTTACAAACGGACCTCTGGATTTTGGTAATTTACTGTGCTTTAGTCCTAGGCTACAATAAACAATAGTATCTGTATCCAGGGTGTCAGTAAATAATTCGTTATTATGACAATCCAACATTTTTTAAAATCCCATAGTCATAGAGTCCCAAAAATTTTTGCCTGAGGTTACAATTCTAAAGTATACAGTTCCGACTTACATACAAATTCAACTTAAAAACAAACCTGCAGAACCTATCCTGTACGAAACCCGTGGACTTCCTGTGTAGACTTTTTGGGGATCATTTATCTTTTTTCCCCTTCCGTTGGTGTTTTTGTACCTTTTTGCTGCATAATGGATGTTTTGCGCCTATTTTGCCGTTTTTTGGAATGTTACGCCTTGCTGTGTAACCATTGCGTTGTTGCGCCCTATTTGTCATTACCTTGTGCCCTTTTACAGATGTTTGCGCCTTATTTAACATAGATTTGCCCCTATATGGGCGCAAATAATTGCGTAATAACACGCCAGTCCTGACCATGCTTAGAAAAGACAATGGTATGAATTGCGCGAAAAATTTAAAAAATTCGTGCCTAAGGCTAAAGAAAACCCTGCATTGGACAAAAGGGGCAAAATATAGATTCACAAAGATTTCCTTTCCTACACATTGTCAGGACTGGATGGTTTTTGCTCAATTATGTGCACCCTTTTTATGCACAAATTAATGTTAAATAAGGCGGAAACATCTGGAAGCAGGAGAGATACAAAGAAAAATTTGGCGCAAACCAGGAAACTGCTACACAGGGAACTGCACACTGTGGGAAAAGGCGCACAAAATTGCGCACATACCTCTATGGGGCCGATTTATATCTATGTTTTATGTATGTCTGCACTGTATGACTCTATGGGACAGATTTACTTTCACGTCCCATTGCGATCCCTACTGTGCGTTGTCCGACGAGGATTTGGGTCTGCCGCGATTCACTAAGATGGGGTGTCCAATTTCCAGCATGTGTCGCTTCCCCGCTCAGGTCCGCCGGAGTTTACCATCTTCTTCACGGTTCATGTAAGTGCATAGTCTTGCGACGCAATTCGTTTTTAAATTCCGCGGTTAGTCCGAATCATTCGGGTTGTCCGATGGCCACGTCTACCCCCCCCCCCCGATTTGTTTCGCATGAGAGTTGGTGCGATTGCACCAAAATCCGATCACGTGCGCCAAAAACCCCAGTTAAAACAGAAAACTATGAAAATCCGCGTACCCTAAGTAAATGTGCCCCTGTATGTCTCTGTATACATGTGTGTTGGTCTATGGGGCACATATATCAGAGCTTGTACGCTTGTTTTCTGACATACAAGCCCTGAAAAAGTCGCAATTCCCATCGTACGGCCAAGAAATGCGCCTATTTCCCCCCAGCCACATGGCGGTGGAGGGGTGTGAAGGGCGGAAGGGACGCTGTTTAGGTGCAGGCTATGTCACAATTCCACGCCATGTCAGACCTGGCCCAGAAATGCCCGGGAACCTCCTGATAAATGTGTCCGGTGCCGGTGGTTGAGGGCAACATCGTACGCTGGTGCACTTACCACCAGCATATGATAAATGTGCCCCTATATGTATGTATATATTTATATGTACTGTATAAAGGGGGGATTTATCATCAAGTTTCTGAGGTAAAACTCATCTAGTTTCCCAAGGAAACCAATCAGAGCTCAGCTTTCATTTTATAAACAGCTGTGGGAAAGTGAAAGCTGAGATCTGATTGGTCGCCATGGGCAACTAGAGCAGTTCTGCTCTAAGAGACTTCTGATAAATTTGTCAATGTGTATGACTGTATGAGATTGTATAGATGTATTTTTCTGTGTCAATGTATACATTTATGTCTGTTTATTTGGTTTTATTATGTATATATGGGTATATAATTCTTATGTTTGACCATAAGTAATCACATCTACGGAAATCTCTCCATTAACCCTGTCCTTGCCTACAGTATAATGTCATGTCTCTTTTACATGCTGGCTAGGACATGGTGGACCCGTGGTGATTTGGTAAACATTAGGCCTCATCTGAGAGTAAAACTATTCAAGTTGCTCATAGCAACCAATCAGAGCTCAGCTTTCACTTTATAACCTGCTGTAGGAAATTGAAAGCTGAACTCTGATTGGTCGCCATGAGCAACTAGAACAGTATGGTGGACACTGGCCCCCAGTGATCCTCCTAGGCCATAACCCTGCATGTACATACAGCATAGTGTATAAACTAATATTATATATATATTTGCACAATTATATGGACACCCATGGGTGCCATCCACAAACAATACAATTTGAATTCATGCAGCCATCCCACCTCGAAGGTCATGGTGTACCCCCCTACGTGTGTGTATCCCCCCCCCCAATACGTGATGCCCTGTATCCGCCTCACATTCCAGCTCACCATAGAAGATTAATGATCTCACATTAGTATTTTCAAACACTGGGCGCAGCCAATTAATAATTACAATCATCAAAACCCCTGACAAAAACCAGAGCCTAACTTCTCCCTGTGACATAAACCAGACCCCCGTGCCCCCTCCCCCCTGAATGAGATCTACAAGGTGGCTCTTTATAATAATTGCACCCCCCCCCCCCATGCTCCTGGGTAAACGAAGAGTTAAGCAATCTAGGAAATAATAGGAAACAGTCAACTAATTATCCGCATGTAATTGATAAAGCTGATTGGTGAGAACCAGATTTTATTTGTTCCTGATTTGTAAGAAAAATAATCGGCATGGAGGGGAGTGATATTCCCTATTATTAGAGGGATGTATCTATAGGGTCAGGCCTGGACCCTGTAATAACTATAGGGACTGCATGGAAGTGATTAATGATTATGATGATTATTGGTAGAATTGTTACTCTTATAGGTTTATTCTTTATCACACATATATACATTTACATTCATTACATATATGACAAATGTTTACATATCACACTACATATCACACATATAAACATATATACCTACATACATATCACACATATCTACATATCACACATATAAACATATATACCTACATACATATCACACATATCTACATATCACACAAATACACATCTACACCTACATACATATCACACATATCTACATATCACACAAATACACATCTACACCTACATACATATCACACATATCTACATATCACACAAATACACATCTACACCTACATACATATCACACACATAAGACACATATACACATATCACACTTATAAACATATATACCTACACATATCACACAAATACACATCTACACCTACATACATATCACACATATCTACATATCACACAAATACACATCTACACCTACATACATATCACACATATCTACATATCACACAAATACACATCTACACCTACATACATATCACACACATAAGACACATATACACATATCACACTTATAAACAGATATACCTACACATCACACATATCACACAAATACACATCTACACCTACATACAAATCACACATAGGACACATATCACACATATAAACCTATATACCTACAGACATATCACAGATATACACATAAATACATATCACACATATGACATATATTCACATATCATACATATAAACATGAATACCTACATACATTTCACACATATACACATATCACACACATACACATATAAATTTATCACACGTATACACATATCACACGTATACACATATCACACGTATACACATATCACACGTATACACATATCGGATATCAATCACTCCACTGAGGGAATGCAAGAAGAGCCAGTAATATACAATACATCACTCATCATCTATCATAGGACTGAGGTACACTAATAGAATATAGTCACATGTGTATTATAGGTATCATAAAATACATTGTATACAGAAAAGTATTAAGGATATGATACAGAAAGATATGTGTTATACACTATACAGAAAAATACACTGTAGTGTAATATCATGATAACATGTGATGTAGTGTATTATAGTAAAGAATAATACAGCGTAATAAGTGTAAGTATAATACTATGGTATAGTAAGGGTCACATGTGTCATATAGGCAGATATAATAATATTAGAATATGTATAATATAAGAATAATATAATACAGAATGGTGTAGTAAAATATGTATAATATAAATGATATCGAGGATTTTATAGGATCATGGATGTAAAGTTGTGGGATGAATGGAATATGACATGATGTAATAAAATAGAGTCTAATATGGTGTAATAGTGTAGATATGATACATGATATTGATCATATCAAATTATGTAGAGTGATAATATAAAGTATAGCGGATATAGGATGGTACAGGAACAAGTGTAATGTGGTGTGATGTAATAACATGCAGTTAGGTATAAAATGGCTTTAAAAAATGCAGAGAGATCCCAGCACCACCATTAAAATTTCTTGATTTATTTAATACATGTTAAAAAACGAACAGGTTGGTATTGCCATCCATACTGGCTGATGCATTTCGGACGACTTAAAATATAGCTAATAGTAGGGCTTAGTTTAATATTATATAATAGGCAGAGAATATTATATTATGTGTAGTATCAGGTAGTAAAGTAAGAAAAGCTGTAAAAAATGTACTACAGTATAATATGTATAAGTATAATAGGTGTGGTGTAGTATAGTATAAAATAGTGTAATAGTCACAGCATAGTATAATATAATATAGTATAATAGTATAGTATAGTATATGCGGTGTGACGTAGTATAATATATATGGTGTGGTGTAGTATAATATAGTGTAGTAGTCATAATGTAGTATAATATATATATGGCGGGGTGTAGTATAATATAGTGTAATAGGCATAGTGTAGTATAAAATAATATAGTATAATAGTATAGTATTGTATAGTATATTTGGTGTGGCATAGTATAATATATATGGTGTGGTGTAGTATAATATAGTGTAATAGTCATAATGTAGTATAATATATATGGTGGAGTGTAGTATAATATAGTGTAATAGTGATAGTGTAGCATAATATAATATAGTATAATAGTATAGTATAGTATATATGGTGTGGTGTAGTAATATATATTTGGTGTGGTGAAGTATAATCTAGTGTAATAGTCATAGTGTAGTATAATATAGAATAATAATATAGTATAGTACCTATGGTGTGATGTAGTATAATATAATGGAATAGTCATAGTGTAGTATAATATAGTATAATAGTATAGTATCTATGGTGTGGTGTAGTATAATATATATGGTGTAGTATAATATAATATGGTATAGTAGGTGTGGTGAAGTGTAGTATCGTCTAATGTAGTGTAATAACTACAATAAAACATAATATACAGCATCATTAATAATAAAAGTAATGTAATACCGACCAGTGTGCACATACTAATATAACACAATATAACAATAATAAAGTGCAGTATATAGTTACTTAGTAATGTATAATATAATAGTAGCTCATAACAGAATAAAGCTAATAATATTACGTTGTAGGGTACAATGTAACATATCTCTATATTAGTTCTATACTATAATACGATAGAACAGAACAGAATGTGATTGTGTATAACAGCCATATAACATAGTGTAGAATAATAGCAGAAACATACCATAATATACTATCACATGACGCAATGTAATGGTCTTATACAATGTATATCACATATACATGAAGTGTGATACATGATATTGGGGCTGTAGTACACGGCCTGTAGAATATCCTGCTGCTTAGTCCAGAACCTAAATATAATAACATCAATGAATGTCTCCGCAGATCCCCATCCGCCCCATTACATGACATGGCCCAGCGCAGAGCGGTAAATTGCGCCAATTTTCTGCTGTTTCCAGGTAAATGGATCGTCTTATTATAACGTTGCTTCCACCTGACCGCACCTGTTTTGGGAATGAAATCTGAAAAAGGGGCGTAAGGGGGGGGGGGGATACAACCAGAAATTCTGCCGCCACGTCACAAATTGCTGCTCAATTTCGTGATTCTTAAAGAGACATCGCTAAAAAAAATTTACCCCATCTGTGTAACATGCAACACATCTAAGAAGCACCCCCCCAATATCCGAATAATTATAATGTCAACCCCCAATAAGTTCCACATAGTAAATACAACCGCTAGCAACATTGTAACATTGTAACCATTGATGATAATCATTAGGACTAGGGTCCTCAACAAATCAAAAAGTTTTTGGAGGAATTTTTCAATCCACCTTAAAATTTTTGGAATGTAAATTTTTCAAAAATAATAGCACAGTCAGTGGTTTTAATTAGCAAAACAGAAAAATCTATATTTCCAAAAAACCTGCATCCCAAAAAATATTAAAAATGCTCACCGGAGAGGCTGTAAATTTCCTAATGGCTCCACAACTGATGTCAAATGAAATTATACATTGATTAAAGGGAAAAAAAAATTGTAAAAAAAAAAAAATTGCAAAAAATTTTAGTCGAACAATAGCACCCCACGATAGACGGGTTTGAAGGGGCCGGTTTCTATTTTGCATAGCGACTGCTAAAAATGTGCAGCCTAAAGGTAGAGCAAATAATTGCTTCAAGGAAACTGAAGGAGCTAAAAATAAACCAGGAATAAATAACACGGAGGAGGAGGGGGGCTTCACCTCCATTTACTGCAATTAAAGCATCATGTCAGACAATGGGGGTCATGTGTCAAAAATAAAATGCATTTCGGATGGGATTTGGGTTTTTTGGGGGAGTCTTTGATGTGTGAATTCTCCTAAAATTTTCAAAAAAGAGTCCAAAAATTTCCAATGGGACCTATGTGTCCTTTGAGGTGTTGGCATAAAATTCTAGAGTCTGGAAATTTATTTTAAAAAATGTTTTAAAAAAAAAGAGAGAGAGAGAAATAATTATTTTGGAAATAGCCTTCATGTTGGATTCAGTTGGAGGGTGGGGCTCAAAATTTTTCAAAATTCCAAAAAAACAAATTATCGAAATATCAAAAACAAAGCCAATCTATCCAATCAGAATGCAATGGGGCGGGTTATATAAAAATTCTGATTCTTTACTAGGCAAATATTTTAAAATTCACCTCATATTTAAAGTCTTTTTTTTTTTGGAGGTGAACAGATCTATTGCCTAAAACTTACAAATTTTCAAAAACAAAAGTACTAAATAAATTGGATATGACCGGAATTTTTCAATAATTTCTTTTTTTTTTTAAAGTATCCCAAAAGTTTATGAGACCAGGCGCTCTATATAGAATTTTAAATTATGTTTCTTTACTCGACAAAAAATTGGAAATATGAATAATATTCAAAAAAATTTTTAATTTTTAATTTTTTTTTGCTTTGCAGGTGAACTCTCTTGCTTAAAACTTACTAAAGGCATTTCAAAAACAAAACTAAAAGTTGTCCCCCCCAAAAAAAGGATCCAATAAAAGTTTTGCAAAAATTTTTGCACTATTTTTCTTTTAATTCCTTTTTTTTTTTTTAAACTTCCGCAGATGGAAAATGACCAAAGCCTGAGATGTTTTGATATTTTCCAAGACCCCCTAATATACAAAAAAAAATTAAAAATCCCCCCAAAATATTGAATATCTCAGTTATAGCCACCAAAACAAACCTGTGTGTAAAATACTTGATTCCATATATATGATAGGCACTGGTAGCCCCCCCAGCTTCCCCCCCCTCTATCCCGCACACTCTCACAAATACCCCCATTACCTGCTATTATTCCCCCACGCTGCCGGGTGATTGGTCGCTCACTTGCTCGGATGATGACACATTTCTCCATTCATTGAGCCTTGGGTTAGGACTGGTGTCTCTAATTATGGAGTTACCCATATCATATACGGTCCCCACAATGGTGACGCCTGCCTGTCTGTTACATGGCCATGGACTGGGTGCTGCACCTTGTATACCAGCAGTAACAATCTCCGCTCTACAACCTGACTCAGGTTCCTCACATGACTTAATAACAGGGTGACCTGATCCCACGCTGGGAATTGCAGCATAGAGGGAGAGTAGGATGGAGCGGCCAGGACATGCTGGTTCTTGTAGTCCAGCAGCGGGGTTTATGACTTTAGTGACATTAATATAATGGATATAATGTAGTATAAAAATAAAACATGTAGCAGGGGTGAGTTTGTCATTTGGCCCTTCCTATGCTGATCCTAGAATATGTAAGAGCCAAGGTCTGGTCCATACTTGGTTGGAGGTAGGAGGGGGGGGGATCCTTGAAAGTGACCAGAGAAGAGCAGAGATATTATACCCTGAGAACAGGTCTTGGGGTCTTGTTAAAGGAAGGCCTCAGTTTGGGAGTGTTACCAAAATATAAGATAGATATGAGATAGATAGATAGATAGATAGATAGATAGATAGATAGATAGATAGATATGAGATAGATAGATAGATAGATAGATGGATAGATAGATAGATAGATAGATAGATAGGAGATAGATAGATAGATAGATAGATAGGAGATAGATAGGAGATAGATAGATAGATAGATAGATAGATAGATAGATAATCTTTATTTATATAGCACCATCAAATTCTGTTGCGCTTTACAGATTCTGGGGAACATATACAAAAAAAATTTGAGGAGTGAGGGCCCTGCTCGCAAGTGCTTAGTCTATGATATAGAAGATAGATAGATAGATAGATAGGAGATAGATAGATAGATATGAGATAGATAGATAGATATGAGATAGATAGATAGATATGAGATAGATAGATAGATATGAGATAGATAGATAGATAGATAGATAGATAGATAGATAGATAGATAGATAGATAGATAGATAGATAGATAGGAGATAGATAGATAGATATGAGATAGATAGATAGATATGAGATAGATAGATAGATAGATAGATATGAGATAGATAGATAGATAGATAGATAGATAGGAGATCGATAGATAGATATGAGATAGATAGATATGAGATAGATAGATAGATAGATAGTTTGTATTTACAAGTTAAAATTGGATGAAACAGAAACTAAATAAATTAAACCAATTATCCAGATCCGGAATATGGCAGCGCATCCACAGGAGCGGGGTACATCCTGTCTGCCATGTGACCACAGGAAACATGAGGGTCCCCTCCAGGGGTCAGTATAGAAGGTGGGGATTAGATGTGTATGGATGTGGAGACTCACAAATCAGGGGAATCATTTTTCTTCCATGGCGGATGTTGGGTCATGGGGAAAGAAGGAGAAGGGGCTCTGCTCCTAAAAATAGCCCTGGTTTCCTGTTTCTGTGTGTTCCTGCTGGATGCTGAGACTTCCCAAAATAACACCTTCCTGGTGCAGGCACCCAGCCCTCATCTCTCTGCCATGCCTTTACCTATGGGTGCAGGGACCCATGTGCACCCAGCTCTCATCTCTATGCCATGCTCTCATCTAGGGGTGCAGGAATCCATTTGCACCCAACCCTCATCTCTATGCCATGCTCCCACCTAGAAGCATACCTCCCAACTTTTGTGGAGGAGAAAGAGGGACAAAATGGCGGCGCGCGAAGCGCGCCGCGGCGATTTTTTTACCCACAGAAGCCACACCCTAGCCACGCCCCCTAACCACACCCCCTGGCCACGCCACTGCTCATACCTTCAACGCATCCACTGGCACCAATGTATATTTATGTATATAATTGGGGGGCATATTCCACTCCCCCTAGACAACGAGCATGCCCTCCTAGACAACGAGCATGTCCTCCCCTAGACAACGAGCATGCCCCCCCCAGACAACGAGCATGTCCCCCCCTAGACAACGAGCATGTCCCCCCCAGACAACGGGCATGTCCGCCCCCAGACAACGAGCATGCCCCCCCCTAGACAACGAGCATGTCCCCCCCAGACAACGAGCATGTCCCCCCCAGACAACGGGCATGTCCGCCCCCAGACAACGAGCATGCCCCCCCCCTAGACAACGAGCATGTCCCCCCCAGACAACGAGCATGCCCCCCCTAGACAACAAGCATGCCCCCCCTAGACAACGAGCATGTCCCCTAGACAACGAGCATGCCCCCCCCTAGACAACGAGCATGTACCCCCCCCTAGACAACGAGCATGTACCCCCACCTAGACAACGAGAATGTACCCCCACCTAGACAACGACCATGTCCCCCCCTAGACAACGACCATGTCCCCCCCCCCTAGACAACGAGCATGTCCCCCACCTAGACAACGAGCCTGTCCCCCCCTGTGGCTGCGTGCCCTTTTTTGTGAGTTTGTGTTATTTTTGTCTTCCAGGACCGTGCCTGCTGTGGACTGCTTCGGATTCGAAGGATTACATCGATGACCGACAGTTCTAACAAATAAAATGGTCAACGAGGGTGTGTCTGCGTTTTTTGTTCAATAAAATTTTCTGAAAACGGTGTGATTATTTATTTTTTTGCGACACTCTTCATAGTTTGCCGTAGTAGTGGTGCCGGCTAGGTGACGGTGCTCATTACTAAGGGCTGGCCTTAGTGTTTGCCTTAATTTTTTTGGCAAATTCACACTAACGCCCATACCATTACCCCGGTACCCACCGCCACCAGGGGTGCCGGGAAGAGCCGGGTACAAACCAGTACCTGACCGTCTATAGATGGTCAGGTGTTGGGGCGGCTGCAGGCTGTTATTGTTGCGCTGGGATAGCCCCCTAACAGTGACCTATCCCAGCTCAGTAATGGCAGGCTGCTGCTGCTTTTTTGTATCAGGCTGATTTGAAAAATAGGGGCACCCCATGCCGTTTTTTCTTCAAATTTTTGACAAAAATATGCGTGGGGTCCCCCCTTTAAAGGGGGCTCCCAGGCTGTTTCCCCCATTTTTACAAAAAAATGGGGGGGAAAAACGGCATGGGGTGCCCCCTATTGTTCAAATCAGCCAGATACAAAAAAGCAGCAGCAGCCTGCTATTACTGAGCTGGGATAGGCCACTGTTAGGGGGCTATCCCAGCGCAACAATAACAGCCTGCAGCCGCCCCAACACCTGACCATCTATAGACGGTCAGGTACTGGTTTGTACCCGGCTCTTCCCGGCACCCCTGGTGGCGGTGGGTACCGGGGTAATGGTATGGGCGTTAGTGTAAATTTGCCAAAAAAATTAAGGCAAACACTAAGGCCAGCCCTTAGTAATGAGCACCGTCACCTAGCCGGCACCACTACTACAGCAAACTATGAAGAGTGTCGCAAAAAAATAAATAATCACACCGTTTTCAGAAAATTTTATTGAACAAAAGACGCAGACACACCCTCGTTGACCATTTTATTTGTTAGAAATGTCGGTCATAGACGTAATCCTTCGAATCCGAAGCAGTCCACAGCAGGCACGGTCCTGGAAGACAAAAATAACACAAACACACAAAAAAGGGCACGCAGCCACAGGGGAGGACATGCTCGTTGTCTAGGGGTCAGGGGTAGACATGCTCGTTGTCTAGGGGGGGGGGAAATGCTAGTTGTCTAGGGGGGGGACATGCTCGTTGTCTAGGAGTCGGGGGGAGACATGCTCGTTGTCTAGGGGGGGGAATGCTCGTTGTCTGGGGGGGGGGACATGCTCGTTGTCTAGGGGGGGGGCATGCTCGTTGTCTTGGGGGGGGACATGCTCGTTGTCTAGGGGTCAGGGGGAGACATGCTCGTTGTCTAGCAGGGGGAAATGCTCGTTGTCTAGGGGGGGAAATCCTCGTTGTCTAGGGGGGGGACATGCTCGTTGTCGCAGTAAAGGGGAGGGGTCCTATGGAGCGCAGTAAAGGGGAGGGGTCCTATGGAGCGCAGTAAAGGGGAGGGGTCCTATGGAGCGCAGTAAAGGGGAGGGGTCCTATGGAGCGCAGTAAAGGGGAGGGGTCCTATGGAGCGCAGTAAAGGGGAGGAGTCCTATTGAGCGCGCAGTGAAAGCCATAAAAAACACATTTGATATTTTCCTTCCCGCTTCCCAGTACAGGGCCTGGAATATTTAATACTGTCACTAGGAAGTATAATTTGTTACGCAGAAACAGGCCGCACACAGCTCTGTACGTGGAGAAATAAAAAAGTTATTGATTTTTGAAAGTGGGGAGTGAAATATGGAAACGCAAAAATTGTTCCGTCAGAGTAATGGAGCAGACGGCCGTGTATGACCATTCTGCTCCATTACCGTCATAGAGCGATGACATGGACCTTATGTGGACCCCAACAGACCCCTTGTTTTCATGATCTATGGGGGTCACATCACTGAAACCCCCACACATCAGCAGGTTAAGCCCTGTCCTATGGATAGGGCCTAACTTGTATTTGTGGGAAAACCCCTTTAACCCCTTAACGCTCTGCGCCGGAGCTCTACGACGCAGAGAGTATAAGGAGTGTATGAAGAGGGCTCACGGGCTGAGTCTTCTTCATACAAGGTGGGGGGTTTTGCATGTTGCAGAAAACCCCCACCGCTAATAACCGCAGTCGGTCATTGTCGCCGGCAAAGTCTTTTTTACGATCGCTGTGCCCCCGAACGTCATCGGGGGCGGCGATCGTTTGCCGTGGTAGCCTCGGGTCTTCTTTTGACACGAGGCTACATGGCTTCTGCAGGTTCGTTACAATGAGCCAGAAGTATTGCAGTATATGGTAGGAGCGATCTGACCATCTAGGGTTAATGTACCGTAGATGGTCTAAGAAATAGTGGAAAAAAAAGAAAAAACAGGTTTTAAAAATAAAAAAAATTTATAAAATATTAAAAATTCTAATCACCTCCCTTTCCCTAGAACGGATATAAAACATAATAAACAGTAAAGATCACAGACATATTAGGTATCGCCGCGTCCCAAAATGCCCGATCTATCAAAATATAAAAACGGTTACGGGCGGCGGTGACCTCCGAGGCGGGAAATGGCGCCCAAATGTCCGAAATGCCACTTTTACACCTTTTTACATCACATAAAAAATGAAATTAAAAATGATCAAAATGTCGCACAGACCTCAAAATGGTAGCAATGAAAACGTCGGCTCATTTCGCCAAAAATGACCCCACCCCCAGCTCCGTGCACCGAAATATGAAAAAGTTATTAGCGTCAGAAGATGGCAAAAATTTTTTTTTTTTTTTTTTTTGCACACATGCGTTTAATTTTTGAAAATGTATTAAAACACAATAAAACCTATAAATCCGGTATCACCGCGATCGCACCAAACCAAAGAATAAAGCTGAGGTGTTATTTTGAGTGCACAGTCAAAGTCGAAAAAACTGAGCCCACAAGAACGTGACATGTGCGGTTTTTAAAAAAATTTTTTCCACATTTGGAATTTTTTGCAGCTTCGCAGTACACGGCATGTTAAAATAAATAACATTACGGGAAAGTAAAATTTGTTACGCACAAAATAAGCCCTCACACAGCTCTGTACACGGAAAAATGAAAAAGTTATGGATTTTTGAAGTTGGAGAGCGAGAAATGAGAGAAAAACCCTGCGTCCTTAAGGGGTTAAGGGATTAAGTATATGGTACAATAAAAGCAGAATAGAAGGGCACTGGGGGGATTAGGGATGGGGGCAGGGGGTCTATGGAGGAAAGTGTTTAACCCTTTAGCTGCTGCCTGCAGTCACTGTAGAGTACCTGTTATCACACTGCAGCAGCTGCACACACTCGGCTCTGCTTCATCAGACGAACTTCAGTGAGGAGCAGGAGGAGGTGGGGGCAGGGAGCCATTGATGTAGCAGTGCTGGAGAGTTCCTGCCTGCACGGAGGATGATCCCCTGGGGCTGCTGTGCAGGGGCAGTGCAGAGAATATGACACTCTGCACTGCTCCATCCATCCATCCATCCATGTGCCTGCAAGTGGCAGCCTGAGGACAGGGAGGGCTCTGCCTCCCAGGGGAGGGGATGGGGGAGGTGCCGGCTCTGCAGCAGACAGCCCGGGAGCTGGAGAGGAGGAGGACGCTGTACCCCGCCCCCTGGCTTCTCTGTATCCTGAGCAGGACGGGGGCGGGACTCGGGGGCGGGACTCGGGGGCGGGACTCGGGGGGGGGCGGGACAAAACGGAAAAATCCGTGAAACCGCAAAAAAACCGGGACTTTCACTTAACGGTCCGTGCAGGCGGGACAAGGGTTAAAAAACGGGACTGTCCCGCCCAAAACGGGACGGTTGGGAGGTATGCCTAGAAGTGCAGGGATCCATGTGCACCCAACCCTAATATCTATGCCATGCTCCCACCTAGAAGTGCAGGGACCCATGTGCACCCAACCCTAATCTCTATGCCATGCTCCCACCTAGAAGTGCAGGGACCCATGTGCACCCAACCCTAATCTCTATGCCATGCTCCCACCTAGAAGTGCAGGGACCCATGTGCACCCAACCCTAATCTCTATGCCATGCTCTCATCTAGGGGTACAGGAACCTGTGTGCACCCAGTCCTCATCTCTATGCCATGTTCTCATATAGGGGTGTAGGAAGCCATGTGCACCCAACCCTAATCTCTATGCCATGCTCTCACCTAGGGGTGCGTGGACCCATTTGCACCAAGCCTTCATTACTATGCTATGCTCTCATCTAGGGGTGCAGGAACCCGTGTGCACCCAGCCCTTATCTCTGTGATATGCTCTCATGTAGAGGTGCGCAACCCATGTGCACCCAGCCCTCATCTCTATACCATGCTTTCCTAAGGTTGTGGGGACTCATGTTCACCCAATTCTCATCTCTGTGCAATGTTCTAATCTAGGGGTGCAAGAACCTGTTTGCATCCAGTCCTCATCTATATGCCCTGCTCTCATGTAGGGGTACATGAACCTGTGTGCACCCAGTCCTCATCTCTATGCCCTGCTCTCATGTAGGGGTACAGGAACCTGTGTGCACCCAGTCCTCATCTCTATGCCCTGCTCTCATGTAGGGGTACAGGAACCCAGGGGCACCCAGCCCTCATCTCTGTGCCATGATCTCTCCTTAGGTGCAAGAACCTGTTTGCACCCAGTCCTCATATATGTGCCATGCT
Source organism: Engystomops pustulosus (assembly GCF_040894005.1). Lineage (NCBI taxonomy): Eukaryota > Metazoa > Chordata > Amphibia > Anura > Leptodactylidae > Engystomops > Engystomops pustulosus. The sequence goes on along the minus strand of NC_092415.1, from coordinate 200,590,463 downwards.
CTCATGTAGGGGTACAGGAACCTGTGTGCACCCAGCCTTCATCTCTGTGCCATGCTCTCATGTAGGGGTACAGGAACCCAGGGGCACCCAGCCCTCATCTCTGTGCCATGCTCTCTCCTTGGGTGCAAGAACCTGCTTGCACCCAGTCCTCATATATTTGCCATGCTCTCATGTAGGGGTACAGGAACCTGTGTGCACCCAGCCTTCATCTCTGTGCCATGCTCTCATGTAGGGGTACAGGAACCTCTGTGCACCCAGCCTTCATCTCTGTGCCATGCTCTCATGTAGGGGTACAGGAACCTATGTGCACCCAGTCCTCATCTCTATGCCATGTTCTCATGTAGGGGTACAGGAACCTGTGTGCACCCAGCCTTCATCTCTGTGCCATGCTCTCATGTAGGGGTACAGGAACCTCTGTGCACCCAGCTTTCATCTCTATGCCATGTTCTCACCTATGCAGTAACAGAGGACCCGTGAGGAGGTAAAATCCAGTTCTGTACTCACAGGTCTCACATAGGACACTGAGAGAGTAGAATAATAAATATATTTCATCCTTCTGTTCCCTCCTTCATCCTCGTTGATTATAAGGGGCCCCCATTCCTATTGTTTCATCTGATTTTGTTATTACTCTGTAATGTCTTATCTTGTTATATATGTCTCCCATTATCTGTACACCGCTACGGAATATGTTGGCGCTATAGATATAAAGATCAAAGATTCAAATTATTATTATCATTAATATCCTCTGCCCTTTTAAAACCACAGCACCATCAATAAATAGAGAACACACCACCATTATATTACATAATAGAAAACTGAGTGGAATAACAGAGATAGATATCATAGTAGATGGATAGATATGAGTTAGACAGATAGATAGATAGATAGATAGATAGATAGATAGATAGATAGATATGAGATAGATAGATAGATAGATAGATAGATAGATGGATATGAGATAGATAGATAGATAGGTATGAGATAGATAGATAGATAGATAGATAGATAGATAGATAGATAGATATGAGATAGATAGATAGATAGATAGATAGATAGATAGATAGATAGGTATGAGATAGATAGATAGATAGATAGATAGATAGATATGAGATAGATAGATAGATAGGTATGAGATAGATAGATATGAGATAGATAGATAGATAGATAGATAGATAGATAGATAGATGGATATGAGATAGATAGATAGATAGATAGGTATGAGATAGATAGATAGATAGATAGATAGATAGATAGATATGAGATAGATAGATAGATAGATAGATAGATAGATAGATAGATAGGTATGAGATAGATAGATAGATAGATAGATAGATAGGATAGATAGATAGAAGATAGATAGATAGATAGATAGATAGGAGATAGATAGATAGATATGAGATAGATAGATAGATAGATAGATAGATAGATAGATAGAAAGGTATGAGATAGATAGATAGATAGGTATGAGATAGATAGATAGATATGAGATAGATAGATAGATAGATAGATAGATAGATAGGAGATAGATAGATAGATAGATAGATAGATAGATAGATAGATAGATAGATAGATAGATAGATATGAGATAGATAGATAGATAGATAGATAGATAGGTATGAGATAGATAGATAGATATGAGATAAATAGATAGATAGATAGAAAGATAGGAGATAGATAGATAGATAGATAGATAGATAGATAGATAGGTATGAGATAGATAGATAGATAGATAGATAGATAGGATAGATAGAAGATAGATAGATAGATAGATAGATAGATAGATAGATAGATAGATAGGAGATAGATAGATATGAGGATAGATAGCTAGATAGATAGATAGATAGATAGATAGATAGATAGATAGATAGATATGAGGTAGATAGATATGAGGATAGATAGATAGATAGATAGATAGATAGATACATATGAGATAGATAGATAGATAGATAGATAGATAGATAGGATAGATAGAAGATAGATAGATAGATAGATAGATAGATATGAGATAGATAGATATGAGGATAGATAGATAGATAGATAGATAGATAGATAGATAGATAGATGGATGGATAGATAGATAGATAGAAAGATAGGATAGATAGAAGAGAGATAGATAGATATGAGGATAGATAGATAGATAGATAGATAGATAGATAGATAGATAGATAGATATGAGATAGATAGATAGATAGATAGATAGATAGATAGATATGAGATAGATAGATAGATAGATAGATAGATAGATAGATAGATAGATAGATGTGGCATTTAGTTCTGGAATTTGTTTCTGTCAATAAAGCTGCTTTGCATGGAAATTAAATAGATAAATTGAATCAAGATAAATAAATATATATGAGATAAATAGATAGATGCATATGAAATAGAATAGAAGTTGTATAGATAAATAGATAGATAAAAGTTAGATGGATGGAGCACATACACATGAAATAGATATATAGAAATATAGAAAGTTGTGAAATATACAGATAGGCAGCTATATATCTCCATAAGATAGAAAGATATAAATATGTAGATAGACATTTCCAACAAGACATATGTGAATGGGAGTATCTGTGGGGGTCTCCAGTGTACAGGGGTGGCAGGTGATGGTCCCTGTAGCAGGGGTCCTGTGGTTAGGTGTAAGTGACCCCACCAGTCCTCCCCCCTTGCTGACATTACACAGGCCCCCTGCCTCTTTATGAGCCCCCACCTCGTATGAATGATAATAGTCCATGGAGAGTCCACTCCTAAGCGGGAATCCACCCTCACAGCGGGGGAAAAACAGCAGACAAGCCCCGGACAATGGGCCCCATTCATCCAGAGCCCCCTGCTGCAGGGGATGAGCAGTAATTACCCCTGGAGGGAGGGGGCACTGAGGATACAGCCATCAGCCCCATGCCCACAGCACTCTCCAGGTAATCCCTATGAAGGGGTCTGGGGGGGCTCTGGGTGTGGTCCCTGCACCTCTGGGAGATCTTAAGAAGACAAAACAAACAGCAACAAAAAAAACTGACAAAGAGAAAAACAATAAATATTTACAACAAACTACTCCTCATTCAGCCAAGAGTCATTAACCGCAGCCAATCAACATGCAGAGCACATTACCCTGATTACTGCTGTGCGTGCATGTAGCAGAGCTGAAGGGGTTACAGCACTACATCCTATGTACATCGTGAGAACCGAGATGAGAGGCTTGAGATACGGAAAGGTACAGGAATAGAAAGCATATGGATGGATAGCTAGGTAGATAGATAGATAGATAGATAGATAGATAGATAGATAGATAGATATAGATATGAGATAGATAGATAGATAGATAGATATGAGATAGATAGATAGATAGATAGATAGATAGATAGATAGATAGATAGATATGAGATAGATAGATAGATAGATAGATAGATAGATATGAGATAGATAGATAGATAGATAGATAGATATGAGATAGATAGATAGATAGATAGATAGATACAAATGGATAACTTGATATAATAGATATAAAGATAGATATTTAGATACGAAATAGATAGAAAATATATAGATGATAGATAGACTGAAGATGATTGTAGAGATAAAGAGAGAGAGAGAATAGAGTAAAAGATACATACATAGATAAATTAATTGATAGATAGATAGATAGTTAGTAGAGAGCAATAGATGGATGTGCGATAAATATGATAAATAATAAGTAAATAGATACATATGAAATAGATAAATAGATATACGTGTAGATAAGATATACATAGATAGAGGATATATAGATGATAGATAGATCAATAGATAGAAGATGGATATAGAGATAGATAGATAGATAGATAGATAGATAGATTTGAGCAAGACAGATAAATAATTGATCATATTAGATATATTTTACAATAAATTGACAAAGCATAAATCGAAGGATTTCAGATGAAAAAAAATAGACCTATATATTGGATAAAATTCCGAGAAATATTTATAAATATGAATGATGAAAACGATAAAAGATAACTATTAGATAAATAGATTTGATGATTGTTATATAGAAGAAAGATAGATTTATGTAGAATCAACATTTTCTATAACAGCTATTGATTCAATAGTAACCTATAGAATGTTAGATCACTGAAAGATGTAATAATATATTGTTAGTATAGCTCACTAAAAAGCTATTTTAATACAAATAATAATAATAAATAGATAGATAAATGGATAGATAGATATGAGATAGATAGATAGATAGATAGATAGATAGATAGATAGATAGATATGAGATAGATAGATAGATAGATAGATAATTGATAGATAGATAGATAGATAGATAGATAGATATGAGATAGATAGATAGATATGAGATAGATAGATAGATATGAGATAGATAGATAGATAGATAGATAGATAGATAGATAGATAGATATGGGATAGATAGATAGATAGATATGAGATAGATAGATAGATAGATAGATAGATAGATAGAAGATAGATAGATAGAATATAAATATATAAATAGATGGCTGAGGCTCTCTGAACCTGTACAGCTATATTCACTTGTACGTACCATGTAAATACACAGATCGTACCTCTGTATAAGGCAGCCTGTATAACAGTCTAGCATCTAAGTTCTTTTTCTTTAACTCCATCCAGATAATATCTAGATATTTGCACCTGCAGATCTGATGCAAATCTAAGGCAATCCCTGGCTGCAGCCTTGTATAATAATTATCTATTGTTTTGCAGTTCCCTATAGAAGACCTATATGACCTAAAGATATTACATTGTAACGAATCTCATGCTACAGAATATACACAGCTCTCATAAACCGAGTAATACAAAGGACCGAGGAGGAAGGGACGAGAAATGACTGATTCATCATCAATACAAAGGGAAAGAGATGACAGCCACATACATAAAAAATACAACACCTGACCACAGAGAGAGAAGGGAAAAAAGCAGCAACGAAAATGTCTATCTATCTATGTATCTATCTATCTATCTATCTATCTATCTATCTATCTATCTATCGATCGATCTATCTATATTTATCTTCCTATTAAAAATCTTACAATTTATATGTATTAACTTAAATATGATTTTCTACCTATTTCTCCTATTTCTTTGTATTGACATATTTATTTTATCTCTCTTTTTATATCTAGCCATCTTCTTTCTTTCTTTCTTTCTTTCTTTCTTTCATCTATCTATCCATATTTCTATCTCTAATATCTATCTTTTATTTATCTATCCCAACTGCTGTATTTTTCGATATGGCTATCTATCTAACGTTTGTATTCATCTACATTACACAATCTATTTGTCTATATGTATCTAGCATTCTATTACCATCGATTTCATTTCACGTCCATTTTTTCAGCTACCCAATATACATCTATCTATATATCTATCATCTATGTATCTCATATCTATCCACATATCCATTCAGCTATTTTTTGTTTCATGTATATCTTTATGTAAAATACCTATCTCTGTCTCATGAACATTCTGCCAATCTCACTCCCTCCTCACTCATGTACAAAGTTACAATCCAATCTATGTATTCAAACGATCAATCTACATCCACACATTCTTTTTTCTCTATATGTGCATCTATATACAGATAGAGAAATGACAACTAGATACAAAAAGACAAATATATATATGAGATAGATGATGATAAACAGATAGATAGATAGACATGAGATAGATGGATAGATAGATAGATAGATAGATAGATATGAGATAGAGAGATAGATAGGAGATAGATAGATAGATAGATAGATAGATATGGGTAGATAATATGGAATAAATCGATGGATAAATAGACGTAGAATAGGAATTGAAGAGGTAGATAGATATGGGATAGATAAATGAATAAATAAATAAATAAATAGATAGATAGATAGATCATAGATAGATATAGTTAGATAATTTAACAGTTCGTGTCCTGAATATAAGATTGATAATTTGAAACGGGAATAGAAGATTGATGATAGATAGATAGATAGATAGATAGATAGATAGATAGATAGATGTTTGATATTACATAAATATAGATACATATGGATATATGATAAATATATTCAAAATTTAGATATGAAATACCTTGCTAGATATTAAATGAATATGAAGAATAGATATAGATAAATAGATAGATGGATGGATGGATAGATAGATAGATATTTTGTGAAGTCACTTTCCTACCTTTCTATCCATAGTCCAGGGGCAGCAGTAGTGTATACATCCAGCAGACAGGTCCTATATAGCACCTATAGCACCCATATGGCAGGGTGCTGGTGCTGCTTCTGTCTTTCTTCAGTCCATCTTTGGGAGAGAAGGAGAAGTAAGCAGCTGGATGTTCTGTATAAATCCTCCAGCAAATAATAAATGGATTAATAATAATAAGGTTTGGGCTTCTCTCTCTTTATATAAAAAGTGTCGCAGTGAGACAAGGCTGGTGATAAGAGGATAATTGAGGCGACACTGCTGTATAATTACAGGATAATTTATTCTATATCCACTTTTTATTCCACCTCCCAAAATAAACCCAGTCCATAATCATTACACCAGCAAATTGTTCTCCATGTTGTAGCAGCCATGTGAGGAAGCTAATCACTGCAGATCCCTGTGTATGGCTGATTACAGTCTAATTGTACCCCCCCCCCTCCCCATGTAAAAATAACCTACCTGGGAACACTTACTATTTTTACCATTACCACTATTGACAATCAAATGGGAAGTGATGGGCCCCATCATGATGGATCTGGGATCTACACCCCCCAGTAATCTGCCAAAACCACTAATCACATGTGCAATCTACATAGATTACATGACATTTACTGCCAGTCAGGAGAAAGCTCAAGAGGGGAGCAATGTCCCTTTAACGCAGCACCTTCCTTCATTACTACACCCCCACCTTATGATCCTGGTCAATATAAGATCCAAGCTATGACAGAGAGATAGATAGATAGATAGATAGATAGATAGATAGATAGATAGGAGATAGATAGATAGATAGATAGATAGATAGATAGATATGAGATAGATAGATAGATAGATAGAGAGATAGATAGATAGATAGATAGATAGATAGATAGGAGATAGATATGAGATAGATAGATATGAGATAGATAGATAGATATGAGATAGATAGATAGGAGATAGATAGATAGATAGATATGAGATACATAGATAGATATGAGATACATAGATAGATAGATAGATAGATAGATAGATAGATATGAGATAGATAGATAGATAGATAGATAGGAGATAGATAGATAGATAGATAGATAGATAGATAGATAGATAAATAATAGATAGATAGAAAGATATAAGATATATATAGATATATATAGATATAGATGCGAGATAGATATGAGATAGATAGATAGATAGATAGATAGATAGATAGATAGATAATAGATGGGTAGATAGACAGATAGACATCATCAAGATCCTGCACATGCCCCATGCCCGAGGCTAGAGAAACGATCATCAAACTAGTACACAACAGGTTAATGTCACAGATATTGTAATCGATGCATATATGTAAATGTGTGTGTGTAGGGAGAGGCAGGAGGGGGAAGGCGTGTATGGGAAAAGAAGCAAGCTGGCAAGCAGTGGGTTAACTGACAGCTGCAGTGGAAGGTGAAAATGGCAAATGAACTTGAAAGGAGGCAGACAAGGGGTTAAATGTCAGATGGTTTATTTATTATAATTAATATGCAGATATGGTATATAATAATAATATACGTTTTATGTAAAAATATATGAAATATCATAATATATATATGCCCAGATATAAAGAATGAATGCCCCCCCCTCCTTCTCTAGGCTCAGTATATATTTTGTAGTGTATACTGTAGTATGTATATGCACCCCCTCCCACCCTCTCAGCACCACATTCAGCAGGGGCCCCAATGCTGTACATTCTCTCCTGCAGCCTGCATGTAGTGTGTGGCCCCCCATGCTGCAGCAAGTAAGTGTGTGCCCCCTCCCTGCTTCAGGTAGGAAGATGTGCTCCCCCATATAGCAGGCAATGGGCATGTCCCCCCAAATTGCAGGTAGTAGTTATATGCCTCAATGTATATGCCCCTCCTCCATGTGGCAGGCAGTAGTTATGTGACTCTCCTTCATGTTGCAGGCGGTAGGTATGTGTCCCCTCCTCTATGTTATGTCAAGTAGTAGGTAAGTATCCCCTATGTTGCAGGCAGTAGGTATGCCCCCCTGTATGTTGCAGACAGTAGGTAAGTACCCACCTATGTTGCAGACAGTAAGTATGTGCCACCTTCGTGTTGCAAGCGGTTGGTATATAACCACCTCTGTGTGGCTGGCCGTAGGTATGTGCCCCCACCCCCTCCGTGTTGCAGGCAGTAGGTATGTGCCCCCCCCCCCTCCGTGTTGCAGGTTGTAGGTATGCCCCCTCCCTCCGTGTTGCAGGCAGTAGGTATGTGCCTCCCCCTCCGTGTTGCAGGCAGTAGGTATTAATCCCCACCCTCCCTCCGTGTTACCGGCAGTTGGTAAGTGCCCCCTCTCCATGTTGCAGGCAGTAGGTATGACCCCCCCCCTCCCCCTCTGTGTTGCAGGCAGTAGGATGGTTCCCCGCCTTCCATGTTGCAGGCAGTAGGTATGTGCTCCGCTCCGTGTTGCAGGCAGTAGGTATGACCCCCTCCCCCCTCCGTGTTGCAGGCAGTAGGTATGATCCCCTCCCCCCTCCGTGTTGCAGGCAGTAGGTATGCCCCCCCCCCCTCCGTGTTGCAGGCAGTAGGTAAGTGCCCTCCCTCCGTTTTGCAAGCAATAGGTGTGTGCCCTCCCATCCGTGTTGCAGGCAGTATCCCACCCCCCTCCTCTGTGTTGCAGGCAGTAGGTATGTGCCCCTTCTCCGTGTTGTAGGCAGTAGGTATGTTCTCCCCCCTCCTCTCCGTGTTGCAGGCTAGTAGTTATGTGCCCCCCCCCCCTCCGTGTTGCAGGCTAGTAGTAATGTGCCCCCCCCCCCTCCGTGTTGCAGGCAGTAGGTATGTGCCCCCCCCCCTCCGTGTTGCAGGCAGTAGGTATGTTCTCCCCCCTCCGTGTTGCAGGCAGTAGGTATGTGCCCCCCCTCCTCTGTGTTGCAGGCAGTAGGTATGTTCTCCCCCCTCCGTGTTGCAGGCTAGTAGTTATGTGCCCCCCCCCTCCGTGTTGCAGGCTAGTAGTAATGTGCCCCCCCCCCCCTCCGTGTTGCAGGCAGTAGGTATGTGCCCCCCCCCCCCTCCGTGTTGCAGGCAGTAGGTATGTTCTCCCCCCTCCGTGTTGCAGGCAGTAGGTATGTGCCCCCCCTCCTCTGTGTTGCAGGCAGTAGGTATGTTCTCCCCCCTCCGTGTTGCAGGCTAGTAGTTATGTGCCCCCCCCCCCTCCGTGTTGCAGGCAGTAGGTATGTGCCCCCCCTCCTCTGTGTTGCAGGCAGTAGGTATGTGCCCCCCCTCCTCTGTGTTGCAGGCAGTAGGTGTGTGTGTGGCTGGGTGCTGTGCACTGTGCACCCTCCTGTAGGATGTGTGAGGGGGGGGGGGGCTCAGGCTCAGTGAGGAGGGGGGGGGCTCAGGCTCAGTGAGGGGGGGGCTGAGGCTGAGGCACAAAAAAAAAGCCAGTAGGAGCAGAGGGATTGTGACGTCAGGGGTTGACTGACCAATCGGGAGGCGCTGCCCTTTGGAGACAAACCATTCTACTTGTCTAAGTCTAAAAGCAGAAGCTGAACTTTAACAGAATCCACCTTAAATCTCTGCACCCACTGCACAACCCAAACAATGGGAATTAAGGGGGGATAACATCATCATCATCATCATCATCATCAACAACAACAAGGGGAGAAGCTGCTGCAAGGGACTACTGCACCCACCATCCTCCATCCATCCTGCAGGCCTGGCTGTCAGTGCAGCAGGAAGGGGGATTGCACTAAGTATAGGGTAGGTGGCCTCTCAGGGGTGGGAGGGGGTAGGTTGCCTTCAATCACAAAGTTTGATGATGACCATGACTACGATGGCTGAAGGCTTGGAAGCTCAGGACTCATCCAAGTCTGCCTTTATGGAGTTTGGTCAGCAGCAGAGCTCCCACTCCCAGCAGAGCTCCCCGGGCATGGCTGCCAGTCACTACCCCCTGCACTGCCTGCACTCCGGCACCCACCCTCACCACCACCATCACCACCACCAGCACGACAGCTCCTCATACCCGGGCAGCAACTCCCAGTACAACCGATCCCTGGCAGCAGCCGCAGCAGCCTACCCGTACATGAGCCAGCATAGCCCCTACCTGCAGTCCTACAACAGCAGCAGCTCCAGCAGCACGACCACCCAGACCCGCACCGAGGAACCAGGTGAGGCCACCCTGCATGCCCTGCACCCTGCCACCATGCATCATTACATCCCTCCATGCCATGCATCCTCCATCATATACAACCTCCATCTCTGCTATAACCTTCCCGCGATCCATCGTCTGAAAATCTAATCGATAATGTGTAACCGAGCACCTCCAACCTATGGCACATCGCATTATTACAATGCCCCCACCACCTAGCACCTATTCTCTATGCACCTCTCCATATTGGCACAATATTTAATAAAATTCCCAGCTTTCCGACTACCGGGCAAATCTAATATCGGTAATATAAACCGAGTACCTCAAACCCCTGCATCATTATTGTACCTCCGTGCCATGCACCATGCCCCCAGCACCTGGCACAACCATAATCCTTGAAGCTCTACACCTTGACACAACAACCAGTTAATGCCCTGATGCCCGACTACAAGACGCTGATAATTACTGCGCCTTATTCAGGCCGTTCACCATAATCAATATCCATATTGAATACACCTGAATTATTCTACTTTATTCATGAGCCCCTAGAGGTTGTGCATTCTACATCTCATCCTTATTATATACATTATGTACATTTCATTACCCCCCATATTACATGTGTCCTATTGACTGTCCATATATTATATTATCTTCTGTGTTTATATTATGTTGATACAATTGTATCTTTTGAGTTTATATTAATTGGATACAGTTGTATCTTAATACGTATCTTCGTTATAATTCTCGCACTGGATACAATGTTATGTTCTTTGTTTATATTATGATGATATAATTGTATCTCCTGCTTATTATAAATCTGTATAAATGTATCCATGATGTCAGTGTCAGGGAGTGTGAATATCGCACGGGGATCAGCGCTCAGGTTTTTCATCCTTCAGCAATGCAGAAAATAAAAGTGACAAGTAGTCGGATGATTTATGAAGGATCTAGGAGGAGATAGGGCCGCTCCTGCATTGTGTACTGTGCTGTAATGTCATTTATTATGTGCTGGTGTTAGAGTTATAGCCACTGGCAACCTGACATCCGCAACCTTATGTAAACTCAGAGATGATTGTATCAGTGCAGAATATCTATCTATCCAATATATTATATATTTATATATTATATTATATTATTTTATATTTTATTATCATGGTTATAATATTAATCTATCCATCCATTCATTTAATGCATACATATATAATATATATATATATATATATATATATATATATATATATATATATATATATCTCAGTATATTGCATATTTCATAAGTATGTATTATGCATTTTCCATTTCTATATTATCTCGTATTTATTTTACATTGTAAACATCAAAATGTATAGAATCAATTTCTGTATATACTGACACCTACACATACATTTAATTCTGTATCTATATCGATATCTACATCTATATCGATGTATATTTTATTTTATACTTTTATTTTTTCTTCAATATTATTTGTGTACTTGTTTTTCATTTTAGATCAAATATTTATTACTTTAGTATTTGCATTTATGTATTAATTTTTATTAGTTTGTTTGTCTGTCTGTTGTCATCGTGTCCAATGAAAAAAAAAATAATTCCCGATGCAATTTCTATGTGACATACAGTCTATATGTGTCTGTATACATGGATGTGAAAAGGTTGGATAGATATATGTATATATATATATATAGCTATGTATATATATATATATATATATATATATATATATATATATATATATATATATATATTACATGTTCTGTATAAATTTTACATTTTGATGTTGACAATGTAAATAAATAATACATACTGATGTAATATGAAATACACCGATAGATAATATAGATATAACTATATACCAGGGGCTTCCCAGGCCTGGTCCCTCCATGTCTCAGCTGATGACATGATTCTGAGTTATATGACTGAGAAGCAGAGACTGAGATCAGCAATTGTTCCCCTCTGTGGGCAGTAAATTGGTGACATAAAGTCAATTAGCCGTGTAAAAACCTTGTTGGCTGCACAGATTTAGGAGAACCTGATATAAGACAAAAATACATAGAGCAGAAACACAGAGAAAGAGAAGTGCCAGGGACAGGGGAGGGTCCTGAGTGCTGGGACTTGTGGTGCTACATCACATCTCACCAGAACATATAAGGGATCCGAGGTCATCGATCCATCTGGTAGTGGACTGATCGCTGCGATGTTGTAATTGCAGATCTTGGTGTGATTGCTGGGATATTAGTAATGATGAGTATGTGCCATGTGTATACTGTGTCATTAGCATTGTTATCATTAACTTATGTTATTATTGTGGTTGTATTTACATAGATGGGTATATAGATAGATACATCATAGCTAGATGTATATAGATAGACAGACAGACAGACAGATAGATAGATAAATGATAGATAGATAGATAGATAGATAGATAGATAGATAGATAGATAGATGATAGATAGATAGATAGATAAATAGATAGAAGATAGATAGATAGATAGATAGATAGATAGATAGATATAAGATAGATAGATAGATAAATAGATAGAAGATAGATAGATAGATAGATAGATAGATATAAGATAGATAGAATATTATGCTATTTTAATTGACAGTTTAACTGTTTATACAACATCCTATTATTGCATTGTAATATTGTGAGTAAATTCTATGCAAATTTGATTAATACCAGCAGTAATGTTACATTTACTATGTATGGAACTTTCATTATTCCTGCATTATATTTTTGCTGAATGTGTTACATTATTATTTACACGATTTTATTATTTATCCAATACTATTGCTTTCATAATCATGAGAAGTGCTATTTTAATATGCATAATTTTATTACTTTTTCTATTATTATCTTGTATTTCCATTTCCTTTTTATTTTAGATATAAATACCGATGATAACATATCAGGAGTTCACTTCCATCTTCCAGTAATATCATCTCCATCCTATTATTATTTTTTCTAGTTGATCAACATAAAACGACAGTCATCGAAAATGGGGAAATCAGGTTTAATGGCAAAGGAAAGAAGATAAGGAAACCTCGGACAATATATTCCAGTCTTCAGCTCCAGGCGCTAAATCATCGATTCCAGCAAACACAATACCTGGCACTTCCAGAGAGGGCAGAGCTGGCTGCATCCCTGGGCCTAACACAGACACAGGTAATAACTATCAGCATCAGCAGCCTGGAGACATGGATGGATGGATAGATAGATAGATAGATAGATAGATAGATAGATAGATAGATAGATAGGAGATAGATAGGAGAATAGATAGATAGATAGATAGATAGGAGATAAATAGATGGATAGATAGATAGATAGATATGAGATAGATAGATAGATAGATAGATAGATAGATAGATAGATAGATAGATAGATAGATATAGATAGATAGATATGAGATAGATAGATAGATAGATAGATAGATAGATAGATAGATAGATAGATAGATAGGAGATAGATATGAGATAGATAGATAGATAGATAGATATGAGATAGATAGATAGATATAGATAGATAGATAGATAGATAGATAGATAGATAGATAGATAGATATGAGATAGATATGAGATAGATAGATATGAGATAGATAGATATGAGATAGATAGGAGAATAGATAGATAGATAGATAGATAGATAGATAGATAGATAGATAGATATGAGATAGATAGATATGAGATAGATAGGAGAATAGATAGATAGATATGAGATAGATAGATAGATAGATAGATATGAGATAAATAGATGGATAGATGGATATGAGATTCGTGATAGATGAATGATTAAATACATATTTATACATATACATTATATACATATGTAATATATTAATGTATATAGGTATTGATAGAATTGATACATATGACACTTATGACGTATACATAAAATGAATGGATAAGAGAGAAGGATATAAATAATAGATTAATAAAAAAAAAAAAAGATCCATACGAATTATCAGCTGTGTCTCTTGTATAAAACTTCTCTGCAAGAAGCTCTTTTGTTGTTGTGGACTTATAGATGAAAAAGTAGATATAATATATAGAGAGAGATAGATAATGAATATCGGGACCACCCTGCAGTACAGTAGGTCTCTCCTCACTTTCTATAGTTAGATAGATATAAGATAGATGGATAGATAAGGTAAAGGATAGACAGAAACATAGATAATTACATATATATAGATGATATTTGTACCACCCTGCAGCTCAGTAGGTCATCACTTGTAGGTAGGTAAGTAGGACGTCACTTGTAGGTAGGTAAGTAGGACGTCACTTGTAGGTAGGTAAGTAGGACGTCACTTGTAGGTAGGTAAGTAGGACGTCACTTGTTGCAGAAAGATAGACAATAGACAGATATAATATATAGATGGATATAAAATTGATATTAAAGCCATCCTGCAGCACAGGCCGTATCTCAGTTGTTGTAGATATATAGATAGAAATGATATAGATATATAGATGGCAGATAACTATTTGTACCCCCCTGCAGCTAAGTAGGTCCCACCTCTGTTTTTTGTAGTTTTAAATCTACATAGAAATTAGATAGATAGTAAGTAAATAGATAGTTAGATAGAAAGATAGTAATTAATACATAGCTACATGGCAGACAACTATTTGTACCACCCTGCAGCCACGAAGGTCTCACTGTAGTTTCTATAAATTTACATCTACAAAGATATTAGATATATAGATAAACAATAAAGAAGCAGCACATGCATCAAACTATATTTACTCAGGTGCAGAGGCCTGGGACCTGGAGTCTATCAATTACAATAGTTAGATAGATAGATAGATATGAGATAGATAGATAGATAGATAGATAGATAGATAGATAGATATGAGATAGATAGATATGAGATAGATAGATAGATAGATATGAGATAGATAGATAGATAGATAGATATGAGATAGATAGATAGATAGATAGATAGATAGATATGAGATAGATAGATAGATATGAGATAGATAGATAGATAGATAGATATGAGATAGATAGATAGATAGATAGATAGATAGATAGATCGATCGATAGATAGATAGATAGATAGATAGATAGATAGATATGAGATAGATAGATAGATAGATAGATGATAGATAGATAGATAGATATGAGATAGATAGATAGATAGATAGATAGATAGATAGATAGATAGATAGATAGATAGATAGATAGATATTAGATGTAACATATATATTAGTACCACCCTAGGGGTAGATCTCCTCAGTTTCTGTACATCAGGTTTGGGATGTAGGGACAGATCTTGTACTTTGATCATTGCTCACACAATGCGGCTGCACCGGGGTCTGTGCTAATAGCTGGAGCCCTGCGCAGAGGTGAGCCTTTCAAGTGTGCTGCCCCCCACTGCTCTATATCATACATGTGTATAGCGCCTACACTATACACTATCAGTGCAGTAACTTCTGTGTATTCTGACAAACCGATCCACATCTCTCCCTCTATAGTGGGGGCTGCATTGTCTTATCCAGGGCTAATGAGGCTTTGTCTTGGATAGATAGAAGAGTTAGACAGCGATTGAAATGGAAATATCAGTAGATAGACAGGGAAATCAAGATAGATAAATAGATGGATATACAGATAACCAAATGAAATAGAGAGAGAAAATAATCTGACAAATAATAAGAAAGGAAGTAAAAGGGAAAGAGAAAAATAAAATGTATTACAATTATGTGACTAAATAAAGAAAGCAGTAGAAAGAATGATAAACTGGAACAAAGGTATAGATATAAAAAGGAGATACATAGACATAAGGAATGATAGATAAAAGAAGACAGACAGTTATGAGATAGATAAACGGATGGTAGATAGATAGAAATGAGATAGATAGATAGATACGAGATAGATAGACAGATAGATAGATAGAGAGATAGAGAGATAGATAGATATGAGATAGATAGATAGATATGAGATAGATAAATAGATATGAGATAGATAGATAGATAGGAGATAGATAGATAGATAGATAGATAGATAGATAGATAGATAGATATGAGATAGATAGATAGATAGATCGATAGATAAATAGATAGATAGATAGAATATAGATATGGGATATATATGAGATAGATATATAGATGGTAGATAGTGTGATGATAGTTGGATAATTGGTAGATAAGCAGAGAATTAGATGGAAATTTCCACTCTTAGTACATTTGGATCCTGCTTTATTCCCTCTCCTTTTGGCGCAGGTTTTCATTATTTTCATCTAATTTTATCTTCTAACACCAGATCCTTTCTTGGGTTTTCAGGTCAAGATTTGGTTCCAGAACAAGAGGTCGAAGTACAAGAAGCTCCTGAAACAAGGTGGGAACCCCCATGAGAGCGACCCCCTCCCCGGCTCGGCCGCCCTGTCCCCCCGCTCCCCCGCCATCCCCCCTGTCTGGGACGTTTCAGGAACCGCAAAGGGTGTGAACATGGCCACAAACAGCTACATGCCCGGGTACTCGCACTGGTATTCCTCCCCACACCAGGACACAATGCAGAGGTCGCAGATGATGTGACGCTCCTGACGCAGCGCCTCCTGGATATGGACTATGGTGGATGAGATTCCCAGTTTTTTCCCTTTCTTTCTGCCAAATGTTCTGGGAGACCCAGTCCGGGGATAGTCCTCTTCTTCTTCTAAGAAACCTCAATCGCATAACTTGAAGACCTTCATCCTGGAGTTCATGCAACCTCCCATTTTTTGGGGACTTAAAGGGATGTTAAAAAAAAAACAATTCCTTGGAATGAAAGGATAGGGCCGCATTGCACACTCCAGCAACCTCCTCAGCATTGGGATGAGTGGGAGAAACCGCATCAGAAAGACATGTCACAGTGCGTCTTATGTGAAAATGCGTCTTTTGCGACAAACCACTGTTTTCTACATAGACTGTGAATGGCGCAGGTCCTAAGCCTAGGGGCAGGATTAATTGGTTCACTACAGGGACGTTTATAATGATGAGATGTATGTATATATTGTTGAATTTTAGTTGTATATACTTTATATGTTATTGTCTTTCATAAATGGAGAACAAAAAAAAAATGAAACAACATCCATTCCTGATCTGGTGTGTGAGTCTTGTCTCCTCTTTATTGTCTCAAGGATCCACGAAGAAAACAAACACATTGGCGCACGGCATTGTATTTAATTGGTATTTGATGTAGTCGGTTGTCGGATAATTTCCAAATGGAAAAAAAAATGTAACTTTTTTCCATGAGTCTATTTTTTGGCATTGTGGAAAATATACACAAGAAGTGATTGATTGAGAGGGGAGAACTTGCACAACGATGTGGTGGTCGGTATCGGCAGAATCTTTTGCACGAGAAGTTCAGGTTTCTGGACATTTTTTCTGTATGTACAGGGCCTTAGGATTTGCTATAGTGTGTAGCGCTGGAGTAAGATACTTCTGGATGTGCAGAATACAACGTATTGTCTGCTCCATTCTTTTAACATGGCAATTGAATAGGCGTTAGTCATACGCGCCATTGACGCAATTGTTCTGTGCATGTGCTAGTATGCCCTTTATGAATAAGACTATTGAATGCAGGTTGTCTTGAACTATGTGAACTGTTGAAATAAACGCAACAGGGTGAGGATTCTAGGAGACGGGAGGGGGAGGGTATATGGAAGGTGAGCGGATTTAGCTCCCACCCATGCGCAATTCATCCAGCACTGCGCAACTCACTGCTACTTGTACCCAGTGACCTCAACCTAAGGCACAGGTCTCTGTGATGTCTATTGATCCTTCCTATAACAACCTCCCCTCCCCCCTCTCCCTCCCCTGCACAGGGGTTGACAGTAATTGCGACACAGTCATGCGCAATGTGTCTGCTGGTATTTGTAGTGTGTATCTCTCTAGCAGCAACACCTTTTCTCTCTCTCTCCACTCCACAAAATGCAAAGTGCATTGTCAATACAGGCAGGAGGCCACATGCTGGGACAATTAAGTGGCGCAGACCCGGGCATCCTTCAAATGCGCCATTTATCAAGAGTCAATAGAGAGTTCGATATAATGACAGCTACAGGCAGCGGTGCAAGAAAAGGACAGTCACTATAATTAAGCACAAAGGAAAGATTACTTACCCGTGTACAGGGGGCTGCATTGTATGGGAGTACGGCTGCCTCTGGCTACTGCTGCTCTTGTTGTAAAGTTGCAGTCTCCCCCGAATGGCGCAGAAGCGATGAAGTCTTGTCATTTTCTAGGTCTTGTATTGTTCCAGTCTGGTAAAGTGCTGGCTTTTCTTTGCCCCCCTTCCCCACTGAGCATCTCAGGGTCTCCATCTCCCCAGGATCAGGGCAGAACAAAGCCTCCAGCTGCAGTCCCCATCCAGTGTGAACCGCACATTGGCGACAATTTAGCGTTTTTATCCACAAGAAGAAGGGATTTTTTTCTCTCTCCATTCTCTTAAATGCAGCCATAATTAGAGTAATTTTTCATGTAGCCTGCTGATTACTGCGTTTTTACCGTCAAAGATAATTACCTGTAATTTTCTCCCACTTTTAATACTAAAAAGCCATCTTTATTTAGATACAGGAACAGGGGAGAAGAGGGAAACAAAAGATGGAAATTATTCTGTTATTCATATACAAATTGCAGAGATGGGGGCTCCTCCAAATTGGGAATTAAGGGAAATTATCAAAGAATGGAGAAGGATTCAGAGCTGCAGCTGCTGCGACACAATGGAGATGGGGGGAAAGTGCAAAAAGACCCCAAGACTCAGAGATACAGGGACCTCTACCTGGATACAATAACAGACTGTATCCACCCATCTATCTATCTATCTATCTATCTATCTATCTATCTATCTATCTATCTATCTATTATATATCTATCTCATATCTATCTATCTATCTATAATCTATCTAACATTTGTAATTTTATCTATTGAGAACCAAGCAATGCTTACTCTACTATCTATCTATTGAAGTCATATAACTGCTACATTTTTGTACATTATGTACATTTTTTTCCTAATAATTTATCATTCTATATAATCTGTCTATCTATTGGATAAAGGCCACGGCAGAATTTTTTAATTTTAGTAGTGGATTGTGGTCATTTTCTTTATCAATCTCGCTCTTATATTTATTTACCCACCTGCTATAATCTATCTATCTAATCTATCTATCTATCTATCTATCTATCTATCTATCTATCTATCTATCATCTATCTCCTATCTATCTATCTCATATCTATCTCATATCTATCTATCTATCTATCTATCTATCTATCTCATATCTATCTATCTCCTATCTATCTATCTATCTATCTATCTATCTATCTATCTATCTGTCTATTTTTCTAATATCTGTCCATCTCTTTTATCCATCTACTTAGCTATCTATCCCATATTTATTTAATATTTGTGTTTTTATTTATGGAGATCCAGGCAATGCTTACTCTTACTTACCCTTCTTTAAATGTATCCATCTACACCATATCTATCTATCTATCTATCTATATATTATCTATCTATCTGTCGATCTTATATCTATCTATCTCATATCTATCTATCTATCTATCTATTTATCTATCTATCTCATATCTATCTATCTATCTATCTATCTATCTCGTGTTTATCTATCAATCTATCTATTTCAATCTAAAGCCAACTCACACCTGTAATCGTCCTGCCTGAGGTGTTAAGTTTACCTATGGATATTAGGTGAGGTTTGTGTAATGTAGCAAACCCAGTATGACAGCGACAGCGTCACCTACAGGCGGGATAGAAGACGCTTTAGTCATTCCACGCAAAATACAGATCATTGTCGTCGGTGAGGAAAGGGTGAAAGAGAAAATGCTACATAGTTACATTGATTATACAAGGCACATAGATACATAGACAGATATATAGATACATACTAGGCAGATAGATAGATATGAGGTACATAGATAGATAGATTATTGTGACATGGATAAAGAGACATATATAATACACACACAAAATACTTATTTTCGAAAACTTACAAAACTAGATTTGGCTTACACTTAGCACTGTTTATCCAAATTGCTGTAAGAGTCCACAAGATACAATTTTTCCACACAAAAGACATCCAATAGATGAATACATCTGAATTCGATAGAATGCTCCATAGACTGATACAACACAAATAGAATACATCATTGATATGTGTTATAGAGACAGATAAAGAAAGATGGATAGATATATAATATGAAATAAATTTAAAGCATAAATAGGCGGATGGAAAGATAAATAGATACATAGATGATACATTATAGAGAAAGAAAGATAGGAATATATAGAAGAAAGAAAGAAGGATGGGTGGATGGATGGAGAGCTATGAGACGCATGGATAAAAGAGAAAGTTATGAGTAGATAGATAGATAGATATGAGATAGATAGAAAGAAGATAGATAGATAGATAGATAGATAGATAGATAGAGAGATGTGAGATGGATAGATGCATAGATGGAGATATAGATTGATAAATAGATAGTCAAAGGTTTATAGAGACCTCCTTTCTTTCCCTTCTCCACACATGTCAAAGCATTTCACACTAGTCCCCTGACAATGTAACGCCCCTCTCAGGCAATAACCGCATCATCTACAATAAACCGCACAGAACATTCCACAGTGTAACATATGCCGTAGAAGGAGAGTAGTCAGTCTGCATCAGGAATGTATGTGGGTGCTGTCCCTATAGCTGGCATGTATGTGGGTGCTATCCCTGTAATTGGCATGCATGTGGGTGCTGCCCCTATACCTGTCATGCATTAGGGTGCTGTCCCTATAGTTGACACGTATGTGGATGCAGTGCAAGAGCTGGTATGTATGTGGGTGCTGCCCCTGTAGTAGGCATGCATGTGGGTGCTGTCCATATAGTTGGCATGTATATGGGTCCTGTCCCTCTAGTTGGGATGTAAATGGGTGCTGTCCCTATAGCTGGTGTGCATATGGGTGCTGTCCCTATAGCTGGCATGTATATGGGTGCTGTCCCTATAGCTGGCATGTATACGGGTGCTGTCCCTGTAGCTGGCATGTATATGGGTGCTGTCCCTGTAGCTGGCATGTATATGGGTGCTGTCCCTGTAGTAGGCATGTATGTGGGTGCTGTCCATATAGTTGGCATGTATATGGGTCCTGTCCCTGTAGTTGGCATGCATATGGGTGCTGTCCCTGTAGCTGGCATGTAAATGGGTGCTGTCCCTATAGCTGGTGTGTGTGTGGGTGCTGTCCCTGTAGCTGGCATGTATATGGGTGCTGTCCCTGTAGCTGGCATGTATATGGGTGCAGTCCCTAGGCCGGGCACATAGCAGAGGGGAGATGGCAGCACTTACCGGGGGTGCAGAGCAGAGCTGAGTGTGAGGAGCCGCAGCTTCTCCCTCCAGGTGTGAGACTGTGTGCACACCCGGCACCTCTTATATTGCGGCAGAATTAGCTGTTATTACTGTCACTGGTAGCGGGAGAGAAAAACACAACTGCAGTAATCAGGACCCGGAGCATCTCCCAAATTACACATAATTGTCATCGTCCAGATTATGATAATAGCCTCTAATCCAGCCCTGCAATATCACACCGTCCACTAGGGCAACACAGCACTAGCCCAGGGACCATTGTCAGCCAGCACTGGCCACTGCATGCAGGAGAGAGGGAAGAACGAGAGAAGAAGAAAGATAAAGAAAGTCAGAGAGAAGGAGAGAGAAAGTAAGAAAATATGGAGAAAGAAAGGATAAAGGAAAGAAAAAGAAAGAAACAACAAAGAGAGGGAGAGAGAGAGAGAGAGAGAGAGAGAGACAGAGAGAGAGAATGTGAGAAAGAGATAAAGAAGACAGAAAGGATGAAAGAAAGATAATGAAAAAGACAGTAAGAGGGAAGAAAGAGAGAGAAAAAGTGACAAAGATACAAAGAATCTTTATAATCTATATTTCTATCAATCTATTTTATCCATCTCCTATCTATCTATCTATCTATCTATTATCTATCTATTATCTATATAATCTAATCAATATTTCTATCAATCCATATATCTAATATCTATCTATATTGTACTTTACTAATATATCCCATCTATCCATCTTGTTTTTCATCTATTTCTACATCCATAACTTTTTTTTTGGTTCTCAAGTTGCTTATAATTTACATTTAAATCTTACATCTATCTCTCTAGCCATCTAATTGTGTCTCTATCTATCTATCTATCTATCTATCTCCTATCTATCTATCTATCTATCTATCTCATATCTATCTCCTATCTATCTATCTCCTATCTATCTATCTATCTATTATCTATCTATTTCCTATCTATCTATCTCATATCTATCTATCTCCTATCTATCTATCTATCTATCTATCTATCTATCTCCCTATCTATCTATCTTATATCTATCTATCTATCTATCTATCTATCTCATATCTATCTATCTATCTATCTATCTATCTATCTATCTATCTATCTATCTATCTCATATCTATCTATCTATCATCTATCTATCTATCTATCTATCTATCTATCTATCTATCTATATATCTATCTATCTCATATCTATCTATCTATCTATCTATCTGCTATCTATCTATCTATCTATCTATCTATCTATCTATCTATCTATCTATCTATTATCTATCTATCTATCTATCTATCTATCTATCTATCTATCTATCTATCTCCTATCTATCTATCTTATATCTATCTATCTATCTATCTATCTATCTATCTATCTATCTATCTATCTATCTATCTATCTATCTGTCTATCTCCTGCAGGAGATGTGTTACAGGTGATGTGCCTCTCTCCCCTCCCCCTCTACAGGTGTCAGGATGAGGTGTGTGATGATCTCTCCTCCCTATAGATGACGCAGTTGGTCCAGTCCCAGAATTAGCAGCAGCTGTGTGGTAGATACCATCACTCATTATCAGGGGAGACTTCAGTCAATGATAGCAGAGATGCCTCTTATCTGCTCCTTTGTGAACAGACACTAAATACTCTAAATGCTCTAATTACACTTATTGTATGAAGGCTTGATGGGGCAATTGGGAGGTTTAACTCCTGGTGCACCATAGCCCAGTGTCAGAGTCCAGACAGTGTGATGTCAGTGTATGAGGAGTTATGTTGTGGAATAAAGAAATCTTATGGATGGATATATAGACATTTCATTTATACTTCCACAGGCCTCTGACCTGTACAAGCTAAGCATCCAAAAACTTTTACGGACATGCGTAAAAAAGTGTAAATGGGGAGGCGCTGATGTGGAACATCATTTTTATCACCAGTGGTAACACAAGCAATGAAGGACATTTATCAGGGCTTGTACCTCACTTTTCTTGCATACAAGCCCTAAAATAGTCACAGCGCCAGGAATTGTGATTATTTCCTGACCTATCAGAGGCAGGAAGACAAAACCTGAAACCTACCGATTCATACACATCAGCTTCATACATATCTCCACCAACAAACACACACATACATATATATATATCTATAGGCCTGCTACAAACACCAGAGAGATAGATAATTAGGGAAAAAGGAAGCATAGTGTACAAGCCAGCCAAGTTAGATCCGAATCTGCAGATTCCAGACAAAAACCTCTTAAATACACATAAAAAAAGCATATATCTATCATATCTATCATCAGTATATATCTGGCTCATATCTAATTATCTATCTACATGTAAAAAGCAGTCAGCACTCAAAAATTTCAATGAAAATCCAGGTGAAGATTTATTTCAAGATGGCAATGTTTTGGTGTAACATCTTCCTAACACAAAGGTTTTTTCCACACTACAATGTATCACCCGGACTCCTGCCCTCACCCAGGAGTCCTCAGATCCTACAATGTATCACCCAGACTCCTGCCCTCACCCAGGAGTCCTCAGATCATACAATGTATCAATCAGACTCCAGCCCTCACCCAGGAGTCCTCAGATCCTACAATGTATCACCCAGACTCCTGCCCTCCCCCAGGAGTCCTCAGATCATACAATGTATCACCCGGACTCCTGCCCTCTCCCAGGAGTCCTCAGATCATACAATGTATCACCCAGACTCCTGCCCTCTCCCAGGAGTCCTCAGATCATACAATGTATCACCCAGACTCCTGCCCTCCCCCAGGAGTCCTCAGATCATACAATGTATCACCCGGACTCCTGCCCTCTCCCAGGAGTCCTCAGATCATACAATGTATCACCCAGACTCCTGCACTCACCCAGGAGTCCTCAGATCCTACAATGTATCAACCAGACTCTTGTCCTCATCTAGGAGTCCTCAGATCATACAATGTATCACCCGAACTCTTGCCCTCGCCCAGGAGTGCTCAGAACCTACAATGTATCACCCAGACTCCTGCCCTCACCCAGGAGTCCTCAGATCAAACAATGTTTCACCCAGACTCTTGCCCTCGCCCAGGAGTCCTCAAATCATACAATGTAGTACCCGGACTCCTGCCCTCACCCAGGAGTCCTCAGATCATACAATTTATCATCCGGACTCCTGCCCTCACCGAGGAGTCCTCAGATCATACAATGTATCACCCAAACTCCTGCCCTCACCCAGGAGTCCTCATATCATACAATTTATCATCCGGACTCCTGCCCTCACCGAGGAGTCCTCAGATCATACAATGTATCACCCAGACTCCTGCCCTCACCCAGGAGTCCTCAGATCATACAATGTATCACCCAGACTCCTGCCCTCACCCAGGAGTCCTCAGATCATACAATGTATCACTTAGACTCCAGCCCTCACCCAGGAGTTCTCAGATCATACAATGTATCACCCAGACTCCTGCCCTCACCCAGGAGTCCTCAGATCATACGATGTATCACCCGGACTCCTGTCCTCACCCAGGAGTCTTCAGATCATTCAATGTATCATCCAGACTCCTGCCCTCTCCCAGGAGTCCTCATATCATACAATTTATCACCCAGACTCCTGCCCTCACCCAGGAGTCCTCAGATCCTACAATGTATCAACCAGACTCTTGTCCTCACCCAGGAGTCCTCAGATCATACAATGTATCACCCAAACTCTTGCCCTCGCCCAGGAGTGCTCAGAACCTACAATGTATCACCCAGACTCCTGCCCTCACCCAGGAGTCCTCAGATCCTACAATGTATCACCCAGACTCCTGCCCTCACCCAGGAGTCCTCAGATCAAACAATTTATCATCCGGACTCCTGCCCTCACCGAGGAGTCCTCAGATCATACAATGTATTATCCAGACTCCAGCCCTCACCCAGGAGTTCTCAGATCATACAATGTATCACCCAGATTCCTGCCCTCACCCAGGAGTCCTCAGATCATACGATGTATTACCCGGACTCCTGTCCTCACCCAGGAGTCTTCAGATCATTCAATGTATCATCCAGACTCCTGCCCTCTCCCAGGAGTTCTCAGATCATACTATGTATCACCCGGACTCCTGCCCTCACCCAGGAGTCCTCAGATCATACAATGTATCACCCAGACTCCTGCCCTCACCCAGCAGTCCTCAGATCCTACAATGTATCACCCGGACTCTTGCCCTCACCCAGGAGTCCTCAGATCATACAATGTATCAATTAGACTCCTGCCCTCACCCAGGAGTCCTCAGATCCTACAATGTATCAACCAGACTCTTGTCCTCACCCAGGAGTCCTCAGATCATACAATGTATCAACCGAACTCTTGCCCTCGCCCAGGAGTGCTCAGAACCTACAATGTATCACCCAGACTCCTGCCCTCACCCAGGAGTCCTCAGATCCTACAATGTATCACCCAGACTCCTGCCCTCACCCAGGAGTCCTCAGATCAAACAATGTTTCACCCAGACTCCTGCCCTCACCCAGGAGTCCTCAGATCCTACAATGTATCACCCAGACTCTTGCCCTCGCCCAGGAGTCCTCAAATCATACAATGTAGTACCCAGACTCCTGCCCTCACCCAGGAGTGCTCAGATTATACAATGTATTATCCAGACTCCTGCCCTCACCCAGGAGTTCTCATATCATACAATTTATCATCCGGACTCCTGCCCTCACCGAGGAGTCCTCAGATCATACAATGTATTATCCAGACTCCAGCCCTCACCCAGGAGTTCTCAGATCATACAATGTATCACCCAGATTCCTGCCCTCACCCAGGAGTCCTCAGATCATACGATGTATTACCCGGACTCCTGTCCTCACCCAGGAGTCTTCAGATCATTCAATGTATCATCCAGACTCCTACCCTCTCCCAGGAGTTCTCAGATCATACTATGTATCACCCGGACTCCTGCCCTCACCCAGGAGTCCTCAGATCATACAATGTATCACCCAGACTCCTGCCCTCACCCAGGAGTCCTCAGATCATACAATGTATCACCCAAACTCCTGCCCTCACCCAGGAGTCCTCATATCATACAATGTATCACCCAAACTCCTGCCCTCACCCAGGAGTTCTCATATCATACAATTTGTCATCCGGACTCCTGCCCTCACCCAGGAGTCCTCAGATCCTACAATGTATCACCCTGACTCCTGCCCTCGCCCAGGAGTCCTCAAATCATACAATGTAGTACCCAGACTCCTGCCCTCACCCAGGAGTCCTCAGATCATACAATGTATCATCCAGAATCCTACTCTCACCCAGGAGTCCTCAGATCCTACAATGTATCACCCGGACTCCTGCCCTCGCCCAGGAGTCCTCAGATCATACAATGTATTATCCAGACTCCTGCCCTCACCCAGGAGTCCTCAGATCCTACAATGTATCACCCGGACTCCTGCCCTCACCCAGGAGTCCTCAGATCATACAATGTATCACCCAGACTCCTGCCCTCACCCAGGAGTCCTCAGGTCATACAATGTATCAGACTTTAGGTATCCAGTAGATCTGATCACTTCATCTCAGGGGGAACCAGCTTGACCCCCAAACCTGATCCCCTCTTGCATCTCCCAAGCTGTAGTCTCACCCCTGTGTGATGGAGAACTGTACTGCAATGTCTGTCGGCTTCCAAACAACCTGAGTAACCAGAACCACATGTGTGATCCCCAATTATCACCCAGGCCTCCCCCCATGTGTACTGGAATGTACCAGGAGAAGAGAGGGATAGGATACGAGGTAACTATATGTCTATCTATCTATGTATCTATCTATCTATCTATCCATCTTCTAACTATTTATGTATAATCTATCTATCCTTTCATATTTTATAGCTCATATCTTTATTTTAGGCTGTTCTCCTCCTCCCTCCCTCTTCTGAGACTTCCGTCATCACCTACATTGTTATTTATAACATGGTCATGTTTCCATGGAAACACACGCATCCTGCACTCTATAAGGAGCCGCATGGTGTGAACACAGCGCTCCAGTGACAGCTACATGGCTAATACATCTATATCTGACAGTTCTGTGGCGTCATGGAAAGATCTTATTGCCATATAGTAGATATCTATCTATCTATCCATCTATCTATCCATTTATCATCGCATGTCTATCATCTATCTATGTGGAAATACACTCCAGCAACTTGTGTAAGCAACAACTTGGTATTGGATTGCACCAATTATAAAAATCGTGCCCAAAATTGCTCAAAAATAGGACTGTGAATTATCTTAAGAAAATCGGCCCAAAGAAAAATCAAAGAGCAGAGTATCTCAAGAGAAGAAAAAGAAGGGTGAAAGGGTGGGATAGGTGGAGAAAAAGTGAAAAAAAGAAGGAGAAAAGAAGAAAAAAAAAATAAAGGAAGAGAAGAAAAAGAAGCAAAATGCAAGACAAAAGATAAAAAAAAGTCCCCCAAAAATGTACAAATACACTCCAGTTCCCACCAGACGCGGGAAACTATTTGGTAAAGGTTGCACAAAAAATTATGCACATTTCAGAAATTGAGCAAACATTTCCCAAAAAACATACAATTTATATAAAGTAAATCAGCCCACAGATAAATCAATGAGCAGAAGTGGCAAAAAAGACATGGGGCAAACTGCAAGACTAGAGATACATCTGCCCCATAATTTTTGGAAGTCCCAACAGGACATCTTACCCAATCCTATTGATTCAACCCAAAAGTCAGGAAAAAGACCAATGGGCACCACTGACCATAATGAGGTAAGGACCCCCAATGTCCATATTGATCCCCACAGATCCCCAGAGATAGAGACCCCTGATCTCTGACTAGGTGATAAATAATTCTGGCTCGAGGACCCCTTTAATAACTACAGCTTCCCAATCTCTTGGGGCCCCAGTATTACCAAAACAAGGGTTTCATGTGTACATGACCAGACTTATAGAAATTTGAGAAGAGAATGTGTGCACTGTCCATAGAGGATCCTTTACTTAAATTGGACTATACTCTGCTGGACCTCTGGGGCCACCAATGAGTTAAACCCTGCGCCCACCAGAGGGTCCAGTCCTACCCTCTATGGGTGGCTCATCCAATTGCTTGTCCCATACATCACATCTTCAGTTACTTCAATGGAAGCAGAGCAGAGCTGGGGAGCCCCGATGACGTCACTGCAGCGCTCCGCTCCATTCCATTAGCTGATACAATGTATCCAGTGCTCTTCCTATAGCACCGGGGTCTCTATGGAGCTGTACACACTGCACAGATCTAGAGGGGGAGATGGAACTGGCGTCTATGGAGCTTCACACCTTAGGAACAGTTAAAGGTTCAGACAAAGCTGAGGCTCCAGTCGTGAATGTTATTGAGCTTGAAGAAGAAAAACTGGCAGCAATAACAAAGAGGCAGACAGTCAGCAGGGAGGGGGAGGCAGACAAAACTCCAGATAAAATAAAAAAACGGAGACAGGTAACTACGCCTCAGGCTGCACAGCATGTCTCTTCAGGTTGTGTCTGCAGCACAGAGAGATCCTGCTCTGCAGAGAGGTCACATGTAGTCATGTGTTACATACATGTCCCCAGCCTGTGCTGAGATCCTGCTCTGTAGACATGTCACATGTAGTCCTGTGTTACATACATGTCCCCAGCCTGTGCTGAGATCCTGCTCTGTAGACATGTCACATGTAGTCCTGTGTTACATACATGTCCCCAGCCTGTGCTGAGATCCTGCTCTGCAGACATGTCACATGTAGTCCTGTGTTACATACATGTCCCCAGCCTCTGCTGAGATCCTGCTCTGCAGACATGTTACTTGCAGTCCTGTGTTACATATATGTTCTCTGTAACACACATGCCCTATACCCCCCACTACATACCTGTTACATACACATGACACGTTCTCTGATTATGCATTTGCTACATGTTAAACACATGGCATTTTCCCATTAATATCCTACATCCCCAGCAATCAATACTTAGTCCCTGCTATACATGTAATACACAGGTCCTCTGTCCCCACTGCAGACTACACTGGATCCAGCTATGCAGTCATGTGTTACATGTATGTGCTTTTTCCTCACTGTATCCTCTCGTACACACATTACATTACCATGTAGCTACAGGTGACATGACCTCCTATACTGCATGCATGTCCCCTGTTCTCACTGCAGCCTGGATCCAGCTCTTCCTACATCATAACCCCCTTTCATACATGTTCTCTGTTACTCTGCTGAGGTTAATGCTGTTCATACATTTCGAGCCAATATAAAAGCAGCTGATATGAAGCTCCTGCCCTGCATGTATGTTATATATGTCCTCTATAACATACATGTCCACTGTCAGGACTGCTGCCTACACCAGTGACATTCATTACTGCAGTCATTGCCCTCCATGCTCAGGTCTACAGATATGTCACATCTTTCCATCTCCTACATTTTTTATTCTTTGTTTTAAAAAAGTCACTTCTGATCCCTCTGTATCTATAATGCAATAATGATCTGCGGATAGAGCATGACGTCCGCTTACATTGTTTACACATCTGATAGGTGCACTGTCACCGACCCGACTACCTTTATGATCTGCAGAAACAACATAGTCTCATAGTCATCTCTACAGAGCTATATGCCCCAAATTTACTGTTGGATGCGCCCCGCTTCTCTACACAAACTCCGACTACACGCTACAATTGTTATTCTGATTCTCCACATTGCACACCCGCTTCTTGCCCCTTAAAGGTCCTGTCGTCTTGCAATAAGCATGCTGCTTACTGAGAGTCTTTTTAGATCCTTTTCTATATCTGTCACATGCTGAAAATCCTCTAACTTTTTTGCACTCGCTCCGACTACACCCTCCAGCTCCCTATACTGATTTACCACATTGCACACTGCTTTTTGTCCTTAAAAGGATTTGCAGACGTGACATTTATCCATCATCTGCTGACGATTTTTGCTAGATCCTGCACTATGAAGCTATCCTTCTTCTTGCAGCAGTCATCAAAGACACTTAGGTCAGAGCACACAACATGGACAAATACTCATTGCAGTTTCCTCTTGCAGTTTTTAAGGCACATTAATTTACAGCATCACTTGCAACTCACCTAATCCATAATCTGACCATTTCCAACCACCTAAGCCACCAGGCTATCCACACTTATGTGCCCCCCTATGGAACAACCATGTCTCATGGTCGAAATAATTTTATTTAACCAGAATATACAGCTTAATTCCTCTATCTACATTTATTTACACGGGTTACAATAAACATTAAAAAAAACCAACTTCTCTCTGGGAAAAAAATGAGGTCATAGATTGAAGGCACCATTGAGAATAGTGTCCAAAAATTGCGTCAAATAGTCCATCGGTTAAAAAAAAAAAAGAAAAGAAAAAAAAAAGAAAAATAATATTAAAATAAAAAATACAAAAAAAAAACATAAAGTTCCCTTGAAATGCAATAAATTACATGCACAAGCTTTACACAATATACTTTGCTTTAAACAAAAAAAAAATCCGTCTGATACATTCGTCTGTATTTTCTCCATAACAATGACCAAGGAGGAGGATTGTCCAAAACCCCCCAAAATAATAATAATAATAATAATATTGGGAGGATGAGAGTTCAGTAGAGAGTCCCAGACGCCAGCGCTAGTGGGTGCTGTAGAGAGCTGTGGTTCTGTAAGTGGGAGCTTAGAGTGTTAGCTGCTGGGTACCACACACTGGGGTTCTCCAGGTAGGTGGATGCAGGGGAGTTATTGGAGGTCTGGGGGTGACTATGTACATGGGGGTGATGGCTGAGAGATCTGGACGACCCCTGGGGTTCCCATACCACCGGGGACTGTGGAGAGTTGCAGGCCATAGGGTCACTGGAGCTGGGGCTGTGCTCTGGGGGGATCTCTCCATTCTTCATGATCTTCTTGATCTTAGATCTTTTGTTCTGGAACCAGATCTTCACCTGGAATAGAAGACACGAGGGATGAGTCATATGATGTCGTCATAAAGTAGAAAAAAAAAATCATCATTGACATCAATGTCATCCGTTATGTTCAGTTTGGCAAGTATCCGTTATATGTACGTTTTTTCAAACGGACAAAAAGTACTGCAGCCCCCGTCATTTTTTTCCATAAAAAAAAACGCATGTATTACGGATACTTAACAAATGGAACATAACAGATGACTTAAGTGATGGGATTTTTAATTGATACTTTAAACCTTCTTTAAAGGTAATGGAGGGTTGAACCATAGTGTGAATTTTAGCCTAAATGTTCACAAAAAGAGGAAGGAGAAGGGCAGATTCCATGTCAATGCTCTGGATTTTTTAATCAATATATCTCATACCTATCGTTTTATCTTCCACATAGTGAATTTTTCTTACATTCAGAAATGATCTTTCCGCTATATATCCAACATTCCTTCTATTATTTATCTATGTGGATCCATCTCCCTCATTATCTATTGTCAGCCACCACTGGCCAGTACATGGAAGAAAGAGAGGAAGAAAGGAAAGGAAGGAAGGAAGGAAGAAAGAAATTCTCTTCATTCTAGATTTTTATCAATCTGTTCAATCAGTATCAATTTGATATCTATTATCAACTTATCTATCTCTACTTGTATCTATGTATAATCTGATATTAGTCTCTCGATCTATCTATACTCTTCCTATCTATCTATCTATCTATCTATCTATCTATCTATCTATCTATCTATCTATACTCTTCCTATCTATCTATCTATCTATCTATGTATCTCGAATCTATCTATCTATTTATCTATCTATCTCATATCTATCTATCTATCTATCTATCTAAAAAAGGAAAGTTCGGAGCAGCACAGCAACTTTGCTTGACAAAGGCTCGCAAGGAGCTGAAACGTTGCTCATGGAATAAAGACACCCACTTTATTTGACATCAACTACGGAGTGCTGCCTTTTCCTCAACTTATCTATCTATCTATCTATCTATCTATCTATCTATCTATCTATCTATCTCCTATCTATCTATCTCCTATCTATCTATCTATCTATCTATCTCCTATCTCATATCCATCTCATATCTATCTATCTATCTATCTATCTATCTATCTATCTATCTATCTCATATCCATCTCATATCTATCTATCTATCTATCTATGCTCCCCCCCTCAGATATAATCACTTCTAACCAGAACTACCTGGGATTCCTCCATCCTCCTAAGTATATGGATAGATTCTTACAGAAGATTCTTAGATAATATTATCCTGCACTGTCCCGACTTCTGTCTTGAATTATCTCTAACAAACCCCCAGCTTTGATTCCATCCATCTCCATCTGATTGGGGAGAGCTCTGTAATATTGTCCACATGTTGTGCGGATGACACGGAGACATTCATACAGGGGAATGTTCACAAGGAGCGGTAGAGGTGCGGTTATAGACGGATGCACTGCAGCTTCGTGTCTCACCTGTGTCTGGGTGAGGCCCAGGGATGCTGCCAGTTCGGCCCGCTCGGGCAGTGCCAGGTACTGGGTCTTCTGGAACCTCCTCTGCAGAGCCGCCAGCTGGAAGCTGGAATAGATGGTTCGGGGTTTCCGGATCTTCTTGGGTTTCCCATTCACCATCCGAACCTCCGGCTCTGACACTTCTTTCTCTGGGGGAGAAAGAGTTAAATATATGTGAGGGATATAGATATAGATATAGAGAGGGTATAACATCCCAGGACATTATATTACAGTATGGTGCATTATAGCCTGATATCTAACGGTGCCTAATACATATCCTATAGCACATAGATATACTACAGATATAATATAATTGTACTACATATAGAACATTTCTATAGAACACATATTTATCATAAATATACTACATAACTATAGTGTATACAGAACAAGTATGTATATTAATCTATATATACATATATATAGTATATTACATATCTAAAGTAACTACAGTGCAAATGGAACATATCCATAGTACATGTACTATAGGCATACTACATATAGAATTTAATTATGCTACATATAGTATACTACATACAGAACAAAACCATGGTGTGTGTGTATATATATATATATATATGACATTCGCATAATGCATATCTATCGTACATACAGCACATAACCAATATATATATATATAATAACGAAAGTATTATCCATAGTACCTACTACTACTACTATAAATATACTATATATATATATATATATATAACATACGTATAATGCACATCTACCGTAATTATATGACATAGATTACAGAATTATAATAGGTATATACCATAAATATACTACACACATAACTAACCTATAACATATTTATCTCATAATTATAAGACATTTATATAACTTTTCTAAAGATAATTTATCTAATTTACGCACTCCTGACAATACTGTAAGTATACACAATTACAGTGCACTATACAGCTTTATACATCGTGACTAATGTATACTAACATATAGGCAAAGTAGACTACTAAATTACTCTATGCACATATATATTTCTATCATATATTATATCACACTACTATATATATATATATATATATATATATATATATATATTGTAGTGTGATGTAATATATGATAGAAATATATATATAACATAAATATACTACATATATAACTCCACTAGTACAAATACAATGTGAAAAAAGTACATATGTAACAATTATTTTAAGTATTATAGTATATATATAGTGTAAGTATAGGGCTTCTTACATAATACAAATTAAAGCACATAAACATACATGTACTACTATGCTTATACATGTACATACAGCACGTACGTATAGTATATAAGCCTACATAGTATAACTACACTGCAGTATATAAGGGCAATGTAATGTCCCTGCTCATGACATTATAGCACGATGCAATATGATGTTTTAGAGTAGATTAGAGTAAATATGATGAATTATAGTATAGTATGGGTTAGTATAGTGTAGTTTAGGGTATTATATTATAGTTGTATGGGATGTTATATTACAGTAGATTTTTATAACGTAGCCAAGAATAAAGATAGAATATCTGTATATTATCACATTCTACATACATATTCTACATGTTTATTATACATATATGTAATATATTATTAGTTTACATATTCTACATTATACAAGCACAAGATTGTGTATCATAGAATATTATTTCAGTTTGACGATATGCAATAATTAAGAATTTAGCTGATTATTTTACCTGTATTATAAACTATTAGATTGTTCTTATTATATATTATCCGAAAATAATTCACTATATGATAAGACACTAAGAATTATTATACTGTACATGATCCTATATAGATCTTGACACTATACATACTTTATAGGTGTATATGGATTTCTAGTTCAGTTTTATTATATAACAAAATATAGTAAACGATAGCAGTGATATGCATCGTATACAATGATATATAACAGCACGAAGTATAAATGTCAGTATAGTAAAAGATAATACGCTGGTAAAAATCGAGGATAAGTGTAAAATTATGTCCGTACATTATAGAAATTAAATTATAATATAGTATAGTAGCACAAACAAATGTTATCGTTATATAATAAATAATAATTCTCATAATATATTACATGGTTTTTACATGAACTGCATCTTATATTCTGTTTTTATTATATAATGTGAGATTTTACTGTGCAGTTTATTAAGTGACATTATTTCAGTGTGGTCATTACATTATTATTAGATTATAGTCTGACCTTATAGAGCTGTACATAACAGTATGCGTTATAGTGTATATATATATATATCTTTATGTATATGGCAGTGCAGTTATGGTGACATATAACATTGCAGCTCCCTCGCCCATTATTACAGGGTGCTGGAAGTTATATTCTATTCCAGGGCTTTGGATCTCTGCGGTCAGGGGGTCTGGGCAGAAGGAGCCGCAGGCACCAGACTCTGTGTAATGTGTACAGAGACTGATCCAAGGGAAACCCCAGCCCCGGCCAGACACACATCAAAGCCCCCAAGAGCTGCTGCAGCCAGACACACTGAGGGGGTCTTGCAGCTGGAAAGACCCCACTAAACCAAAGCCACAACATACAGGACACCCCCTCCTAAAATACACACACACCACCAGAACCACATGGACCCCCGAAATATTATAACATGACAAACCACAGCCGGGTATTTATAGAATGTTCTCCAGTCACTGCGCAATCACCCCCAAATATTATCAGATCCCCCAAAATACAACATCAGAGCACAATGCCCCCAAGAACATAGAAATCACTGCCCTTGCAGGACTATACTCTATTATATAACTTATCTCCTATCTATCTATCTAACTATCTATCTATCTATCTATCTCCTATCTATCTATCTATCTATCTATCTATCTATCTATCTATCTATCTATCTATCTATTATCTCATATCTATATATCTATCTCATATCTATCTATCTATCTCATATCTATCTATCTATCTATCTATCTATCTATCTATCTATCTATCTATCTCATATCTATCTATCTATCTATCTCATATCTATCTATCTATCTATCTATCTATCTATTATCTCGCTCTTTTCTATCTA
Source organism: Engystomops pustulosus (assembly GCF_040894005.1). Classification (NCBI taxonomy): domain Eukaryota; kingdom Metazoa; phylum Chordata; class Amphibia; order Anura; family Leptodactylidae; genus Engystomops; species Engystomops pustulosus. The sequence goes on along the minus strand of NC_092415.1, from coordinate 200,554,383 downwards.
GATAGTTACATACATTATTACTTTTACTCTCTTGGAATTTGGAATTTTTCTGATACAGATGTACATGAGAATCTCTTCCCATGACAACATATTAGGTACATGGTTGGTATTGCTGTGTGCTTAGTGGGTATACTATTATTGACACAGCTGATACCGCTACGTTATATTGTTGTACAGATCCTATTTGGGTGCAATATTTGGGACAGAGTTGGCGTTGCTGTCCTCTGTACTATGCTTCCATGCAATTTCTGGATATAATTTTGGGTGTCTGGATTATGTTATGGACACAGGCGACCATCGCTGCGCATTGAATTATTTTAGGTTGTACTATTAGGGGTATGGGATGATATTGGGGTATAACATCGTGAGTTTGGTTTCTATATGGGGGTATAGTTGCTATTGCTCTGGGTGATTTTGGAGTAGAAGTCCAGGGGGCACAATAGGCACTGCACGATATTGTGGTCTAATATAATGGTTAGAGTTACTGCACTGGATAATATTAGGGGGCAGTGCATAATATTGTGGTCTAATATATTGCTGTGCTGTGGGTGATTTGGGGGTATAATACTAGGAACACTGTTGGCATTGCATGATATTGCAGTGTAATATCAGGGTTAGGGTTACTATTCATATGCACTGGATAATATTAGAGTATAATATTAGGGGGCACTGCATGCATTGTGGTATAATATCAAGGTTAGGGTTACTATTGCTGTGCTGTGGGTGATTTGGGGGTATAATATTAGGGGGGAATGCATGGTATTGTGATATAATATCAGGGTTAGTATTACTATTGCTGTGTTGTTGGTGGTTTGGGGGTATAATATTAGGGGGCACTGCATGGTATTATGATATAATATCAGGGTCAGGGTTACTATTGCTGTGCTGTGGGTGATTTGGGGGTATAATATTAGGGGACATTGCATGGTATTGTGGTATAATATCAGGGTTAGTATTATTATTGCTATGCTGTGGGTGATTTCGGGGTATAATATTAGGGGCCATTGCATGGTATTATGGTATAATATCAGAGTTAGGGTTACTATTGCTGTGCTGTGCTGTGGGTGATTTGGGGGTATAATATTAGGGGGCACTGCATGGTATTAGGATATAATATCAGGGTTAGGGTTACTATTGCTGTGCTGTGGGTGATTTGGGGGTATAATATTAGGGGGCACTGTATGGTATTGCGGTGTAATATCAGGGTTACTATTGCTGTGGGTGCAGTCTGTGAGATTTTCCTCTGTACTTGTGTTTTCTCTTTGCTCTTTGGACATAGTCTTTGTGGTTTGCTGTGGTGCTGACTGCAGGCGCCTCGGTTACTGAGATAAAACCCTTGAAGGAAGAGACAGAGACACATTTATGGCTGCACAGAACCGCAGCCACGAATAGCCAGCAGTGCAGACAGCCAGCCCAGGAGGGGGGCAAGTGCCCTGCCAAGATTCCAGACTGATCCCCCTGCACATACCCCTGCCCATGCCCTCACCCCTGCTTACCTGGCTGGGTGGTTGGGGGCTGCACCCTGTTGTAAGCCCCGCTGTACTGGTGGTGGGGGTGGTAGGGGCTCCCATAGCTGTACTCTGAATAGGCTTTGGCAGCATAGCTCCCAGCAGATCCACTCATTCCATGATACTGGTACTGATAGGCATTGAGTGCCTTCCCATAGCTGGCAGAGGTGGGTGAGCAGTAGCCATGGTGTGAGTGTGCAGTAGCCCCTCCTGGGCTGTAGTAGCCAGAATCTGTGGCTGAGGACTCGGGTAAGGTGGGAGAATCCTGCGATGGGTGATGCATGATGCTGGGAGCCTGGAAGGAAGAGTGGAAGTCACTGGTTCTGATGGCTGGGACCCTTCTCTCATAGACTCCTGTCATGCTCTGGTGCCAGGCAGCTGCTGGTAAAGCTGGAGGATGATCTGCGTCTGTCTCCACACTGAGGATCAGGCCTCCATACCCTGAGCTGGAGCTGTCTGTGTAATAGTGAGTGAGAGTCTGAGGAGTCTTCCTTAGTGATCCCTCAGCAGGAGCAGGAGGAGGAGGATGATGATGAGGAGGAGGAGCAGGGACTGGCTGAGGGTGCACACTCTGCTGGCTGGGGCTCACTGCAGGCTTGGTTAAATCCATAATTGCTCTTACGCACAGCAGGGAGGATCTGGTGCCATTGGCCAGAGGATCACAAGCCACAGCAACACCCAGAACCCGTCCAACTAGTTCACAGCAACAACTACAACTACAAGGAGAAAGAACACACATACCCCAGGGACAGCCCCTGCACCCACTGCTAAAAACTGGGGCAAAGAAAGACCAAATGCAGCTGTGACATAATGATAAAACACTGATATTATAGTAATAGTACACAATACGCAATATAATAATACTGATATTATAGTAATACTGCACAATACATAAGATAATAATACTGATATAATAGTAATAGTACACAATACACATGATTATAATACTGATATAATAGTAATAGTGCACAATACATATGATAATACTGATATAATAGTAATAGTACACATGATAATAATACTGATATTATAGTAACAGTGCACAATACACACAATAATACTGATATAATAGTAATAGTGCACAATACACACAATAATAATACTGATATAATAGTAATAGTGCACAATACACACAATAATAATACTGATATAATAGTAATAGTGCACAATACAGATGATAATAATACTGATATTATAGTAATAGTACACAATACACATAATACTGATATAATAATAATAGTACTCAATACACATGATAATAATACTGATATTATAGTAATAGTGCACAATACACATGATAATAATACTGATATTATAGTAATAGTGCACAATACACATGATAATAATACTGATATAAAAGTAATAGTGCACAACACGTGTGATAATATTGATATACTACACAATAAAAGTGATAGCAATACTGATACAGTACTGATGAATAATACATGTGACGCTGATACTATAATAATAGTGCACAATAGACATGCTAATATCTGCTATACTAATAATAGTGCACAATACATGTGATTACACTGATAAAATAGTGCACAACACACATGCCATCAATAAAAATACTAATACAATAGTATTGCTAAATACATGTAATAGACCCTTAAAATAATACTGACATAATAGAAATACTACATACAATATCAACAAAAAATAGTAGGTGTGATAGACTATAACCAGGATCAAAATAATACTAATATAATAGGAGCAATAGTTATGCTATTAATGAAAAGGATAACATGAATGGCAAAATAACAATAACAATAGTTACAGTAAAGGTAAAAGTACAAGTAGTAGAGTAACAATGCAATAATCACACTTATAGTGCTAAGGGATATAGTCATAATAGTAGAAGAAAGAAACATAGAAAAGATGTCATCTGAATAGAGGCAAACGGAGTCATGGAAAAGTTATAAGAAGTAGTAGGATCAGTAGTAGGCGATAGTAGAAAGTGCTATAAGAGTAGTAGTAGTAGTAGTAGTAGTAGTAGTAGTAGTAGTACAAGCAGTTGTAGAGCTACTAATATTATAACTAGTTCATCTATTGGTTCTTAAAGGAGTATTAAATCAATAGTAATTGAAGCAGTCATACAAATAGGAGTAGTAGTTCTGATAGTAGAAGTGGTTACTGATTATTCGGTCATATATCATAAGGATAGTAGTAGTAGTTGTTATTGATAGTAGAAGTAGTAGTAATATAATAAACAGTAGTAGTAGTAGTGATATAATAAGATAATACAATAGTAGTAGTGATATAATAAGATAATACAGTAGCAGTAGTGATAGCAGTAGAAGTGGTTAGAGATAATTCGATGATAACAATGCTATAGTAAACAATGGTGGTGGTAGTAGTACCCCCAGTAGTAGGGATAATAGTAGTAATTACTGATAATTCAGTGATCAGAGTTATTAGAACAAAAAGCATAATGATAACACTAATGATAGCATTAATGATAGGAGTAGTAGTTCTGATAGTAGAAGTGGTTACTGATTATTCGGTCATTTATCATAAGGATAGTAGTAGTAGTTGTTATTGATAGTAGAAGTAGTAGCAATATAATAAACAGTACTAGTAGTGGTAGTAGTGATATAATAAGATAATACAGCAGTAGTAGTGATAGCAGTAGAAGTGGTTAGAGATAATTCGATGATATCAGTGCTATAATAAACAATGGTGGTGGTAGTAGTACCCCCAGTAGTAGGGATAATAGTAGTAATTACTGATAATTCAGTGATCAGAGTTATTATAACAAAAAGCATAATGATAACACTAATGATAGTATGAATGATAGGAGTAGTAGTTGCCATAGTGATAATCTACTCATGAGAGTTATAGTATTTACTGTACAAGTACAAAAAAAAGTTAAACACTACATAAAACTTCAGCTCTGCTACATCCCCTCCCCCCATACTGATGTAATTACTGCAATTGAGTTTAATGAAGAAATTAGATCTTTTGAACCGCCAGAAACGTCCCATCACTGCAGTGTGTACAGAGCCCTGCGATAGAGCCCTCGTATCTGATGATACACAATATACGGAGCAGAATACACAGGAGCCAATCACAGGGTCTCAAAGAAAAACCCCACAAAAAAAAAATTCCAATTTATATAAAAAAAGAAGACGCAATAAAGACGCAGAATGTGATCTGTGTATTACAGGACTCCGCAAACCCCCTAAATATTGGAACACTATAGCGATTCAGTAAACATGGGGTTAAACTTGTACAATTTGTAAAGTTTCCAGAGAAAACTCCTCTTTTACACTGTCTATGGAGATGTAGCAGAGCTGAGTTAGCAAAGTTCATCTCTGCTACATCCATACAAACATCTGGAGTGGCAGAGCAGGGCACAGATGTAGCAGAGCTGTACATGTCCAGCAGGTCCCTGGTTCAGGTTTTGATCATAAGGAAAATGCTGGAAAAATTCAGCTCATGCCAATAATCTCATTGATGGTGTAGAAAGATGTAGCAGAGCTGAACTGTAGTAAAAAAAAACTCTATAAGAGGTGAGATCCACGTCCTTAGAGCAAACAGCAAACTTAGCTCTGCTACATCTCCGTAGACCCGTGTATAAGAAGCCTTGTCTATGCTGGGAAGATGTAGTGTTCAGTGACTTTCTACTACATGTGACAGACTTAGCTCTGCTACATCTACTTATCCTGGACAATGCTTTAATTCTGCAGGGGCTCAGTATAATATGTAATAGTCACCTCCAAAACCCAGCAATGAGCTTATGAAAAGCACCAAGTGATTGATTCTAAGACCCCATGGGTGGGGGGTGCAGAGGGGTGTCCAGGGTGCAGGTGGATGGACTGGGACCTAGGATGCAGACTATCAGCTCTGCAGCACATTGCACTGTTGCTGTGCTCTCCTGTCTGTATAGTCAGCACAGAGCCCATGTAGTGCCCGCTGCCCCTGTGCAGGGTGATGTCAGGGGTCACTTCTCCGGGTGACACGTACAACACACAGGTCTCTATTCCCCGAGCTGTGAATTACCGTGCAGCCGGAGCGCCACCTCGTGGCCACAGCGGGGAGTGCGCGCTGCATTTACTCAACTTTCAACATCATTTTTAAAATAATTCAGGATTTAGTGAAACTTAAGCAGAAATCACCTGAAGGGAGTTCCCCAAAGATATGGCTGAAGATACTAGGGATCTATCTATCTATCTCATATCTATCTATCTCATATCTATCTATCTCCTATCTATCTATCTATCTATCTATCTATCTATCTATCTATCTCATATCTATCTATCTATCTATCTATCTATCTCATTCTCTATCTATCTATCTATCTATCTATCTATCTATCTATCTAGTATAAAGAAAGCGGGCAGCACTCCGTTGTAGATAAAAGTAAAAAAGTGTCTTTATTCCATAGTGAGCAACTGTGACAGCGACGTTTCGGCTCTGCAAGAGCCTTTCTCAAGCCATTCAAACAGTGAAATGGTGGCCATATTTAAATACAACAGGTGATCACATGACAAATAGGGATACTCCCACCATTTTTGTATAACTGTGATATAATGCATATTACATAGTCAAATTACATATCGTGAACATTAAACATAGTGCACAATGTAAAATACATGTATATGTATGTGATAGACGTTAAAATTGTGTTATATATAACAAACAGCTTTATTAGTGACACAGATTAGTCCAGCCATTGGTCTTGTCTGTGTAAAGGTGCTCAAGTGCTTCTGTGTTGACAGCAATGCTTCCCAGCTGTTTCCACGTGTCGACCTTCCCTGATCAGCAACAATGTTCTCCGATACATATAAAAAAATTTTTTTGAAAAAAAATTTTTTTGAAAAAATTTTTTTGAAAAAAGAAAAAAAATTTTTTTTAAAAAAAGGAAGAAAAAAAATTTTTTTTGAAAAAAGGAAGAAAAAAGGAAGAAAAATGCTCCATGGAACGCCAGCTGAGCGCCAAAATGTGCGCATAAAAAATATGTCGCACGGTGGGACACACACTATGCGCCTGGTTCTGCGCATGTGTATTATGCCCCAGCAAGAGCGTCTGGTGCTATGGAAACCAAAAAATGAAAAATTATCAGATACAACATAGATAATTCTGGAATGCAATATTCATGCAATTTACATAAAGGAAAAGTCCACGATGTGTCAGCCATAAATCAGGACCAATTGGCTGTGATAACAACCATGTTGGATGCACGTTGATATTGATTCACCAACGATTGTATAACTCGCAAATATAAGGGACGACCTTGCTGAATATACCCCTAATAATAAACGGGGCAGACGGCATCATCAATCCCCTAAGTTTTTGACTGTACTTGTATAAAAGACAGTGTGGTCCCTGGCTAGACACACCAACCGTAACCTATGAAAGAACAACAATATACAAAATATAGGGAAATGGATGGAAATACGTTTACCATAGCACTTGACAATTGCATGAACGGCGCATCGATTTGCGCTCTTGAAGCACCAATTGACAAAAGAATATTTTAGGAGTTGTGTAGGGAGGCTTCCACGAGGAGACATCTGGGATAGGCTCATAGAATATGAGCCTATCCCAGATGTCTCCTCGTGGAAGCCTCCCTACACAACTCCTAAAATATTCTTTTGTCAATTGGTGCTTCAAGAGCGCAAATCGCAATAGAATATGAGCCTATCCCAGATGTCTCCTCGTGGAAGCCTCCCTACACAACTCCTAAAATATTCTTTTGTCAATTGGTGCTTCAAGAGCGCAAATCGATGCGCCGTTCATGCAATTGTCAAGTGCTATGGTAAACGTATTTCCATCCATTTCCCTATATTTTGTATATTGTTGTTCTTTCATAGGTTACGGTTGGTGTGTCTAGCCAGGGACCACACTGTCTTTTATACAAGTACAGTCAAAAACTTAGGGGATTGATGATGCCGTCTGCCCCGTTTATTATTAGGGGTATATTCAGCAAGGTCGTCCCTTATATTTGCGAGTTATACAATCGTTGGTGAATCAATATCAACGTGCATCCAACATGGTTGTTATCACAGCCAATTGGTCCTGATTTATGGCTGACACATCGTGGACTTTTCCTTTATGTAAATTGCATGAATATTGCATTCCAGAATTATCTATGTTGTATCTGATAATTTTTCATTTTTTGGTTTCCATAGCACCAGACGCTCTTGCTGGGGCATAATACACATGCGCAGAACCAGGCGCATAGTGTGTGTCCCACCGTGCGACATATTTTTTATGCGCACATTTTGGCGCTCAGCTGGCGTTCCATGGAGCATTTTTCTTCCTTTTTTCTTCCTTTTTTCAAAAAAAAATTTTTTTTCTTCCTTTTTTTAAAAAAAATTTTTTTTCTTTTTTCAAAAAAATTTTTTCAAAAAAATTTTTTTTCAAAAAAATTTTTTTATATGTATCGGAGAACATTGTTGCTGATCAGGGAAGGTCGACACGTGGAAACAGCTGGGAAGCATTGCTGTCAACACAGAAGCACTTGAGCACCTTTACACAGACAAGACCAATGGCTGGACTAATCTGTGTCACTAATAAAGCTGTTTGTTATATATAACACAATTTTAACGTCTATCACATACATATACATGTATTTTACATTGTGCACTATGTTTAATGTTCACGATATGTAATTTGACTATGTAATAAGCATTATATCACAGTTATACAAAAATGGTGGGAGTATCCCAATTTGTCATGTGATCACCTGTTGTATTTAAATATGGCCACCATTTCACTGTTTGAATGGCTTGAGAAAGGCTCTTGCAGAGCCGAAACGTCGCTGTCACAGTTGCTCACTATGGAATAAAGACACTTTTTTACTTTTATCTACAACGGAGTGCTGCCCGCTTTCTTTATACTATTACTGGAGGACCTGAGGCCCGGTCCTAGGTTGCCTGCACCCAATTTTCTTTTTCTCTGAAGGTTTGTGCTGCTTGGACTTTCTTTTTGTATTTTTTGGCTGCTAAAAGCGTGCACCCTAGAACTTTTTTCTTTGTTTTCTTCGGTTTCATCACAATGGAACAGTCTACCCACAGCAATGGGTTCCAGAGTTTTGCCTACACTGATGCGGACGGCGAAAGGATCCTACATGGCCTAACAGGTGATTCCACTTTCCTCACTACGCCTGGAACGGCTGAACTCAAACGTAAATTTGAAAATGAATCCAAAAGACTCACCAGCTTACAGTTGCATCTCATCACATTAAGTGAGTATTATAAACATCACATGATACCGAGAGGCATGCGGTCTCGAGTCTCGCCCACACTTTTTGCGCAAGATAAAGAATTTTGCATGAAATTTGCTCAAATTTCCAATAAATATGCCATGGATTTAATTTTACTGAATATTGAATTTCTAAAAAGGGAGATCACTGCATTGGAAACTAATCTTCCTGAGATGGACACACAATTGAAGTCGATTTTGACCACAGATGAGTATAACGATTTTTTGGCTACGGTTCAGACGCATGTGAAAACTGGCAAATCTGAACAAGAACTTACCAAGCGTAATAAATGGATACGTGACATTGAGGATTACAAAAGTGAACATATTTACAATTGGCAATCTGAACACCTCCCTCCCAAGCAAAGGGATAACATCAAATATAGAGGAAAAACCGCCCATACCAGATCCACTTCAGGTTCACAGAACAAACAACGCAAGGATCAATCTACCCCTTTTTTAGGGACCCCCAAGACCGCACATACCCAGGACGTACCCGAACAAGACGGGGAGGACGTAAACACCACAGGTCCAAGAAATTCCATCCCACCGAGGTCGAGTCAACCAGCACCCAAAATGGCACTACGCAAAAGGACTTAAATGAACTGGTGGTAAATATTTCTTCCAAAATTCTAACTGTTGACCAAATGAGTGTATTATCTAAGGGATTGTCATACTGCATAACTTCACACCCAGATTGGTTCCAAATTGAGGTTGATATCCAGAAATTTATTCGTAGTATTAAATTGAAACACTTTTTTCACACACAAACTTTCACACCAGGACAGAGGTCGTCTGAACTTAATCTCAGACAGTTCCAATTACGTAACAAAAGTACATTCATTCCTGACATTGAAATGCCACATATTGAGGCTTTTGCTTCTGCTGTTCAAATGGATATAGCAACACTACGTGACACCACTAAAGACATGCCACTGAGTCACCCAAATTTAACCAGTGGTGAGGTCTCTGCTATGTGTGAGCTGGCCCGTGACGGCGACATCACCGTCAAATCGGCTGATAAGGGCGGTGCTGTCGTCGTCATGGATACCAGCTCGTATGTAGCGGAGATCAACCGACAACTGGCTGACTCCAAAGTATACCAAAAAATTTCATGTGATCCCAAATTCTCTCTCATAAGGAAACTCAGATCCATTTTAGATGAAGCATTAGCACATCAGATTATTGATGACGATATGCATAGATTTCTGCTTATTGAAAACCCTGTCACACCGGTGTTATATACATTACCAAAAATTCATAAAGATCTACTACATCCACCGGGTAGACCAATTGTCTCCGGCACCAATTCTATTTTCTCTAATGTTGCAACTTTTTTGGACAGGGCACTCAATGACCTATCAACCTCAGGCGCTTCATTCATACGAGACACCACTGATTTTATCAATAAGCTGAATAATGTTGATATTACTTCTTTTGATAACATCCTACTTGTTTCCTTTGATGTGGTATCTCTATATACTTCTATTGATCATCAGAGAGGTTTGAATGCAGTTGACAAATTATTGAAGACTAAGATGTTTACCCCTAACGCGCAAGATTTTGTTCTCAGATTGTTGGAATTTGTCCTTACGAACAATTATTTTCTCTTTGGAGATGATTTCTTTGTACAACGCATGGGGGTTGCCATGGGTGCCAACATGGCACCAACCTATGCAAACATTGTAATGAGGGTACTGGAGGAAGATGTCGTCTATGCCTCCCCACTTTTTCGGTTTTGCCTAAGGTGGTGGAGGTACATAGACGACGTCTTCCTCCTGTGGACAGGCACTAAACAACAACTAGAATTGTTTCATGATTTTGTGAACACCATTGATGAGTCAATTAAATTCACGGTAGTTTCCTCTGAAACGCAACTACAGTTCTTGGATGTCACAGTATCCATCAGTAACAACACACTCGAGACTGATATATTCACGAAGCCAACGGACAGGAATACTCTGGTCCGCTACGAGAGTAGCCATCCCCGCAAAACTATCAACTCGTTGCCCTATAGTCAATTGTTAAGAGTAATAAGAATTACCAGTGAACCACAAAAACTTCAGACAAACTTACAGACAATGACTGACAAATTCAGGAAACGAGGTTACCCTAAGCACATCATTGAGATGAACCTACATAAAGCAAACACCAAGAATAGGGGGGAGCTACTTTCTACAAATAGCACACAAAAACGACAAGATAGAATACCTTTTGTTACCACCTATAATACCCAGAGCCATAACATCGCTAGAATAATCAATAAACATTGGTCTAAACTAACAGGTTGCAATAAAATTGCGCCTGAATTCCAAGTTCCACCATTAATGTCCTACAGGAATGCTCAAAAGGTCAAGGATAGAATAGTTAGAGCAGACATTGGTCCACGCAGAAGCAGCATACAACCAGGCATACTGGGCAAACTTAAGAAGGGTTGTTTTCCATGTTGCAAGTGTATCAATTGCAAATATATGACTAAAGGTTCCTTTTTCGAACATAAAGGCAAACGTTATGACATTAAACATTACCTGACATGTGATAGCTCTTTTGTGATCTATATTTTAAGTTGCCCATGTGGGCTATTATATGTGGGAGAAACGACACTTGAATTTAAGACGCGCCTCAACCAACACAGATACACGATACGATCCAACCGCAAAGATCTCCCGGTACCGAAACACTTTTCAGAAGCTGGACATCTAGAGAAACATCTCAGTTTCCGTCTCATTGATCACGTGCCACTTCCTAGACGTGGTGGTGATAGAGTAGCTATTCTAAAAAAGCGTGAGTTACATTGGATCTATACCCTTGACACACTGAGACCACAGGGTCTCAATGTGGATTTTAAACTTTGGTCCCTATGATCCTGTTGATCCAGCTGTAGTTCCTTTTGTATAGTCCATCATCAGAGTAGCAATGAGTAACTTTCTGTGATATAATAATTTTGACATTATATGTCTTTTTTTTCTTTTAGAATATGAGCCTATCCCAGATGTCTCCTCGTGGAAGCCTCCCTACACAACTCCTAAAATATTCTTTTGTCAATTGGTGCTTCAAGAGCGCAAATTGATGCGCCGTTCATGCAATTGTCAAGTGCTATGGTAAACGTATTTCCATCCATTTCCCTATATTTTGTATATTGTTGTTCTTTCATAGGTTACGGTTGGTGTGTCTAGCCAGGGACCACACTGTCTTTTATACAAGTACAGTCAAAAACTTAGGGGATTGATGATGCCGTCTGCCCCGTTTATTATTAGGGGTATATTCAGCAAGGTCGTCCCTTATATTTGCGAGTTATACAATCGTTGGTGAATCAATATCAACGTGCATCCAACATGGTTGTTATCACAGCCAATTGGTCCTGATTTATGGCTGACACATCGTGGACTTTTCCTTTATGTAAATTGCATGAATATTGCATTCCAGAATTATCTATGTTGTATCTGATAATTTTTCATTTTTTGGTTTCCATAGCACCAGACGCTCTTGCTGGGGCATAATACACATGCGCAGAACCAGGCGCATAGTGTGTGTCCCACCGTGCGACATATTTTTTATGCGCACATTTTGGCGCTCAGCTTGCGTTCCATGGAGCATTTTTCTTCCTTTTTTCTTCCTTTTTTCAAAAAAATTTTTTTTCAAAAAAATTTTTTTATATGTATCGGAGAACATTGTTGCTGATCAGGGAAGGTCGACACGTGGAAACAGCTGGGAAGCATTGCTGTCAACACAGAAGCACTTGAGCACCTTTACACAGACAAGACCAATGGCTGGACTAATCTGTGTCACTAATAAAGCTGTTTGTTATATATAACACAATTTTAATGTCTATCACATACATATACATGTATTTTACATTGTGCACTATGTTTAATGTTCACGATATGTAATTTGACTATGTAATAAGCATTATATCACAGTTATACAAAAATGGTGGGAGTATCCCAATTTGTCATGTGATCACCTGTTGTATTTAAATATGGCCACCATTTCACTGTTTGAATGGCTTGAGAAAGGCTCTTGCAGAGCCGAAACGTCGCTGTCACAGTTGCTCACTATGGAATAAAGACACTTTTTTACTTTTATCTACAACGGAGTGCTGCCCGCTTTCTTTATACTATTACTGGAGGACCTGAGGCCCGGTCCTGGGTTGCCTGCACCCAATTTTCTTTTTCTCTGAAGGTTTGTGCTGCTTGGACTTTCTTTTTGTATCTATCTATCTATCTATCTATCTATCTATCTCCTATCTATCTATCTATCTCCTATCTATCTTATATCTATCTATCTATCTATCTATCTATCTATCTATCTATCTATCTATCTATCTATCTCCTATCTATCTATCTATCTATCTCCTATCTATCTATCTCCTATCTATCTCATATCTATCTATCTATCTATCTATCTCATATCTATCTATCTATCTATCTATCTATCTCCTATCTATCTATCTATCTCATATCTATCTATCTATCTATCTATCTATCTCTCTGTTACATATCGGGGGCCTTTTATGAACATCTTTTTGGCGTAGAAAATGGCAAAACCCCTCAGTTTGTATTTTATTTTTACTCCTCTTTGGCAAAACATTTAGTAAAACTTGAGTTTCTTGAGGACGCTCAGAACTTCCCAAACACAGAGGATGGTGAAAGGCTACAAATTGTCTCACTACAACTGAGTCCAATCCCCTCCTGCCCCCTACTGGAGGTAACTGTGTGACACTGTGTCACTGTGTGACAGACGCCTCTTAAAGGTGCAGTCCAATGAATAATGTATGCTGCCAGGCCTGGAGGGAGGAGTGCAATGATAATGAGTCCTGCTCCTCCCTCCAGGCCCTGCACAAGGTATAGTTCAGTGAATCAGCTGTGACTGGAACGTTCCTTTAAGAAATGGCCGCCAATATTTTGGTGGAGCATTAAGTATATAAAGAAAAAAATGTAATCTCTCACAAATCCAAAAATTCCCTGAGCCAAGCACAGCCCTGCAATCTCCTGATAATGTCCACTGTGTCCCTGCCCTTACAGTAAAGAATCCTGTCTATAACGAGGCAGAATCCTTGGATTAAGAGATTATCTCCAAAAGCAAATTATCCCAAATTAGCTTATCCCGTCCTTGTACTCTAATCTCCCCTTTCCCATGACGTCCTTGTACTTCTCATACCCTGTCACCCAAAATTGTCCAAAATGTGGCCATTGTGATGGTTGTTGGGGTCTTTGCACTGTATAGACCACCTAAAGGGGCAGCAGTTTGTGCTCCAGAGCTGGAATCCAAGCAGCCGCCATTATAAGATGTGGATCTGGGTAACACGTCATCTACTCACTGGGGCACATTTACTTACCTGTCCGAGGAAATCACCCAAAGTGCATTGTCCGTGTATAATGCTCTGTGCCGCGATTCACCAAGATCGTGCGCCCGATATCCTGCATGTGTCACTTCCCCGCTCAGGTCCCCGGAGTTCACCTTCTTCTTCCCGGTGCATGTAAGTGCATTGTCCGTGTATAACGCGCTGTGCGGGGAGTCACTAAGATCATGCGTCCGATATCCCGCATGTGTCGCTTCCCCGCTCAGGTCCCCGGAGTTCACCTTCTTCTTCCTGATGCATGTAAGTGCATTGTCCGTGTATAATGCGCTGTGCGGGGAGTCACTAAGATCCTGCACCCGATATCCTGCATGTGTCGCTTCCCCGCTCAGGTCCCCGGAGTGCACCTTCCTCTTCCTGGTGCATGTAAGTGCATTGTCTGTGTATAATGCGCTGTGCGGGGAGTCACTAAGATCCTGCACCGGATATCCTGCATGTGTCGCTTCCCCGCTCAGGTCCCCGGAGTGCACCTTCCTCTTCCTGGTGCATGTAAGTGCATTGTCCGTGTATAATTCGCAGTGCGGGGAGTCACTAAGATCGTGCTACCGATATCCTGCATGTGTCGCTTCCCCGCTCAGGTCCCTGGAGTTCACCTTCTTCTTCCTGGTGCATGTAAGTGCATTGTCCGTGTATAATGTGCTGTGCGGGGAGTCACTAAGATCCTGTGCCCGATATCCTGCATGTGTCGCTTCCCCGCTCAGGTCCCCGGAGTTCACCCTCTTCCTGGTGCATGTAAGTGCATTGTTCGTGTATAATGCGCTGTGCGGGGAGTCACTAAGATCGTGCGCCTGATATCCTGCATGTGTCGCTTCCCCCGCTCAGGTCCCCGGAGTTCACCTTCTTCTTCCTGGTGCATGTAAGTGCATTGTCCATGTATAATGCGCTGTGCGGGGAGTCACTAAGATTGTGCGTCCGATATCCTGCATGTGTCGCTTCCCCGCTCAGATCCCCGGAGTTCACCTTCTTCCTGGTGCATGTAAGTGCATTGTCTTGAGACACAATTTGAAAGTTAAATTCCGCACTCAGTCCGAATCAGTCGGATCGTCCGATGGCCCAGCCCCTGATTTCTGGTGCATGAAAGCAGCACAGCTGCGCCGCAATCCGATTACGTGCGACACAATACCCAGATGAATATCTGCCCCAGCGGCGCAAATCCCGAAAACGTTGGAAAACCAGACGATCCGCGGACCCTTAGTGAATAAGCCCCAGTGTTTTTCCCCCTTCTACTTGCGGAGCGATGCCCCTAGACCCCCGAGTACTGACACATAAGCAGAAGGCACATGGCACCCCCCACATTCCTACACATCACATTTCATTCCATAAACTTGTTTTTTTTTATTTTTTCTCCAATTTTTCTCCCTGTGGGTGTGGTGGGATATGACACGTATTCTAAGCGCAGTCCCCCCCCCCCCCCGAGAGAGAACTTGAATAACAAAGTTAGACAGTTGTGCGCAGTTTTAGTCAAAGTTTTAATGAGTTTCTCCATGTGATGAGATGTTAAGCAGATAATGATCAGGGATTAGCTCGTCTTCTGGGAGTATAATCTTCTGTCTGTCAGATAAAGCCCATCACACAATTATACAGTTTACTGCCAGGAGTAATATTCCCCGTATACAGCCCCTGGTCACTGCTTCTGTGCAGCCGCAGACAGCAGGTGAATCCATCCCCAGCCATAATGCAGAGGCTCATGGGAGCAGCGGCGTGATCCGAGCGTATTATGTGCCGGGAGTTCTGGATTTTAGAGAATATTGGGCAATTTATGTATATAGTATGTATACTACCGTATTTTTCAGACTATAAGGCGCACAAAAAATCCTTTGATTTTCTCAGAAATCAAAGGTGCGCCTTATAGTCCAGTGCGCCTTATATATGAACCATACTTACAGACAACAGCTGCCTTGAGCTGTGCACAGGTCTGCCACCTGCTGGTCATTCATACTTATAATCCGGTGCGCCTTATATATGAACCGTACTTACAGACAACAGCTGCCTTGTACTGTGCACAGGTCTGCCACCTGCTGGTCATTCATCCTTATAATCAGGTGCGCCTTATAGTCCAGTGCGCCTTATATACAAACCTTACTTACAGACAACAGCTGCCTTGTACTATGCACAGGTCTGCCACCTGCTGGTCAATCATCCTTATAATCAGGTGCGCCTTATAAACCGGTGCGCCTTATATATGAACCTAGACGTTTTATCAGGCATTTATTGATGGTGCGCCTTATACTTCGGTTCGCCTTATAGTCCGAAAAATACTGTATATAAAAAGGTAAATCACAGCGCTTTGTGATCATTTGCTCCACAGTATTGCATGATTTGGATTATGGCTGCTCTTTCTTCTGCAATATTCATTCATTGTATGTGTCTTATGGTGATTATAGAACTTATACCCGATAATAACATTTTGTTCCAATAAAATCTTTATTGAACCTAAAAAGGTAAATCACTTTATAAACAAATGACAATGATAGTGCTGATTGTAGTTCAGAGCTGAAATCGTAATACTGCTAGGAAATAGTCACACCGCTGACACCCTGGAGGAGATCTTATACAATAGCGGGATAAATACTTATCTTCTATATTAGATTAATACCCAAGGAAGGCTGGAAACTAATGTTTATGGGAAGATTTCAGCACTGAAGCTCCAAAATCTGAAATACGGATCCAAAGATAATATAGAACTGAAGTTAAATTATGTCATGTAAGTACACAGTGACTGCACCAGCAGCAGAATAGTGAGTGCAGCTCTGGAGTATAATACAGGATGTAACTCAGGATCAGTACAGGATAAGTAATGTCATGGATGTACACAGTGACTGCACCAGCAGCAGAATAGTGAGTGCAGCTCTGGTGTATAATACAGGATGTAACTCAGGATCAGTACAGGATAAGTAATGTCATGTATGTATACAGTGACTGCACCAGCAGCAGAATAGTAAGTGCAGCTCTGGAGTATAATACAGGATGTAACTCAGGATCAGTACAGGATAAGTAATGTCATGTATGTATACAGTGACTGCACCAGCAGCAGAATAGTGAGTGCAGCTCTGGGGTATAATACAGGATGTAACTCAGGATCAGTACAGGATAAGTAATGTCATGTATGTACACAGTGACTGCTCCAGCAGCAGAATAGTGAGTGCAGCTCTGGAGTATAATACAGGATGTAACTCAGGATCAGTACAGGATAAGTAATGTCATGTATGTACACAGTGACTGCTCCAGCAGCAGAATAGTGAGTGCAGCTCTGGAGTATAATACAGGATGTAATTCAGGATCAGTACAGGATAAGTAATTTCATGTATGTACACAGTGACTGCACCAGCAGCAGAATAGTGAGTACAGCTCTGGAGTATAATGCAGGATGTAACTCAGGATCAGTACAGGATAAGTAATGTCATGTATGTACACAGTGACTGCACCAGCAGCAGAATAGTGAGTGCAGCTCTGGGGTATAATACAGGATGTAACTCAGGATCAGTACAGGATAAGTAATGTCGTGTATGTACACAGTGACTGCTCCAGCAGCAGAATAGTGAGTGCAGCTCTGGAGTATAATACAGGATGTAACTCAGGATCAGTACAGGATAAGTAATGTCATGTATGTACACAGTGACTGCTCCAGCAGCAGAATAGTGAGTACAGCTCTGGAGTATAATACAGGATGTAACTCAGGATCAGTACAGGATAAGTAATGTCATGTATGTACACAGTGACTTCACCAGCAGCAGAATAGTGAGTACAGCTCTGGAGTATAATACAGGATGTAACTCAGGATCAGTACAGGATAAGTAATGTCATGTATGTACACAGTGACTGCACCAGCAGCAGAATAATGAGTGCAGCTCTGGGGTATAATACAGGATGTAACTCAGGATCAGTACAGGATAAGTAATGTCATGTATGTATACAGTGACTGCACCAGCAGCAGAATAGTGAGAGCAGCTCTGGAGTATAATACAGGATGTAACTCAGGATCAGTACAGGATAAGTAATGTCATGTATGTACACAGTGACTGCACCAGCAGCAGAATAATGAGTGCAGCTCTGGGGTATAATACAGGATGTAACTCAGGATCAGTACAGGATAAGTAATGTCATGTATGTACACAGTGACTGCACCAGCAGCAGAATAGTGAGTGCAGCTCTGGGGTATAATACAGGATGTAACTCAGGATCAGTACAGGATAAGTAATGTCATGTATGTACACAGTGACTGCACCAGCAGCAGAATAGTGAGTGCAGCTCTGGAGTATAATACAGGATGTAACTCAGGATCAGTACAGGATAAGTAATGTCATGTATGTACACAGTGACTGCACCAGCAGCAGAATAGTGAGTACAGCTCTGGAGTATAATGCAGGATGTAACTCAGGATCAGTACAGGATAAGTAATGTCATGTATGTACACAGTGACTGCACCAGCAGCAGAATAGTGAGTGCAGCTCTGGAGTATAATACAGGATGTAACTCAGGATCAGTACAGGATAAGTAATGTCATGTATGTATACAGTGACTGCACCAGCAGCAGAATAGTGAGTGCAGCTCTGGGGTATAATACAGGATGTAACTCAGGATCAGTACAGGATAAGTAATGTCATGTATGTACACAGTGACTGCTCCAGCAGCAGAATAGTGAGTGCAGCTCTGGAGTATAATACAGGATGTAACTCAGGATCAGTACAGGATAAGTAATGTCATGTATGTACACAGTGACTGCACCAGCAGCAGAATAGTGAGTACAGCTCTGGAGTATAATGCAGGATGTAACTCAGGATCAGTACAGGATAAGTAATGTCATGTATGTACACAGTGACTGCACCAGCAGCAGAATAGTGAGTGCAGCTCTGGAGTATAATACAGGATGTAACTCAGGATCAGTACAGGATAAGTAATGTCATGTATGTACACAGTGACTGCACCAGCAGCAGAATAGTGAGTGCAGCTCTGGGGTATAATACAGGATGTAACTCAGGATCAGTACAGGATAAGTAATGTCATGTATGTACACAGTGACTGCTCCAGCAGCAGAATAGTGAGTGCAGCTCTGGAGTATAATACAGGATGTAACTCAGGATCAGTACAGGATAAGTAATGTCATGTATGTACACAGTGACTGCACCAGCAGCAGAATAGTGAGTACAGCTCTGGAGTATAATACAGGATGTAACTCAGGATCAGTACAGGATAAGGAATGTCATGTATGTACACAGTGACTGCACCAGCAGCAGAATAGTGAGTGCAGCTCTGGGGTATAATACAGGATGTAACTCAGGATCAGTACAGGATAAGTAATGTCATGTATGTACACAGTGACTGCACCAGCAGCAGAATAGTGAGTGCAGCTCTGGGGTATAATACAGGATGTAACTCAGGATCAGTACAGGATAAGTAATGTCATGTATGTACACAGTGACTGCACCAGCAGCAGAATAGTGAGTGCATTCTCATTCTGCTGTGAGCTGCTGACGGGTGTGGTTGTGTGCTGCTGAGCTCCTGCACCACCTGGAGCAATCTCCATCCACCCAGGCCTGCTCTCTCCTCCCCAGGGAGGGAGTGGGTTCTCTGGGATGAATCAAGCTGGAAAGTCCCAGGCTCCTGTCTCCCGGACCAGGCCGGCGGGAGGCAGGAAAAACAAGTTACCGGCCAAAGCAGAAGGGGTGAGAAGATCTGCCCGGAGCCAAGGACGCAGCGATGTGACCTCGGCTGCCACCCCCAAGACCCAGGGAAGCCGCAAGGTCTCCGGTTCACAGAAGATCAAGGCAAGTGACATCAGCCTGAGTGCTCCTCCTGGAAAGCTGGATGTATGTGCGGGAAAGCTGGGTGGTTCAGCTGAAAAGCTGGGTGCTCACGGGGGTGTGCAAAAAGCATGGGGTGATCTTAAGGCCCGGGAGTCTGCTTCCATCTATGGCTCCCGGATTGCTGAGCACCTCCGTGAGTACGAGGAAGCTGGAAAAGCGCTGAGGAGGCTCCAGGAGGAGATAAGGGAGACCGTGGCCCTAGCGGGGGTGGCTACGCAGAGAAAGAAAAAGTCTGATCTACTTACCACCATAGACAGACTAAAAGCCGAGGTCACCGCTCTGCAGGAGAAGCGTCATCTTATCCGTGAGCACAGCGGTCCGTTTCGTGAAAAATTGGAGAATGATGCGAGGTTTGATGACATGCGCCAGGAGCAGCTGAGAAAGCTGAAGGGGCTTGAGATCCAGGCGGATGATGGCGATGATGAGGAGGAAGAGGAAGACCTGCCGTGTCCGTCTGGTGGCCTGCACCAACACCAGCAGGCCTCGCACGACAGGCTGCCTGCAGAGCAAGCGCCATTACCATCAGGCTGCGGCTCTGCCAACCTGGAGGAGGAAAGTGATGACAGCGGCCAGGGGGGGGCGCTAATGGCTCAGATCCGTCAGCTTGAGTCCCCAGTTCACCTCCAGAACTTTTCCTTCGGCGATGATATCCCGAGTGACGACCAAAAGAGAAAGAAGACGAGACCCAAGAAGACCAAGGCGTCTCAGGAGGTGAATCTGGTGTTTCGTCCCCTCCCTGTTCCCTCCGGGCGGGCAGCAGTGCCAGCCTGTCGTGTAGGCCCCGTTACCCAGCCCAGCACGAATCCTGCAGTGGACTCGGTGCCAGGGTGCGGGGAGAGTGCAAAGCCACGTTCCATCATGGCGCAGAGCACCAGCCTTGTTTGTAGTAGCAAGGATGGTGCAGGGAAGGCATCGGCCGAAAGGCCGGACAGTGAGGGCGATCTGGCAGGTCCTGGTACTGTGCGCTGCCCCCCAGTGGGAGGGGGGGGTGGCCCAGTGCCAGGGGCAGTGGCGGTGGCTCCTGTGGCCCTTAGCGCTGTTGCTTGCTCCGGTGAGCAGCGGCAGTGTGATGGGGCTGCTGGGGCTTGTAGTGCGGCGCCTCCCAAACATCCCGTGCAGCCTGCAGAGAAAGTCGCAGGAAAAGTGTTATTCTGTATTGGTGCATCAAACTCTGAAGATATGAAAGGGGCAAAAAGACTGTCTGGAGTCTGTAAGGACAAGAGGCCTCTACCACCAATCGAGCAGCGATGCTCAAACATTATAAAAACTGCAGGACAACAAGGGGTTAATGCCAATGAGGCAGAGGGCACAAGTAAGATCGGGGTTGGAGCTGCCTCTTCTCAGGCTGTATCAGCTATGGAGGTAGCTCTACCCCCAGTGCCCAGTGACGCCGAGGCAACCCCAGGTCCTCCTGGCCCAGCTGGTGTGAGTGATGCAAGGAAGCGAGGCAGTGATGCAAGGAAGCGAGGCAGTAATGTATATAGTGTGGTGAATGTGGGGGTGGTGAATGGCGCTGAGGGGGATCCTGGTGTGAGTGCTGGTCCATCTGCACCCCCAGTGGTGGCCGCTCCCATAAGGAGCTATGCGAGTGTCACCGCTGGGGCAAGTGGGGTTAACTCCTTGTCTCCTGGCTCTGGGAACAGCGTTTTGCAAAGGCGTCTTCTGGAGGCTCTCAGGAGAGGGGAAAAGTCAATCACTGTAGAGGGGAGAGATGTTGATCTGTCCTTCTGGACAGACAGGCATGGCCTGGCAGCCTTCCAAGAGAAAAGGGGGGGAGAGACTGTATGGTCTTTACCCACAACCGGGCCCGGAGCTGCCCGTAGGAATGTGGTTCGTCTTCGCTGGAGGGGCAGTGACGCATGCCCACCCAGGTCAAGGGTGGTGGAGCTCCTCCTGAAGATGAACTTCAGGGCTAGTGACATCTTTGCCCTGATACATCCTTATGGTACTCCGGAGTTCGATGTCAGCTTTGTTCGGCCGGAGGGCTTAGAGCTCTTCTGGTCGAATTATGAGCTGGCAAAGAACGAGCCCGCATGGCGAGACTTTGCTGTGCAAGCAGTGTCTCGCCAAAACACAGTCAGGAAAGTGACCGTTTTGACCCGTAACGAGTCACTTTCTTGCATGGACATCATGACGTGGCTCAGTCGTTATGGTGAGGTTGTACAGGTACCTCAGAAAAACCGCGATGAATTTGGCATTTGGTCTGGGGCCTGGACCTTCATGATGAAGTTGAAGTGTTCAGGCGGCACAGTCGCCCACATTCCCTCTTCAGCCTTTCTTGGGCGGGACAGAATCCTGATTTTCTACCAGGGGCAGCCGAAGGTCTGTCACAGGTGCGGTGACCCCACACACTTTAGCGCCAGCTGCCAAGTGCAGAAGTGCGCTTTGTGTGGTGGGCTAGGTCATCTCGCTGCATCCTGTAAGGACATTAGGTGTAACCTGTGTGGTGAGCTCGGTCACCCTTTCAGCCGTTGTCCTCGCTCCTTTGCCAATGCGGTTGTGACCCCAGTGGAGGAGAGCCAGGAGGTTGCTTCTGCTGGGGAAGGTACCAGCAGAGGTGGAGGAGCTGAGGGGCCTGTGAAGAAAAGCAAGAAGAAGTCGCCTTCTCAGTTAAGGCGGCTTGAAGCCAGACAAAAAGGGAGAGAACTGGGGAAGCCTCAGGTTGCTGGGGTGACCCTTGGTCCTTCCTCAGAGGCTGGTCATGCTACTGAGGCCCTGAGGGATGATGAGTTGGATGAGGAGGTCAGGAGGATGGAGCGCGAGAAAGGTGCCATGTCCTCCACGTCCTCCCATTATGAGAGTATGGATGAGGATAACAGGATTTGGCTAGAAAATAAGCGCAAGCAGAAAAAGAAAAAACGCGGCCTATCTAAGGTACCTAAGGAAGGGAAAACTTCCTCCCCTCTGGTTGAGCTTTCCAACCAGTTCCTCACCCTCGATGAGATCGCCTCCTCGGAAGGAGAGGCTGAGGGTGGGGTTCTGGAGGTGGCGGCGGAGCAGCCTGCAGGGGGCGCCGAGTCTCTATCCTCTGGGGATGCTGGGTCCTCAGAGTGGGAGACTGACTCAGAGCCAGGAGACAAGGACGAAGGAGAGGGTGGTCCGGGTGGGTCCTTGGGGGCCAGTAATAACATGGACACCTCAATTTCGTTAAAAAGAAGTTGCCCCAATTCTGAAGGGAAAAGGGAAAAGGGATCATCCTCAGAGGACAGTAGAGGGAAGGGAGTTAGTAAGAAAAAAGCCGTCTAACTCAATCACTCATGATGGCGGCACCCACTCCGTTGACGCTGGCGTCCATTAATGTCGCCAGCATTAAGTCTGATGCGGCTAGATTTGCGGCCTTTGATTTTCTCGGCCGTGTTGAAGCCGACATTTTATTTTTGCAGGAGACCAGGCTGCCAGATTTGGCGGCCGTGTTTAAAGCTAAGAGGGAATGGAGACACGGGCCTTCCTATTGGTCTCTTGCGGCCGAGCCGTATAGCGGAGTGGCGGTCCTTTTTACCGCACCGGTAGAATGCCGACGAGTTATTGAGTTAGAAATGGGGAGGTGCCTGATCATGGATGTCCTCATGAAGGGACAAGAACTTCGCCTAATTAACATCTATGGTCCCCAGTCCAAGTGGGACAGGAAGTGTCTCTTTATGAGGATCAAGCCCTACCTTTTTACAAGTCGGCAGGTGGTCTTTGGAGGGGACTTCAATGCTGTCACGAGGTCCCAGGATAGGGGAGGTTCCAGAGACAAGCTGACTTATGATAGCGTCGCTCTTAATAGCATAGCTAGTGAGGCTCGCCTGGTGGATGTCCACATCCGGCACACCCCAGGCCACGCGGGGTTCACCTATTATAGGGGTAGCTGCAGGTCTAGAATAGACAGGTTTTATTTAAAGGAGGAAGCCATCTCTTCAGCAGTGTCCGTTGTTGAGGTGGAGTTCTCCGACCACTGTCTAATTTTGTTTTCTCTGAATGTTACAGAGACCCCCCGGATGGGAAGAGGCTACTGGAAGCTCAATTCGTCTCTCCTGGAAGAAGCAGAGATAAGACAATCCTTTGAGGACTTTCTTCAGAGCCAGGTACCATTGCTGGGCCTTTGTAGCAGTAAGTCAGAGTGGTGGGAGATGCTCAAGAAAAGGGTGGCGAGATTCTTCCGCCAGCTCTCGAGCCTCAGGAGCCTGGACAGGTACCGCCTGTATCAGGGCCTGAGGAGGAAACTCGAGCATCTCGTCTCGACTGGAGGTAGTCGTGAGGACATCTCCAGAGTGAAATCCTTGCTGAAGAGGTGTCAGTACGATAGACACGCATCTTTGGTTTTTGAGAGGGATTACGGGAAATACCGCTCGCCCGACCCTTACAGAAACTGCAAGATGTCAGTGAATGGTAAAGTTGTCACAGGACTGGTTGACAGTACGGGATCCCTGAAAAGGTCCAGATCAGGGATTCTGGAGGTCGTCAGATCCTTCTACTCGCACCTCTTGGGCAGGAAGGATCTAGATCGGGATGTGATGTCGGCTTTCCTGGCTGAAACTGTCCCTGAGCCAGGAGTAGACCCCTCTCTTGATGTTTTGACAGAGATGATTAGGGAAGAGGAAGTCAGCCGGGCGATTGAAGGGCTCGCCCTCAAGAAATCGCCGGGTCCGGATGGCTTAACATCTGAGTTTTATAAGACCTTTAAGGACGCCTTGGTTCCCCTCTTGACTGAGGTATTCAATGAGTGTCTTTCCTCGGGCGCTCTGCCGAAGTCAATGAGGAGGTCTGCCCTGATCATCCTGTCAAAGGGTAAGGACCGATCTCGTATTGAGAACTGGCGTCCCATAGCGCTTCTCAATACGGACAGAAAGGTTTTGGCAAAGGTGCTGTTTAATCGGCTGGTGCAGTTTGCACCCCGGCTCCTTTCGGGGACCCAGCACTGCTCTGTTCCAGGCCGCAGTACATTTAGTGCTGTGCTTTGTGTCCGGGAGGCAGTGGAACAGGGCAGGGCTGGTAACTGGAAGGGGTACTTGCTGTCCTTGGATCAGGCAAAAGCGTTTGATCGGGTTAACCACGAGTACCTCTGGTCTGTCCTTCTGAGGTATGGCCTGCCGGGGGAGTTTGTCAATTGGCTGAAAGTTTTGTACGCAGGGGCAGAGAGTTTCCCGCTTGTGAACGGTTGGATTGGCCGCTCTTTTGAGGTTGGGTCTGGTGTTCGCCAGGGTTGTCCTCTGAGCCCACTACTGTACGTGTTCGCGATTGACCCATTCCTTAGGAGGGTTGATCGTGGGCCGTTGGTGGGAGTCGGGATGGACCGGGCAGCACCGGAAGCCACTCTAAGGGTGGTAGCGTATGCTGATGACGTCACTGTTTTTGTGTCCTCGAGAGGGGAGGCGCAATGGGTGATGTCAGAGGTCTACCGCTACTCAGAGGCTTCTGGGTCCAAGATCAACCGGGATAAGTGTGAGAGTCTCTGGCTGGGAGAGGGAGGTCCAGGCTTTGATCTCCCGGACACTCTTCCAGGGCCCCAAGACTCTGCCAAAGTTCTCGGCATCGAATTTGGCCAGGGGGATTACCCCATGCAAAACTGGGACGGCAGGCTTAAGATCGCCGCTCAGAGGGTGGACCAGTGGAAGGGTTGGTCTTTGACCCTCAGAGAAAGGGTTAATCTGATCAAAACTTACCTGCTCCCATTGCTGATTTACCTGGGCAGTGTGTGCATGTTGCCAGAACCCCTCTGGACTCGGGTTTACAGTCTGTTCTTCCAGCTGTTATGGGGGAATAGGCTGAACCTAATCAAGAGGGAGGTTACTTACCGCACGAGGAGACAAGGAGGGTTGTGTATGGTCAACCCTGTGGTGTTCCTAGTGAATACCTTTCTTAAAATCAATGTAGCAAACCTCTGGAAAGAGAGGGCTCCTCCGTGGGTATACTCCTGCAGGGGATGGTTTCGGCCTTTCTTCCAGGAATGGGAGACAGGAGGACAAGTGAAGGATCTCCGCACACCGCATGGGCATCTTCCGGCTTACGCTACCCCGGTTCTGAAGGTGATTCGCCGGTGGGGTCTGGGAATGTGGGAGATCAGGACCATGTCGAGGAAAACCCTTGACAAAAGGGTTCTGTTTGCCCGTTTCCAGAAGCCTCTGGCCCTCAGGGATTGCCCAAGTCGGGATCTTGGGGTGGGTTTGAGTTTATTGAATTCCATCAGGATCCCCTTGAAGTTTTGGGACTTGACTTGGCGCTGCTTCCATGGAAAGCTGTGTGTGAGGGACAATCTGAAGTGTAGGAGCTCTGAGGAAAGGGGTTGTCCCCGGGAGGAGTGCGGTGGCCTGCTGGAGAGCATGGACCACTTCCTGCTTCAGTGCCCCTTTAACACAGAGGTGTACAACCGGGTGGGCGCTTCCATCCATTGGTCCGGGTTGGCTGGTCTCTCCTATGCGGAGTGGGCCTATGGAGCATTCAGAGGCCTGGGTGGCCGGGACCGCTGCACTTTATTCCTAGTTAGTCTAGTGGTCAGGTACCACACGTGGAACGCACGGTGCTTAGTTTCGACGCAGCGTAAAATCCTCCCGGTGGATGAGGTGGTTAGGAACATTCTGGGTGACCTGGTGAAGGTGCGCTCTCTGGAGTATGAGGGGCTGGGCACGGGGAGGGCCTCTCTCCTTTGGAGGGGGTTCTCCTTTAGTGTCCCTTAGTCTGTCATCTCCTCTCCTGGTGTTGGGCTGAAGCTGACACTGTAGATTTTTGTTTTGTATCTGAGGTTATAGTGATGTAGGGGCTTGCAGGCGCCGAACCTGGGCTTTATGTGGTTTTGATATATGTTGATATGTTTAATGTGTTTGTATCTTGTGTACAGTGTGATATAGTTATATGTAGTTATAGTTCTTGTGTGTATATAGGTTGGTTGGTTTTGGGGTGTTGGTGTTAGGGTGTTAGGTTGGGAGGGGGGTGGACGGGACTTGGACTATACGATCCTGGGCACTGGTCTGGACTATATAGCGCGGACTTTGGACGTTAGACCAGTGTCTGGGGGGGGAGGGTGATGGGCGTGGGATTTAGTTAGTTATATTTTATGTTATTTATTGTTATTAATGTTATTTCCGTTATATTCATTGTTATTTCTGTGTTTATTTTTTGTTTATTTATTTATGTGTATTTTGCTGTGTATTTTGATATAAAAAAAAAAAAAAAAAAAAAAAAATTTAGGTGGTGGGACTGGGTGAAGGTTTTGTTTGTTTTCATGCTGAGTGTGTGTGGCTGGGCCAGGAGGTTTTGTAAGTTTATTTTCGTTTATATTTGTTCTTTTGTAATTCTTTTGCCAGAAGTTATGGCTTTATTTATGTTTATTATTGTTATGTTTTTCACTTTTATATAAAATAAAAGATTTACAGGATGTAACTCAGGATCAGTACAGGATAAGTAATGTCATGTATGTACACAGTGACTGCACCAGCAGCAGAATAGTGAGTACAGCTCTGGAGTATAATACAGGATGTAACTCAGGATCAGTACAGGATAAGTAATGTCATGTATGTACACAGTGACTGCACCAGCAGCAGAATAGTGAGTGCAGCTCTGGGGTATAATACAGGATGTAACTCAGGATCAGTACAGGATAAGTAATGTCATGTATGTACACAGTGACTGCACCAGCAGCAGAATAGTGAGTACAGCTCTGGAGTATAATGCAGGATGTAACTCAGGATCAGTACAGGATAAGTAATGTCATGTATGTACACAGTGACTGCACCAGCAGCAGAATAGTGAGAATTCTTTAGGACAGCCTAACATAAGTGTCCACTAGGAGGCGATATTCATATTTACATACATCTTGTAACTTATCAAGAACTACTTCTAGTACTACATGTGTAAGCTGATGCTCTAGTTCTGTGGTCTCAATGAGTAAGACAGGTAGAGGATAATCTTCTGGACAGGTGTCTGTTGTATTCTAGAACTACTTGTATCTCCTAATGTTCCAAAAATGTATTAATAATGTGTGATTAATAGCAGTCAGTTACTGAGAGCAGATTTGTTAGTTAACTTCAGACACCAATAGGTGCTCCTACTAGTATAAAGTTACAGTTCTCTTAGTAGCCTATAGTCATTGTGTCTGCACAGTAGCCTATTGGTACAGTGGCTCCTATTAGGTAATGCTCACAGTTTCCCATATGAGCCAGTAGTTAACCCCCTGTAGCCAATAGTAACGGTGCCTCATTGTTGTCCCATAGTGGCCAAAAAACTACAACAAAAAACAAGACAGTAAATACTCGCTCTCTGCTGCTGCCTCCTTATTGATGATGTCATCACGCTGTGCACTGCCCTTCTTGAGTATAAAATTATCACAGGTTATGGAAAAAAACGTGTTCAATCCTAAATTAAAGGTTGGACTTGATGGACCTGCATCTTTTTCCAACATCCACTATAATAATACGATGATCACGTCCACCCGTGCATGGTCACCTGCAACACTCCACATGAGGACAATGTAGGGTGCTGCTTCTCTTTCTTACACCATGCAGTGGATCCAAATCATAGATCCGAATCCCACCCAAGGGCAACACGACTAACATGACTTGTGTGGCCATTGTGCTGCATACATCAAGCATTCTTCTTTGTACATCTAGAGGCTGGAGGTTCCTCCATTCTTCTTTGTACATCTAGAGGCTGGAGGTTCCTCCCATTCTTCTTTGTACATCTAGAGGCTGGAGGTTCCCCCCATTCTTCTTTGTACATCTAGAGGCTGGAGGTTCCCCCATTCCTCTTTGTACATCTAGAGGCTGGAGGTTCCTCCCATTCTTCTTTGTACATCTAGAGGCTGGAGGTTCCCGCATTCTTCTTTGTACATCTAGAGGCTGGAGGTTCCCGCATTCTTCTTTGTACATCTAGAGGCTGGAGGTTCCCCCCATTCTTCTTTGTACATCTAGAGGCTGGAGGTTCCCGCATTCTTCTTTGCACATCTAGAGGCTGGAGGTTCCCGCATTCTTCTTTGTACATCTAGAGGCTGGAGGTTCCCCCATTCTACTTTGTACATCTAGAGGCTGGAGGTTCCCCCATTCTTCTTTGTACATCTAGAGGCTGGAGGTTCCCCCATTCTTCTTTGTACATCTAGAGGCTGGAGGTTCCTCCATTCTTCTTTGTACATCTAGAGGCTGGAGGTTCCTCCATTCTTCTTTGTACATCTAGAGGCTGGAGGTTCCCCCATTCTTCTTTGTACATCTAGAGGCTGGAGGTTCCCCCAATTCTTCTCTGTACATCTAGAGGCTGGAGGTTCCCCCATTCTTCTTTGTACATCTAGAGGCTGGAGGTTCCCCCAATTCTTCTCTGTACATCTAGAGGCTGGAGGTTCCCCCATTCTTCTTTGTACATCTAGAGGCTGGAGGTTCCTCCATTGTTCTTTGTACATCTAGAGGCTGGAGGTTCCTCCATTCTACTTTGTACATCTAGAGGCTGGAGGTTCCTCCATTCTACTTTGTACATCTAGAGACTGGAGGTTTCCCCATTCTTCTTTGTACATCTAGAGGCTGGAGGTTCCCCCATTCTTCTTTGTACATCTAGAGGCTGGAGGTTCCTCCTATCTTCTTTGTACATCTAGAGGCTGGAGGTTCCTCCATTCTTCTTTGTACATCTAGAGGCTGGAGGTTCCTCCATTCTACTTTGCACATCTAGAGGCTGGAGGTTCCTCCATTCTTCTTTGTACATCTAGAGGCTGGAGGTTCCTCCATTCTTCTTTGTACATCTAGAGGCTGGAAGTTCCTCCCATTTTTCTTTGTACATCTAGAGGCTGGAGGTTCCTCCATTCTTCTTTGTACATCTAGAGGCTGGAGGTTCCCCCCATTCTTCTTTGTACATCTAGAGGCTGGAGGTTTCCCCATTCTTCTTTGTACATCTAGAGGCTGGAGGTTCCCCTATTCTTCTTTGTACATCTAGAGGCTGGAGGTACCCCCATTCTTCTTTGTACATCTAGAGGCTGGAGGTTCCTCCATTCTTCTTTGTACATCTAGAGGCTGGAGGTACCCCCATTCTTCTTTGTACATCTAGAGGCTGGAGGTTCCTCCATTCTTCTTTGTACATCTAGAGGCTGGAGGTTCCTCCATTCTTCTTTGTACATCTAGAGGCTGGAGGTTCCTCCATTCTACTTTGTACATCTAGAGACTGGAGGTTTCCCCATTCTTCTTTGTACATCTAGAGGCTGGAGGTTCCCCCCATTCTTCTTTATACATCTAGAGGCTGGAGGTTCCCCCATTCTTCTTTGTACATCTAGAGGCTGGAGGTTCCTCCATTCTTCGTTGTACATCTAGAGGCTGGAGGTTCCCCCTTTCTTCTTTGTACATCTAGAGGCTGGAGGTTCCTCCATTCTTCTTTGTACATCTAGAGGCTGGAGGTTCCTCCATTCTTCTTTGTACATCTAGAGGCTGGAGGTTCCTCCATTCTACTTTGCACATCTAGAGGCTGGAGGTTCCTCCATTCTTCTTTGTACATCTAGAGGCTGGAGGTTCCTCCATTCTTCTTTGTACATCTAGAGGCTGGAAGTTCCTCCCATTTTTCTTTGTACATCTAGAGGCTGGAGGTTCCTCCATTCTTCTTTGTACATCTAGAGGCTGGAGGTTCCCCCCATTCTTCTTTGTACATCTAGAGGCTGGAGGTTTCCCCATTCTTCTTTGTACATCTAGAGGCTGGAGGTTCCCCTATTCTTCTTTGTACATCTAGAGGCTGGAGGTACCCCCATTCTTCTTTGTACATCTAGAGGCTGGAGGTTCCTCCATTCTTCTTTGTACATCTAGAGGCTGGAGGTACCCCCATTCTTCTTTGTACATCTAGAGGTGGGGTTCCCCCCATTCTTCTTTGTACATCTAGAGGCTGGAGGTTACCCCATTCTTCTTTGTACATCTAGAGGCTGGAGGTTCCTCCATTCTCCTTTACACATCTAGAGGCTGGAGGTTCCCCCCTTCTTCTTTGTACATCTAGAGGCTGGAGGTTCCTCCATTCTTCTCTGTACATCTAGAGGCTAGAGGTTCCCCCATTCTCCTTTGTACATCTAGACGCTGGAGGTTCATCCCATTCTTCTTTGTACATCTAGAGGCTGGAGGTTCCTCCATTCTTCTTTGTACATCTAGAGGCTGGAGGTTTCCCCATTCTTCTCTGTACATCTAGAGGCTGGAGGATCCCCCATTCTTCTTTGTACATCTAGAGGCTGGAGGTTCCCCCATTCTTTCTGAGCGGTGCATCTCTGCAGCTCCTCCAGAGTGACCCTGGGCCTCTTGTCTGGCCTGTCAGTAGATGGTGGTCGAAGCTTCCTAACCCTGCTGTGCACTGTGCCACAGCATTATCCCTGAGCGGTCTATTGTTCTCCTTGGATTTCATGAACCCGTTTGTTCACTGATGTTCTCTAACAAACGTCTGAGGCCTTTACAGAACATCTGTGGTTACACCGAGAAGAAATCACAACCATATATATGTATTCATTAATCAGATTTCTTAATGCAACTGGACGCTGTTCACACCACACAGCTCAGTATTTAAATAACAAATATTTGGAAAGTCATGTATCATTTTGTTTACAGTTCACAAACACTTGATACTTTTGTTATCAATAAAATACATTTACGTTTGTGGCTGTAATGTTTGTAAAGAAGGTTTGTAGGGTGTGAAGACTTTTGCACTAGATATGGAGATACTAACAGGTGAAAGGTAAAACAATGAAGAGATTTGGGTCCTGGGTGAGTGGGGGGTTATGCACCTTGGTGGAGACATGATATAATCTGTGTATTTATGGAGTGCTTGCTCGCCTTTCCTTTCAGAGCTCAGTGAGTGCTCGGAGTACACCGGAGAGGTGAGAGGATATTGTCTTTCAGTACCGCACGTCCCCTTAGCATGTTTAAGGCTAATCCTTTTCCTATCGGAGTCCTTCCATCTGTGCAGATGTCTTTCACACCCCAATGACAAGCTTAATACAGGACAAATGAAAGCAGTTCAAACTTGGGATTCAATACAATGGCCGCCTTTCCACTTCTTTTGTGTCTGATCCACACATCCTTCACAAACCCGGGCCTCTCGGAGGAGATAAACAGGATTATATAATATGACTCTACTTCTTTGCAAGCAGGAAATAAAAGGCGCAGACTAGATGGCGAGTTCAGGTTACAGGACGCTCTGAAAGCTCTGCCAGGGATTCCACCATCTCCTTAGTCCTGTATGAAATTCACTAACAAAAAAACCTCCTAGTGGCTTGACAGCTCGTCTCATTGACATCTATTTATTATAGCCACCTGAAGAGCTAGAGGGGTCCATGAGTGGTCAACCCATGTTCTGACTAATGGGGTCCAACATGTTCCATGCAGTCCAAAAGCAAGCAGGGGGTATTATACAGAGGGGGTCTCACAGAAAGGGGGTATTAGACAGATAGGGTGTCATAGAAAAGGGGTATTATACAGGGGATATCATAGAAAGGGGGTATTATACAGAGGGGAGTAATGAAGGCAGGGGGTATTATACAGGAGGGTGTCATAGGAAATGAGTATTATACAGGGGGTTTCACAGAAAGGGGGTATTATACAGAGGGGGTGTCGCTGGAGGGGGATATTATTATGAGGGGACACAGGAAGGGAGTATTATATGAGGGGACACATGAAGGGAGTATTATATGAGGGGACACAGGAAGGGGGTATTATATGAGGGGACACAGGAAGGGGGTATTATATGAGGGGACACAGGAATGGGGTATTATATGAGGGGACACAGGAAGGGAGTATTATATGAGGGGACACAGGAAGGGAGTATTATATGAGGGGACACAAGAAGGGGGTAGTATATGAGGGGACACAGGAAGGGAGTATTATATGAGGGGACACAGGAAGGGAGTATTATATGAGGGGGCACAGGAAGGGGGTATTATATGAGGGGACACAGGAAGGGAGTATTATATGAGGGGACACAGGAAGGGAGTATTATATGAGGGGGCACAGGAAGGGGGTATTATATGAGGGGGCACAGGAAGGGGGTATTATATGAGGGGACACAGGAAGGGAGTATTATATGAGGGGACACAGGAAGGGGTTATTATATGAGGGGACACAGGAAGGGAGTATTATATGAGGGGACACAGGAAGGGAGTATTATATGAGGGGGGACAG
Source organism: Engystomops pustulosus (assembly GCF_040894005.1). NCBI lineage: Eukaryota > Metazoa > Chordata > Amphibia > Anura > Leptodactylidae > Engystomops > Engystomops pustulosus. The sequence continues at coordinate 200,521,409 of NC_092415.1, read as the reverse complement.
GAAGGGAGTATTATATGAGGGGACACAGGAAGGGGTATTGTACAGGGGGGTGCCACAGGAGGTTGGTATTTAACAGAGGGGGCTTCACAGGAAGGGGATATTATACAGGGGGTTGTCAAAGGTGGGGGGTATCATACAGAGGAGCTGACACAAGAGGGGGTATTACACAGGGGACACAGGATGGGGGTATTATACAGAGGAGGTCCGGAACGGGGGATAGGTTTGTCACAAGTAGGGGGTATTATACAGGGGTGTGTTACAGGGCGTATAATATATGAAGAGGGGTATTATATAGTGGGGTGACATAGGAAAGGGGTATTATATAGGGGGTGTCACATAAGGGCAGCATTATACGGGGTTGGGTGGCACCTGATATGTGGTTACACTTGGTGGTGGGGTCAGGATGTGGCTTAAGAAACAAAACGTTTCCATCCTGAAAGTTGTGACGGATGCTACGTGTAGTCACCTGGTGGTCACCAAGACAGGAAGTCAAGTGGTTGCTAAGCAACAGGACAACTCACATCATATAAAATACATTAAAAAGTGTAGCAATAGGATAAATCCGTGTAGATTGGTGCCTGGTTATAGATGTAGGTGTAAATGTCCTCCGGCTCGGAGCTGATTTTTATTTTAGTACTGAAGGCTTTTTCCCTCCTGCAGACAAGCGGGGATTTATGTGGCGGGTTATTCCTGTGGTTGGCAGCAGTTGGTGGCCCTTGTGTGAAGGAATTTGTACAAGGAAGTTGTGTTTATCCTCTATGGTGGATGTCGGGGATTGTGAAGCCTCGCTAAGCTCAGGACGCAGCGCGGCCCATGTTGTTTTAGTGGTGTCCTGTTTATTGGGTTGGGAGGGGCAGCCTACATGTGGAGTCAGGGTTTCTTATTTTTTGGGATATGTTTATCCAGAAAAGGCCTAAGGTAGCCAGAAAATCCTACAAATATCCACGACACAAGGTGAGCTTTATACACTGGGCCTTATAGGGGCGCTAAAAGGAGAGTGAATTATATGTACCATGTTCTCCATGATCTACACAAATACATAGATCATGTTTTCCCTACAAACTATGAACATAAATAGCCCCCTCTCCTCATATTTGGAGGAACATTCAAAATATGTGTTCCTTAAAGGGGATAGATCATGAAGACAACCCATGTTCAGATGCCCTGTTAGATTATATGGGATACTCAGGATGGAACATTGAACCATCAGGTATTAATGGCTCTGGACTGATCTATCTGAATGGAGTGGGTCAGAACTGATGCTGAATTTGGCCCAAAATGTAAAAAAATGTTTGTACGTTTCACTTTTAGGAAGATTCATTGGCGATAGTGAAAAAGAAGGAAAAAAGAGAAATTGATAGAGAGATATAGTAGACATCTCAGCAGTGTTGCTTTCGTCAGGAGGAGATCCTAGTCACACGTCCATTTACACGTGAGTCACTGCTTCTGCACCGAAATCTAACCCTTTCTCGAGAGGTTGTCAGAGAACTGGTATCTCTGGGGGTGGTGGCTCTTGTAGACTTGGTGGTAGTAGGAGAACTGGTATCTCTGGGGGTGGTAGCTCTTGTAGACTTGGTGGTGGTCGGAGAACTGGTATCTCTGGGGATTGTGGCTCTTGTAGACTTGGTGGTGGTAGGAGAACTGGTATCTCTGGAGGTTGTGGCTCTTGTAGACTTGGTGATGGAAGGAGAACTGGTATCTCTGGAGGTTGTGGCTCTTTAAGACTTGGTGGTGGTAGGAGAACTGGTATCTCTGGGGGTGGTGGCTCTTGTAGACTTGGTGGTGGTAGGAGAACTGGTATCTCTGGGGGTGGTGGCTCTTGTAGACTTGGTGGTGGTAGGAGAACTGGTATCTCTGGGGGTGGTGGCTCTTGTAGACTTGGTGGTGGTAGGAGTACTGGTATCTCTGGGGGTGGTGGCTCTTGTAGACTTGGTGGTGGTAGGAGTACTGGTATCTCTGGAGGTCGTGGTTCTTGTAAACTTGGTGATGGTAGGAGAACTGGTATCTCTGGGGGTGGTGGCTCTTGTAGACTTGGTGGTGGTAGGAGAACTGGTATCTCTGGGGGTTGTTGCTCTTGTAGACTTGGTGGTGGTAGGAGAACTAGTATCTCTGGGGGTTGTTGCTCTTGTTGACATGGTGGTGGTAGAAGAACTGGTTTCTCACTTGTAGACTTGGTGATGGTAGGAGAACTGGTATCTATGGGGGTCGTGGTTCTTGTAAACTTGGTGATGGTAGGAGAACTGGTATCTCTGGGGGTTGTGGCTCTTGTAGACTTGGTGGTGGTAGGAGAACTGGTATCTCTGGTGGTTGTGGTTCTTGTAAACTTGGTGATGGTAGGAGAACTGGTATCTCTGGGGGTGGTGGCTCTTGTAGACTTGGTGGTGGTAGGAGAACTAGTATCTCTGGGGGTTTCTGCTCTTGTTGACATGGTGGTGGTAGAAGAACTGGTTTCTCACTTGTAGACTTGGTGGTGGTAGGAGAACTGGTATCTGTGGGGATAGTGACACATATGCACACTAATAAAATCTCTGCAGAAACTCAAAGCCCACCATGGTATATCACAGGATTCATGTTCTCAAAAATTTTCAAATCAATAATGTTGTTCAGGACCCTCATACTGGATCCAGGTTATGAGGAGTTGATGACACCAGAGGAGGAGATGAAGGAAAAGGCAGCAGCATCAGCCCTGGTTCAAACTTAGGTAGTAGTGACAAAGGTGACAGATGAGCAAGTCTACAAATCCTCCTAGAAAATGCTGCACTGGGGCTGGGGATGTGTCTCGGGTGCCAACTGGAGTGATGTTTAGTTAAACCAATTGGCTGCAGGAGCAGTGCCTGTTCACTCTATTTAAACTGGCTTCTTTAATACACCAGTTACTGACTTTCCTGTCATTCTGACCTTCAGCCTACTACTTTTCTGTTCCATGATTTTGTACCTTGCCGCCATCTTGGGTTTGATCTAATTTATTTTAGACTTTGCCTTGTTGTCTGCCTTGTGTTTGTCTTTCTGCACTGTTCACTTATCAAGGAGCATCGCCAAGTTGTCACAAAGGTCTTCTCAGGGCTCACTGTTAGGGTTGGGTAACACAGAAGACAGGGGATAGTGTGCCCTGAGCTTGCCCCAACCTCTGTCCCTTCCTATAGCCCCCCCACGCTAAACCGTGGGGCGACTACTTGAAGACTCGAAATACACTGATAAGTGTGGGAAGGGAAACACAAACAGACTGACAAACATAAAACACAAAAGAATAGTAAACTAGCCGGAGTCACAACGGGAGGGAACATCAATAACAAAGTCAGAAGGGAAAAAGTCAATGTCAAAAACGAGCCGAGGTCACAACGATACAGATACAGAGCGAGTCACACCTAATGCAGCGAGCCAGTGCTGAAGGATTTTCAAACACTGGCACAGGTGACTAGTGAGGCTGCAATTTATGCAGCCAGAACTCCACCTCCAGAACCTGATAGGAGCTGGACAGCTTCTGGGAATTAACCCCTCATGGTGCAGAACAACCAGGCATCATGCAGAGGTACCACAAGTCCCAGCAGTTCCAAACACAACTCCTAGACAGCGCGAGATCTTAGCAGCCGCTGCCCGGGACGAGAGGTGGAGTTTGCGCGGATATGCGCCGGGGGTCGGAGAACGCTGCTGGCACCAGCAGAAGAACCAGAAGTCCCAGCATTCTCCCAAGCGCCCCTGACACTCACACTTTCTCCCTCCCAGAAAGTGTCAAAAGTTCTCACCCTCTCTATAAGCCGCACAGTTAAGGGTCACAAGTGGACTGCAGGGAACAGGAGGGGCCAGCCTGTAATGTGAGTTAATAATAATAATTGTGCATAAGACAAACCCTGATTCAAAAGAGACCTAAACTCAACTTTCCTTCCCCACACCCCCTTCACCCCAACCTAATATTATAGCCGATTCCCTTCTTTGATGCAATTTAATTTGCAGTTCAGCCTCCCTCCTCTTAAAAAAGCAACAACAACAAACCAAACAAATTCCATTACAGTTTTTTTTTCTTTTGCTACTTTTGTTAAATCTCATGATGCCTCAGCACAACATCACATGACCAGCTAGGGACAAAACCACCTAGCACCAGGATTATCCTCTCCACAAGTATACAGTCAGGAAAGCCTAGGAACCTGTCTGATTATTATTAGCAGGGGCCTAACTAGCAGAGGCAGGGCCCCATAGCAGACTTCTTATTGGGGCCCCCTCTACCCCCTCCTAAGATTTATGTATTTGTTTACTGTTATGCACATTTATAATACTACACATTTATATACAGGCAGTTATGTACAAGATAGGTTCCATAGGCTTGTTCTTAAGTTGAATTTGTATATAAGTCGAAACTGTATATTTTATAATTGTAGATCCAGACAAAAATTCTTTTTGCCCCACTGACTATTGAAATTTTAAATGTTTTTGCTGTAATGGGACCAAGGATTATCAATAAAGCTTCATTACAGACACCTTACAGCTGATACAGGACCACCTGTACTTATGCGCTCACATTCATGCACTGATATATACATGTATACACTTACACAGATCTTTCCCAGTACCGGTGACCACATGGGGGAAGTACACGGCAGGAATTAGAGATGAGCGATCCCTAGTCCTGTTGTTATAATAATAATTCTTTATATAGCGCACACAGATTACGCAGCGCTGCACAGAGCTTTCCAGATCAGTCCCTGTCCCCAATGGGGCTCACAATTTAATCATCCTACCAGTATGTTTTGCAGTGTGGGAGGAAACCGGAGGACCCGGAGGAAACCCAAACACAGAGAGAACATACAAACTCTTTGCAGATGTTGACCCGTTTTGTTGTCCCCTCCCTCTCTTCCTGGCATTTCTTATCTGAGCTGATGATTCATGCTGTGCACTGTCATATACAGATTATGCTGTACAATGTTCAACATAATGGGGGTCATTTACTAAGGGCCCGATTCGTGTTTTCCTGACGTGTTACCCGAATATTTCCGATTTGCGCTGATTGTACCTGAATTGCCCCGGGATTTTGGCGCACGCGATCGGATTGTGGTGCATGGGCGCTGGCATGCACGCGACGGAAATCGGGGGGCGTGGCCGAACGAAAACCCGACGGATTCGGAAAAACTGCCGCATTTAAGAAAAAAAATGTGTCGCAAAAATGACACTTACCTTCACCAGGTATAGGCCGGTGAATTTCAGGGCATTCCAGCGTGCCTCCGGGGAACTTTAGCACAGCAGCGCCACCTGGTGGACGGCGGAGGAACTACCTTAGTGAATCCCGGCCGGACCCGAATCCAGCGCAGAGAACATGCCGCTGGATCGCGAACGGACCGGGTAAGTAAATCTGCCCCAATGGGGCTTATTTACTAAGGCTCCGCAGATCCCATTTCCTTCGGACTGTTCATGGTTTTTGGGATTTGTGATAGGGTTTTAGAAGGGGATTGCGTTGCACGCAATCGGATTTTGGTGCAGCTGTGCTGATTTCATGCGACAAAAAAACGGGGGGGGGGGGGCGGCCGTCGACAACCCGACTGATTCGGATTGAGCGCGTGATTTAATATTCAAATTGTGTCGCATCTAACACACTTACATGCACCAGGAAGAAGAAGGTGAACTCCGGCGGACCTGAGCGGGGAAGCGACACATGCAGTATATGCAGCGCACAATCTTAGTGAATCGCAGCACAGGGCATTGTCGTTGAACAATGCACTTTCGGTGAACTCCTTGGACCAGGTAAGTAAATGTGCCCCATTGTGTACAATGTGCAGCATAATATGTATATAATGGCGCACATCCTTTATTCATTACCGGGCCCCCTGACACTGCGGGCCCGGTCGCAGCTACTATGGCTGTTACTGCTGTAGTTACACCCCTGATTATTAGTAACTATGGAGAGTCTGTGCGGTACAGTCCATCATATGGGAAGATCTGATGTCTGTGATGAATGACATATAGATCTTATAGACTCAGGTATAGAAAAGGAGTTACCAATCCCAGATTCCCAGTGGGATATAAACAGAGAGAAAGAGCAGGAAGGAGAACAGGTGAGGGACGGCACATATGATACCATAATGGAGCACATGGAATATTTTTGTTTTTGGCTGGACCGTCCCTTTAAACAAGTCTTTAGAGTTTAGATTTGAGGATTGCGTGTCTATATATTGTGATAAGGAGAAAGCGCAGACAGGTCCCAGGATATTTTTGAATGACGCCCTCTCCCCACGAACAGATTAAGACTGGTCCTAAAAGCTTTAGAAGATTATCGCTTAGGTTTCAGGCCACAGGATTTTTTTTGTGTGTCTGTTTTTTGTGTTTTTTTTTGTATTCTCTATCAATCCACCGGTGAAAGTGGAGTGAACAGGTGTCGAGCCGATTCCCCGTCTGTACACGGTGTTCTGCCGGGATCGGATGACGGCCGTAACAAAGAGGATTAGTCTCTCTTGGTGGCATAAGAACAACTATTTTGTGAAGAATAGCCGCCCGCTACCCTCCGAGCGCGCTGAGAAGCATGGTGGCATGTTCACTCCTCAAGATGTGATCTTTTATTACAAGTCACATTAACATCTTAAAGGGGAAGCAGCCCAAATATTTTATTCATATTTAAAGGAACGGTTCATGTAGATATCTCTTTCATACTGATCTATAAGTGTGAGAATTTAGAAATCAAATGATCGGCTCTTAGGTTTATCTGTTTCTGTTGTGGAGATGGAAGAACCTGGATAGGTGTGGGTCAGGCTTCGAAAAGCTACTCACCATCCCCTGCCGACCCTGTGTGATTAGGTCACTAGTGTCAAGTGGCTTGTTACTGAATTACATGTTCTGATATTTGATTTGTTCCTTGACTACATTCATGGATCTTGTTTCTGAACTTCTCTTAGATAGTCCCAAGGGTGCAACAGCCATGAGGCGAGTTGAACCTCCTGCCTCAGGCAGCGACACCTGCATCAGAGTGCAGTCACCTACTACAAAGCAGGACCTGACCCGTAAAAATGGTGTCTCTTCACAACCAATATCAGCATGGGTGGGAACCCACTTACTAATAAAATAACCTGATATATTACTACTAGATGGGGTGGAGGGGGCGCCATTGTGGAGCTCACCCCACCCCTTGTTAGTCCTGACTATGAGTTTGCGCTTTCCTTCCTGACCTATGACTCTTCTAGAATTCTGCTTGCCTTGACCTTGGCTTGCTCTTGACTACTCTTTGCCTCAATCCCTAGTGAATTGCACTGCATCCCTTTTCTCGTCTACAATAGATGCTACCTGGACTACCAATATAGGTTTGTGCAGTAACACATTGCACATAATATACATCACATCATAATTTTTCTGCCCCCCCCCCCCCTCCCATATCAAGATCCAGTATAACCTACAGTAATAGGTTAGAAGCCCAATCTACTTTTGACCTTCTTTTGTGACCAGCCTTCAACTGTTATAGCTGAATGTTTGGGATTCACCAAGATTTTTGGTAACACTCCTTCAGATTTCAGATTCAGATGGTGTTTTGCAGGTGTGGGTTGATGGATGGCTGAACCAGTCAACTGCGCAGAAGGCATCCAGGATTGCCTTAAATATCCAGTCCTCAGTGCACTCAGTGCTGGTTATACTTACTCCTGAGATTTGTAGTATTATAGTCTACAGTGTTTTGTTGACCTGTACCTAAGCCTGGATACTACCTAATCTCGAACCTTGAACCCCAGCCTGATCCGGAACCCCAAACTTGTACCTGAACCTGTATCCTGCCTAATCCAGAACCCTAACCTGATTTGGTATGCTGCATGCTGCCTGATCCAGAACCATGAACCCCAGTCTGCTCTGGAACCCTGGACCAGGATCCTGCCGGATCCAGAACCTTGAAACCTGATCTGGAACCTAATTGGAACCTATATTCCCACCTGATATAGAATTTTGAACCCCAGTCTGCTCTGGAACCCTGGACCAGGATCCTGCCGGATCCAGAACCTTGAAACCTGATCTGGAACCTAATTGGAACCTATATTCCCACCTGATATAGAATTTTGAACCTCAGCCTGATCTGGAACCTGAGCCTGGATCCTGCCTGATACAGAACCTTGAACCCAACCTAATTATTATTATTTATTCGTAGAGCCCCATTACTTCCCCGGTGCTGTACAATCAGTAAGGGGTTCACATACATTACATTAAGACAAGAACAAATGCAAGTACAAAATACAAAACTACAGATCAGGAGACAAGTAGAAGGAGGACCCTGCCCTGAGGGCTCACAATCTATATGGGGGAAAGATGGAGACATGAGGTGAGGGAGCCTGGATACTGCCTCATCCAGAACATTGAACTCCAACCTGATCTGGAACCCAAGCCTGTATGCTGCCTGATCTAGAACCCTGAACCCCAGCCTTATATGGAAATCCAAACCTGTACCTTAGCCTGCATTTTGCCTGACCAGAATTGTGAACCTCAACCTTAACAGAACCCTGCACCCTGTTCCTAACCTGTTCCCTGATGCTCTTGATTCTGTATATCTGTCTGTCTCTCTCATCTTACTTCTACTATCAGCACATAATCCGAGTAGGGATGGTCGACCACTAGTCCCTTACTACTAGGGTTTGCGAGGCTATTATGTAGGGAATAGGGGTTGTGGGTGAGTTTAAGGCCTTTGACCATTTCTCTCTAGTGATTGGCTGAAGTAGGTCATGTGACCCCCAGCACTTCCTGCCAAGTTTGAAAGAATGTTGTGATGCCAGAACCGGCTTACATTGTATCAAAGATTGTATGAAGTCTGCAGAAAACAAACAAAGTAAAATTTCTACTTAAAACCTATTAGTAAAATGTTTTTAGTCCATAATAGATGCAGCGCAATTATTGAAAAAAAAAAATTCCCGAAAAACATACATCACCTTTAAGCATTAACCTGAATTCTCTATGTGTAAAAACCCTTCCGTGCCCTCTAAATGCTGGAGCCCGCACCCCCCCATCTTGTTACTGGTAATATTTTATTTATCCCGTCCCTTTAATCTTTTTTTTTTTAAGAAATGATTAGCCGAGCCAGCAGGAAGATCAGACCCCCTTCCAATTCTATTTACTACTGTCGGTGTATTTTCCAAGCAGGCAAACATAGGCTGAGTCTTATAAGAGGTTCCCCCGCTGCGTTAGATACTACCATCCGCCGCACAAAGAGAAACCAGCTGGATTATCTAAAACTACCGGTGTGCGCAAGAAAATTAAAGAAAGACGATGAAAATGTGAAAATCAATAACGTCAGGTAAACAGGAGCGGCCCCCGAAAAGTAGAGTTTAGGAAATGTTACATTACAGCTACAAATGTGGGCGCGGAATGTTCCGGCTCCCGGCATTAATTCTATGGCTGCCGCCCCGGACGACGTGTTATATCATAGTGATTGTTTTACACCCGAAATCACTGACTACTGAGCGGCGCCGGCTCTACGGCTCATTGTCAATGGACGCAGCAAATATTTATGTTACTGAAATGATCCGTTCACCTTCACAATGTAGTTTAGAGGTCACTAAACTGGAAGCCGCCTCGCTACGCGGAGGGTGGTCACCGTATTTATGACATTAGGGTTAGGGGAGGGGGTCAGTAGGGGATTATAATACAGGTGATTGCACAGGTCTCAAATCTTTAAGAGGCTCTGGGGCAGAAGGACCTTCACCCATGAAATCCTCATACATCTGTCCCTGCGCTCAATAAACATGTACACAAGAGCCATTTCAGGACCTCTCAAGGTCCTCCGAAGCTCCTGAGACTGCAGAAACGAGCAGAAGGGACACATCCTCCATTCCCCAAGAAGCTGATTCTAGTACCAGATGTAGGAAGTGATTCCAGACTTGTAGGGGCCATAATATTCCTACAGTTCAGGGTCCATGGAGGTCTTCCTGCACCCGTTGGAAGGGGTCATTAATGTGGATTAACACCTATACAAATAGATACTGGGGCTTATTTACGAAGGGTCCGCAGATCGCAGTTTCGTCGGACTTCCCAACGTTTTTGGGATTTGCGCCCCTGTGACAGGTATTTAGAAGGGGACTGTGTGTTGCATGGAATCGGATTTTGGCGCAGCTGCGCTGCTTTCATGCAGCAGATATGGGGGGGGCGGGGGTGCCGTCGGACGATCCGACTGATTCGGACTGAGGGGGTCATTTACTAAGGGGCCGATTCGCGTTTTCCCGACGGGTTACCAGAATATTTCCGATTTGCGCCGAGTTCCCCTGAATTGCCCCGGGATTTTGGCGCACGCGATCGGATTTTGGCGCATTGGGGGCGTGGCCGACCGAAAACCCGACGGATTCGGAAAAACCGCCGCATTTAAAAAAAGAAATGTGTCGCAAGACTTGCACTTACCTTCACTCAGCCCGGCTCAGTGCATTCCAGCGCGTTCCGATGCTCTTCAGCGCAGCAGCGCCACCTGGTGGACGTCGGAGGAACTGCCTTAATAAATCCCGGCCGGACCCGAATCCTCTGCAGAGAACTCGCCGCTGGATCGCGAATGGGCCGGGTAAGTAAATCTGCCCCATAGTGCGCACGATCTTCATGGGCATTCCAGTCGGAAAATGCACTTTCGGGGATCCCGACAGGACAGGTAAGTAAATGTGCCCCACTGGGGGTCATTTACTAAGGGCCCGATTCGCCTTTTCCCGGCGTGTTACCCGAATATTTCCGATTTGCGCCAATTTTCCCTGAATTGCCCCGGGATTTTGGCGCACACGAACGGATTATGGCGCATCGGCGCTGGCATGCACGCGATGGAAATGGGGGGGCATGGCCGAACGAAAACCCGGCGGATTTGGAAAAAAACGCTGCATTTAAAACAAAAAATGTGTAGCGAAAATTGCACTTACCTTCACCAGGAATAGGCAGGTGAATTTCAGGGCATTCCAGCGCGCCTCCGGGGAACTTCAGCGCAGCAGCGACATCTGGTGGACGGCGGAGGAACTACCTTAGTGAATCCCGGCCGGACCCGAATCCACCGCAGAGAATGCGCCGCTAGTTCGCGAACGGACCGGGTAAGTAAATCTGCCCCACTGTGTATAACTTGCACTAACATTTAGTAAATAGTGATGAGTGAACCGAAATATTAAAAATCAGTTTGGTGTACTGAACCCAGACCCCACCAGTAACCGACTGTGGTTGTTAACTGTTTTAAAGTTGCGCGCACCAGCATTAACATGCCCTAGGGAGGATTATCGCTCCTGATGATGTAATAAGGGAGCGACGATCCACCCCAAAATGGCAGGGTTAGCACCTGTGATGGGTGCCAGTCCTGTTTGTAGGCGTTAAGGGCAGGGTGGGGGGGTTTAGCCAAACCAGGGCGCAGACCTGAGCCCAACCTTTTTACTCAACAGTAATAGTCAACATAAGAAGCTCTGCCACGCTGCGCACACGATAAATGTCTTCATACACATCACGCTACATCCTGCATACATGCACTTTATTTAAGGAGAGGTCATGTATATAACATAATACACATAACTCATACGTCACATATATAAAATACAGTCACGCGGATCACATGAGTAGTGAACCGACACGATTTCTGGAAGGAAGCGGCCATGTTTTTTTGTCTTTACCAGTTGGGTTATCGTTGCTCTATCCTCCAAACCCATCAGGCGTCTATGTTACCCGCCTCACACGCTGCCCGGATACTATGAAGCCACAGCGACTATTCCCTATCCACGTTCCGGAGCCGCATCCTCCATTCTTGAGCGGTGATTGCACAAGACCATGTATCTTACGAGAAGCTTCTTGCACCTGAGACAATTGGTAAATTTCATCTAATGAGAGAATGTGAGAGAGCGGATCTGCTGAAATCCTTGATTTATGCCCCGAATTATCCTAATAAGCCGTGTCACAGGGCGCGCTGCCTGCACAATGCCAGGTGTTCATCCGCTCTCCGGGAGGAAGAAGACTTGGCCGAGGACCAGGACGTGCGGTTCATCTGCAGGTTGTTGGAGCTGCCTCCGAGCTCAGGGAGAGATGCTCTGCAGATGCTCACACACTCCTCTCGCTTTCAGATTTTGGCGCGCTACGGATCACTTCACAAGGACGGATCATGTTATCATCATCTGGGTAGTGTCAGCCTTAAAGGTGACCTTGAAACTCAGGTTCAGATCAGTCTGGGTTGTGGTAATTGCACCAACGTGATGAGAAGCAGATGACACCAGATTAAGAAACTCTCATCTTCTCCTTCTACATCCTCAAGATCTGATCATCTTCAGCGGGTTCTGTCTTCACATAAAGATGCCAGTCCTAATTCACACAGGACAAGAGTGCACTACTCAACTCCTTTAATACTACCCTCACACCCACCGACTCCAACTATTTGCCACCTTTAATAGACGTCTCTCCACTGATTCCAATGCAGTTGGATTTTTCTCTCTAGACCCTACCGTTTCCGAGCAATCAGTACTGCAAGTTTCAGTAGCCAATATGCTAATAATGCTCTATTCTGCCAGATGGGCGGAACTCTCAAAAGACTGCCCACTTGACATATTGGGTACTGAAACTTACAGAACTGATTGCTCAGGACAGGAAAGGGCTAGAGAAAAAATTCCAACTGCGCCGGACTCTGTGGAGCGGCGACTATTAAAGAGGTTATGGGAGGTATTCATTAACTTTATATTGAGTGATGACCTTTTCAGTATCTTAGACTGGTGTCACGACTGCACACATCATGACATCAGCCATATGGACAAATGGTGCTCAGATACCAGTGCCATCCATTGGCCAAATTATATTTCCATACAGTTCCCTATGGTACCACCTGTACCACATGCAATGTAACCACACATCTTCCATTACTTTTAAGTGCTTAATGCTCTCCTGAAATACTCTGTGCTGCTAGGAAAGGTGCAGCAATCTTCTCCTTTGAATATCTAATACTCTGTTATATGACTGCACCGATAACATCACAGGAGTGAACAGGTCACTGCCTCACACACAGTCAGCACACTCATCTCCTGCTGCTATCATCTTTCCCACCATCTGATTGGCGGCTGGGTGTCCTGTCTCCGCCTTCTTCATAACTTATCATCTCCAGATCAGTTCATCAATAATTGTTCTCACCGGAGATCTGTGCCCCGGAGCGGCGAGAGAACATGAGAGAGTAAAACCACAGACAAATTAAACTTACATTTTCTTAATCCTTCCACTATCCTATAATTATACGCTCCATGTGTACATTATATGTCAGTAATAATAGGGAGCGCGTAAGACGGTATTATAGACAATTATTATAGCCCGGCGTGGGAGAAGATCATGGACACTCCGCTAGTTAGAAAGACACAATGGGGGTCATTTACTAAGGGTCCGAATCGCGCACTTTCGTCTGGTTTCCCGACAATTTCCGATTAACGGCGAATTGCCCCGGGATTTAGGCCCACGCGATCGGATTTTGGCTCATCGGCGCCGGCTTGAATGGAAGACTTCAGCTGTCAGCTGATTGGTGTGGGGCTACAGTATTGTAACCCCACTAATTTGATATTGACCTATAAAGTGCAAAAAAGGGTAGGGCATAAATGTCCCATCACTGGGGGGTCTGATCACTAAAACCTCTGGTGATAGGCTGAAAGGGGAACAGAAAGTCCCTTTAATTGCTATATAGAGATTTCCAGGATGGGCTGTCCTGTAAGCAGGAAGTCCTATAGAAGGGAATAGAGCACAGAATGATCTATAGAGAGATTAAGGGGAACTTTCTATCTTGAAGTTTGCAGCTTGTCAGGGGCCCTAATGCGGTGGTCAGACCCCCAGCAATCCAAAATCCTATTCCAGCCTTCACTTGATATCTGTATTACTGGAGGGATATATATATATATTACTGTGGGGCCTTGTATATGTATTACTGGGGATATGTGTATATATTTTACTGGGGGGCTGTGTATAAGTATTACTGGGAGGCTGAATATATGTATTACTTGGGGGCTGTATATATGTATTTCTGGGGGGGGCTGTATGTATGTATTACTGGGGGGCTTTATATATGTAATACTGGGGGCTGTGCATATGTATTACTGGGGGGCTGTGTATGTATTACTTGGGGGCTGTATATATGTATTACTAAGGGGCTGTGTATATGTATTACTGAGGGGCTGTGTATATGTATTACTGAAGGGCTGTCTATATGTATTACTGGGGGCTGTATATATGTATTACTTGGGGGGCTGTATATATGTATTACTGGGGGCTGTGTATATGCATTACTAGGGGGCTGTGTGTATGTATTACTGGGGGCTGTATATATGTATTACTGGGAGGCTGTGTGTATGTATTACTTGGGGGGCTGTATATATGTATTACTGGGGGGCTGTATATATGTATTACTGGAGGCTGTGTATATGCATTACTAGGGGGCTGTGTGTATGTATTACTGGGGGCTGTATATATGTATTACTGGGAGGCTGTGTGTATGTATTACTTGGGGGGCTGTATATATGTATTACTGGGGGGCTGTATATATGTATTACTGGAGGCTGTGTATATGCATTACTTGGGGAGCTGCGTATATGCATTACTGGGGGGCTGCGTATATATGTAGTACCGGGGGGCTGTATATATGTATTACTGGGGCCGTTGTATATGTATTACTGGGGGCTGTGTATATGTATTACTGGGGGGCTGTATATATGTATTACGGGGGGGGGGGGTGTATTTATTTATTACTGGAGGGTTGTGTATATGTATTACTGGGGGGCTGTATATATGTATTACGGGGGGGGTGTATTTATTTATTACTGGAGGGTTGTGTATATGTATTACTGGGGGCTGTGTATATGTATTACTGGGGGGCTGTATATATGTATTACGGGGGGGGGTGTATTTATTTATTACTGGAGGGTTGTGTATATGTATTACTGGGGGGCTATATATATGTATTACTGGGGGAGTCTGTGTATATTTTTTACTTGGGGGCTGTATATATGTATTACTGGGGGAGTCTGTGTATATTTTTTACTTGTGGGCTGTATATAGCTTCTTCTGTAAAGTTTGTGGTCACATTTACACTTGAAACTGTCCTAAATGTAGTGTAGATTTATGGTGGTGTCTTGATGGTTTCGATTTGGGGGTCAGAGAAGGGAGTAAACTTTAATACTTAAAAGATACTTAATAGCCGTCATCTGAAGCTTCGTCGCAATGTCTTAGACCTTGAATATTTATGGGGGTCATTTATCAATGTCACCTCGGAGCGCATTGCTTTGAACTGACTGTGCGCACAATGCACAGCGATTAGCAGAGCCCGGCGCTTACTTGGGTTCAATGGAATTTTTTTTCCCTTTGAAAATCCGTTGCAATATTCTCTCCGGGGTCTTGTTCTGCAGCTATGGGGGGATTCTGTCATATTACGGAGAGCTGATAAATGGCAGACACAGGACTGGCCGCAACACAGATACTAAAGAGCAGCCGGGGGCCGAGATGTCATCATAGAGGGAGAATTTGTTAACATCCAGTTCTGATCCGAGGGCCCACAGGGGCTCTGAATGGGGTTAGAACAATTATATCTTTATTTTCCATATTATTTTGCTCCATATTATTGCAGGGTCTTTATTAATTAGGCTTCGACGACCACTGGGATCATTGCAAATCAGCAATCAATGTAGGACTTATGTATTTCCACAAGCACAGCGCCATGTATAAAGTGTGGCTGTGCATGGTACTGCACTTATTGCTGAGCTGCAATACCGCTCATGGAGAGGTGTGGCACTTTTCTGGAAGATAGTAGCACATCAGTTCCTTTACTCTTATCTTGCACATAGGCACAACATAGTTATGGTACTCCAGTACTCTATCTATTGATACTACCAAGTATGGCTACTCTTATCCTGCATAGATGGGCAATCTATAGTATCCTGAATATGTGAGCACTAAACATTACTACTACTCCTATCCTGCATTTATGGGAACAGCACAGTACTACTACTCCTATCCTGTATATATGGGTACAGCACAGTACTACTACTCCTATCCTGTATATATGGGCAAAGAACAGTACTACTACTCCTATCCTGTATATATGGGTACAGCACAGTACTACTACTCCTATCCTGTATATATGGGCAAAGAACAGTACTACTACTCCTATCCTGTATACATGGGGACAGCACAGCACCACTACTCATATTCTGTATATATGGGCACAGCACAGTACTACTACTCCTATCCTGAATATATGTGTACAGCACAGTACTACTACTCCTATCCTGTATATATGGGCACAGCACAGCACAGTACTACTACTCCTATCCTGTATACATGGGGACAGCACAGTACTACTACTCATATCCTGTATATATGGGCACAGTACAGTACTACTACTCCAATCCTGAATATATGTGTACAGCACAGTACTACTACTCCTATCCTGTATATATGGGCACAGCACAGGACTACTACTCCTATCCTGTATATATGGGCACAGCACAGTACTACTACTCCTATCCTGTATATATAGGTACAGTACAGTACTACTACTCCTATCTTGTATATTTGGGCACAGCACAGTACTACTACTCCTATCCTGTATATATGGGCACAGCACAGTACTACTACTCCTATCCTGAATATATGGGCACAGCACAGGACTACTACTCCTATCCTGTATATATGGGCACAGCACAGGACTACTACTCCTATCCTGTATATATGGGCACAGCACAGTACTACTACTCCTATCCTGTATATATAGCTACAGTACAGTACTACTACTCCTATCTTATATATTTGGGCACAGCACAGTACTACTACTCCTATCCTGTATATATAGCTACAGTACAGTACTACTACTCCTATCCTGTATATATGGGCAAAGCACAGTACTACTACTCCTATCCTGTATTTATAGTACATAGAGGATAGATGTCCTTATGGACCAAGGACCTGATGCGACCTCTAGCTCCGGTATCCGTATAACATCTCCCTCCATAGAAAATTCTACACAATTTCTCTTACACTCAGATGGGGGTCACCCGGGAAAATCCCATAGAAAAAGTCACAGCAAACTTCTCCTTTCCCATTCTCCATGACTCACAACATTTGGAGAAGTCGATTCCGAATTCATCCTTTTGGCAATGAAGAAAAAGAAATCCTATGTTTATGAGGCTCAGACGCAGAGTAACGACACGACACAAGTCGGCAAACTCCTTGCGGTTACCGAGGAAGTTAAAAGAAAATCAAAAAGTGTCGAAAGGGGAAACAGCAAATATGTGACTTGGAGCGGCCGGAGGGGGGACTGGTGCGGGGGCTTCAGGACTCTGCAAATAATACACTGGAAAGTTTTACCATAGGCCAAGCCAATAAACCTAGTATGAGCTTGTAGGGAAGCGTGGCAGCATAGCCGGCACCGGGATCGGGGGGTGAGTAATGCTACACGTAGTCCTACCCAGCAAACCTTCCTGTTACATTGGTTCCATTGTCCTAATTTTTGCATATCCATGATGGATGCCAAGATTTTGCAAACATAACAGGCTGAATGTGACAAGTTACTAAAAATCCCCCCCCACACCCTATAAACAATATCCACAGACCAATACAATACTGCAAATATATCAGCAGTGAATATACCACACATAAATATATATATCAACAGCAGGAATACCTTGAGGAAGATATAGTCATCACTACTCCCTTCTACTTTTGTTCTAAACTGGTCAGTCCTAGTTTTCATCCTAGTGGACGATGCTTCTCCATGTGTTCTAGAAAATCGAATTCACACTGCGCTACTAAATATATCACAGTCACTTAGATTGTAGTGCCCCCTAATTAATTAAAGTACAGCATTGGCATCCCCTCCTTATTACATAGCACAGCAGTACCCTGCTTCATAATACGTATAACAGCACCCCTTCATTAATTATTATGTATAACAGCACCCCTTCATTAATTATTATGTATAACAGCCCCACATCATTAATTAACCTGTATAACAGTACACCCATTGAATAAAAGGTAGAACACTAGAACCTCTCATTAAATATTATGTAGCACAGCAACCCCTCCTCAATACAGAGCATAACAGCCCCATTATTAATTATTGCAGAGTTCACGGTGATGCCCCCCTATAGTTCAGCAGCTCTTCTCCCCAAACCCTAATGGTCAATACAAAGTTCGGCAGCTTCCCCCCATATGTGATGATAACTGCAAATTTCAGTTTGTTTTCCCAGATCTGCCACTTGGTTGTGGTTGCACATGATGAATACAGTCATTATGGATCATTACGCACCCTGGATGGATCAGACCGTTGTGTTTGTTGTTAGTAGCAGCAGGACTGTGAAAATGGATTTAAATTTCAGGATTGTAGTTTCTCTAAGTGAACTGGGTGTGTCCTGCGTTTTCTATACCCATGTTATGTATTATACATAGAAACAACACCATCACCTGCTTAAGAAATGGTGTAATGTAAGTCCCTGCTTCTCACACATCGGGGGCTGGTGTATTGTAAGTCCCCACCTCTCAGACATCGGGGGTTGGTGTAATGTGAGTCCCCGCCTCTCACACATCGGGGGCTGGTGTAATGTGAGTCCCTGCCTCTCACACATCGGGGGCTGGTGTAATGTGAGTCCCCACCTCTCACACATCTGGGGCTGGTGTAATGTGAGTCCCCACCTCTCACACATCTGGGGCTGGTGTAATGTGAGTCCCCGTCTCTCACACATCGGGGGCTGGTGTAATGTGAGTCCCTGCCTCTCACACATCAGGGGCTGGTGTAATGTGAGTCCCCACCTCTCACACTTCGGGGGCTGGTGTAATGTGAGTCTCCGCCTCTCACACATCAGGGGCTGGTGTAATGTGAGTCCCCACCTCTCACACATCTGGGGCTGGTGTAATGTGAGTCCCCGCCTCTCACACATCAGGTGCTTGTGTAATGTGAGTCTCCGCCTCTCACACATCTGGGGCTGGTGTAATGTGAGTCCCCACCTCTCACACATCTGGGGCTGGTGTAATGTGAGTCCCCGCCTCTCACACATCAGGGGCTGGTGTAATGTGAGTCCCCGCCTCTCACACATCAGGTGCTTGTGTAATGTGAGTCTCCGCCTCTCACACATCTGGGGCTGGTGTAATGTGAGTCCCCGCCTCTCACACATCAGGTGCTTGTGTAATGTGAGTCTCCGCCTCTCACACATCTGGGGCTGGTGTAATGTGAGTCCCCACCTCTCACACATCTGGGGCTGGTGTAATGTGAGTCCCCTCCTCTCACACATCAGGGGCTGGTGTAATGTGAGTCCCCTCCTCTCACACATCGGGGGCTGGTGTAATGTGAATCTCCGCCTCTCACATATCTGGGGCTGGTGTACTGTGAGTCCCCGCCTCTCACACATCTGGGGCTGGTGTAATGTGAGTCCCCGCCTCTCACACATCAGGTGCTTGTGTAATGTGAGTCTCCGCCTCTCACACATCTGGGGCTGGTGTAATGTGAGTCCCCACCTCTCACACATCGGGGGCTGGTGTAATGTGAGTCCCCGCCTCTCACACATCAGGTGCTTGTGTAATGTGAGTCTCCGCCTCTCACACATCGGGGGCTGGTGTAATGTCAGTCTCCGCCTCTCACACATTGGGGGCTGGTGTAATGTGATTCCCCTCCCCTCACACATCGGGGGCTGGTGTAATGTGAGTCCCTGCCTCTCACACATCGGGGGCTGGTGTAATGTGAGTCCTCGCTTCTCACACATCGGGGGCTGGTGTAATGTGAGTCCCCACCTCTCAGACATCGGGGGCTGGTGTAATGTGAGTCCCTGCCTCTCACACATCGGGGGCTGGTGTAATGTGAGTCCTCGCTTCTCACACATCGTGGGCTGGTGTAATGTGAGTCCCTGCCTCTCACACATCGGGGGCTGGTGTAATGTGAGTCCTCGCTTCTCACACATCAGGGGCTGGTGTAATGTGAGTCCCGGCCTTTCACACATCGGGGGCTGGTGAAATGTGAGTGCCCTCCTCTCACACATCGGGGGCTGGTGTAATGTGAGTCCCCGCCTCTCACACATCAGGGGCTGGTGTAACAAGAGTCCCCGTCTCTCACACTCAGGTGCTGGTGTAATGTGAGTCCCCGCCTCTCACACATCGGGGGCTGGTGTAATGTGAGTCCCCGCCTCTCACACATCGGGGGCTGGTGTAATGTGAGTCCCTGCCTCTCACACATCAGGGGCTGCTGTATTGTGAGTCTCCGCCTCTCACACATCGAGGGCTGGTGTAATGTGAGTCCCCACCTCTCAGACATCGGGGGCTGGTGTAATGTGAGTCCCCGCCTCTTACACATCGGGGGCTGGTGTAATGTGAGTCCCCGCCTCTCACACATCGGGGCTGCTGTAATGTGAGTCCTGCCTCTCACACATCAGGGGCTGGTGTAATGTGAGTCCCCACCTCTCACACATCGGGGGCTGGTGTAATGTGAGTCCCCTCCTCTCACACATCAGGGGCTGGTGTTATGTGAGTCCCCGCCTCTCACACATCGGGGGCTGGTGTTATGTGAGTCCTCTCCTCTCACACATCGGGGGCTGGTGTAATGTGAGTCCCCACCTCTCACACATCGGCGGCTGGTGTAATGTGAGTCCACACCTCTCACACATCGGGGGCTGGTGTAATGTGAGTCCCCACCTCTCACACATCGGGGGCTGGTGTAATGTGAGTCCCCACCTCTCACACATCAGGGGCTGGTGTAATGTGAGTCCCCACCTCTCACACATCAGGGGCTGGTGTAATGTGAGTCCCCGCCTCTCACACATCGGGGGCTTGTGTAATGTGAGTCCCCTCCTCTTACACATTGGGGGCTGGTGTAATGTGAGTCCCCTCCTCTCACACATCGGGGGCTGGTGTTATGTGAGTCCCCACCTCTCACACATCGGGGGCTGGTGTAATGTGAGTCCCCACCTCTCACACATCAGGGGCTGGTGTAATGTGAGTCCCCACCTCTCACGCATCAGGGGCTGGTGTAATGTGAGTCCCCGCCTCTCACACATCGGGGGCTGGTGTAATGTGAGTCCCCTCCTCTTACACATTGGGGGCTGGTGTAATGTGAGTCCCCTCCTCTCACACATCGGGGGCTGGTGTAATGTGAGTCCCCACCTCTCATACATCGGGGGCTGGTGTAATGTGAGTCCCCACCTCTCACACATCGGGGGCTGGTGTAATGTGAGTCCCCACCTCTCACACATCAGGGGCTGGTGTAATGTGAGTCCCCACCTCTCACACATCGGGGACTCTTGTAATGTGAGTCCCCACCTATCACACATCGGGGGCTGGTGTAATGTGAGTCCCCACCTCTCACACATCGGGGGCTGGTGTAATGTGAGTCTCCTTCTCTCACACATCGGGGGCTGGTATAATGTGAGTCCCCACCTCTCACACATCAGGGGCTGGTGTAATGTGAGTCCCTACCTCTCACACATCGGGGGCTGGTGTAATGTGAGTCCCCACCTCTCACACATCGGGGGCTGGTGTAATGTGAGTCTCCTTCTCTCACACATCGGGGGCTGGTATAATGTGAGTCCCCACCTCTCACACATCAGGGGCTGGTGTAATGTGAGTCCCCACCTCTCACACATCGGGGGTTGGTGTAATGTGAGTCCCCGCCTCTCACACATCTGGGGCTGGTGTAATGTGAGTCCCCGCCTCTCATACATCTGGGGCTGGTGTAATGTGAGTCCCTGCCTCTCACACATCAGGGGCTGGTGTAATGTGAGTCCCCACCTCTCACACATCGGGGGCTGGTGTAATGTGAGTCTCCGCCTCTCACACATCAGGGGCTGGTGTACTGTGAGTCCCTGCCTCTCACACATCGAGGGCTGGTGTAATGTGAGTCCCCGCCTCTCACACATCAGGGGCTGGTGTACTGTGAGTCCCCACCTCTCACACATCTGGGGCTGGTGTAATGTGAGTCCCCGCCTCTCACACATCAGGTGCTTGTGTAATGTGAGTCTCCGCCTCTCACACATCTGGGGCTGGTGTACTGTGAGTCCCCGCCTCTCACACATCTGGGGCTGGTGTAATGTGAGTCCCCGCCTCTCACACATCAGGTGCTTGTGTAATGTGAGTCTCCGCCTCTCACACATCTGGGGCTGGTGTAATGTGAGTCCCCACCTCTCACACATCGGGGGCTGGTGTAATGTGAGTCCCCGCCTCTCACACATCAGGTGCTTGTGTAATGTGAGTCTCCGCCTCTCACACATCGGGGGCTTGTGTAATGTCAGTCTCCGCCTCTCACACATTGGGGGCTGGTGTAATGTGATTCCCCTCCCCTCAC
This sequence comes from Engystomops pustulosus, assembly GCF_040894005.1. Taxonomy (NCBI): domain Eukaryota; kingdom Metazoa; phylum Chordata; class Amphibia; order Anura; family Leptodactylidae; genus Engystomops; species Engystomops pustulosus. Next base: position 200,499,190 of record NC_092415.1, on the reverse strand, counting down.
ACATCGGGGGCTGGTGTAATGTGAGTCCCTGCCTCTCACACATCGGGGGCTGGTGTAATGTGAGTCCTCGCTTCTCACACATCGGGGGCTGGTGTAATGTGAGTCCCCACCTCTCAGACATCGGGGGTTGGTGTAATGTGAGTCCCGGCCTTTCACACATCGGGGGCTGGTGAAATGTGAGTGCCCTCCTCTCACACATCGGGGGCTGGTGTAATGTGAGTCCCCGCCTCTCACACATCAGGGGCTGGTGTAACGTGAGTCCCCGCCTCTCACACTCAGGTGCTGGTGTAATGTGAGTCCCCGCCTCTCACACATCGGGGGCTGGTGTAATGTGAGTCCCCGCCTCTCACACATCGGGGGCTGGTGTAATGTGAGTCCCTGCCTCTCACACATCAGGGGCTGCTGTATTGTGAGTCTCCGCCTCTCACACATCGAGGGCTGGTGTAATGTGAGTCCCCACCTCTCAGACATCGGGGGCTGGTGTAATGTGAGTCCCCGCCTCTTACACATCGGGGGCTGGTGTAATGTGAGTCCCCACCTCTCACACATCAGGGGCTGGTGTAATGTGAGTCCCCACCTCTCACACATCGGGGGTTGGTGTAATGTGAGTCCCCTCCTCTCACACATCAGGGGCTGGTGTTATGTGAGTCCCCTCCTCTCACACATCGGGGGCTGGTGTTATGTGAGTCCTCTCCTCTCACACATCGGGGGCTGGTGTAATGTGAGTCCCCACCTCTCACACATCGGCGGCTGGTGTAATGTGAGTCCCCACCTCTCACACATCGGGGGCTGGTGTAATGTGAGTCCCCACCTCTCACACATCGGGGGCTGGTGTAATGTGAGTCCCCACCTCTCACACATCAGGGGCTGGTGTAATGTGAGTCCCCACCTCTCACACATCAGGGGCTGGTGTAATGTGAGTCCCCGCCTCTCACACATCGGGGGCTGGTGTAATGTGAGTCCCCTCCTCTTACACATTGGGGGCTGGTGTAATGTGAGTCCCCTCCTCTCACACATCGGGGGCTGGTGTAATGTGAGTCCCCACCTCTCACACATCGGGGGCTGGTGTAATGTGAGTCCCCACCTCTCACACATCGGGGGCTGGTGTAATGTGAGTCCCCACCTCTCACACATCAGGGGCTGGTGTAATGTGAGTCCCCACCTCTCACACATCAGGGGCTGGTGTAATGTGAGTCCCCGCCTCTCACACATCGGGGGCTGGTGTAATGTGAGTCCCCGCCTCTCACACATCGGGGGCTGGTGTAATGTGAGTCCCCACCTCTCACACATCGGGGGCTGGTGTAATGTGAGTCTCCTTCTCTCACACATCGGGGGCTGGTATAATGTGAGTCCCCACCTCTCACACATCAGGGGCTGGTGTAATGTGAGTCCCCACCTCTCACACATCAGGGGCTGGTGTAATGTGAGTCCCTACCTCTCACACATCGGAGGCTGGTGTAATGTGTGTCCCCGCCTCTCACACATCGGGGGCTGGTGTAATGTGAGTCCCCGCCTCTCACACATCGGGGGCTGGTGTAATGTGTGTCCCCGCCTCTCACACATCGGGGGCTGGTGTAATGTGAGTCCCCACCTCTCACACATCGGGGGCTGGTGTAATGTGAGTCTCCTTCTCTCACACATCGGGGGCTGGTATAATGTGAGTCCCCACCTCTCACACATCGGGGGCTGGTGTAATGTGAGTCCCCACCTCTCACACATCAGGGGCTGGTGTAATGTGAGTCCCTACCTCTCACACATCGGAGGCTGGTGTAATGTGTGTCCCCGCCTCTCACACATCGGGGGCTGGTGTAATGTGAGTCCCCACCTCTCACACATCGGGGGCTGGTGTAATGTGAGTCCCCACCTCTCACACATCAGGGGCTGGTGTAATGTGAGTCCCTACCTCTCACACATCGGAGGCTGGTGTAATGTGTGTCCCCGCCTCTCACACATCGGGGGCTGGTGTAATGTGAGTCCCCGCCTCTCACACATCGGGGGCTGGTGTAATGTGTGTCCCCGCCTCTCACACATCGGGGGCTGGTGTAATGTGAGTCCCCACCTCTCACACATCGGGGGCTGGTGTATTGTGAGTCCCCACCTCTCACACATCGGGGGCTGGTGTATTGTGAGTCCCCACCTCTCACACATCGGGGGCTGGTGTATTGTGAATCCCCACCTCTCACACATCGGGGGCTGGTGTATTGTGAGTCCCCACCTCTCACACATCGGGGGCTGGTGTATTGTGAGTCCCCACCTCTCACACATCGGGGGCTGGTGTATTGTGAGTCCCCTCCTCTCACACATTGGTGAGCTTGATTCTCCTTCCTTCTGAAGGTGGGGATTTTTCTTGTTGCCTACAAACTTCAAATATCATTGGAAGGTTTTAGAAAAACATTGCATACGTCTATTTTTAGATTTTGAGTCTGATATGTATTTACCTATCCAATCTGTATTTCGGAAGATATTCCACCGTCCCGACTTTTTTTGTAACACCCTGCCAACCAATCTTCAAGACAATTTAAACAAAATCAGTTTGGCCAAACCGAATTCAGAAAAAAATTGAATTTGAATCCGCCGTTTTTTTCCGGCATCAAATCAATCTAAAACGTCAAATCAATTTGTTCATCTTGAGGTCTGATCCCCCTTCCATAGTCGCTGACTAATTTGATACATTTTTTGATACAACCTTTCCCCACTTCCCACATTCTATGTAAATTATTATGTATCACCCTCACACCTTGTGACCTTTGCCCCCCTCGAAGCCGCCGTTGATCATGTGTGGGCACAGCTCAGGGGTTAATACAAGCTGCGTGCCGTATATAAGTAGGATCCATACGTCTCCTCTATATTTTGCTGACATATTTTTGAACACCACCAACACATTTTTTTATGTGAAATGTGACTTTGTGTTGATTCTGCTGAGGTTTCATGGGTGGGAACCTGTGGAATTGTATAAACATGGAGCTCACTTCTCACCGCTGCTTGAGTCCATACTTAGCGTGCAGTGTGGGTGGTATAGGTGCCTGGATGCCAGAATCAGGGTGGTAGGGTTTCATGACATTAACCTCTTTCATGCCTCCCTGTGCCGCCTTCCTAAGCTATAATTAAAACCCCAATAAACGCTGTTTACACAATTTATTAGCGATGGCGCTTCGCTTTCCCTTCGGAATTATGACTCGCACATCGTCTCAGTCGCTCATTGTCTTTGGGGTAAAATTCTCTGGATTTGGAGATATTTTGAAAGAGGAGTTTTGGAAAGGACATTGCCAAATATTGAGGGCCGGAAATCTGAGATTAAGGGATGTTTACTCAGTACTGATCACAGGAGTAAATGATGCAAGTATCAATATTTTTTTTTAAAGGGAATGTTGTGTTTTGAAAATTTGTGATCTGAAATTCTTTCTGTCCTTTGCATCACTAATGAGGGTTACTGATTATCCAATACCATGGCCCCCATAACTCACCAGCAGGGGGCAGGGTGTCGCCTATATCATTGATAGGGGTTACTGACTGTCCTATGTCATGGCTCCATACATCATCACACCAGCAGGGGGCAGTGCGTCCTATCACTTCTAGGAGTGACTGTCCAATACCATGGCCCCCATATCTCACCAGCAGGGGGCAGCGTGTCACCTATATCATTGATAGGGGTTACTGATTGTCCTATGTCATGGCTCCATATATCATCACACCAGCAGGGGGCAGTGCGTCCTATCACTTCTAGGAGTGACTGTCCAATACCATGGCCCCCATATCTCACCAGCAGGGGGCAGCGTGTCACCTATATCATTGATAGGGGTTACTGATTGTCCTATGTCATGGCTCCATACATCATCACACCAGCAGGGGGCAGTGCATCCTATCACTCCTAGGAGTGACTGTCCAATACCATGGCCCCCATATCTCACCAGCAGGGGCAGCATGTCACCTATATCATTGATAGGGGTTACTGATTGTCCCATGTCATTGCTCCCTATATCATCACACCAGCAGCGGGCAGTGCATCCTCCTATCACTACTAGGGGTGAATGTCCTATACTAGGGCCCCCACATCATCACACCAGCAGGGGGCAGTGTCCTCCTATCACTAACAGGTGTTACTGAATGTCCTATGTCATGGTGCCCCACATCATCACACCAGCAGGGGGCAGTGTATCCTCCTACTACTAGAGGTGAGCAATTGTCTTATGTCATTGCTCCCTACATGATCACACCAGCAGGGGGCAGTGTCCTCCTATCACTAACAGGTGTTACTGATTGTCCTATGCCAGTGATGGCGAACCTTTTAGAGACCGAGTGCCCAAACTACAACCAAAACCCACTTATTTACCCTGATGTGCCAACGTGCCATTTTAAGAAGTAACATATTGCTCCCTGTTCTTTCACTTCTTTAATTGTATCGGCCCCTTGAGGCTACTAATACAGTTGACAGAAGGTGGGCAAATTAAGACCATCATTGTAGCTTCTCTCCAGGGTCTCTCTGTTTAGGAAATATGGTGGATCCAGCAGGAGGACCTCCAAAGGTAATGCAGTTCTATCAAAACCTTCTCACTTTTCAAGCAGTTCCAAACAGTCAATGAAGTGACACAGTAAAATAGCGCTGAGCGCAGCATCTCTTATGTTGCCTGGGACTGCAGGAAGATTTAATGGATTTGGTCCTGTTTGGGGAACTCTGTCCTGGGCTGGTGGCCCGAGTGCCCACAGAAAGGGCTCTGAGTGCCACCTCTGGCACCCGTGCCATAGGTTCGCCATCACTGTCCTATGTCATGGTCCCCCACATCATCACACCAGCAGGGGGCAGTGTATCCTCCTACTACTAGAGGTGACCAATTGTTTTATGTCATTGCTCCCTACATGATCACACCAGCAGGGGGCAGCGTGTCCTCCTATTACTCCTAGGGGGTGTCTTTTCTAAGTCATGGCCCCCACAACATCACACCAGCAGGGAGCAGTTTGTCCTCCTATCACTACTGGGGGTGACTGTTTAATGTCATTGTCCCCATATCATCACACCAGCAGGGGCCAGTGTGTCCTCCTATCACTTCTAGGGGTGACTGTCCTATGCCATGGCACCCCATATCATCACACCAGCAGGGGGCAGTGTATCCTCCTACTACTAGAGGTGACCAATTGTTTTATGTCATTGCTCCCTACATGATCACACCAGCAGGGGGCAGCGTGTCCTCCTATTACTCCTAGGGGGTTTCTTTTCTAAGTCATGGCCCCCACAACATCACACCAGCAGGGAGCAGTTTGTCCTCCTATCACTACTGGGGGTGACTGTTTAATGTCATTGCCCCCATATCATCACACCAGCAGGGGCCAGTGTGTCCTCCTATCACTTCTAGGGGTGACTGTCCTATGCCATGGCGCCCCATATCATCACACCAGCAGGGGGCAGTGTATCCTCCTACTACTAGAGGTGACCAATTGTTTTATGTCATTGCTCCCTACATGATCACACCAGCAGGGGGCAGCGTGTCCTCCTATTACTCCTAGGGGGTGTCTTTTCTAAGTCATGGCCCCCACAACATCACACCAGCAGGGAGCAGTTTGTCCTCCTATCACTACTGGGGGTGACTGTTTAATGTCATTGCCCCCATATCATCACACCAGCAGGGGCCAGTGTGTCCTCCTATCACTTCTAGGGGTGACTGTCCTATGCCATGGCGCCCCATATCATCACACCAGCAGGGGGCAGTGTATCCTCCTACTACTAGAGGTGACCAATTGTTTTATGTTATTGCTCCCTACATGATCACACCAGCAGGGGGCAGCGTGTCCTCCTATTACTCCTAGGGGGTGTCTTTTCTAAGTCATGGCCCCCACAACATCACACCAGCAGGGAGCAGTTTGTCCTCCTATCACTACTGGGGGTGACTGTTTAATGTCATTGCCCCCATATCATCACACCAGCAGGGGCCAGTGTGTCCTCCTATCACTTCTAGGGGTGACTGATTGTCCTAAGCCATGGCCCCCACATCATCACACCAGCAGGGGGCAGTGTGTCCTCCTATCACTACTAGGGGTTACTGTCCTATGCCATGACCCCCACATCATCACATCAGAAGGGGGCAGTGTGTCCTCCTATCACTACTTGGGGTGACTGATTATCCTATACCATGGCCCCCACATCATCACACCAGCAGGGGGCAGTGTGTCCTCCTATCACTAATGTCCTATTCAGACAACACCTGTATTTACATATCTGCCTGAGACATAACTGCATGTTGAAGTAATTCTTCATGTCAGTAAGTGTTTCTAGGCAGGTAGGTCTGATGCTGCCGGACTATCCTCCATCCATCCATCACATCTACAGCTCTCTAATTTATAGTTGCTCTCTAATTGTCATCATAAAAGTCATCTGTGATCATCATGTGATAATGTAACTATAATGACAATGAGTTGTGTGTGATGCAGGGAGCCGATGATCCGCCCTGACCTGTAATGCCAGGGATAGATAAGCCACACAGAGCGTCTCGGAAACTTGAAAGAGTAATTAGGTTAACGAGGGGAAGGAAAATGATACTGCCGCGTATTCACTGAGAGGAGCGCGGCCAGGAAAACCACACGGCTTGTATGTAGATGTCCACGGAGGAGACGGGACCACAGACAGTCCTACAGGAAATCAGCCACGTGGATTTAGTGGTTTTAATCCTGGAATATTTGACTTTTGGATATGGGAGGGATCCGCACTTCGTCACAACAACTCGAGGGGAAACACTGGGGCAGATTTATCAAGTGTCTGAATGTCAGAATATTTCTAGTTGCCCATGGCAACCAATCACAGCTCAGCTTTCACTTTACCAGTGCTCATGAATATTTTAAAGGGGAGCTGTGATTGGTTGTCATGGGCAACTGGAAATATTCTGACTTTCAGACACTTAATAAATCAGCCCCACTGTGTCCGATATAAATAAACACAAAACACTTTTTTTATGGTATCAAATAGGCCACAACTTTATTTAAATCACAAGCCTAAAACAGTTACAGGAGGATTCGGGGGGATTTGCTAGGAATGGGATTCACCTATACTGTGACATACAGCACCCGGCCAGACAGAAATACAGGGGCGGCATGCTCTGCACCGCCATTCTAGCAGAGCCAGTCCACTTTACAGGGAACCTGTCACCAGGAATCTCATTTTCATGAAAGACTTGTTGCAAAAACCCATGACACCTGCAGTGCACATCTGCCTTTCTGCTTTCTCTAAACATTCACATTACAATATAATTGTGTGTTATAACTTACCTTGCACCCTGACAGAATCCTCTGTGTAGTCCCAGGGGTTGGGCATTGGTTTGGATGCATTTCAAAAAATAACATATGACTTGTCATTGCTGCAGACTCCTCAGCTCTCAGCCCCCACCTTTGTGCTCTTGTACAGCTCCTCCCTCCCTTACTGATGTCAGCTCATAAGGCTGTGAGCTCTGTGAAGAAGCAGGAGGGAGGAGCTTTACAGGAGCACAAAGGTGGGGGCTGAGGAGTCTGCAGCACAGACAAGTCATATGTTTTTTTTTAGAAATGCATCCAAACCAAAGCCCAACCCCTGGGACTACACAGAACATTCTTCAGGGTCCAAGGTAAGTTATTACACACAATTATATTGTTATACAAATGCAGAAAGCAGATGTGCACTGTGGGTGTGATGGGCTTCTGTAACCTGGGGACAGGTTCCTTTAAGGGCACCAATGACCCTCGTGAAGATCCTCACTCCAGTGCTTCATCACCGTGCCCGCCCCTGGGTGACATTACCACTAAGACATCCTTCAGGCCACTTCCAAAGCTCAGCCTGTCACCACCATCAGGTTCAACATCCAGTATTAGTAAAAAATTACCGTAGTCCACTTACCCCTTCCACCCGACTCCTCCACCACCAACCCCGAAGCTGTGACAGAGAGCAAGACCTGCTGTTCTTTATTACTTAGAATTGACCCCCATTTTATTTATTATAAATATTTGTTTCTATCCATATATTTCTATTTAAATCAAAGCCATGAAAATAAAATAATGTCCAGGCCGCCATAAAATCTGATCAACCTCACAAAGAGTCATCAGATCAGGAGAGGAGAAACCCCCGTGGGGGGGGGGGGGGGGAACCTCTAGGGACCCATGGCTGAAGGATCCCCCGTCCTCTGGGCTTAGAAGGATAAAACCAACTTTATGTCATCATAACGCAGTAAATATTACATGGTACAAGATGCAGAATGTCAGGATCCAACAAATAATCTACAATAAAGTTTCCTTAATTATACATAAAGTAGCTAAACAAATGTAGAGCAGTAATGGGACAGGGAGGGAGGGACATGTGTCCCCATCTTCTACTGAGAGGAAGAGAGAGACAGGACAGGAAGTGACATCTACTGCTGGGCCCCACCCCTCTCACAGTACCACCCTATACACTACATACTCTGCCCTCTCACAGTACCACCCTATACACTACATACTCTGCCCTCTCACAGTACCACCCTATACACTACATACTCTGCCCTCTCACAGTACCACCCTATACACTACATACTCTGCCCTCTCACAGTACCACCCTATACACTACATACTCTCAGTCACTGTGTACATACATGACATTACTTATCCTGTACTGATCCTGAGTCACATCCTGTATTATACCCCAGAGCTGCACTCACTATTCTGCTGCTGGGGCAGTCACTGTGTACATACATGACATTACTTATCCTGTACTGTTCCTGCGTTACATCCTGTATTATACTCCAGAGCTGCACTCACTATTCTGCTGCTGGGGCAGTCACTGTGTACATACATGACATTACTTATCCTGTACTGATCCTGAGTTACATCCTGTATTATACCCCACAGCTGCACTCACTATTCTGCTGCTGGTGCAGTCACTGTGTACATACATGACATTACTTATCCTGTACTGATCCTGAGTTACATCCTGTATTATGCTCCAGAGCTGCACTCACTATTCTGCTGCTGGTGTAGTCACTGTGTACATACCTGATATTACTTATCCTGTACTGATCCTGAGTTACATCCTGTATTATACCCCAGAGCTGCACTCACTATTCTGCTGCTGGTGCAGTCACTGTGTACATACATGACATTACTTATCCTGTACTGATCCTGAGTTACATTCTGTATTATACTCCAGAGCTGCACTCACTATTCTGCTGCTGGTGCAGTCACTGTGTACATACATGACATTACTTATCCTGTACTGATCCTGAGTTACATCCTGTATTATACCCCAGAGCTGCATTCACTATTCTGCTGCTGGTGCAGTCACTGTGTACATACATGACATTACTTATCCTGTACTGATCCTGAGTTACATCCTGTATTATACTCCAGAGCTGCACTCACTATTCTGCTGCTGGTGCAGTCACTGTGTACATACATGACATTACTTATCCTGCACTGATCCTGAGTTACATCCTGTATTATACCCCAGAGCTGCACTCACTATTCTGCTGCTGGTGCAGTCACTGTGTACATACATGACATTACTTATCCTGTACTGATCCTGAGTTACATCCTGTATTATACCCCAGAGCTGCACTCACTATTCTGCTGCTGGTGCAGTCACTGTGTACATACATGACATTACTTATCCTGTACTGATCCTGAGTTACATCCTGTATTATACCCCAGAGCTGCATTTACTATTCTGCTGCTGGTGCAGTCACTGTGTACATACATGACATTACTTATCCTGTACTGATCCTGAGTTACATCCTGTATTATACCCCAGAGCTGCATTTACTATTCTGCTGCTGGTGCAGTCACTGTGTACATACATGACATTACTACTTATCCTGTACTGATCCTGAGTTACATCCTGTATTATACTCCAGAGCTGCACTCACTATTCTGCTGCTGGTGCAGTCACTGTGTACATACATGACATTACTTATCCTGTACTGATCCTGAGTTACATCCTGTATTATACCCCAGAGCTGCACTCACTATTCTGCTGCTGGTGCAGTCACTGTGTACATACATGACATTACTTATCCTGTACTGATCCTGAGTTACATTCTGTATTATACTCCAGAGCTGCACTCACTATTCTGCTGCTGGTGCAGTCACTGTGTACATACATGACATTACTTATCCTGTACTGATCCTGAGTTACATCCTGTATTATACCCCAGAGCTGCATTCACTATTCTGCTGCTGGTGCAGTCACTGTGTACATACATGACATTACTTATCCTGTACTGATCCTGAGTTACATCCTGTATTATACTCCAGAGCTGCACTCACTATTCTGCTGCTGGTGCAGTCACTGTGTACATACATGACATTACTTATCCTGCACTGATCCTGAGTTACATCCTGTATTATACCCCAGAGCTGCACTCACTATTCTGCTGACCACTATTTCTGTGCAATGTTGTTCTGTAATGTGTAATTGGTATATCCATTATTTTCTGTCTGCCAGTGACCTGTGTGGGAAATCCTTCTGTTTATATATTTCCTGACAGAATTTTAGGAAATAAACATTTCCTAACTTTTGGAGTTCATATGGAAAAGAGAGGTCACAGAAAATCATCAGTGAGTGTCTTGTAGCATGGATTATAGATGAAGCTCCTATAGCAGATTTATTAGGATGGAGCGCAGTCTATGTGCAGCACATCATGTATTAACCCCTACTGGGAAACACTTAAAGAGGCGTCATAATTTGATAATTAGCCAAAGAGCAGAAAGAAAGAGCCTCTACCACTGTGAAGGACCCAGCATGTACACACATTACAGGGACAGACAATTCATTGCAATTGGAATTGTGTAATGCTGCACTTCTCCACTAGAGGCGCTGCAGGAGAATGAAACATTTGCTAAATTCCCACAGCTTACATCTTATCCCTGGTGGTCCCAGAAGTAGTTATTATACTGTCTGGGACCCTTCTAACGAACAAATCAGAAATCCCCTTTAGAACTATTATGGATTTGACAAGGAGGTCCAATGTTTGACCTTCAGATTTTGGCTAATCAGGCTTGGAGTATACTGATTGCATTTTGGATACACCAAACTTTTATACTAACAAAAATAATTTTTTGCAGAAGATGCATAAAAATTAATTCCTTTGGGGGGTTCTGTATTTAAATTTTTATTAAAATGGTGGGTATATTAATTTGAATTGATATTTTTTGGGGTACTGTATAATAAATTACTCAGAGGAGTATATATCATGATGCATGAGGCCACATGGGGTATAGTTTATAATATAATAATATTATAATATATTAATATATATTAAAAAAAAATAATATAAAATATTATATTATAAAATATAATATATAATAATATTATATATTATTTAGGTGCACAGTGTGGTCAGTTGTGAGTTGTATATTACTTAGGAGAACAGTGTGGGACAAAGGTGTTAATTAGGGAACATTATACTGTGCATATACTATACTATATTTAGGGATGTAATGCAGAGATAATATAATATATAATAATATTATATATTATTTAGGTGCACAGTGTGGTCAGTTGTGAGTGTTATGTATTACTTAGGAGAACGGTGTGGGACAAAGGTGTTAATTAGGGAACATTATACTGAGCATACTATATTTAGGCATGTAATGTGGAGATGTGCTGCAAGGAGCTGAAGACATCTGGACAGCAAATTTGTCACTGAAAAGTCCCAGCTGGGAGAAGTTACCATGTAGTTCTGTACTCAATGGAGCAGATTGTCACCTGTGAATTACTGGGTTCCAATTTTGCCTGTGTCTGATCAGTACTGTAGTCACTGACTAATCTTCGAATGTGTGAGACTACTCTCAGCATGTGTGGTGGCATGAGCTCAGTCTGTCTTCTGAATTTGAATCGGGAGCGCAGTGTGGCGATATTATGAATTGTTATTAATGTTGTCAAGCAACGTCAGCAT